>NC_060211.1:37840000-39050000 GCF_021130785.1 Homalodisca vitripennis | reverse complement strand
GTGCACAAAATTAGGTTAGAGCCCAATAATTTACTATCAGATTTCAAAAAGTAAAGCAATTATGGTGTTTAGTAAGAGTTTCTACAACAAATATTCCTTGGTGTTTTTTTATAAAAACTTTATAGATATTTATTGTTAAAATCTTTGAATGACTGCCATTTTGATATGAAACTAGATTTTGGTTTGAAATTTTCTTCACAAATAGACCTTGCCAATGATAGCATTACATTTAGATTCATTTGGTGCAGCGGTTTCAAAACTAATAATTTTATTTAAATATTACAAACAGCCAGATGAATTGAAATTAAGCTATGTTTATGTAGTGATTTATTTTCTTATAACCCAAAGAATAACTTCCCAAGAAGTTGATATAAGAGGTTGGAAACACCCTGTATATTTCAGGTTGACACAACATCAGGAAATTATGATACAAAACAAGCAAAAACATTCAAATGAATACATGTCTATCTTTTTTCTGTTTGTGTCTAACTGGCCATGAGGTTTTAATTTTGTAACTCACATCTCAAAAATTGTTTGTTAAAGTTGTTGGCATTTACTTTCTCTATCAAAATAGCTGCATTTATAAAAGTTTTTAAAATTAAATATATAAATACTGTAAATCCTGTAGCAAATTTGCAAGAGTTGGTTTTTATTTTTCAACAAATTTATACAAATAGGATATTGTTGGATTTGTCATAAGGTTCCATCAAAACATATTCTTGAAAATGGATATAAAATGTGTGCACACATATACATACATCAGTAAGCAAAATTGGCTATGGTAGAATCAGATTAGAATATTTTATAATCTTTTATTATATTGTAATAAAACAAGCTATATTGATGTTATTATTTATTTGTATTAAAAAAAATAAAATGGGAGGCAAGTTGTTGCACTTATTAATAGCGTTGACACAGAATTATTCACAATGATCCATTACAGATTAAATATTTAGAAGCCATGGTCAGCTGTTCATTTGACTTGCTGAATACTCCCATTTCCAACTGAACATGTTTCAATGTAAAACCTTCCAAAACCTGCAGGGATCAGGCAGATGGGCAGCTCTATACTTCTTGCAATAGTCTTAAAAACGATTAAAATCAGTGCCTATTTAGTGGATAATAATACATAAAAACGTGCTACGCTTTGTACCATTGTAAATGTAAGTTTATAAACATTTCTCATTTAATTTAGGTAAATAAATGTAATAAGTTATAAATATTCATTCTTGGTACTTTGTTGTTCTACTAAAAATAAGTAACACATTTAAATGAGCTAATACATTTATCTCTTATTATTATTTGTCGATGGAAAATATTTTTTTATCGAGTTCATAATAACCTTATTAAACTGCTTGTTTTGCATACTCATTTGTATACCAGTAAGAGTTAAGGTTAATATGCCAGGCAGTTAAGTTGAGTTGTAACTAGAACCTGGAGTTATAGAATAAATCTGAATACACAGTAAGTAAATTAGATAGACCTAATTCAAAGTAAAATATTTAACTACTGTATTGCAAACTAGTTGGATTGCTGTTATTTGTATAACTTTTAAATCTCTTATGGCTTTTGGAAGGGGTATTCTATGCCCCTCAGTACCCCTTAGTTAACCCTCTCCCCAGTTAGCCACTAAAATGAGTTACTACAAAAATTCAATACAGAGATGGAGAAAGAGTAAAATTAGAAAAGGAAAGAAATGTAGGGATGGCGATGGTACCTTCAATACTGACCCCTTTTAATTTAACAGACATCACGAGGGTGGTAAACAACTACATGACTCCATGCAGCCCCTATTAAAGAAATTTCAATGTCAGATACATCTTTGGCATGAAAAAAGTGACTCATTGTTAGGACATAACATAAACTGAGCTTGGGTAGCCTCTGTAGCAAATGTTAAGGTCCAAATTATAATATACAATTTATTTTTTCCACGACTGATTGGTGACATGTTATATAAAAGAGGAATAAAAGCACTTAATTTGGATTGGGGGAAAATTATTACATTAGGAGTAGTTCAATATAAAGTGTAGAATTTAAATAATAATAAAAACAAATACTTTAAGGAAAGACCAATAAATACTTTACTTATTCACATTAAAATTATTTATACATCTCTGCTAAAAATTGGATTAAGTATAAAAATAAGACATTCTTAATCCCACAGTAAATAATTCAAAAATACCAATACAATCAATTATATTCTGTATTTTGCAAAAAAGGCAAAAGATAACAGACAAACTTATCAAAAATTCTGTTTTTAGTGCGTTAAAAATAAGTTACTGTGGTTAGCTATTGTAGAAATACCCAAATCTGAGCACTGAAATGTGGAAAATCATAGCTTAAGACTCATTTTACATAATATGTTAAAAAAAAGTGGTTATGTGACACTTCTACTTCTACATACACACTTAAACTGATGTTTTAAAACTTACGAATATATGCCTTTCTAAATTATTAGGGAAGGTGATTTGTGGTTATAAATTTGTGGTTTTAGTGATTTATAATTACTGCTTGTAGGGATTGTTATTCTAATTCTACCTATGTTCAGTTGTACACTTAAAAACACATAGGCATTATTCTAGCTTGATATGTATTTCTGTAAAGCAAATGAAAATTGTAATTTTTTCTAAATAACATATTATAGTTTAATGCTGTATTTAAACAAAAATGGTTAAAATTAGGAATTACACTTCCATAATAATTATGGTTTTAATTATTTTCACTATAGACAACATTACCTGGGAATTCTGTAGAGTAAGCTATGTATGCTCTCTGACATAGAAACCATGGTAAATGCCATGCTCATTGTTTTGGCTCGTCAACAGGTTTAAATATAAACGTTTCAAACCCTTAAAAAAGTCTTTAGTGTACTTGAAACTATAAATAAAAAGTTCTTTTTGTTACTAAATAGTCTCTTATGTTAAAATCTCTTTACTTTATAATTTTCATAGTGAAAATCAACTTTAGAAACCCAATGAGATTGTTATGGGTTCTAGACAAACTTAAAGTGTCAATTTGTGCAATTAACAGATATCTAGCTTAAAGGTGCTTTCCGTTAGGTAAGTAATACTTATATAAATTGAACGAAAGTGCTCCATTAGTACTTTAGTATCTCTGTAAGACAGATGACAAAGTGAGGTATACCTGGATGGAAGACTTTGCCGACTGATTTGGTATAGTATCCATGTTCTCTGAAGTATTGAGGAAGTGTTGTGAAGTTCCCGGCAACATCCCGCCAATAACTGTAGAAGTCGTACAGATGTAATGTGTCTGGCCGTCGGCTGGTCAACAGGGAGTTTCGACTTGGCGCACATAGTGCTTGCTGACAATAAACAACTTTTAGATAATTCTAGATATTCTCTTATCACTAAATATTGTATATGCAAGGATTATAAACATAGGTATAACCGAATGGGATAGAAGTGAGAGAAATTTTGAGCCTCTTTATCTCTTATCACCATAGAATATAATAAGAGTTTTTTAATGCATGTGGTTAACACCTTCACTGTGACTCATATCTTGAGTGATAAGTATTTTAATAAGATAGCGAGTACACTAAGGTGTCTGCCACAATCTATGTGGTTAACACCTTCACTGTGACTCATATCTTGAGTGATAAGTATTTTAATAAGATAGCGAGTACACTAGGGCGTCTGCCACAATCTATGTGGTTAACACCTTCACTGTGACTCATATCTTGAGTGATAAGTATTTTAATCGCGTCTGTCACAGTCAATGTGTTAATCACTGTGTCAAATGTCCATATGTTATTGGCTGAGCGTCAGCGAAGCCTACCACTCAGGGGTTGGAAAAACTCTGTATGTCTGTCCGTAGGACCTCTCAAGAGTGAATTTGAAATTTTACATGAAACTTAAATTTTACTTAGGCAAGATTGTATTTGATGATGGTGCATATCCATTCATGAAATTTGGCTGAGCGTTAAAAAAGTATCTCACTCATGGCAATAACTTTATAACAAATTAAGACTTGGAGTTTTTCATGAATTTTCATTTCTACATGTAGGCAGATCGAGTTTTCTTTTTTGATAATGGTGCTTTTCCTTCCTGGAGGAGTCCCTTAGTTGGCCAGGACACTGTCAAGAATACATTCATTACTCCAAACTTTGGAGGGTACTGGGGGAGAGTCCCCTCACAGAATTCCCCTCTGACAGAATTACAGAGCAACTTATGGTACTTTTAGTGGTAGTTAAGTCAATATAGTTCTTTGTATGATGGAATGAACCACATCCCACCAGGATGCTGTCAAGAAAATACCCACAGTTCTGTAGCTCAGTGAAGCCAACTACCCAACATGGAATACCATATGGCATATTCCTACCTTAATTGGTAGCATAGCCTAGGTTAAATGTTACTAACCAAGCCTAAAGGAGATTAATTCACAGTGTGATTAATTAAGTAAAAATTAATTTAAAATTGTTTGATCTTCTGAGTCCTTTTTCTACTGATCTGAGTGTGTACTGATTGAAATGTTAATGTTGAAATTTTATAAGAGGGCAAATGTTACTCTGCCTCTTTAATGATTTCTATTAATAGATTAGGGCATCCAAAACATACACTAAGGGGAATGGACCATTTAATTGATATTAAAACATGTTGTGTAACAAATGTAATGTATTGTAATACAAAACCTTTCTAATGGTGTTTGTCCACTACAAGAAGCATAAAATCACGAGAGTACGCACCCATCCGGTGACCATCAGACTTGGGTGAGCTCATTTCCCATTATTACATTTTTTTAATTGTTATAAATTATCTGATTTTGACAAAGTTTTCTAAAACGTATATGTTTCAATGTCTATTTTCTAGAAACCAAATGAAACTTTTTTACTCCTCCCCCACTAACTTACATTGGGGTGAGGGGGTTCAAGTTCTTGCACTAGTTTCATTAAAATAGAAATGTACAACAATGCGAGCATGGAAAAAGTCATTGAAAGCTTGCGTCCACTACGCCCTATAGGTCTTCCTTTGGAGAATATCATAAATCTTCATTTACAAAAATTGGTCAATTCTGATTAAATTGTATAAAACTTGTCTTTTTTATTCAATCATTGGATGCAAAAGTTTGTGTAACACGATTTGTCGCCCTTAGTCACTTTGACAAAAGTTTAATAGTGGAAAAGACGACTTTAGTGTTTAAATTGCATATAGCTTGATTAATTTTTCATTTACTTATTTAATATTAAATGAATTAATGACAATACATTTAAAGAGAAAAATAACTCATTCGCTCAGAGAATAAACAACATTAAACGTATTACTAGAATGGCTAATATTACAAAGAACTATATTTAAAAAATAAAAATAATTACATTGCGTATTAACCATATAATGATTTTTACATTAAATTACAAACTGTTAGATGAAAAAAGTAACAAAGTTTGTTAGTTGCAAGGTAACAAACAACCCCTAGTTGTATTCAGTTTATATGGCCAATACTGTAATAATTCACTCCCATGGTTGTTCCAACTAGTTGGCAAAATTTTACATTCCTGTATAATACTATACCAATACAACAACAGTCATGACTGGAGAAGCACGGAGAAACTTTTCCAAAAATCAGACAAATTGGGGGTTGGTATCTATCAAAGGAGAAGAGTCAGTAGTAAAATGTACTCATATTTACCATCGACGTAGGAACATACCAGCAAAATTAAAAAAAATTTGGATCATAGAAAATGTGCTAACTTTCAGGGCTTAAGGATTACCCATGTTAGATTGGAGGAAAGGGTGCTACTAACTTCCCTTTTACAAGTTATTATATTTTGATAAAATAAAAAATAAGTTAGGCCAGAAACATAATTGCCTTTTTCAACCAAATAACCAATAAATATTATATGATGGATTAACCCTCATATGACAAGAATAAGAATACAACTAACCTAATTATACAATTAAAATGTTTTATACTGAATATATTCATGGGGACATAATGAAAAACACTTAGGAAACTATTTTAGAAGATGGCTCAAAGCTCTCATTTATTTTAAATTCCTAAACGTTTTAAAAAGTAATACCATGGTTTTCAAATTATTAAAAGGACATTTGTATTTAACTTTCACAAATTTTCGGGTAAAGATCTCATCTCGAAATTTAGCCGAAAGGTTCACTTCTCAGAAATGAAATGACCGGAAAAACCCACCTTCCTGCTGACCGGAAATGACTTCATAGAATAGAGAATTTGTATTAAGTCTCCGAATTTGCAAATCTCCCTTGAAAATAACACAATTATATACTGTAACAAATTTTATTTCAGTTGATCAAAATGGAGTAGTTTTAATAATGAGTCTTTGGAGCATTTGAAATGTATTTATATCTGTAATAACCATGGATTAAATTACATAAGAAATAAAGACAAAAATGTAGGAAGTATGTAATTAGAATCTGAGGGACTGTAATAAAATAAAAATACTATGGTTAAAATATTTTCTTATGTATAATAAATGAACTACTATACTGTTGACTGATTCGTGTTAGTAAGGGTATTTTTAGTGGTTAGTTCATGCATGTTTCGTAGATATACCTGTGCAAAAGCATTTAAAAATATAAAGCTCTCTTGGCTCAGGGCATCAACACTGGGTGTATAGGCATTTTTATCTCCATAGCAACCAAGGGCAGGTCTGAGGTCATCTGAGATAATAATCAAAATATTATGTTTCCCTACTACACATGAGGAATAAAACATTAAAAAATAAATAAAAAGTTTACACTTAAACATTTTTGAAATTAATGAGGTCATGCATAACATGTATTCATACGCTAAAATAAACGAGTATATAAAATTGGAAAACCCATGAACTTCATAGATAAAATAGGCTTGCTTTGCTTAGCAACAGCTGCCAACGCAAAGAACGAGAAGGGAACGGTCAGCGAAGAATAGAAGTGACATTGATCATGGACTTGTGTTTACAACGATCAGCTGCTTTGCTTTAACTCCGAACATCTGCTAGGTGCAGGCAGCATTACACAATTGTCAAAGTAGCATCTAAATGTATATATTTCATTTTTAATATATGTTACATATAAAATAAAATCACAATATGGAATAAATAATGCGTATAATACATTTTTTAACTCAAAAGCTACTTCTAACAGTTTTAAGAGATTTTATTTAATAATCTTATTTCTTGTTCTTTGTCATGTTGTTATGTCGTCACAGTTCTTGGCAAGCAGCAGTGAAAACAGCTGGGCTAAGGTGTAATAGAATGGCGCAATGACAGTTCTTTAAATTTGCGTCGTAGTAAATATAAAAATTAAATTTTTATTGTCTGAACCAAATTTATACAAACAAACTGTGATAAAACTATGTAAGTAAATTCCATTAATAATTTAAGCTTACAATTTAGGTGAGGAATTGTCGTTTAGTCGTTTTGTGGCCTTTCAAAGAGTAAGGTATTTCCAAGGCTTTGTTTGGTTTGTATTGACGTCTCAGTCATATTGTCCTAGGTCCGACATCTAAAATTTCCTTTGTTTACAAATACCTAAAATTGTTTACCACTCTTGGTTGTAATCGTGTTAAAGTGTAAAAAGTCCTGTTGTTGTATTTTAAATTCTTATATGTGGTAATTTTAATGTCCTTCATACTGGCTAATGAAATTTGTTATATTTTAGGATAGGATAATATTGCTAGAAACTTCTGGTAATAATGTCTGCTGATTCTCCTAGAAGATCTCCTGGAAAAGCAAATGCAGGTCTGATTGTATTGCCTCAACCTGTAACTGATCCTTCTTTGATTGACAGTGTCACAGGATTTATTCAAGAGGTTGTTCCACAAGTAAGTTTAAATAAAATTATATTCACTAGGCCTAGTATTTTTCTGATATTAACACTTTAGAAATACATGTGAAATTTACTTCTTACACATAATTTTCACAACTACAGGGAATCAAAGCTATCAGTATCCGTAACTTATATTCTACATTCGTTCTCTGTACTTTTCAAAGGAGTTGTTACTTTCTATAATATATTAATATTATTTTTACATGGTGTTTAAGATGCATGTTTGAGGTGTAAAATTTAGGCCTACATTCCTTTTGAGTAACACATTAATAGTCTAGGCTTAGTTATTTTTGAGGAGAAATGTCCTATAAACTTAGGTAGAGAAATGTGTTGTTTAGCCGCTAGTTGCCATTTTGCATTTTTTTAAATTAGGCTATCTCTAAAACGAATAAAGCTATTGATATCTAATTTTGCATATAGGCCTAAGTCATGACAAATAAGAGGAAAGCTAAAAAAAGTTGTGTTACTTTAATATTAACAAAATGGTAGTTGTTGAAAATTTTAAAAACCAAATAACAAAAAACCACTTAAAAACAGTAGTGGACTATAGTAATAAAAAATGTACAATATACCAACTATTTTGGGATTGTTATAACAATTCTAATTGTACTTTTTCCACATATAAGCGAGCATGATCACTTTAGAGGTATAAGCTTGCATAAGCTGGGAGCAACAAATATTTTGCTAGTTGAAAGGCATCGGCTGTTTTACTTCAGTTATAAAAAATTTACAAGATACCATCATATTTTGCAATTTTTGAAAAATGCCAATAATTTTTTCAACAAAATCCGTAAACGCAAACGTGAGCAAGACCACTTTAAAGGTAGGCTACGCTTGTACAAGTCACAGTTTCGGATGTCACATTTGACAGGCATTAACTGTTCGTTGATTAAGAATACCTATGTATATTTTAGGCAATACAATTATTTAAGCAATAGTGATTTATTTTTGAGTAATTAGCAAGAATGGTTTGTGCTCTTTTAGAAACCAGAATGTTAAAATAGGCTTAAATATACAGTTACATAGTTCAAAGATTCTAAATCAGCTAGGCCTTTGGATTTGTCTCAGAATAAAAATGGCTAATATTTTTCAGTCATTAGTTTTTTTGGGTAGGGTACGATAAGCGGACCCGGTTTTTTGTATCGAAGAATGTAATCATCGATACCTAATATTCACATCCCAAATCCTAGACTATCAATTGATATAAATTATCTATAGTTCTCAATAACAATCATATGTTTTAAATTAAAATATGAATCTAATATTTACAGTGATCAAACAAATTATTATAACCAAAATTAGGAAAACTGAAGACGACCATATTTGCTCCTCTCACAGTTACAGTTGTTTCTTTCCCACAAATTTCACATAATGGGTTTTCCCGCACGAGTCTAACATGTTGAAGTCATGAAAAACATGTCTTATCATCTTCCAAAGCAATGTCGTGTAGTTTTCTAAATTTGACTGTCATTTTTAATAATTAAAATTACTTATGTAAAATTGAAATATTACCCTACGGTATTATTTGAAAGTATTTACAGCTATTGATATAGATTATTTAATTAATCAGTATCAATTGATTATATCGATGGTTATGATTAAGTAATGTCGTTTGCCAATTTAGATATAAAAAACCGGGTCCGCTTATCGTACCCTACCCTTTTTTTTTAATTTGAAGAGATAAAATGATAGAGATAGAAGAAGATAAGAGATAGAATTATAGGAGTATATTTTTACTAGATTCCCAAAGCACATATGATATTTTATGAGTAATAATTATATGAAATATCAAAACTATATTAAATATGAATAATAGGTGACAATAAACAATATTGGAAAAGAAAGAGAAATTTTAATAAGATAATAACAATTATTACTATTACGTTCTAAATATAGATAATGCACAGTAGATTCCGATTCATAATAAATGACCCAAACATAGCAAGAAGTTATATACGTTCATATATGTTATATATGTTATACATGCTAAAATCAGTGTTAAAATTTGAACTTAGCATTATTGTGGTCCAATTGTAGAGTAGAATATATAGACAGTCTTTTGCTGTCCATACAAAAACCTTATTCAGTTTCTATCTTATCAGTGTTAATATTAGCTCTCTGTCCTATGAAAATACAACTTTAATCTTATAGCATGCCTTACATTTACAATAACGTATTTGTGATTTATGTTTTGGGTGTTTAAGTTCTTGTGCATGTATATTTTTAGTAGTTGTATTTATAAATCAATAACTGATTTTTAAACTACACATCTACTGTAGTAATCTGTAATATTTATTTAGAGTTGGAAAATAAAATGATCTGGCGTTGGAAATGGCCCTGGCCATCAATGTGGACTTTGGTAGCCACTTTTGGTGAAAAAAAACATCATTCGAGATAGTACCTAAATTCAAGCTCAGATCACGTGAGCGCTTGTAAAGTTTATCTTTAACTTTGGTACTACTAGTAACATATTTATGATAACCTAATCTAAACCTACTTATATTGTTTAATAACAAGTGGAAGAAAGGGACAGAGTGGCCTCCTTCTCACCGATATTGCTTGCTTTTGGAAGGGAGAGGTTGTCATAATAATATTAATTTTCACAGGTTTGTTCTTTCTAATAATGTAGTTCTTTTAGGTCCCTGGTAAGAAAAACTTCTCAAAAGAATGGCCTCCAGATAACATCAAAGTATCGATTTTTATTTGAGATTTATTTGCTTTTTATATGCTTATTAAATTATTGTAAATAAAATTCTTTTTTTGTCTTATTTGTCCTTTTACGTTTGTAATTAATTTTTTATGTAATGATTGTACTAGGCTATGTGATCTGTAGCAAATTTGTATGTATCTAGCACAATAGTATTTATACATTTGCATGCATTTTTATATAATTGTAGTGCTTCATGTAACCTAATTTTCATCTCTTATGCATGCTATAGCTCTTTAATTAAAATTTTAGTTGCCTTTTTTTTTCCTAGTTTTCAGTTTCTGTCAGAAATAGATCGGCCTGGATGTTCTCTTCTCAGATATAACTTTCTTATACACATCCGTGTAAGAAGGTTTTGTTCATAAGGTTCTTTCTCTGCCTTGTAGTCTATTTTTATATTACATTTTATAATTCCTTAACCTTTTTGGACTAGGCAGAAATTTATTGCTACTAACAAAATTGCTGCTTTTATGTAAACAAAATTCAGCATAACCTTTTAGCACATATAGCTTTTATATTAAACAGTCTAGTTAATGGAGCTAATAGTTTAATTTAATATTTGAAATGCCTTTGATTTCTGAGGGACTTAAAATTTATTTCTTTGTCACCTGTGTTACTAAATTAATAAATCACTATTGTTCAGCAATAATTTTGCATTATACTATCCACATTTACTCTTTGTTTGTTTTTGATTAAAAAACAAAAACTTCCCCAGAACCTGCTACTGTACCTAAGTACCTATATTTTAACTTACTCAACTCATATCTTAACGTATCATACAGACCTGTATGTTAAATCTATCGTACCCAAGGCATTTATAAGGGTTGTCTAGATGTAAAAGGTGTTAGGAACTAGTTGGCAGTGGGTGGGGCTAAAGCCACTATCTTGGGCTAAAACAATTCCTATGCTCAGTACGCATGTATTGAGCCGTGTCAGCAGGCAGTCTTGATCTCTCCTATTATTCTCAATGTGACTAGTTAAAATGTGTGCTGAAATTGAAAATCCCACTAATTGTGATGTGCATTAAATGAGTTATTTTGATGGCATAAAACTACAAACCATTTGAAATTTATCGGCAATTTTGACATTTATGTGAATAGAATTAGTGAAAGCATAATGAGTCAGATGTGTGTTGATGTCCAAAAATGGTCTCACCAATGTTGTGAAGTGATCATTGGTCATACCATCAATTAATCTATCCTGGTCACTGGGGACGTCTTGATTAAAACCAATCAAATAGATTAGTGAAATCGCTATTTCATAATCTTGAAATTTTCAGAACATTTCCCTCAAATTTCACATTGTTTTTGTCTTGAAATTTCTGTGGAGAGTTTGGCTACTCTAAATTTATTATGGAATCCCAAGTGGGTTTCAGAATTTCTTAAAGAAACCCACAAAAATGAAAAAGTTTGTTGTGGTAGTGTTTCTATCACTATTAGCTGACTGGGATTCCCGTTATTCTCAAAGGTTTTTCTATTATTATTTGGGGTAAATATTTGTTATGTTTCACGTCATAGTACTTTTTATGTAAAAAGTAACATTTTATGTATAAAAATTGTCTTATTTAGCAATGTTATTAATATATACGCCTATATGTATTATATAAAAGTTTCAATGAAAATGGTTGAAATTCCATTTTAAAGAGATTGTCTACGACACTCCCGTTATACTGTGAGAAAAGGTATACAAAACATTGCGTGACAGCTTGTATATATATATATATATATATTAAATTATGTTTAATAGAAGATTTACAAAATGATCACAATATTAAATTCTTTTTCTTCACTACTTCACTTTTTTCGTCACTATAATAGTATAATATGTTTTATAATATTGAGTTACACATATTATTATTTTGTTACAGTACACTTTTAGTAATCGTATCAGAAAAATGTCACAACCAATCTTATTGTCATGTTACAATATCTCTTTTTTATTTAATTTTTTAATATATTGCATTATTTATCCGTTTAATTTGAAAATACAATTTTTAATTTTTAATCTGGTTTTATAATAGGATAAAGAGTAAGCTCGCATTAAAATTTAAATATATAAAGTAATATACTATAAATAGGCCATTGTTAGATGTTGTAACAGAAAAAGCTTTGTGTTAATTAAACACATCACCTGAAACCTAACACCAATGCAAATATGTTAAAAGCAAAAAAGTCAACATAGCACAATCCAGGACGCCTGTACATTTACACTGGGAAACCACAAGGTATTGGACAGCAAGCTCCATGGAGTTTACAACAAACATGAGAGATATGGGGATTAGAAAGGGGAGGGGGTACTGTTGGCTTTTGTCAGTTTGCTCCTTCTATTAGATATCCTTGGTCAGTTTACGTGTCCTGAGTTTAATTAATAGGGTTTCACCATGTAGGGAGCTGTGCAAAATCTCATTTGACACCCTAACACTAATTACTGACAACTAACTCATTGATTTAAAAATGCAAAGTCTGCAAATAACTACATTTAAGCTCTTGGCGCTAAAAGGGTTAATCATCTTCAATTTTTTTCATCTCCTATAAAATTGATAAAAGATAAAACTAAACTTGTGCCTAGGTAACCATAGTTGATTTACTCAATCAACCATCATGGTGAAAATCTTGATTTAAATACACCCATTTTCATTAATTTATTCATCAAAAATCTCAATTTGAACAGAAGGTTGGTAAAGATACATGAATGAGTTTTATCTGTTTCACTTTGAAGTAATTAAACAAAAATAATTACAGCTACATAAATAGCTTTCTTTTTTAAACCACCTATCTACGTGTTTAGTCCAAAAGAAGCTATTTAATTCAGTATGTATTTTGTAAGTAAGAAAAGTTCCTTAAGTAAGGATTTATTGACTAAAGATACAAACAGCTGTGTACTTCAAAATTTTATTCTAACTGTCAAGTCTGTTAAAGTAGTATTTCCTTACTCTTAACCCTTCAACACACTATTTAATTTGAACTGAACACCCCCTAAGTGGTCCACTTAATTTCTTGTTTTTCACAGTTTTGTGACAACATTACCTGTACATACATTAAATGATTTTCTGTTAAGCCTATACTTGTAAAAGTGATTGTAATTCTAAAATATAAGTATACCCATACAAAAATGTACAAAATACCATTACATAATTTTTTAAGACATGTTTACTGTAAGTTATTTGCTTTACTTATATTAGAAATTTGCAACTGTGTGATATGTCTTGAAGCAGTCCTCTAGGCATAGGCCAGCCTCACATTGGGGAGTCCAGTAGATTGTGTCCCTTCTTCTGCCATGTTTGTAGCAAACCACACATCTCCTTTGAGGCTTGCTTTTTTCCCAGTTGGTGGAATCTTTTCAATAAAATGTCTTTCAGTTAGGCGCATTGGTGGAGGCTCAGTGGATGGTCTGCCTTGAACTGTTCTTGGTACCTCTTGTTGAAATCTTTCCAAAATTTCTTTTCCTAGGCCTAATCTAAATGTTAAGTGATCAATATTGTTGTGTTTTTACTTCCAAATGATGTATGAGTTCAGAATTGTAATGTTTAGCATACGCTTGAAGACTTTCATGTACCATTTAGTGCCTCTTTTCCTTTCCAGTAGATAGTTCTCTAGCATTTTATCTCTAAGGTCCACACCCCTCATATTCTTATTATATTCTACTACAATACCAAACATAACCAAACAAATAAACAGCTAAACACAAACAATAACATCGTCATGCCAGCAGACAAATTCGTTTCACAGTCAATTGCATAATTAGAAACAGCTGACAGAAAGCGCCACCTTGATCGATGTTTTTCGTCTACTATAAACTACATGTTGAACGGCTTTCGATACATAGGTATCGATACACCGATAGTTCATTTCATCTTCTTTCCAACGATGTATAACACGAATGTATTACACCGAAAATAACCGAAATATATTCGTTATAAGATTGGACTGCGCGATGCGTACAGCGTACATCGCGGGCCGAGTTCAGCTGTAAACACTAGACGTATGGCGTACGTTGAGGTGCGTCAAAGGGTTAACTGATAAAGTATCATGAAAAAAACTAATGTAAAAATGGTATTTAAGGAAAAATATTAATCCTTTTGTGATAGGGCATAATAAACAAGACAAACTCAAGTTAATTTTTTCAACTTAAGAAAATTAATTTTGAACGTAATCAAAACAAAGTGTATAAAGTTTATTAGAATTAGTGATAAAATAAATTCAGTCCAAATGTAGAATCAATCTCTGTGTGTAAAGTTGAGAAAGCAAAATTTGTGCTGTTTGTTTTTGCAAAAACTCATAAAATAAATTTTAAAAATTATTTGAGTGAATTACTCAATTTTTTTATGTAAAACACATCAAAGAATAAACTGGATAATTTTAAATCATATTTCAGTAAGTTAAAACTCTTTGTTATTTAAATTTGTTCCTTGTAAAAAAATTTTTTTTCTTCATATAAATAGAAAGGTAAATTTTATGTGTGTCTTTAATTTTAAAACACTTCCTCCTTTCTCTGCACTGCCCAATAACGGAGATGCAGCATTTTTGCAATTTTTGAATGTCACCATCTTGAAACTTCATAAGATATAAGAGTAAATATGCAAGAGTAAAAGTTGTATAAAATGGCTTAATATGTATGTAAACCATGTAATTTTTGATTTTATGCTGAGGCACATTAAGAGAGTTGAAATTCTTTGAGCTAATTCAAAGGGCTGCCATCTTGATAAATTTTATTTATTGAGAATGGCAGACAGACATTTCAGAAGACCTTCTCCTAGACCGTTTCCGAATGTGGTGTAAAGTCATTCACAATTCGGAAAAACTGTTTTTCTTATGCTGTGAGGTTTATGGGGTATAATTATTTTATCTAACACAAGGAATGACAACTAAGCTTATTCAACAAGTTCAAATTAGTAACTTGGTTAGGCTGAACCTGGTGAGGTCGGGTTTGCAGCATTGTGTCCTCCTAATAGACCCCTTTATTTTAATGTACAACTCAATGTATGCTCTTTTTTAAAATTTTCTTCTGACTCCTTATGGACCGTCCCCAGTATGATGGAAAAAATTTATATTTGCTTAAACAAGTAGATTGTGAGTTATAGTACCTATGTGTAAAGTTTCGTTGCTTTATTTGCAATAGTTCATAAATAAAATCCCGTTCCCGGACTTTTTGTACACCCGTATATACTTTTGGATTATGGCAGTTTAATGTCCTGGTAGAAAAGATTTTAAAAAATCTGGAAATCCTGTTATGAAAGTGATTCCAATAGGCGAATGTTTAATAAAATGCAGTTAATTAAAACTTCACTAAAAATATGAAAGTTTATTATTTTAGGACAGAAAAGGGCATGTATATCATAAATTTATAAGTATTATTATGATTTATTATAAAGTATTTTACTAGCTGAAAATAAGTACCTACCATACTATATGTTTTAAATCAACTACTTATGGAATATGATTTAAAACATGTACATACAATGTACTTAATTCTGAATATAATAATATTCACACGCAAATAACAACCTGTTCATGTAAAGTTACATATTTCTAATTAATTGCTTTTGAATTTTCTAAAGGGAGAAGCCAATCCTTTTAAGTCGTATTCTGTCCATCCTCATTGATGACTGGCCTGTGCGAGGATCTGATAAAAAGTGCTGTGGTCAAAGACACGATTTGAACCTGCTCTATCTGTAACTCAGATCCAATCTTAGACTGCTCGACCATCGGCAGTCTCAAAAAAATTGCTCTGCTTTATTCTAACATGATTTAACATAATATCAAACTAAGAAAAAGGCCCTGTTGCCGCAATATATGTTTAAATACACTCAGAAAACATTATACTTTTAGTACAGACATCTTAGTTTTACAGAATGCTACTGCTAGAATCCAGGAAAATTTACTTAGTTATTGTTTTATAAGTTTCTATTGAAAAGATATGACTTTATAACTGATATAACATTTTAACATGATGAATACATTGATAGACTAAAATCTGAAAATCAATATTTATAGCCCTGATCACTTGTTTTGTCTTTATTTAATATTTTTATTCTGGAAACAAGAAGTCTTTTTCATTTTCTTCTTTACATTATTACGTATTTTGTTATTTCTTTAAATAATGTTTAGGGCATTGTTCTCTGAATATTAGAGTGTGAAAGTTTATTTTGGTGGCTGGATGTCTGAACATCAGAAACTACTGAAATGATTGAATTGAAATTTGTCAAGAATTTTCTTGAAATAATATGCAGCTTTTGTTTTTCTCTGACCTCTTTGATCCACCCTACTAGCTTAGAATATTTCAATGGAAGGTAAAGGAGAGAGCATGGGTACTTACAGTGGAGATAGAAACTTCCATACTATTTGTAAAAATGTAAATCTTAAAATTCATATTTTTGTGATAAATTTCATAATTAGTATTGTATTAAAAAACAGAGCAAAAGTAACGTTAATTGTGAGGTCTCCAATTATGTTTTAATCTTGTTCAGGAAAAAAATGTTGCAGTTAAGAATGGCAGTATTGAATTTGTTTTTAATCAAGTATTTTTTCTTATAAAAATATTATTTGTTACTTCATAAGGTATAAGTGATGAATAAAAAATTTGAACAATGATTCTTTTTGTCAGACAGTAAGGTTTATCTAGATACTGAAATATCACCTCAAGCCCTCTCTATCACTCAACCTCAATAGTATTAAGATGGTTTATTTGAGAAATGCAGAACTCAATATTTTTTATTGAT
The DNA here is from genome assembly GCF_021130785.1 of Homalodisca vitripennis. Classification (NCBI taxonomy): domain Eukaryota; kingdom Metazoa; phylum Arthropoda; class Insecta; order Hemiptera; family Cicadellidae; genus Homalodisca; species Homalodisca vitripennis. The sequence goes on along the minus strand of NC_060211.1, from coordinate 39,032,779 downwards.
ACTCAAAAAACCCAGATTTTTTTAAGTTTAAAAGGCCACCATTTTGAAACGAAATGGCAGATCAAGTTGGTTAATGAAGTTAGCCAAGATATTTAGAAGATTATTTTTTTTTACCAAGATTGAACTTGTTTGGGACTTTTATGAGACAGTTATCATTTCCACAAACCATGTTATATAGCAAAGATATTATCAAACTTTTGAAGTGGGTATTGTTTTGGGCTGAGGGTTACATGCTCAGTGAAGTTACGTAAGAGTTTTCTGTAAATGAGGGCAATTGCAATAGACTATTTTTCATAGAAAATCATCTAAAATTCCATACTAATGTCCAAAAATAATAAGAAAAATCTTAGAAATAACAAGAAATACAATAACATCAATAATGAAGATAGTATCAAATAGCTGACATACTGTTATATTGATAATTTTTATTGTAAAATTTGGTTGTAATTGGTTAAGCTTCAGCAAAATCACAATACAGTTTCATCCCCTTCAACTCACCTGTATAAGACGATGATACTATTAGGAGTTTCGGTATCTGGTTTTGCTCTCAAAATTCAAGGCTTTTATCCGTTGGCTTTAAACTTAGACACTCAAAGATGGTCCTCACTTAGCTCAGGAACTCTTGAGATGGCATTAAAAAATGAGTATGACATTCCTGTTGTGCTGTGTGTAAGCCATGGGGTAACTGCTAGTTCTAAATAGAAATGTTTCTGATTCTGTTGGTTTGAAAACTTCAGATAAAGTTTGATGAGTTATAATTGATCACAAAAATAATTTATGTAAATAACTAATAAAGAAACATAAATAAACTCCAGAAACATAAATTTACCTGGAGACGACCTCAATTAAGAAATAGGAGCAAATAACCAAATGCCGGCAATATCCGCCTTCCTCTCCTATCCCACCGCATCATCCTGTCATTATTTTTTTCTGTTGCAGACACCACGCTTCTTGAGGAGTTTCCTGCCAAGTACATCATGGCTTCCCTACACGCGCACATCATCTAGGTTTCAGGTGAAGGGTTTGACACAACTTTTCTGTTGTGAAACACGACTTCGGCTCACTCTGTGCCATGGTTGTTTGTATTACTGCATGCTTAATTTATGTTTTAGACCTGAAGAAGGGAGCAAACAGTTACCAGTTTTTACCAAATATCCACAGTAATTCTGTAGACTTGCGGAAAGTCATGGTGCTTGCGAGGAGCTGCTAACATGTTGCATACCTCTGTGGCCTGTCAAGATTTTGTGAGACAGAGTCCTTCTATGGTGCGAATACAAGCCAATTTGTTGAAACGTGTTTTATTGTGCTTGGAGGCTGTTAATTATGTTGAATCTGGACATATGTTTAGCTTAGTGATTGGAGACAACGTATTAGACAGAAGACTGAACTGAGGAGTTGCTTGTTCTGTTCTTCTAAGGATTCTTTTCTTAATTCACGTTTTTAGTGAGAGATGAATAAAAATTTGAAGAAACCCTTACAGGAAGTCCGGATCCTCTTAATTCCTTTTTCCCAAATGTAACCTTTTCATGACCCTATTCTTTCTTGTTTCGTTTTAATTTGAGTGCCTTAACCAAACCAAAACACACAACCAACCAAGATAGACATGGATTTTCATCAGTGAGACACACATTTGGTTGAGGTAAATGAAGAGATTTGTGCTCAGTAAGTGGTGAAGGAGAAGGTTATTGTTGCAATGTAGGGGGTTTTAATCACATATTATCAAAATCAAAAATGTCAGAGTACTACTTGTTAAAAATTTTTTTGCATAGGCAACACGTCATGATGTGGTTGCAGCAGTTCGAATGGCAGATATTACGTAGCATGCAACTGCAGATATCTTCTCTCCTTTGTTATCAAATGGCAATTAAAAAACATTAATTATATCTTTGAAACAAAACATCTACGATCAAAAGTGCATGAATTTTTAATATTGTCCTTATGGGAAAACCTTAAGGTTGTTTCACTACATTGTTTCTTGATCAAATATTGAATGGTGCTTCAAAATCCTAGGCGCTTTAAAACGTGTTTCTTTCTATTTCCTTAAGTTTTATAGTTTTTTGCTACTAAAGCAAAGTTGCAGTCAATAGTGTTTATTTTTGTAACAATATTTCTTGTATAACAGTATATTAATTGTTAACTTTACTTATAATAAATTTGATATGTACAAATCAATTAAATAGTAATAAACCAACTGGATGGTAGAAATACACTTTTTATTATTTAATCAAAGTTATTAGGTACCAGCAATGGGTTTTGCTTTATATTTACATGTATTTTAACTTGGACAAACCACGGATTTTGGTCATTCATGTTTGTACTATCCTAAAGTACCCTCCATAATCCAAAATTGACTGTGTTAATAAATAGTTTACGAAAATTTATGGGTTACACATTTAATATTTTTACAAACCGTTCTGAACACAAGAAGAGTCCAAATGTTAACTGCCTTACCAGCATGAATGGACTGTGCTTTCCGTGGAATTTTTGGGTGGGATTATACTTAATTTGCAGCTGTTGATGGTGATTGAACTAAAATAGGATACTGATACTGTTTAGGGGTCACCGTAAGTCTTATATAGTGCTAATAATGGGTATGAATCAGTGTTTCTTTGAAACTCCCAAGTAATAATTTAGGTGCATGTATTTATTGATTTGTTTCTTTCAAAATGCTGATAATTTGGTAAAGTAGGGCTTCACATCTGAGCTATGTAAGGGAATTACAATTTTCTTCCAAGACAATTCATAAATTACACAATGACCATGGTCATTAACGATGAAAATGATTGGGTAGCCTGTCCATTTATCTGACATGTGGAATTGGGTAATTTAACACTGTCAGTACTTCATGTGTAATTGGTTGTATACTGCTAACAGCGGTCCATTTTGCTAGTGGGGAAGATTAAAATGATTTAGGTAATTGGTAGCAATGTCCCTCCTGACAATCCATTTCTCTTCTGTTTCAATCTTTTTTCAGAATCACTTCAGTTTATTCTGCTGGTACATTAAAAGAAAATAATAAGAAAGTTGTAAACATCTTCACTGAAAGGAATAACACTCTTTGGTGTGAAAGAATTGTGAAAATGCTTGCAGAAGTTATGTAAAAATTTTACCCAAAGATATGAGAAATTATAATTTTGAGCAAAGATTTCATTCAAGCTTTTTTATTATACTGTTGTCTGTGATAGTATTTTATGTGAACAGTTTTAACACAATTGGATATTATTCTTGGTTATATATGTAAGCCTTTGTTAGGAGTCTTAGCCTGTTAACTCAAAACTAATGCCATAAAAGAGATAAACGTAATCAATAAAAAAAAATTAAAAAGAAGTAGTGTTCCTAAAGGCCAGCTCATGTATTTTACTTGAAATATTCTGGTCTGATCAATATATTGTGTACAATGGGTGTATTATTTTCACTGTATAATTTAAAAATATCCTAATGTTGATAATTATAGTTGTAACATTTCATCATCATTGAAATTTCCTTCATAAGTACGCCCTTACTATATTAGTGAGGTTACTATTTACAGAAAGTGCCACCACTTATCTGTAATTGTGAATTGTCGTTTTCAGGCTAAAACTCCAAATTGAGACTCCAATTCGGGGCAGAATTTTTATTTTATAGGGTGAAAATTTTTGAGTTAAAATACCAACATATTGCTTATTAAGCAACACAATGTCCAATATCAGAACTTGTAGCACATTCAGTTTCAGTAAGCTATACAGGCACCAATAAATTATCTCAAGCTATTGGCCCAGATCACTAGAATAAATTAATATACTGATTGAAATAAATAAATTGCAAAATACAGGGTATAAACAAATTCATGAATTGAAATGATAATTTTTAAATTATTTTACTCATAGAAATGAATGTCTGTATATCCACTTGTAGCCTATAAAACTATTTTCTTGACACCAACAATTCTCTGTGTTCTCAGGGATCCGTTTGTGAGGATTTGGATTGAAATATTCACTGTAAGCCGCATTTCATATTAAAAATCATGATAATAAGAGAACGTAAAAGAAACAATATGAAAAATGAAGAATCCAGGACAAAATAGCAACCATGTACAGATAAAAAAATTGCAAACTAAATACTCCATTTAATTCCATACACAAGAATTTTACAAAAGCAACTGATAAAATGAATATAAAATACAGAAAGTTAAAAAATTACTTGTTAGAAATGAATTTTCTTTAAATAATATATTTTTTTACTATCAGAACAATCTCACCATAAAGTGTCACCAAACAAAGCTTTAAATTATGTGTTACAAGCATATAAGCTGTGTGATATAAGCTTGCATTTAATATTTTTAACCACTCCTTAAGGGTCGACCTCTTTTGAGAGTAAAAAATCACTGATTGCAAAGAAAGTAGTTTTTAGGCCCAATGAGGTTCACTGATGGATATCATTATTTTGGCCTTCTAGGGTTGAAAACAGTTGTAACATCCCTGGAAAACTAGTTACTGAGTTTTGTGAAAATTCACCAAAAGGTGACAAAAAAGAGTAAGTCTGTAATTGTTTTGAAAGATGTGTTTCCCGCTTTGTAGGTATTTTTAAAAATATGTTGATTTATGAATAACCAAACAATGAGAAAATTATTAGTCCATCGCAAAGTAAACAGTATCACTGCAGGTTAAACCTTTTCCTTTCTCTGGTAAAAGATTCCTAGTAATGTTTGTCAAAGTTCTTTTTAGGTATTATTTATTAAATTGTGATAAGACCACTCAATTTAAATTAAATTTGATTTAATTTTTTACTTTTTTGCCCAGGTTTAGTGGGCCTGTTGGTACACCCACAACTACATTTTTTAGGTGCATTTATATGAATTAAACAATTAATTTATAGACTTTTTATATTTTATTGTGACAGAACAAAAAGTAACTGGTTATTATATTACTTTGTATTTAAAATTCAACTGGAATATTGAAATTTTAAATGGGTGGTATTGTATTTTATGTTAAAATATAAATTGAAAATATAGGCAGGTCAATAACACTGGGCCTATTGTTATAGTCCCAATAAAATTAAATAAAAAAACTAATAAAATATCTGATAATGTTAATTTTTTTCACTTATCCAAAAAAATGTGTTGGGAAGTCTCCCTAATTTAAATTTAATATTTTATTTTGATGTGGTTTCCAGAGAGTTATGTAAACGTAAGAAAAATAATATTGCATTACTTAATTTTTACTGTGTAGATTCTTTAGAACATTTTGTGGTGTTCTGAAAGTCACTTAACTACACTCTCTGATATTTTCTGAGACTTGTTTATAAGGATGTAACATAGAAAATTCCATTCTGTAAATTACTATATTTTCTGCTCATAAAAGTGTAAAGATGTAATAATTTTTTATTGATCATGAATAATTAATAAAATTATATGAATATCACATAAATTCGCCATCGTTATGTATACAGGGTGAGTCTGACCACCCGTGCAGTATTTAACAGCTGTCTTAATAACTGACTTCCAAACTTTTTCTATCTCTTTTCTCCATAATTTGGCCTCTCCGAATCTGTTAAAATTATTTTTAATTTTGAAAAATGCCCCTAAAGGGCCCAATTTGGGGGGTAGGGGTACTTTTTTGGGGAATTTTCAAATGTAAACATGGGTCGTGTGTGATACATCAATTTAAAGGTCTCATTACACCAAACATTTTGGCGCAAACAAAAGTTAATTATCTTTAACCGTATGTACAGGGGTGTAACCAAAACGTTTTGAAATAGGACTTTAAAATAAAGTTACCGTGTTACCCCTACCTACAATACGGAACAGCTCCAGATTTTTTTTTCCTAACTTGCTATTGACCTATTTTTCAATGAAATATGTGGTACGGGCATTTTTTCACTGGATTTTCTAAATTTCAAAAATATTCAAAATTTAAGAACACAAAAAATCCTAACACTCAAAATTCTTAAAATAGCAACATATAATAAATTTTTATATCAAATAAAAGGTCTTATTAAAACAAACTTTTTTTGTATTTTAACTTTTTTCCCTATCTCTTACTGTTTTTCAAAATGGCAGCTGAAAAAACTGAATTACGTATATATCTGTTTACAAAATGTAACAAATTAATTTTAAATTATATGAAATAAAAAAATATGTCCTTTAATTTTTTAATTTGCTTAATAGCTCTGAAGACCTCTGAACTAGCCATAATCTTACCTTTCATTGATTTTGCTAGTAAAGGTGCTCGAATTGTAGTCCGTCATTTGCTAAACAACGTTCTAATCTGGAACTTAAGCTATCTACAGCTCGCAAAACACTTCTTCGTGGCTGATTGAATTTATAGCATTCCGGATTCGCTGCATCATATCTTCGGGTGTTGTCGGTCGTAAAACATAAACTAAGTCTTTCAGCCTACCCCAAAAGTAAAAGTCCATACAGGTCAAATCAGGGGATCTTGGTGGGTACTTAACTGGACCACCTCTTCCAAACCATCTTCCAGGCTATTGTTCATCAAGCGTTTGTCGCACGTTGTGCGAGTAGTGTGAGCCGGAGCACCGTCGTGCATAAACCACATATTGCCAACAACTTCGTCAGGTACATCTATTAATAAGTTAGGCAAGTGATTAATTAAAAAATTGTTATAAGTCTCTCCATCTAGGTGTCCTTCAAAGAAAAAAGGACCTACAATTCTCCTACCAACAATACCACACCAAGTATTCACAGTCCAGTACCTCTGGTTGTCAACCTCTCTCGTATCCAGTGGGGGTTCTCATGAGCCCAGTACCTCATGTTGTGACGTTTAACTTCGCCGTTGCTCCGAAATGTAGCTTCGTCACACCATAGTAGATTGCGAAAAAAATGTTCATTTTTTTTGTAGCAACTTTTCTCTTGCCCACAAACAAAAATTCATTCTTTGAATGCCATCATCACCATTAAGTTCTTGGTGCAGGGACATCTTGTAGGGATGCATTTTTATTGTCTTTCAGGATCCTCACCACTGAACTTTGACTCATACCAGAATCAATAGCTATTCTTCTGGAAGAATCATTTGGGTTTAGTTTGCACCGCCGCCAATACTTCTGGTGCCCTATCACTTCTTACAGGCCTTGCAAGCGTTTTTCCCTTATTGCTGTCAGGCTGTACCTGTCCTGTTTCACGAACTCGAATAGCAAAGTCTTTGAAAGGCCATTCGTGACTGAGGTTCTCTATTTGGAAACCGTTCGGCATATACCCTCGCAGAAGCCACATAGTTTTGAAAACATTCGCCTAACACCATTAGCATATCGAATGCCTCTGCATTTGTGTACGGCATTTCGAAAAACCACAAGCTGTCCTTAACAGCAGACACCAATGAACTGGGACTAAGGGTTAGCCTTATCACATTTGTCAGATAAAGATGTCTAGCCAGCTTACCGCAAGTGATAAGCCTGTTGAGGGTGGTACAAAGTACCTTTCTAGTCCAAGACTGCATTGAGATTGTGCATACATGAATCAATGTTATCTTTAAAAGATAAACATGGAAACTACTACAAAAATATTGGGCCACATTAGAAAATTAAAAACATGTTTAATTTTGGGCCTGATTTCATAACAAATTCTGTTTATTTAATCACAAAAAACCTGTTTGTTCAAATAAAAATAATTTGTTACATTTTGTAAACAGATATACGTAATTTCAGTTTTTTTCGGCTGCCATTTTGAAACAGTAAGAGATAGGGGAAAAAGTTAAATACAAAAAAAGTTTGTTTTAAAAAGACCTTTTATTTGATATAAAATTTATTATATGTTGCTATTTAAGAATTTTGAGTGTTAGGATTTTTTGTATTCTTAAATTTTGAATATTTTTGAAATTTAGAAAAATCCAGTGAAAAATGCCCGTACCACATATTTCATTGAAAAATAGGTCAATAGCAAGTGAGGAAAAAAAATCTGGAGCTGTTCCGTATTGTAGGTAGGGTAACACGGTACTTTATTTTAAAGTCCTATTTCAAAACGTTTTGGTACACCCCTGTACATACGGTTAAAGATAATTAACTTTTGTTTGCGCCATAAATGTTCGGTGTAATTAGACCTTTAAATTGATGTATCACACGACCCATGTTTACATTTGAAAATTCCCCAAAAAGTACCCCTACCCTCCAAATTGGGGCCTTTAGGGGCATTTTTTCAAAATTAAAAATAATTTTAACGGATTCGGAGAGGCCAAAATTATGGAGAAAGAGATAGAAAAAGTTTGGAAGTCAGTTATTAAGACAGCTGTAAATACTGCACGGGTGGTCAGACTCACCCTGTATAACAAAATCATTTCAATTGTTATTTTAACTACTTTGGTAGGCTAAAAAGTCAGGGTTCATTTTTAATAAATTATTAGTCCAAGCTGTGTATTACTCTTGGATTTATAAATCTGGTTTTAAGACAAATTATTGTAGCAAACAACTGAAAAAGCAATTAAAAGAATAAATTTGTATAATGCAGTTTTTGATCAGTTGGAATGTGCATCTGACGAACCAGAGCCGTTACGTTACACGTGGTGGTATACCGCCACTGATAACAGGGCCGAGTGTTATCACATTTATAGTGTAGGTGGAACTGACATACAATGGTCTGATACTGTGCAATGCTTTGCCATTGTCATACCACTATTCATGTTTGCCAAATATAAGGTACTGTCAATATTGTTAACGATTGTTTAAATAATACTTTTATTGTTAAATTTGTCATTAAAACAAATTAATGTCAAGTTTGTAGGGAAATTTGCATATAATATAATTTGTAATTTGTAAATCATACTATTCTAAATAAATATTTTAAAATTTGTAGATATGTATATGTATACTTCATGTTCTTAATACAATACAATACAAATAAAGTGTTCATTACTCAGGTTGTTAAAATTAGAAACTACCGAAATTACATTAATGATATTATTTATCTCGTTAAAATTTTCATTCAATTGATAATTTCAAGTAATATAAGAATAAACCTCTATTTTATCAGCATGCCAACTTCCCTTAGATTTACAGATGAAAGAGGGATGGCTTTTAATTAAGATACCATTATAATTTTATAAAAAAACATTTTCTTTAAATTAATTAATTTTCATTTTTTTATATATCTATACATACTTACCTTTTAACTTACCTACTTAACTACCGTTAAAGCCTTGTAAGATAATATCAATTAATTACAAAGTATAAAAATTATATGCCCTTATTTATAATAGTACAGAATACAAAACTGCAAAATTTTGAATTGTACATTTTGAAAATGTTTCAGAAAAAATCTTTGTATTAGAGATTTGTTTAGTAAATGCTTATGGTACTAAAACGTTTCCAATAAAATACATTTTTTCCTCATAAACATTAATTTTTTTGTATTTAAAAATTAAATGAAATTTTCCAGCAAATCTACTACTTTCTACCAGTTAGAACTAACTAACAAAAAAAAAGTGTAACCAATTTAACCTTGGTACAATGCATTATTAGATTGCATTTTGTTAGCTACAAAACTCTACCAGAGTTTATGTGAAATGATTCAGTAGTGTAGATGATGAATTATTTCTTAACTACACCATTTGTTTTGTACGTGCAAAACCATTTTTTCTAAAGCAACATATGAGAAGTGAAAGTTGGTTAAAATATCATGTTAAGTTATTATTTATATTATAAACTAGACTGTTTGTTACAAGATATATACAAATAAATTTATGTTTTAAATTTTGGCTGCCCATAAACATTTAAAAATTGTAGTGGAAGTAAAATACTTAGTCTGGTGTGACAGTTCTGGCAACTGATAAACTGCACTTGGTTTTAAAAGGTTTAAGCTCTTAAATTTTATCTTCAATGAAACTCAACACCTGTTTTGATAACCACAAGATCATTCTCACCCAATCATATGGTTTCCACCAAAGTAATATTTGAGTTGTTAAAGAAATGTAGAAAATAACCACATCCATAAAATCTATCTGTCCATCTATCTATCTTAACTGTAAGGTCTGAACTGTACAGATCTCCAAACCAGCTTGGTTTTCTGAGGAGACTTTGCAGATAGAAGAATCCATGAAATCTTAGGTCTATCATCTGGCAATGTGTTAGTTTTTTGTTGTCAGCAAGAAGTTCGAAGACCCTGAAAAGCTTAATTTCTTTAATGCGAAGGTTTTCATGCATAATTTTGTAGTTCTGATCTAGAAATGTGAAGTTTCATGCAGAGAGTGGTTATTGTGAATGTTTTGTCCAAATGGGTGTTAGTGTAACTGGACCTAAGATCAATGGTGGTATTATTTTTATTACATTTTTCAATGGGTGTCCATTTTTATGAACTCTGGCCTATTTTTGCATCCTACCTTTAGTCCAACATTATGATCTGATAACTCGAAAACGTGACAGTCAATATTATTCTTGCAGCCATATTTTTTGTTATGATTTTGGGTCAAACTTTTTCAGTTATTTGGAGACTGTAGTAACACCTTCACTGTGGTATGAGTCATATACCGATTGACAGGACAGGGGAGTTTTTGGGACAGTTGGAACAGTAGAATTCTGTGTCCACCGCAGTAAGTGTGTTAAAACTGTGTAGCATCTCTTAAATAGGAAATATTTAACAAATGGATAATGAATCGGTTCCTTTATTTTATCAAGTGAAGTTCAAAGACTATATGATAAGAATCATATAAATGAATAAAAATTAACAACTTTAAACTTAAAAAAATGTAATATGTTTTGATATATATGTGTAGAAATGATTTGATTACTAAAATTAAAACTAACAATATCATCATAAATTATGAAATGTTATACTTGTAGAAAATTCCAGTCACTTAAAATTTACAATATTCATAGAAATAAAAACTGTCAACAAAAAATTGAATCAAAGTCATCTTGAAAAAGTTAAGGACATAGTGTTAACAACAATCATAAAAATAAAATTTATAAAGTAAGAGATGAATAACCATGTCCATCCCTCACACATTCATTCCTCCTCACACCTCCTCAACCGAAAGTGACGTAAGGAAGTAACTTTAGGTTCCCATGACCACGGCCATCTGCTACAAGAAATAAGCTCGGCTCTTGTGCATTTTATACAAGCAGGAAGAGAATTCCACATATGGCATGCAGAAACACAAGCAGTTCTTTGAAAAGAATTGTTCTACGGTGAAGAATTTATAATGCAGACGAACCAGTGTATGTGTTCCTTGCAGCTCCTTCAACAGCAACGAATTCAGCCTGAAAATATTGTGAAAGCCTAGTTTTAATATTGAAATATTGCCGTACGTGTTGGCGGATTTGGTGCAAATTATTTCATTTCATTAATTTATCTAATAGTTGTTTTCTTATGGTCATGACTTCCTCTCTATATTTTTTTCTACTTCCTCTTGTAATTGCAAGGGAAAGTGTTTCTCCTTGCGGATGATGATAAGCTGTGTTGTTTAGGCGTATGGCTGCAGTACCAATGACAACAGAGAGGTGATCACATGGGTGCGGGTCCTGCAGGCGGACATAAATGATCCTGCTTTCTACCCGGACACCGGCGAGCAGGATGGAGTCCCGCCCCTGCTGTTGGCGCTGGGCTACGGCAGCGGAGTACAGGTACCAAGACTTGCATAGATAGGAGTTAAGTGAAATATTCATCGTCATAAATGAAAACAAGTGGTATTGACTAGGCGGTAATATTATTGTGGTTATTGACAGGTCTGGCTTGTGCCAGTTACGGGAGAAGCGAGGGAGGTACTGTCCTGGTCGCAAAGCTCGGTAAGAACCCTTTGCATCCTGCCCACCCCGGAGATCCGGCTCCCTCTCAAGCAAGATCTGTACAAACTCAAGAGACCTCTGGTGGCGATGGTGGACAATGCAGGGCCTGGACCTCAATTCTGTGCCGTCAGCTTTATCTCACTTAGAGATGGTGATCAGGTTAGTACTGTTATTAATGCATGAAGGTGCACCTTCAATCTTGTTGCCCACATACGTTAAACTCATAAAAAAAACGGCAGTGAAAATAAAATAACATTATTGTTTTCATGAATACCATTTTATTATTATCAAACAAAAATTATAATATGTATGTATTAATTAGGACTTCATGATTTTTAACATCTGATTAATTACAGACAAGTCAAAATCAAACCAACAATGTTTTCAGAAATTGTCGTGCATCAATAAAGCATCACTTTGCATAATACAAAGTGTAATTTTTATAGTTGATTCCTGATCACATTATCACAAATTTTGCTACTTAGATTAGTTTGTCAGTATAATAATTATATAATAACATGCCAGTAATATATTAGTTTTGAAATAATACAGTTTTCATATAAGTCTATTGGCAGTTTAGTAATAAGCTAGCATACAAGGTAAACCATTGGAATAATTTAGATTTTTTAGCCTTTTTTACAATTTTTGGGATTACACTAATGGGAATAATTCTAATGGTGATATCAAATTCCCCTCAGTAATACGTTGCTCTAAGCCCATCCTAAGGTCGTAGAGATAATGTCTCTCCTTAAGGGTCCAATCATTAGCCAAAGAAATTTACTTCACAACTCCATCCTCTTTGGGAGTAGGTACAACAGTTTTAAGTACACTTATGATCAAATTTAGTTTGTAACTGCAGTTTCCAAGGCCTAGTCTCCTAGTAGAAGAACTTCTCAAGTCCGAAGGAACGAAAACCTGCAGTGCTTTAGTTTAAGCCAGTTTTGTTAGAATTGCTACCATCTTCCTCTTATCCTTGCATCATGATTCTTTTAAATTTGATGTCTCACTCTCTTTCAGCCCATGTACAATGTCATTCTGCTCACGAATCCTTCTCTCGTTGAACTCACTGAGCAGCAGTTCCTCGGATTTAATTCCACTTTTATCTGTGTTTCTATTCAACTAGTGCAGTTTGGATACATCATCTTTCATTGCAATTATATCCTTTTCATTAGCCACAAGTATAAAGTTCCTACATCAGGTGTGGGATGTGGTGGTAAATCGTCGCTCCGTTGTTATCTCCCTAGCTGAGCGCATTGCTGTGTTTGATGATTTGACCTTTCCTTGTGCTGTGTAGGTGAAGAGTATAAAGTTCTCACATCAGGTGTGGGATGTGGTGGCGAATCGTTGCTCCGTGGTTATCTCCCTAGTTTAACACATTGCTGTGTTTGTTGATTTGACCTTTCGTTGTGCTGTGTAGGTGAAGAGTATAAAGTTCTCACATCAGGTGTGGGATGTGGTGGTAAATCGTCGCTCCGTTGTTATCTCCCTAGCTGAGCGCATTGCTGTGTTTGATGATTTGACCTTTCCTTGTGCTGTGTAGGTGAAGAGTATAAAGTTCTCACATCAGGTGTGGGATGTGGTGGCGAATCGTCGCTCCGTGGTTATCTCCCTAGTTTAACACATTGCTGTGTTTGTTGATTTGACCTTTCGTTGTGCTGTGTAGGTGAAGAGTATAAAGTTCTCACATCAGGTGTGGGATGTGGTGGCGAATCGTCGCTCCGTGGTTATCTCCCTAGTTTAACACATTGCTGTGTTTGTTGATTTGACCTTTCCTTGTGCTGTGTAGGTGAAGAGTATAAAGTTCTCACATCAGGTGTGGGATGTGGTGGCGAATCGTCGCTCCGTGGTTATCTCCCTAGTTTAACACATTGCTGTGTTTGTTGATTTGACCTTTCGTTGTGCTGTGTAGGTGAAGAGTATAAAGTTCTCACATCAGGTGTGGGATGTGGTGGCGAATCGTCGCTCCGTGGTTATCTCCCTAGTTTAACACATTGCTGTGTTTGTTGATTTGACCTTTCGTTGTGCTGTGTAGGTGAAGAGTATAAAGTTCTCACATCAGGTGTGGGATGTGGTGGCGAATCGTCGCTCCGTGGTTATCTCCCTAGTTTAACACATTGCTGTGTTTGTTGATTTGACCTTTCCTTGTGCTGTGTAGGTGAAGAGTATAAAGTTCTCACATCAGGTGTGGGATGTGGTGGCGAATCGTCGCTCCGTGGTTATCTCCCTAGCTGAGCGCATTGCTGTGTTTGATGCCGCTACGTTGGAAGACAATCTTGTAGTGACGACTTGTTACCCCAATCCTGACATCAACCCAGTGGCTCTCGGATCCAGGTATGTCTGACAAAATTCAGCCAATCTACATTCATTGCACATAAATTTACAGAAATGAATGTGTATTTTTTTGGAACTAGTCTATCTGATGTAATAAAATCTTCACTAAATAAAGCTTAATAATAAGTCTAATTTGTGTTGAAACATGTATGTTTGTAATTTTTTAAGATTCAATTTTAAATTTTTGCAATTAAATTTTTGTTACATTACTTCATAGTTTTATCAATAATAATAGAGATTAGATTTACCTTGGTAAAAATTATATTTTTTATTTCAACAATTATTCTGTATGATCGTGCCAAAGTTGGGAATGTTTTAGTAACAAAATTGAGTTTGTTTTCAAACAACATAATACAGTGTCAAGAATTAGACCTACCTAATTATTTTATATACCAATTGGCTTGTATTGTATGGCTAAAAATAAAAGTAATATAATACATAACCACATTTCTCAGATTTTAGCAAAGGTTTCTATTTACCAATTAAAAATACGTTATTTAAAACAACTTGTTGAGCTTACAGTTCAATTCATTCGTATGAGTCAGTACTTCAAAATCTACTTCTCTGTTGTATGGAAATATCAAAATTATGCTAGCAATCACAATATAGACACTAGACCTTAAAAAATACATGTGTAACAAACAGGTTATTGCAATGCCCTGACAAGACAATAATTACAATCACAAATACATGTGTAACAAACAGGTTATTGCAATTCTCTGACAAGACAATAATTACAATCACAAATACATGTGTAACAAACAGGTTATTGCAATGCCCTGACAAGACAATAATTACAATCACAAATACATGTGTAACAAACAGGTTATTGCAATGCCCTGACAAGACAATAATTACAATCACAAATACATGTGTAACAAACAGGTTATTGCAATGCCCTGACAAGACAATAATTACAATCACCTAACAATACCTAATCATTGACTCTCTGCAGCTATATGATTCTGCCTGGTACTTCTAGCAGTTTGTCATAAGCAATATAATTACTATAAGGCATCTTTAGCTTTAGCTGATTAAAAACAGTAAAGTGTTAATTTAGCCTGCTGATTTCTAACCGAGAAGTCATAGGTTTGATTCCCAGATAGGTCAAAAGATTTGCAAATGGGTTTTTGGACTGTTTTCCTTTAAAACGTTAAGTATAATCAATTGAAATGTCTTCGGTTTAGAAAGAATCTCCTTAAAAAAACTGCTCCATTTTAGCTGTACGCTGTTTAGAGTAATGTTTGTTATAAATTGTGTGGTTTTAGAACAGTATTTCTTTCATAAAAATTTAATTTTTATGATAATGTAGTAATTTTTTGGTATCTATTCTTAGGGCATTCATTCTAGGTTATTAATGTTTTCTTTTAAATTATTATGGTCACTGTACATTAAACTCAATAAATAGGTGATCAGAACTAGAGAATTTTTTTACTTAATACCATTTTCAATATTTCAAAAATTGAGAGTATATAAACAATGAGGCATTCTTTCACATATGGAGGAGGAACTAATTGATGGACATTTAGTTTAAAAGGCATTTAGGGAAGCTTTTATGAAGTAACTCGTAATCTGTAATGGATACTTTACACTTTTGGTACAAAACATGAAAATCTGAAAAAAAAAACACAAATGTTTTGGTTAATTGTGCATGCTACATGATTCAATTTAAGTGCCTGCCAGTATGGTATATAATTGGTTTATTTTGATGGTATTTGAAACTGAAAGTGAATTTTAATGGGAAGCAATTTAATATTCACATTGCAGTTCATCAAAAGACTCAAAAAGTGATAAAAATAATGAATAGGGATCGTAGTTAATAAATTAATCTTCTTTAAGTGCTGCTTTAAATATATAAAAAGTTATGATTATCAGAGTCAAAGTGTACATTTCTGAAGAATCAAAAATTAATGTATGTGAAATATGCTTTACAACAAATTGATTACAAAATGAGAATCGGCCCATTTCTAAATCTTATGGCAAATTTGAGAGAATCACGAGATGATAATAAACTTTGCCAACATTAAGATTATCCTCTTTAATGTATTAACTATCGTCAATAAAATAGTGTACTCTTACTGTTTTACACTTGGACATTTCCTTCTATTTATTGTATACGAATTAGTTTTATAAGTAATGAGATTGCATGACAGATGGCTGGCGTACGCGGACCGGAGACTGGTATCTCAGTGGCGCTCGCAGGGTGGGTGCCAAAGTGAAGGTCCCCACAGCGTCACAGCCACCATGTTTCATGCAGCCAAGTTCCTAGGCAAAGGTCTACGGGACCTCAGTGAGACCGTCGCGTCCAGCCTCACCGGCAGCAGTCCGGAAAACAGTTCCCTGCACCACAACCACCCTCCGGAGCCCTGTCTGAAAGGCATCGTAACCATACTGGACCTCGAGGCAAGTGTTGTCATCAACATTTTGTGGGGTCAGACTTACTATGTATTATTGACATATAAAAGATTAACAAGAGATTGAAAAGAATAAGATTTAACTGATATAAAAAATAAGAAACTAAAACCTTTTTTAAACATGTAATATATTGTAGACACGTGTTAAATAATTCCAGATTTAACTTTTTCTTTTCTTAATTCTTACATCTTTTCTACACAGTAGGTTGTAGTGGAGATGATCAGTCTTTGTTTTTCATTTAACTCCATATCACTCTTCATCTTGTATTTGTTTTTGTTATTTGTTTTTGTAAATTTTGTGGTAATTTGTCATTAGAATAATTTGTCACTGCTTCATTGAATTACTACTTAAACAGTAACATAATCTTTCTTCACATAGTATATAATAGACTTTTGTTTATATTATAAGATAAATGAAATATTTTATATTTGAACCATTTTAATAATAAATATAAGGCAAAAGAGGAGCACGAACCTGAAAAATGTATTAATTGCCGTAAAATATGAAAATTATCACTATTTTATTTAAATATTTAATATGATTTGATTTTGTTGAAATAAATATAATTTTCACTTGACTCACACTATTGTATTTAAAATTAATTTCACAATTTCAGAGTGCATCTTTTAGGATCTATAAAAACATTATTTATTGTTAATTTTATAATATACTTCATTGTTGTGCCACCAAATACTTACCATATGTAAATGAAGTCCACCTGAACGCAGCCAGGAACATAGCAAGGAGCCCTATATTAATCATACATTTTTTACACGAACAGCTAATTAAGGAAATAAAACCAGCATGCGAACATGTGTGAAAGATTTCTGATAGGATCGGTGTGATTGTCTTGTTTCAGATGAGGGTGTCGAAAGATACCAATGAAGATGACTACCAGACTGGGGCTAACCGGGTTGTGGCACATTTTAACGCACATTTGGAACCCATTGTCGCTCTCAGCTTCGACCACAGTGGCTTGCTGCTGGTGACTGCGGACAAACGCGGCCATCGTTTCCACGTGTTCCGGATCAACCCACACCCCTGTGGCCCCACCCTTGCCCATGTCAATCACCTCTACGTCCTACACAGGTTAGTTGTGGCTCTCTCAGGTACTTCATTGTCATTTTCTACACCTAAAACTTAATCAGAAATCAATTTGGAAATCCTCAGAAAGAAGAATGATGTGTTTAAACAATTAAATACTTCAATGATTTACAAAACATCATTCTGCAGGTCACTAAAACTGTTACTTGTTTATATTTCTTACATAATGTTATACATTAGATTGAGCACATCTATCATTGCGTTGTGTGAGCATAGATTTTTTCAACCTTCTACTAGTCACAGACACAGAATTTCTTGATATGGTCTTACATTCAACCAAATACATAACCCTCAAATTATTTAAAGCAAGTGCTGGTTGGAATTGTTAGCACAATAATTTGGCAGTGTGCAATTGAACCCTTTGAGTGCCACAGCGTCGCTAATTTTGACTGTATGAAAAGTGCATAAAGTGCCAGCGTTGCCAATTTTGACGTTTCGTATTTTAATAATATTTTTATATAGTACAAGATTATTTTGGCCAAATAACAAGACAGCTGTATTTAATAGGTTCCAAACTATCAATAAATACGAGTTTTATGTTGTTTCTCTACTATTTTATCTGTGAAACTTACGTTGTTTTGGTACTTATCAAGAAGCCACTATTTTTGGACGAGTTTTCCTTATTGGGGACAAAATAAATTACAGTATTAAAAAACAACTTACTTTATTTAACGTATTTTGGAATTTACAAGTTCAATCAATGAGATAAAAAACTATAAGAAACAACGTTTCATTATTCGAAAATGTCAGGTCATTCGTGTGTCTATTTGGAGACGATTTGGAATTGGAAGTATGACTGATCGAGTATTTTTCTATTCATTATGGAAGGAGGAATGTATAATGAAGTTTATTTTGATCTCTGATAAGGAAAACTCGTCCAAAAATAGTGGACTGTGATAATACCGAAGTACCTGTGCGATGATTCTGTCTTCCAGTCACGCGACGTAGCGGACGAGTACCGTGTTGCATAATGGCCTTTCTTGTTGTTTATGTGCCGATAACCAAGCATTTGAATAAATACAAAATAAAATAGTAACTTATACAGTATTTTACTGTATTTATTTACAAAAGTAATGTAGTGATTTGAGTTGTGTCACAACGAAAAATGTGAATTTTCAGTGTAAATATTATAAGGGTTATTATTTAGTAAATGTAAACTTATATGCAAATATGTTAGCAAGTATTTGTTTCTACATTTAATAATCATATTTATTTGTGTTATATAGATGTTGTATTAGATTTATTGGGAAAACTACATCATTACCAAGAATTTCTAAACTCTGACAAATGAAGTACAGTTTATAAAATGTCAGTACCGGGCAGCAATTTGTTAATACATATAATGCCATCTTTTTAAAATTATAGCATAAGATATTACACATGGGTTTCATTTAGAATTATATGGCCTTTATCATGGTATAAAGAAAAAAAAAAATCTTAAAAATACCATATACACTCAAATTAGGTCGAAACTTAACTTTTTATACAAAAGTAACATTTTTTTTTATAAATACTGAAATTTTTGTATTTTTATAAATCAAATTTTATTTGTAGCGATATGTATCATATTCTGCATTTAATAAGAAAAATAACAACAGCAAAATGATGAAAATCTGTTTGGTAGTTATTTTACAACAGCTGTTTTCCCAACAGCTTACAAATATGCGAAAAACAGTGTGGCACTTTATGCGTATGCCTTCGGAAAATACCCGTGGCACTCAAAGGGTTAAGTCTCTACCTAATGTTTTATGCTTTTTTTTATTGACGTTTGACTTTAACACTATTATTACTGTAATTCACACGCATTGGACATTATTAGGCATGTGTTTCTCACAATACCATGTCTAAAACAATACCCAAAATACCGAAAAAGTAGGCAAATTTTGTTGACCCTTCCACGTGAAATTACAGCCATTTAGAGTAGGAAATGTAAGCAATCGTCATAAGGTCACAATAAAAATGACTGAAGATAAACTTGTGAAATTTTTACAATATGTACGTGAGTTACAGGATTCAGGAAGTAACATTTTTTATTTATAAAAAAATAACTTTCTTTAAAAAAAAAAACATTGAAAAAACATATCTTTTATTAAATTACATTGAATTAAAATAACAATTTTAAATACAAAATTAATACCTTGAGTGACAGATATATTCTCAAAATACCACTTTTTTACTCAGATAGTTCCAAAAATTCATAAAGTTTTTTTATTGGCCATCACAATACTTCTTCAATATTGTAAAGCAAGTGAAAAAATGTCGAGATATTGTGTGCCAAATTTCCTGCTGTAATGTACTCACTTATGTTAGGTTGGGGATGTTATCTATATTACTTTGTGCTTAATCTATAGCTATAACTCAGGTGGAGATAAATTAATTTGTAAACTCTGTACCAGGGGAGATACGACAGCTCGTATACAGGACATAACATTCTCATCTGACTCACGGTGGGTGTCGATCAGCTCCATGAGGGGCACCACCCACGTCTTCCCCATCACCCCGTACGGGGGCCCTGTGGGTGTTCGTACACATACCACTCCTCAGGTCGTGAACAAACTCTCCAGGTACATTATCAAATTAACTTTTTCACATAGTTTAAGATAAATTGTGTTAAAAGATTAAGTATAGTTAAACATTAAAAACAATTATGTTAAAAATGTTTTGTTTACTTAACTTTGCAGGTTTCACCGGAGTGCAGGCCTGACAGACGAGGGGCGCAACAGTCCTGTACTGTGGGAGAGTCCCCCATCTACATCATCTGCTGCACCTCTCCCCACAACTATCACAGCCTTGGCTCAGGTAGGCAAACTACACAGCTGCTACTCTACTTACCAACTTGATAAAGACTGTGGTTGGCATCATTGTTTCTCTATAAATAGTAGGAACACTTCAATTTACATTCAAAGTCTCAACAGCATAACTAACTGTTCTGAAAATAATAATAGTTTTTAATGAAACCACTAGTTTATGTTAAAAACTCCTCTTCTTTATCCTGAATACAAGGTCTGTTAAAAAAATATCACAACTTTTTAATTTCCGGGGTTACATATATTCATTTTTTTATTTTTTTCTGGCGTTAATTTTGTTACACATGTCTCTAACATATGTCAACAAGTTCGGCCTCTTCGAATGTTCAGTTGATTGTTGATAGCTGATTTGCTGCTTGCATGTCAGGCTTGTCTTCGATTTGTGCCTATTCGAAAAAATGGATCATAGAATCTGTATAAAATTTTGGGTTAAAACAAAATTAAGTGCACGAACGCATCCCAAATGTTGACTGTGGCTTATGGAGAAGCTACCTTGGACCGAAGCAATGTTTATTGGTGGTACTAAACGTTCTCAGAGGGCGGGAAGATGTGAACGACGAACAGGGTGCCGAACGCCCAGGCACATCAAGAACAGATGGAAACATTGATGAAGTGAAGAAAATAGTATTGGCCAATTGTCGAATCACCATTAGAGAAGTTGCCGAGGACCTGAACATATCAATTGGCTAGTGCCATTTGATTTTTACCAATGATATGGGCATGAGATGGGTTGCCGCGAAATTAGTACCAGAATTGTGTATTTTCCACTTTGTTTTGTTCAAGGTCTACAAATATAAGAGATTTTGAATATAAAGCATTTAATATATAAGCATTTTATGTCATTTAGCCTTTTAAGAGCTGTAGACATATAACGTACTGTAGTACCGAGCCATGACCATGGCTGAGTGGAAGAATTGCAGCACGGCCAGTGTTCAAAGTTAGATAATGGATGTTAATGCATTGTTTCAACTGCTAATAAACTTTGAATAAAAAACTGTTTCTTTACCTAAATGTTAATTTAAAATTAACTGGTTATGTTATACTGTTCTAACATCCCTCATCTTCAGAAAACCGTTATCATAGTTTCGTTATCTAACTGAACTGGATTCGTCAAGAATTTGTTATTTCACTTTCTTTGTTGTAACTATCAGCCATAACTAATTACCTCACAGTCTAAAATAAACAAATCATAAAAACCATCAGACAACGACACACACTAGTGCTAATAAATTGCGAGCTAATATTTTGATTACCGAAGTAAGTTTGTAGTATGGAAAAAAAAACAAACACATTCATTTAGAGAACAAATAATTTAAATTTTATTTACTACAATTACAGATGTAAGCCTAGCATGTGTTACAGGTGAGACGGCAGACAATGATCCCGACCACTCCTACCGAGGATAGTATCGTGCGGCTGGCCGCCACTTTCGGGGCTCCTCGTGCTCCTGCTCTGGCCCCCCACCCTCGCACTCGGCGTGCCATGGACTCACTCTATGTCATGGGCTGTAATGGCATTCTCATCCAGTACGACCTGGAGCCCAGACCCTTCTCTGGTCAGTCAAGACATGTTTTAGTGATGCTGATGCTCTTGCCTAAATTATGGTGTCTTCTCTTGATATGTGAAGGATGAGTAAACATAAATGAATGATATGTTCAGGTGTGAACAAGGAGAAGGTGTGCGATGACACGAGTATAGAGCTCCATGTGGAGCCGAGAGCGGAGTGGGTACTACAGCGGCCTCCCTACAGTAGCTCTGTCCACCCTCCCCTAGCCTGCACCAATCCTCTGCTGAATCAACCGGAGCCTCCTACTCCCACTGACTCTCAGCCCGATGAGGAGCGCTGGCTTTCTCAGGTAATAGACAAAATCTTTACTCTTAATCCTTTTAATATGGTCAAATAACAGTTTTCAACTGCAAAATTGTGTCTCCTTGCTTATGATAATAAAAAAGTTCAGATGTGTAGGTTATGAACAACTCTATGTTGGTTGGCTCTTATGTCAAAGTTCAAGTCCGGGTGTGTGGGTTATTTTAAACAGCCAAACGTATGATGTGGTTTGTGGTTCAGATGTGTATAGGTCAAAATTAACAGTCCAACAGCCTTGGTAACTCATATTTTGTAGTTTGGTTTGTGGTTATTTATTTGTGGTGTGAAACTGCCCATGTGGTGACGTATGTTGAAGATCATGTGTGTGTTTTCAAATGATAATATTATTTCCCATCACGTTATTTGAGCCAAATGTAGAAATTCCAAAATGTGGATCAGTAAATATAAGCCTAACTCAGTGTAGGTGGTGTCATCAGTTGAAGGTAAAACCTCTTGTTATGTGTGCCAATAATATATTACATTCACCACCGACGTACACTTCAGAATAATAATTCCCTCCAGTTTAATTTAAATTTTTCTTTATTCAAAAAACTAATGTGAACACGTGGTGTTTGGTGTCAACAGATTTATTTTGTTTATTACTTCCCCGAATCGCTACTCATCACTAAAGAATGTTCGTGCACAGTGATTTACTGTATACTGTTCTATTCCAAATCACTGACCAACGAATTATAAATATTATGTTAAATCACTTCTATATTGCCTCAGTAGTATCAGCTCCTTCCACCAAGAAGGTCAAGGGATGAAAGAGGACAAGAATGCCCGGAAAACAGGGTCGAATGTCGTAACTTTTAGCCTCGAACCCAAACAACTACAGTTAAATTTAATATTTTGTAACAACTGCTTATAATACGTCAATTTCTTTTGTATTTGTTATAATAAAATCATTTTAATTCATTGTAATATAAGTTGACTTCACATGTGATTCGGTATTAGTCAAGGATAAGATTATATTGCTAGAGTTGATTTAGTGTTTTATCCGGAAGTATCAGCCATCCGATTTACCGAGAACTATTTAAAAATTGAATTTAAATTGAACTGAACTATTCCAATAATACTAAAAAAACTGTACACCTGTGTGTCATATAGTGTAGCCTTCTCAACCAACCACAATGGAATTGGGCATAGATCAGGTAACCTAAAAGTCAGTTATACCAAAAGTTGTAAAATACCTCAGAATGGTAAAAGCCATTGCAGTATTTTAATTAGTTATGTAAAAATAAAATCAATTATTATATATTTTATAAATGAATGTAGTCCATTTATAATAACTATTAATCATTTACTTATCCACACAGTTCGTATTACTGCAACTCATAAAAGGCAGTAATAAAACACTTTACACATTTAGAAACAGAGAAACATGTGATGGTTTGTATGTTCTCTTTGACAGCTTTGTTGCTGCAGCAGAAGTCAAGTCTAATTGTGTCTTCCTGTAATGGCATGTTTACTCTGATGAGTGCTTGATCCGAGGGCGGTTTTGAAGGAGCCTACTATGCTCGTTTTAACCCTTCTCATGCTGTAGATGGATATATTAGAATGGTAGACTTGACCAAAACGCCAAACATGATTATATCCGATAATATGTAATGTATTGTGTGTCTTGGAGAGCTTTTTAGTTCACAAAAGGCCTTCAAAAAGTCCAGTGCAAGCTCCGTGGGGGTTAGTAAGGAAGTATTTGTAGACAACCTTCATTCTGCAGTAGGGAATAGAACAATGAAACCTTAGATGAGAAAATACTCTAATAAAGAGTAGTTTACATAATGTTTTCAGTTTTATTAGATTGTACCATGAATTTTAATTTAGTTCAAATTAACATTTAAATTAATAAATAGTTATTTTTAGATTTTATTTTTTATCAATAAAAAATGCTAATTTTAATTAAAATGACCCGTTTTATTTTTGTGTGTGTTTATATCTCTTACAGCATATTTATAAAAAAAATAGCTTTGAACATTAAGAAAAATATATTTAGTAAATGTCTTGACGTTACAAGGAAATCAGTGGATTTATTAGCGGCGTGCGAAGGGTTAAGATTTAAAAAGATATAATTTTTTTAAATGTTCATGGTATCACAATTTCCACAATGAAGTGCTGTTTTCTTTAATTGTGACTCTGTACAAATATTTTTTATAGTAATACATTAAATTTATCTTGTATTTAATTTTTTATACCAGCCAATAAACTAAAAAAATGTATGAAAAATATAACCACAGGAGACAATGTATTAATTACACTGTAATTGCATTTTATTTTGTCTAGTCCCAAAAATTTGAGGTAACAAAATGCACAAAGAAGTCAAATATCACAAATTTGTTGTTAAGTCTGATAACAAAATAAGTTTTTCTGAAGCAACACTTAACAATGTAATATTTTTAACAACTCTGACTTCAGTTATTTGTTTAAATTGTTTCTTTTTACTATATAAAATGTATGTAAAACTTTGGTCATGGTAAATGCGGGATTTTTTTTAAACTTACTTAAAATGAAATCAGAGCAGCCAAAAAGGTACAAGGTTGTCCAGGTAACCCCACTGCCAGATTTGGTGACGTATAACTGTGACAACAATTATTGTTGTCAGCTGCACCTGGCGCTGGTCCCCACTTAGTACCGCAGGACACTGGGTCTTTACTCCTGCATGGCACTGTCACTTGCAGAAGACATTGTCAACTGCACAAATAGTGAAAAACAGTTGTTTTGTGTAAAAATTTAAAACAGTCCATAAAGATGGAAAAATAGTAAAAATAGAACTTGAATCGGAATCGTCCTGTTCACTAATAAAGTATTCCACTAGTTAATTGTCGTCCTCCATATTTCCTAAATACAATAATAAACACACACATACACGGTCACCTTATACCATACACTACACACTATAAACAATACAGCACAGCCAGCGAACCATGAATGGATTACGAATAAACGACGCAAATGACACAACATTCCATGGTAACTGCTAGGCTCACACTGAGGCAATGGTGGCCAAGGGAGCAGATGTCTGCTATTGTTGTCATCCGCATGATGTGCCAGTATTGCATGACAATATTTGTCGTCACCCGCAGCGAGTGTTTTACTTGTTTTACTCAAGTTTTACTTGAGACACAGACCAGTGATTATATTTTTTAAAGTACTAAAAGCTGTTCACATCCCGTAAACATTAAACCCAACAACTATAAAAATAGACTAGATTTAGAGTTATTTGTCTAATCCCTTGTCATTTATGAAATGTTGGCTCTGTCACCAGGTGGAGATTGTGACCCATGACGGCCCTCACCGCAGGTTGTGGATGGGGCCTCAGTTCACGTTTGTCACAGTCAACCCCAACAAGTCAGTTATCTACTAACACTTTTGTTTTACTTATTTACTTTCTTATTTTCACTCTAGTAGAAAAATTAGTATTATTTTTAAATTCCAATGGTTAAACCCTTTAACAGCCTTTTTTAACCCTGGAACTGGCGGTCATATTTCTCTCAGTGGCGGAGTGTTTTTAGTACTTCATACATTGCCTTATATTTATTTTATTATTACATGTTTACTATAAAGTACCTATGTCATATTATATATTTTTTACTCAGCATTGTTCAAGGAACATTTTTCACATAATATAATTAAAACAAAAAAATATCCTTACTCTACCTCTTCATGATAAAAAATTTTTTGTAGAAAAAAGAAAAGTTAGTTCAAAGTTTTTGATTTGTAAAATTGTTGTTGTTAGTGGTATGCAAAATCCAAAATATAAAAAAGAAAGAGCATTTAATTCTGAGTAAAAAAAAAACAACATAGTTTATAAGGTATTTATTTTTACATGTAGTAAATGATACAAAAATCATACACTGACATTCGAAAGTGCTACTTACCAACAAAAGTAAGAACTTCTAAGCTCACTTGGATTTGTAATTTTGTAACTATTAGTTCATATTAATTTTCTATTTTTTTATTTTTTATTATATATTTTTTTAATTATGTTCTGATTGAGTGTCTAAATTGGAATCATCATCGTTGCTTATTTCATGTACAACTAGTTCTCGAATGTCACTTGAACAACCGCGGAAATTACGATCCATTACGTAAACACGCACAAAAAACTTACTATTATTGTGTCATATACACAACCATCATTACAACGAACTCAAACAAACAATAAACCAGACAGAACACCATGGAGTTGACGAAATAACAATAGCCGAATGAACCAGTTGACTCATCGCTGCGCGCGCAACTAGCGCGGCACGCTGGAGAATGTAAACAAACAGTTCAGAGATTATAAAACGTATGGATATGTAACGAAACGATAAAATTATTTATTAGTGTATTATTTACATAAACTGAACCTTCCTCTTTCGATTGGTATCAATACCGATACTCTTTGATCGTGTTTTAAGTAAGTAATGTTGAGAAATAAAAGACGTATTAAAACGCCCAATATCAGGTGCTGCCATCTAGGATACGACTAAAACGCCCGATATTGGGCGTTTGCCAGTTCCAGGGTTAATAAATTTCTTGTAAACTGTGTTCAAAATTAGAACCCTATTACAGTTTTACTCAACTATAAATATAAGCTTCAAAGGATCATTGTAGATGACACTTTTATCTCCATTTGGAATTAACAAAACAGAAGAAACTCCTGATATCTCTTTCTGGTTGGTTATAGCCAGGAAACAATTTGGAGAGGGAAGTTCAGATAAGTGATATTTTCCTGTAGTGAACAGAGTGTAAGGCCCATTTTGTTCCTTAAAAGGTTCTTTACCCGTTTTTTTTGTTGAGAATGATCTTTCAGCTGTACATGTCAGTAAAACAGAATTATTTAAATAGTAATAATCGTTTACTAAAAACATAATTAAGAAAATTGAAATTTGGGGAGGGGGTCCGGACCCCTTGGATCTCCTCGCTGGCTATGTCCTTGTTATAGTTGTATATCTAAAAAAAAATTTATACTAAAATAACTGAAATTTTGCATCTTTGTAGAAAATTTAAAAATTCCTTTTTTTCAGAGGGATGAATCAAAGATCCTGCACTTAGTTGTTTATCCTGCTAACATTAAAAGTACTAACTAGTCATTTATCCTCCCATCTTCTCTCCTTCTCACAGTCCATAATACCCATTATTTTCCTCTTAACTATTTGTATGTCTTTATTTTATATTCTTATTGAGATCCATTATAAATTTCCAACTCGGATCGACCCATTTTTCTTAATTGTTTTACTCATCATCTCCACTACTCCCCCTGCCTGTTGTTGAATGTTTGCTGTTTGTTGTGTAGTGAGGCTGGTGACGTGCTGGACATCAACAAACAAGTGGTACGCTCCAGTCCTGTCAACATGCCTCTCAAGCAACCTCTCATCATAGAGTCGGCGGGCTCATGTAGTAAGTGGCTTGTGCTTTAAACTCTTAACTACTGCATCATTGCTAGGAGTTCCTGTTTGTTAATGTTAGGAGTGTGCTTTGTTATTAAGTATAAAAGTGAGCAGGAGCTGAATAGTTACTAAATAAGATATTACATGTTTTCTATAAAATACATTACAGAGTAACACTAGTTTATCACTGACTGTCTTCAGGACCTTTTATGTGTTGAATGTCACCAGTCATATATATTTTGTGCATACATTAGTAGTGATAACATCATATTTTATATCATTAAAATATGTTTTATTTATAGTATTTAAACTCTATATATATAAAAATATTAGTAATAACCTCTTTATAGATACACATTTAATACTTGTAAAAATAAAAAAAAAGAAATTTTTCTTATCATATATGTCCAGACATTGTATAGCTCAGATTTATTAAAAACTTACACAAGTATGTATAGCATTATATGAATGTGAGAATGTAGGTAGCATATTTATTTTCTGTCAGAGAATGCAGCTTGTTTAATTGATTTAGATCAGCTTGATTGAATTAGATTAGCTTGAATGGTTTAGATTTGTTTTATTCCTACAATATACGAGGGCTCTTCCAAGAGTAACATGGCATGGCATGGCATGCATGGGCATTTAGTTATTAAAAAATGCCCAATCAGATACACATGTTATCATATACATTTGGAAACTACATGTTTTCTATATTTTTCTACATAAT
Source organism: Homalodisca vitripennis (assembly GCF_021130785.1). Lineage (NCBI taxonomy): Eukaryota > Metazoa > Arthropoda > Insecta > Hemiptera > Cicadellidae > Homalodisca > Homalodisca vitripennis. The sequence goes on along the minus strand of NC_060211.1, from coordinate 39,004,444 downwards.
TTTCATTAAGATATAAGCATTTATTGTATTTTTTACTGATTTCAAAATGCTTTCTTCAACAAATTCTGCCTAAAGAGATTTGTGGAAATTTATTTAAAAGCTCAGAGATTGTGAAACGCCGATCTTCTCTTACTGTTTTGATGATCTTGTCCACAAGTTCATCACTCACCACTTGTGAGGAAACAAACATACAATCCCTTTATCAAAAATGTTTGGCCCATAAACAGCACAAAGTTTCTCATGAATAGCCTCTGCTGGATGTTGTTTTGCTGTAAAAAACCTAATTACAGCATGCACTTTGCTGTAAAAAATCTAATTACAGCATGCACTTTGCTGTAAAATATCTAATTACAGTATGCACTTTGCTGTAAAATACCTAATTACAGCATGCACTTTGCTGTAAAATACCTAATTACAGTATGCACTTTGCTGTAAAATATCTAATTACAGCATGCACTTTGCATTTGGCGGGAAACTCAGTTGTGGCATACATTTTGTAAAGCTATAGAAAAATGAACAAACACCGGTATGGCCTTCTAACTGTCACAGCTAATTGCAGACTGATCTGTTGCAAGTGCTGGTGAGTAAGTGAGAGCATTACCTCCACCACCAAAACTGTAAGCGATTGGTGGTTACTTTTGGAATAGTATAATTTGTTTTTCACTCATTCATTCACACAACTGATTCCAAGCAGCCTTTGTTACAGTGAATATCAATAAACACAAATTGAAAAACTAATTTAAACCTATGCTGTTATTGTATTGTGTAACAATAATTGATCCTGAATTAATGTGTTTAGGTAGTCTGGAGTTGTCTCCTAATATGGTGGAGTTAGTGTACAAGACTGATAACTGGAGTGGCCGGCTGCGGGAGGACCTGGCAGAAGCCATGTTGGAGAGTCCGACAGGCAGGAGCACAGGTCAGTGCATGCGTGTGTGTGTATGCGTGTGGGGGCATGTTAGCTAAGTTGATAGTTTTCATAGATCAGACACTATAAACTGAATAAGATTTGATATATACATAATTCATGTAGATTTAAAAAGTCACCAATTCTATAAAATGGCACATCTATAAAAATATATTGAAAGAAATACTATTGACAAAATTAACCAACATAAAATTGAAATTGATTGAATTCACATAGTAAATGTGATGAAATATGTAATCCAGGTCTGAAAATTAGCACAGTGCGGTTGGGAGTCACGTTGTCAATATGATGTAAAAATAGTAGATTGGCAGTATTTATATTCATCTTCATACTGTTTTATGACGATCCATTTATTAATGAGGAGGTAATGGCATTCACACTTGGAGGCAGTACTGAAGTTTCATTATAATCGAACAATAATAATTATTGTTCGATTATAATGAAACAATTATAGTTAGAAGCTGGTCTGTGTGTTCCTATGTGATCACCTAGTATGTCAACTACCATAATACCAGTAAACTGTTCTTTTATTCACCGTGAAAACAAAAATTAAATTGAGAAATGAACTTGGTACTATGTTATTATCTAAATGCGCAGTTGAACCTAAAAATCATATATTTGTTCTTCAAGAAACATAACTGTTCAACATGCTATTTAATGTTGGCAGGGTACACTCTAACTGGTCTACTTAATTAACCGTTTATTGCATTTTTGACATAGTATAATTATATCTAAAATTTCTTGTGCTTATAAATATCTTTCCTTCATTAAAATATAAGTATACTTTTACAAATGTTCAAAATAACATATAAATACTTAACTAAATTATTTATTAGCAATTATTTGCTGTACTAACATTAGAAACTGGCAAGAGTGTGAAATGTTTTAAAACATTTCTCCAGAGCAACTTCACTCTGTGGACACCAGTAGATTGTGTCCCTACTTTTCCATGTTTATTGCACACAACACATATTTAAGGCTTTGTTTATTTTCCCAGTTAGTGGATTTAAAAAAATAAAATGTCTTTCTGCCAGACACATGGATGGAGGCACATACAGAAATATATATTATGTACAGTATACTGGGTGTCAAAAAGTCCCACACAGGCTTGATAATTCCCGATTGATTACAGGTAAATCAATAAAACGTCGTACATCAATACTGCACCTATAAATCTACTTTTTAAAGTAACTACCATTTCTTTTTTGTCATGTCATGGGAATGGCCCGCAAGGATTCAGAAGGAAATCTTAAATGAGAGCATAGGTCGAGTAGTATATCAAATTAAAGGTCTTTATTAGTAGAGTACAATGCCACAAATCCGACCTCAAAAGGTTCACTCTTTAAAAAATATTCACTATAATTACACTGTGAAGAAGTAAATAAATATAACCAAACAAAGACAACTAACATCAAACTCCGTGTAAAAAAATTACTTACTCAATTTACTTCTTGAAATATTTCAGTCTTGTCGGTGGAGAGCCATCCTCAGTCATCAGATGTTAAAAGGAAACAAAGACGTTAAAATTATTTATGACACTGGCCGCTTAAGCCTAAGAACTAATACAAACAAATATACACAACTAATAACATTGTAATCTTAACGGACAAAGCTGATTCACAGTTCTGTAGCACAGTTAGAAACAGCTGACAGCACGCGCACCTCCGTGACTGTTTAATAGCTTCTGGTACATCGATAATTCATTTCATCCTCTATCCTTCCAGTTATACAAAACTCAAATATATCGCTATGGTAATAATTGATATCTATGCATGGTTAGTTTGGATTGTACAAGATATGTACGCTGTATGTCACTGGCCAAGCTCGGACGTTTTAACGTGACACGTGGGATAATACCATGGTCACGTGAAGGGTTAAAAAATTTTACACAAAATAAGAAAATTCAGAGTGAGGTAAGTTATCAGGTTTTCAAATCGCGTATATAGTTATGTACAGTTTCAGCAATTGCTGAAAATTGAAATTTTAAAATTTGATTACATTTCAGTTGTCACCTGCATATACAAGATTTTTAGAACTCTTGAGTCTACATAGATTTAAATCACTATTGGAGCTTGATTTTCACATTTTTCGAATAGGAAATGTTCCACCATCTAGGCTGTTTGAGATAAATGTACATAGAGTTTAATGAACCATTTTTGTACACGGCTTATGCTGTTTCGGAGAAAACATAAGACCTGTACTGCAAGTCACGTTTACAAGGCTCATTAAGGATTGGTGGTTATTTGGAGATACATTCATTATCATTTATGTAATCTTAAATGTATTAACCCGCTTGCTTAAATACAATTACAATTACGGCTTGTTAAGTAATTAATTTCATTTAGTTCATAATGCATTTTAGTAGAAATCAAAATTAAATTTAGAATTTTCAAATAGAAAAGTGTTTAATATTAGGATCAGCAACATCAAATTTAGAAATCACAATCAGTCCATTGGAATAGTAAATAGAGGTTATAAAATGTATTTTCTGTGTTATTTTAGTTTCTAAAATTCTTGAAAATACAAGCACACACCTTTACTGCGGCTCTATATTGAGCAATCCTAACTCTACGTAACAGTGTATGGTATGGTGCACTAGCTAGTCTGCCGCAGTCGATGTGTTACACAAAGTTCTGTTATTTATTCCACATACAATAAGTAACCTCAACTGTAGTGAACAGTATTCTTTATTTCATTTATGTATAATGTGATAGAGGATATTATATTTGTTATTAGATTAGTTAGCTTATTTTCTGTATTTTTAACCCATTGAGGTAGTGTTGCCTACACCAAAATAGTCAGATGGTGAATGACGCATCTGAATCCTCCCTCTACACCCCGCACCCAACACTGTCACCAGTTTTACGCTTGTAAAAATTTATTGATTAGTCTCATCATCTGTTGTCACCGCAAATAAATTCATATGATTCTTAAACCTTTTGTGCCAGAGATAAAATCAAATCCATGTTGAAAAGTGCCGAGTAATTTTTTGTGTGACTATGCGAAAAGTGCCAGAGGGTTTTGAACAAAAACGCAAGATTTTAGAAGAAAATGTGTATAACATTTATTTTCTATCATAAAAAGCTTCTGTTTACTTCTTTTTAAAGGTAAATAAATGTACTAGGTATCAGTACATTTAACACGCGAGCACACGCAACCGCTGCAAATTGCCGCATTTTTGTAATATTGAGTGCTACTGTTTCATTTTTTGCGGGAGAAGGTTGGGCGGCTTTGTAATCCTCGGCAAACTATCCCCCTACAAGACCTTGGGCTGGGTTACTGTCTTGCCGGCCACCGGGATGTGCAGTCCTTATTTTATCCTACGTGCGTGCTGTCGCGTTTTTACCATTAGCGATCTGCTCACGCGCGTGCTGCCATGTAATCTGGTTTATTCAATATATGATTATCGATACATAGTGTTTTAAAAATTAGTTTTAGTGCGCAAGTTTTGGATGTTGAACTTAAAACATCTTTATAAGGTAAAATATGGATACATATGAAGAGTAACAGAGACGCATACGAGACTTGTTCGTCTGTTCCAGAAACCACGAACGAGCGAATTAGACGCTCCATCATTACATTTTACAATAAGACCAATGTGGTGTTGATGTAAATGATGCCATGCAAAAACAATATTCCGTGTCAAGAATCTCTAACCATTGGCCACTAACACTGTTTTTTTTCCTTCTCAATGTTGGAGGTATTAATGCTTATGTGATACACAAAGCAAATAATCTAAGAGTAGCTGACGATACAGTCCTTCCAAGAAGAGTGTTTGTTTCTCTCGAATCTAGGGCGACAACTTTTGACAGACCTTGCACAAAGAAGAGTAAATGACAAACTGTCATTACCTCGACAAATCAAAGACAGATTACCTGACATATTCAAGATTCGACCTTCTCATATTCCTGTCGATGTGCAGCAGGCTCATCAAGGAGGCTATGCAAAATGTGGTATATGTCCGAGAAGGAAAAATCGAAAAACAGTGCAAACAATGCACAAGATGTTCAAGTGAACCAGAAGACGCCAATAATGAAAGTATGGATTTTGAGTAGAAATCCAGTTCATCAAGTTTTCAAGTTTCATACTAAAATTATTCTTTCTTTTTTACACAAAAATAAATGCACAAGTGATTTTCATTGTATTTAACAACAGAGTAGGGCTACACAGGTAATTTAAATATAATTTTGTTTTAATTTTTATCAAAAGGTAAATAATTTATATAATTTTAGAAATATTCTTGTATATCAGTATAGTCCTAGTTATGAAAATAGTATAAAGGAAGTTAAATTTTGTTTAAACTATATATGTAATTGACAGTACTCTATTTCTAACAATAACTAATACATCGTTAGGATAAATATAAAATTATCATATCATAATGACATATTTCTATCTTTTTAGACGCTAAAACATATAAATTGTACTGATTTTTATACAATTGTGGAATTATTATTACTTTTAAACCTGATTCAAACAAACACGGCAATATGCTAACGGCGCGTGCTCCCGCGCCATGACCGGAGATTCATAGAGACCGCGGCAATTTGCTAACATGGCGTGCCACAGCGTAGTTAAACGAAACTATGATTTTACAGGATATTTGTAAAATATTTATTTAAATAAATTGGAAAACTATTATCAAAGAATATTAATACCTTGAACAAGGTAATGTAACGGACTACACCCAACAATTAGTATTACAGCATAGGGATTAATGTCATGACCGTGAGAATCAATATTGTAAGATGTGAGCAAATTGCCGTAGTGCGTGTCCTCGCGAAAACAAATGGGTGCGTGTGCTCGCGTGTTAAATTTTTATTTTATTTTTTAAATAAGAAAAATCACTTTAAACAGCAACATTTCCACGGAAACAAAATAAAAATCAAGTTTGGGGTGAAATAATTATTATAAAAAAAATTTTATTTTGAGATTTAATTACTTTCATGATAAATAGAACTTAAAAACAACCCAAAATCATGTGTAATAACTTAATATTATACCGTAAACAAAATTTTTATAAATAGTTAATTGCTAGCGATTATTTTTACTAATATACAAGATTTCATAAAAAAATTCACTTAAAATTTATTTTTGATAATTAAAAGGTTCTTTTGAATTATTTTTAAAGGTGAATAAATTTTTCATCAGAAAATGTGTAACAATAAGATGTTTATATAATTTAAAGAAATAAAAATTCATTTTAAACAGTGGCTTTTCAACGGAAACAAAATAAAAATCCAGTTTAAGGTAAAATAACTATAATATAAGAAAAATTTATTTTTCAATTTTAATACTTTTATGATAAAGAGCATTAAAAAATCATGTGTCATAACCTAATATTGTACAATAAACACAATTATAAAAATTATTCAAGCGCTAGAGGTTTGTTTTGCTAAAAAAAACGCAGGGTTTTGGAAAATATTCAGTTAAAGTTTATTTTTCACTATAAAAACCTTTTTTTATTTCTTTTCAAAACTTTAATACTTTAATGATAAAAGCCATTCAAAACAATGCACAATCATGTGTAATATAACAATAATTACTAAAACGAAACTCAAAACATAATCATAACCTTATTCAGGCAATTTTGAAACAAACTCCACAATACTGTCTTCATGGACACTCGGAAGTGACTGTCAACACTTTTTTATTAATTTTAATATCTAATATAGCTTGGAAACATTTTAAATTAATAAAAACGCACAATTATATAACCTCAAAAACGCTCCGCTATTCGTCTCGACACCGCGATCACGATCCAACTGAGAAAGTGTTGTATTTTAGTTAGTTGTTTACGTCACATAACAGTGTTAAAAAGTCGAAATAATAGTTGAAAAGGTTAGTTTAGTTAATGTATTGGCATTTTGTATGATATTATTCAGTATGGGATAAGTTATAGAGGTATTACAAATAGAATAGAAATCGTCTCGTTCCGAGACTCCGGCGAAGGCACTCTTCGCGTAGGAACGTATCCTCTCATAGCGAGATCCCTGGCACTCAACGGGTTAAATCAAATAGAAAGTAGTGGCTATAGCTGTGTCATAGCAGGAACCTGGCAGCAAGGTGGCAGGGTGGTCAGCAGCAATCTGGCAACACTGCCTCAAATTGTATTATTTTGGTGAGGGCTGCTCTAGCACTTATTTGTAGTATTTAGTCCTTTGCAAGCCTGTTAGCAGCAATTAAATATGATGGAATGTAAGAGTTTGATTTGACTGATAACTCTTTTATATTTATGATAAAACTATGAAGTTTAAAATGTTGTAAGAGACATTGTTATTTTACTATTAAATTTATTGAAAATAAAAAAATTAATTCAAAGCAAAATATAAAATAGCTATGTTTGTTAAACAAAAATACAATAAGTAATATGAACTCATGAAAAGTGAGTTTATTAGGTCTAAACGTGTTTTTATCAAGGGAGAAATTGCTACTGTATGTCTAAAAAATGCTGAAAAGTAATATACATATAATATATATATATATATATATATATATATATATATATATATTTATATAAACCTTTACTGTATACAAATGGAATATTTACTGATTTTCATTTTTCCCCTTATAATAATTCACTAGTCTTGAAACTAATTTCAAGTTGCAGCGGCAAATACTAGTCTTTAATGCTTTTATCGTATTACATTATTTCAACTACATTCACACTCTCTATATAACACTGCTATTTTCAGAATCATAAGATTTCACGTTTTACACACAATGTAAAATAGTTGTTAAATAATAATAATAATAAATTTGTTTATTTGTCGTAAAACATGTTACATGCATTGACAAAGTCTAATTCAGCTACAGACTAAGTAGCATTGTCTCTAAATAATATTTAATAAGTATAATACATAAATATTATATATATATATAACAATATAAGACATTAATTGTCTAGTTGATAATGAGTTTATCTTAAAACAATCATTAAAAGTCTATTTTGTTAATAGAAAAAAACTCATCAATATTATATAAAGGGTTTTTTAATAGCCATTCATAAAGTTTATTTTTATAAATTTTAAGAGGGTATTTTTCTATCAAATGTTTCAATTTGTTATACACCTTCAAGCCAATTATAACATGACTATTCAAAGATTTGCTCAGTCGACAATATTCAATTAAAATGTTATTTTTGTTTCGTGTGTTATAATTATGTGTTTGTGTATGGTTTATTAAGTCCTTATTATTTAAAATGTAAACAGATAAGTCAAACAAATATAAATTAACTATTGTAAGTATTCCTTGGTTAATGAAAACAGGTTTACAATGATCAAGATATTCAGCTTTACCAACAATTCTAACAGCTTTCTTTTGAAGCACCAGTATTTCCTGAACTCTAGCACTATTTCCCCACAGTATTAATCCGTATTTCAAAATTGACTAAATAGTTACCACAATTGCTCTAAACATATTTAAGTGAAGCCAAAAAAAGTGAAAGACGAAGGATCAGACTAGTCAACCTTAACAAATAAAGTAATAATAAATATTATTTCGCTACTTGTGCATCTAAATACATTTGATTGACACCTAGTGGATGGTCAGTAACCAAATAAAATAATTCAAGGTCAAATGGGGGCTGCGTAATTATTGCATGTCTTAGCAATCTGTCCCAGACAGGCATTGCGCAATCGGTGTATGTGTCTACCTCAATGGTTTAACCAATCTGTAATGACACTAGTTTAATAAATTACTCCTACACATAATTGTTATTATTACACAAAGGTTACAAAAAGAAAAGTTTTTTTACTTTTTAAGTTTTGGATAGAAGAATAACCAGACCTAAATCTTGTAAACAGGAGGAGCCAATAACAAATAAAATGTTTATTGTAAACCCATAATCAAAAATGGTCATAGTCACTTAAGGAGGATTTATTTGTACCTGTCACTTACATTTTAGTCTGCATACAATGACAGCCCCTCAACTTCTTTCAAGGTGCTCACGAGTTACGATTCGTGGTTATTTCCTTACTTTTGAAGAGGTTAGATGCACTAGGACTCTGGTTATCTTGGCTTTGTAACCTTTCATTAATAGCGTCCTCTTAGTACTGTTACAGCTTTCTGTGCAGGTTTTCAGTAAAAATTGTCTTGTAGCAGAAAAATATTTTTAAATCATGTTCAAGCCAAAATACTATATCTGTTATTTTGAATAAGAAACCATTGTAACAATTATATTTAGATTGTCCATTGTGCCTAGATTGGTATTTAATATCTACATTTGTGGCAGAATCGAATTAGCGATAAGCTTTTAAAAATATTGTTCTTAATGTTCATCAAATATTTAAAATAAAAATTTTATCCCATCAGTCTTTCTTGTCTAAACTCGGATTTAGCACTGTTGAAATATTTTGTTCTGTTGTGGGAACATTCTTTTTGATATGATATTACAAATTCTAAAGATTGGTGATACAAGTGAACCATACAGTAAACCAGGAACCTGGAGCAAAAGAGAAACTTCAGATAGTTAATAGATTATTTTTAAAGTGTTCAAAGATCTGTCCAAGTTAAAAATAATTGTTAATCAAAAGTAACATTAACTAAATTATATTTTCAATGTTTGTGTGTTTCCATATTTTTTTTAATTGTTAGACCAACACTTCAAACACTTCATTTTTTTAATTGCTTTACAAATTGTAATGTTTTGATGTGCACCTATTTTTTTTATTTTGGTTTTGTAAATATTTGGAGTTTTGATTTATATTACTAAGTTTTTTTGTTTGCACTAATAATCGTAGCAGAAGACCTTCCCTGCCTTATCTTTTTTACAGTGCCCTTATCTGGCTCAGTTTGCGTTTTTGTGACATGTTGCGTTTTGTCTGTTAAGGTGTAAAGGGGGCGATGAGGCGCGAGCCCGTTATCGAACGCCAGGTGAACCCTCTGGGCTCAGTGGTCACGCTAACGGCACAACTCAACTTTCCCGCCAACCTCCTCGCCAAGGATGGGAGAGTAACAGTCGTAGGCACAGAGACAAAAAAAATTACACTAGAGTCAAGGTTTAATAAGCCGTTAATGAAAACACTGCTCAGCGAGTGTTTAATTAACGACAATTCCTTAGATTCCTGTATAAAATCAAATTTAACAGAAAATAATGATGTAGGAGCTGCTAGTATAGATTTAGGTGGAAATACTTTTAAAGGAAAGCAAAATGCATGCAATTACGATTTAAAAGATTGTAAAAAGGTTTTGGCTGAAATTGATGAAAATGTAAGTCTTGCAAAGAAGATGGGAGACAAGGAAGAGCTACAAGAAAGGAAAGGGAAAAGTGGAAAATCTAGGAGAAAAATAAGTAAAGAGAAGAATAAGATAAAGCTAGATACGGACCCAAAGGAAGCAGAAGAGATTTTGGCTTTACCCAGTCAAGAACTGGTTGTTCCACAAGTTGAAATGGATATGCCAGTATGTGATGGGGTGCTTCAAGGATCAGGTGATATTGAAATGCAATTGAGAGAGGCATCTTTGGAAAGAGATTTTGATGACACGTTTGTTGATCTAGAGGACTCCAAAGGTCGAAAGAGAAGTTTGGACATTACTGTAGAAACTAAATCTACAAACCTGTCTGAGAAATCGGTTCTTGTTGAGAAAGATAAATATGATTGTGGTGATTTGAAGGAAAATGACAAGATGAGTTCTAGACAGCGAAAGAAATCTAGGATGAATGACCAAGATGTGTGGTTAAACAAGAGCTTCAGTGATGATAAAATTACAGACAATGATAGTGGAGATACACTTGAAGTAAAAGATGTTTCAAATGTTAGTGATGTGTTAGACAAAACATCGAAAATTGAAGAAAAATCAAAAGGTAAGAAGAAAAAGGCAAAAAAATGTCCTTTAAAGGAGTTTTTAACTGACGATGTTCAGGTTGATATTGCAACCAGTTTTAATGAGAAGAAAATTGATGATTCTGACATTGAACAAATAATGCTTGAAGTATCACAAGAAACTATTTGTCCAGAAACAAATCGAGAATCATTGGACTTTGAAATACACAGTTCTAGAAATGAAAAAAGATGGAAAGAATTAGAAGAAATAAAAATTAACGATGTTGCATCTGAATTATTAGGAGATCCAATAAGCATTGAAAACGAGGTTGTTGAGATAAACTATGTGGAGGAGAAGAACAGTGCTACTGATGATGAACTGAAAGGTTTTGAATCTGACCTTTTGGTGAAAGATAGCAGCACTTGGTCTCCAGAGAAAAGTCCAGAAAGAGATATGGATGTTTTGATGGACGATAAGGATTCAGATAAAGAAATTGACAAAATAAAGAATGATGAAACTACTGATAAAGATTCTAGTGATGATTGTCAACCAATTGTAATCAAACCTGATTCCAAACATGCTCAGAAAAGGGGAAAGAACAGGAAGATTATGCGCAAGAACCGTGAAATTGAAACTAAAACATTTGATAGTGAAACGAGACATGATGAGAACTTGAGCAAAGATAATTTGGAATCAGAAATCATTTTGTCTAAAAATGATGAAGAAAAAAGAGATTCGTCATGTAAAGATGAAAGTATAAAAGACATTAAGAAAGTTGATTCAGAAGAAGAAGACATATTTGTTGAAGCAAAAAAGAATCTTAAGACAAAGTCTGTGGATGATTTTTTTCCAGAACTTAAAGTGTCAACAGATGGAGTTAAGAGAAGAATTCGTAAGAGAGAAACGCCAGAGAAAGAACAGGAACCGAGCATGCCTTTATTATTGGAGTTGGAAGTTCCGAAACGCTCTTGGAGCTCCATTGTTTCTTCAAACTGTGAAGATCCAAATGGAAATATTTCAAAGCCTGAAGAACCTGTTGCACCCATGAGATCATGGAGTAATATAGCTGCTGGTCCTGCCAAGCCTAAAGCCCAAGATACAGAGGCTATGAAGACAAACAGTGTTGAAGATCGAGACTCAGTTTATGAATCTTGCAATGACAGTGTAGGAGAGGAAGTGGAGCCTGCCTTGGACTCTCTTAGCTCTTGCTACTTTGAACCAGAGAGCAAAGATGACACTGCTAATCCTGTAACTGTCACACAGTACAAGAAGGAAGAAGTGTCATCCGAGTCGAAAAGTGGCAGTTCTGTTGAGGACAAATCAAATACAGATTCTGGGGAGAAAGAGGATCTCATTGTTGGGATACAGGCAACAACTAAAAAGTCAAAAAAGCAAAAAAAGAAAAAGAGGTGATATATTTCACCATCATTCTCACATATTTTAAGTAAAATATTGATTTTTACGCACCCAAGTAGTAATTTGATGATTGAAATTATTTGGAAAATAGTCTTATTTTGATCTATTATTTTTTGTATAGTGTTTTCTGCTACAGTACATATTACAAAAGATTATAGGTAATCAGTCATATTTAAATAAATTAAATGTGCAGAAATAAAAGGCAACATATTCTTCAAAATAAAAAGTTTCAAGATAGAAAAAGATAATGTGTAATATCAATAACTATGGTTGTTACAATTTTCAGTAGTGTAAGTGTGCCAAAAATCACTTTGCCATACAAATTTATATGTAAAGATAACCAAATATTGTAATATGATAAATTGAAATGTTATTTTAATAGAAACCGAGTATTGCAATTCTATATAAATACACTTTAAATATATTGCAAAATACAACTACATTTTTCTATAACAAGAAAACAATAAACTAACAATATAATGATTTAATTATAACAGATTTCTTCTTCATCGTACAGCAAATTTTGGAATACTTATGTGGAGATGCTGTTATGTATCTTAATACTAAATGCCTTATTAATTTAAACTAAAGATTATGCAATATTTCCTGTTTAATAATTACATTATCACAATATTGTTTATTATTAAGAAAACATGCAAAACTATCAATGGCTATTAATATTTTTGATGAATAATGCTCAACTTACTAAATAAAAAAAATGTTGTGTTACTAAATAAATTCCAAGCTACATATGTTCAGCATTTGAAGATATTATGAACGATTTTAAAATCTGTTGCATGTATTATTACAAATAAACTTTCAGTAATTTTAAAGAAGAAGTGAAACTTAAAGTTTTGGATTTGTATTATAGTTTACAAACATTCACAGTAGAAACCTATAAGTCACGTTACCTATTTTATTATTTTACTCAATATTACAAATATTGTCTGTAGTCTGTTTAGTACCTGTTCTTTAATGTTATTGCTGTTCATTGTGTAGTATTTTGTAAAAATGTGAGTTTTAGGTTTTCCCAATATTTTGATCAATTTAGTCAATGTTTAGTAGTTTGTATACTCATTAAATTAATATTAATGAATTATAATTGTATGTATTTATGTTCATTTTTGAAGTACCATATTTAATATAAGACTAAAAATGGTAACTATATTTATTTTGTTTTCACTTACAAACAGTTTATTTAAGTAATATGTTTTATTTCGTTACTGCTAAGTAGGACTACCATTTGAGCAAATGGTGATTTTTATCAAACATATCTGTTAAGCAGTGTTGTCTTTCTTTGTTTATTTTTATATATTTTACTAGCTATGTTATTTTGATTAAATTGGTTTCTTTTGGGCAGGGTATACCTACTTTCTGTGGTAATAAATAATTTTTTATGTTGACTAGTTTAGACACTTAAATAATAGCTATTAAATTATATAATAGATATTCATTTTAACATACAATACCTAATTTGAGTGATGTATCTTTTAGTGAACCTTAAATTTCAACTTTTAGTGAACCTTAAATTTCAAGGGGGTGGTAAAATATGAAACAAAAACATTTTTGCCTTTAAATAACTTTTTAGCAATGATGCTATCAAATCATTAAAAGAGGTAAACGAACTTATACTTAAAAAATATATTACTAACGCATTGAATGCAGTGTTGCTAACTCCGGTAGAGAACATTGTAAGTCTACGATGTGTTACCGCAATGAGTTTGTGAGGTGATATGAGTTGTTCTTAGGCAACTGAGTTAAGCAACTGTATTTAATCAGTTTGAATTGTCAATGCACAAAAATAACCATTATAAATTATTGACTAGGTGGATATGGAATATCTCGTAGTTAATTACAAAACTGATGACCTGCTATATTACAGTGAAAGTACTCATTTCTGTGTCTTTAAACTCAATATAGAATTAGAGCTAAATTTGGCACTGGTGCTGATTGCTAACTGAACTGCATTGCTTTTTGGTTTGTCTCTCTTTAAAGAGGAGAAAACCATCTCAAATGTTATGCTGTACGTTATATTATATAATGTGACTGGAAGAGTTAATATTTAATATGTTATAATTTAGTGATCTACTTTTAAAATATTCTACTTCTTCAATTTAAAACATTTTAAAATGAAATCTAAATTGATGGACAGTATACCAAAGTTTTGGAGAATATTCACGTGTACATAAATAAGCTGTAGTTTTTTTTCTCAAACAATGGATTTAAATGAACCTTTCCAACTTTCTACTAGGGATGTATAATTACAGTTTTTTTTACCTTTTTGAGTCATTAAACATCCAATTTCTTGAAAATAAATAAATGAAACAAAATGTGGGTTTTGGACCTGGGATTTTTCTGGGATATATATACATATGTACATACTCCTCAAAATCGAAGTTATAATCCAAATTTTATAAAATAACAAAAGAAGTAAAGTGGTATTTCATAGAATGTTAAGGTCCTCTATAGAACATCCCATATTATGCAATCATATTTGTCCGAATCTTGTTATGTGGAATTGTTATCAGACACATCTTGTGTTTTCTTAAACTGGGTCTCATCTTCGAATGGTCTAGTTATGTTACATCGATTTCTTTGATTCTTAAGTTTGTTACATCTCCGGCAATCATCAAATCAAGCCACATTTTTATTAGCATTAAATTATCTCACACATCCTATCTTTGTGTTTCCAGATATATTTTAGTAATAGCCCTTGCGAACCCGAGTTCTTAAATTTTCTAACCATGTCTTGTCATGGATTGCCTTTTAGTACTGTGGCTTGTAACTGATATCTAGTCGGTCCATGAAGCATAATGTGAAACATTTTATTCACGATTAGATGCTTCCTTTGGGTCCGTATCTAGCTTTATCTTATTCTTCTCTTTACTTATTTTTCTCCTAGATTTTCCACTTTTCCCTTTCCTTTCTTATAGCCTCATTGGACTATTCAAATATTGGTGCCAGTCCATGAATTTAGTAAGATCGTACTTGAACCATATATTCAGTTTGTCGCGTAGGACCTTGTTTTCAGTTCATATTATATAAGGCCATCACTTTCGTTATTATCAAGTCTGCCGGCATCTTCTACTGCTGCATTTGATTTGACGTCAAGTTGTCTCTCGTCTATTTCAGATATAAAATAGTATTCTAGATAGCATCAAGTTGATTACCATTCCTAGTTCATCTCATTTTTTAGTTTACCTAATGTTTTGATGCTTGATGTATGTTCGTGCCATTTCTTGCTGCAACGTTAATTGTTACTGACTTCTGATATCAATTGACTTAGGGAAATCTATTTTCAATAATTGACTAAACATTTCAAGTAGTTGCTATCCTTCAGCACAAGCTCATGTAACTCCACCACTCATGCAAAACCTTGTACACATTGATTTAATCAACTAAACTGGCCTTCAAAAATATTTGATCACAATAAAATACTGTTGTTTTTGTAACTAAAAATCGCAAATTACAAAATATTAATACAAATCCAATGAATATTTTTTTGAATGAGAATACTTTTGAAATTTTTAAGATTTTTCTGGTAGTATTAATGTAACAAACTACATTAAATCCAAAATCCTACTTTACATAGGCCTAACGTTTCAAATTTAGAAAACAGAAATCAGTAGCTTAGTTTAAGGTGTTAAAATAAGATAATTGTTGCAAGTGGAAACACTGTGTTGACACTGTAGTAAACTTCTTTAATGATTTTTTATCGGTAGTAAAATAATTAGTTGGTTTAAACAATAAAACTTGATAGTTTGCAATTTTCTCTGTAGGAACATTTGTGTCAAATAATGTTAAACATGTTGTTTTACTTTCTATATTAGTACTAATTAGTTGAATTGTGTAGGTATTAATGTAGTACATAGGGGCTACGGCCACAGCATAGCTTAAGCCTGTGTTAAAATATTCTAAGGGTAGGGAAGCTCTCTTAGACAAGTATTTAAACTAAACTAACTACACCAAAAACGTTGTAAAAACCAAAAATATGAACCAAGTGCTAACTCTCATTAGTTTTAAGTGTGTTCTACTTCTACTTAAGTTTTTGGGGTTTATGTATATGGTGGTCTAAAATATGCGCTATTTCTCTCCATGAAAAATGTGTCCTTAGTTAAAAAATTAGGGTTATTAGTATCAAGAATCGTTTCTGATTTTATAGCTTTTATAATTTATTGTGTCTAATGTGACAAATTAAGTAAATACATATCTATTCATAGAGGACTTGTAATAACTTAACAAGTCTTAACATCTTCACGGTTTTTTATGTAATACTAGCGGGCCCGGCGCGCTTTGCTGCGCATTTCAATAATTTTTTGCAAAAGTTGCCCGCGGCTTCGCACGCAATTTCCCGTTGAAAACAGTACACTATATTCACTTATTCTTTTTCTATCACATTCTAAACATTGCTGAGATAATTGATAGTCGTTCCATCGTGAGCCTCTTGGGCGTATTATGAAGGTATGTACCATATTCCTGCCTCTATCTAGCTGTTACCCACGGCTTCGCACGCAAATCTTAAGAACCGAAGTCCCTTATATTACTTAGTAAATTTTTTTTTTTACTATAATAAATTTTAGATTAAATTAGTTGTATCTCCGATGCCACGATTGAGCTTGCTTTGTTGTCTCGATCGAGAGAATATGTACACACGGAGTTTTGAGAACCATACTTCTGTCAAAAAAAACAACTAAGGTTGATTTTATAACATTCTTTATATTTGTAGCCAACGTAAGATAGTAATTATGATATCTGCATTACTCTTCTGATCAAGCATGAGCATGGTTTATATTAAATAAATATTGCAGTTAAAGGTGAATTTTTACGTCAAATTTGAATTGTATTATCTGGATAGTAAAGTCTATGTTTAACAGTGATTGCAAAAACAGTTTAAACAAAATTTGTCGTTTCTCTTAAGCTTACTCTATGCTTTAAAACTATAAGTGTAATATATGTTTACAAAGAACAGCTGATTAAAAATTTGAAAAGACGTTAACATATGTTTGCTGCAATGCATTTCTTATGGGTATTTCTGTAACCAGTGGGGCGGAATCCTGAATCGGGAAAGGGATGGGCATAGCTTATAAACCTTCTCCGTGGAAAAATACATATACGTACAAATTTTCATCATGATCGGTCCAATAGTTCACGATTCCATAAAGGACAAACATACAAACATTCATTTTTATATATATAGATTAAATTAATAACGATTTCATAAAACTTTGCTACTGACATAATTTTACGCATTGTTATATTGTTCCTGTTTTATTTTCTTGTCTGCCGAAATATCACGCAATAAGCATTTCTATGACAACTATGTGTTACGCAAGTAGTTCTAGCATACTGTACTAGATGTCAGCACTTCTATGATCCTCTGTAATGAGTGTTAGCACCTTAATGAGTAAGCTGCTGTAGTCACACAGTGCAGACCGCTACCGTGTATTGTTGCTGCATTTCATTGTCCTGGATTATTTTATGCTTTTATTTTTAATGTTTATTGTACTATGGAAATATCTTATGCACAAATATATGATTGGTTTCATTTAAATTTCAAGAAATCCAATCTAAACAAAAACAATTTTTTGGCTACAATAGCTAAAAATAACAAAAGTTTGAATAAAGGCAATAAAAACAATTATTTTTAATAAAACGGTATATATCTGAACTGTACAAAACCTGTCTTAGTAAAAAACAGAAAAAAAACTGTAAAGGGTTAAATGATTTTGTCTAAGGATTATTTATTTTTTGAACTGGGCAACTTCTATGGGATATTTCCAAAAAATTTACAAACACATGAAAACAAACGTAATAGTAATTATTGTATTAGTGCATTCAAGTGACTAACTGGTACACATCTAATGCAGGCCATTAGTAGATTATAATTTTTTACTTATTTTAACTTGAGCTTTTTGAAACTGTTGAATAAAGAGAAATAGATCGTTTATGAAATATGTTTAGTATGTTTTAGACCACCAGAATTTCTTCTACCATGCTGCCTTTGTTTTTCTTTTGAATGTGATGTATTAGGTGTTTAGTTGATAGGTGTTAGTGTTTTTCTTCTAATTGTGATTCTTTTGATTATTTTAACTTTTTTCATGAAAACAGCACAATGTTCACCAAAGTTATTTTAAAATATTGGACTCAATTTGTGGCATTGTAATCTTTTTCAACATTGAATAATTTAATTTTTTAAACTCTAAATAAGTATATCATTTTGTGGTATATCGTAAGTAGGGCATAATTAGTAATTTCAGTAAGAGCTTTGTTTGATTTAGTGCTGTTTTCATCCACATCACCTTGTACATAATATAAAACTGATGTATTTTGTTTTAACTCAAACAAAACTACTGTGATATATTGTTTAAAATCCAATAAAAAATACAAAAGTATTGTACAATAAATCATAAAAAGTTGTTTAGATGGATTAGAATTAACTTATTTATTTGTGGCAACTGTGGAAGATTATATTGTGTTGGTTAGGAAGTGTGTGTTTGATAAAGAGTGATAGGAAGTCAAATTTCAAGACTAAATATATTTTTTGATGTCAGCTAAATACTGTATTTTATTGGTGGGCTATTGTTGTTTTCATCAGAATAACTATAACAGTTTAGTATTTTTGTCTGTTAAATAATAAATTGTTATTATCTTTCCGAATAATTTAATAAAATTGAATAGCTTTGTTTGTGGACTACAGGAATTTTAAGCTTAATCACTCTTGTGTGTGCTTGTATATTTAAGAATACTCATATTGTATAAAAGTGTTAGCAACATTTTAAAAGTGTATTTAATTTCTATAATATTTTAATTTTGGGGAATTTGAAGTTGAAATATTATAAATACCATAATATGCAGTTAAAGAACAAGTTTTTGAGTTTTTAAAATATGCCTGTATTTTATAACTTTAACTTTTACTCAAATTAAAATTATAAAAAAAATGTATTAAAAATGAAGTAATAGTTAAAAAAAAACACATAGTTAATAAAGAAACATGTAATAGGCCGTTTTATAATGTCGCAGCCACAAAATTAAGTGGCTCATATCTAGTACGTTACATTATGTAGTAATGTATGTGTTTTACATAGCGGCTCTACAGTAAAATATTTGTTGTTATAAGGCTTTGCTCTAAAAATTGTCTCAAAAATAAATTGGCTCATTTAAAGATGAAGCATTCATAATTTTCCTGTTTAGTCCTGCTGAGTTTGCCGGAAACAGTGCTTGGAGTATCTTACAATACAATACGTTTAAGGATTTATCATAAAATCAGGTTTAGTTGTTTGAAATCATATCCCAGGTTATTTGTTTAAATGTATATATCCTTGTATAACTTACAATCAGTTGGGCAGGTATAAAATAAAATGTTTCAATCAATCAATCAACATTTTTTTATTGCCATTAAAAAAGATCGTTGACAAAGTCTCATTACAGCTTTCATTATAAATATAGCCAAGTCAGTTATAACTCTTATATTATCTATATCTTTTTTTATTGCACAAACATAAGATACAATATACAGATATAGCCAGTGGCATTGGGGAATTTAAAATATAATGTTTTTTAATCGGAAGAATTCGTCTAGTGCATAAAATGGGTTATTTAACCGCCATAAGTAATATTTATTCACAATTTTTATTTATTGTACTTTAGGACTAAGGGTAACACATGGTATACCCTCAGTTCAATAACAGAATGGCTTTCAAGAATTTTGCTCAATCTATTAAAAGTAATAGATGCAGCATTTTTATTCCTGGTATTGTTGGAGTGTTGTATACTGCTAAGGCTTTAATAATTGAGCATTTTGAAAGATGTATTTCATAAGATTAAAGAGACATAGGTTTATTATGGTCTGAAATTTTCAAATAGTAAAAAGAGGTTTACAATGTTCAAATGGCTGTGAGTTAATAAATAATTCTTATAGTCTTTTTTTTTTTGAAGAATAAGAATTTTATTAATCTTACTTGCATTGCCCCACACTACCAAGTTCATATCTTATAATGGAGTGAAAAAAATGCACAATAAGCAGTTCTCACATAATTTGTATTAACACAGAATGTAAGCCGTCTGAGAAGATAAATTACTCAAAACAACTTAGTTGAAAGATAATTAATATGGGCATCCCAATTTAAATTTCTGTCAGTAAAGATTCCCAAGAATTTAGCGTGATTAGATAGATTGCTTTAAGAGTTAACAGATTTTCATAAACAAGATATTTTGAATTTTAGATACATTTAGATGGAAACCATTTTTTTTTAACCAGCTTGAAGCTTCTAATAAAGTATTTTGTAGAATGTTCAGTTCCTCAATGCTATTGCCTGTACATTTAAAAATGATGAGTCATCTGCGTACCAGATTGTTGTGGCAGAGACTGACGATGGCAAGTCATTAATACAGACCAAGAATAACAAAGGACCTAATATGGATCCCTGGGGGCCACATACGTGACATTTACTTTCTGAGACCAGTTACCATTGTTATAAACCTTTTGCTTTCTGTTGTTTTGGTAGGATTTTAGAAATGAGAGAGGTACCAACCCATAATATGATAATTTCATGGTAAGATCATTTATGTCTAACACAATCAAAAGCCCTGCTCAGGTCACATAAAGTGGCCTGAGCAATTACCTTCTCCTCAGAGGCTTGTGAGACATCTCTATCTAATTTATCTAAGGCTTGAAAGGTGGATTTATTTGTCCTAAAACCGAATTGCATAGAATTTAGAAGGTTGTTTATTTCAAAATAACTAGAAATTTGCTTATAAACAAGGATTTCAAGTAATTTACCAACAACCGGAACTATAGAGATGGAGCGATAACTTTCAGGTTTATTTTTTGAACCCATCTTAAACAATGGAAAACTCTTGAAATTTTAACTTATTCAGGGAAACAGGTCTCATTTAAACAGAGATTAAAACGTTTTGTAAGAGGGACAACAATACCTGGAATAGTTTTCTTTAAGACGTTATTGGACATGTTGTATATGTCTTTTTGTCAGAGTTGCTTAGGTTTTTAACAAATTCGATTATATCATTGGGTCTGACATCTGTCCATTCAAAGGTTTCTGGTGGTAGTTTAATGTTTGTAAGCATTCTTTTGCAGTACAAGAGAAATTTCCCAAACCGTCTTTAATTTCTGAGACAGAGTTAATGAAAAAATTTTAAATGTCAGGAGTAATGTTAATACTATTGCAATTGATACCTGAAAGACAAGTGTTACTGTTGATAATTTTCCACACAACTTTACACTTATACAAAGTGTACAGTTTTGTTATAAAGTTTCAAGTAGCCTACTACAAAGTTTTAAACTGTTACACAACTGTTGAGTGATGTAACTGAAACACTATTCATAAATAAAGTTATGTAGTAAAAGTTGGTGTATTTATTTTTTAGTTTATTTTGTAAATTTGAGAGACGACCATTTAGACAAAAACTGGTGCGTGTGATACATGATATGCTGTCAGATTCTGAGCAAAATTATGCTGTTTATGATTGGAGGGAGGATTAGTTTCTTGAGGAAGTCCTCCCAGATTTTGAAGACCTAAGTTATTTCTTTTTATTTTCACAGACTATTTTAATGGATCAAATATTTTTATGTGAATACAACAAAAATTTACAAACATTTATTTCAAATGAGTTTATCTCAAATATGTATTCTTTAATTCTATGTACAAGTTATATTGAAAAAATTATTAATAATTAGGTAATAAAAAAATAAAATTCTTACAAAAATCAAAATTTACTATTTTTTTGTAGCTCATGGCTTGTTACATTTTTTTATAAAAACTTGTTTATAAACAGCTATATTTTATATGTAATTACATGTTCACCTTTTATAATATGTCAGGTTCAAGAAATATATTTGTTTGATTATAATTTTGTTAAATTACAAAAAATGGCCAGTATACTTAGCAAATCCAGTGTTATGGGTCTCAGTTTTAATGTGTTAATTAGTAACAAATATTTTTCTTACAAGTTGACAAAGTTGCTTATATGATAACAGTATAACAATATATTATAAACAAAACAATAAATTAAACTGTCAAGAACAGTTAATAGTTTTCGTTTAATTGTGTTTTCTCTATTCATGAACAATGATCAAAGGAAAGAATTTATTCCTATAGTGAGAGGGACAGTTATCTGACTGAAATCCATACAATTTTAATTAGTTTACATTCAGCATTTAAATATGATGCTAAATTTGTCAAGTATTCAAACACACTATATATAAGCACAGTAATATACATAAGTATATTTTGTTGATAGTTTTCATACCAGCGCAAAGTGAAGTCATTCCAATGGTGTGTGATGGAAATTGTTTGTATCAATACAGTTTATACTTTCTAAGTGGTCAGTTGTTAACCACATTTAGTGCAGTCCATTGAAGCGAAAAATACGGTCTTACCTCCGAATTTTTTTACTGTGAACCGATTTGCATGAAATTTTGGAATTAGGCTCATATTACCCTTAACTTCAAAAGTGAAAATGATCTGAACTCCGCCTATTATTTTTTAAGGGGTGTAAACAACCCCTTAATGGAAAAATTGACATTGAGCCATTTCATTGCTAGAAAACATGTCTAATAGTAAGTGGTGGAATTGTAAAGTGTTTTTCTAACACAATTACCTCATATTAAAATAAATTTTCAACCCCTTGAAAATCTTACAACCCTTGCAAACAACCCCTAAATTGAAAAAATCACAAAAAAATACTTTGGTACGAAATAAAAAGATGTAAGTATAGCGTATGAAATATTTTTTATATTCTCTATGATAATTATCAAATTATTAACCCCCTTTTAACCCTTGAAAACTACCCCTTGGATAAAAAATTGTTAAAATTTTTTTATAAAATGAAAAGGATTTAAATATTATTCCACACTCTCGAAAATGATTATCATATTCTTAAGTTTTCTACCCTTAAAACTACCCCTAAATTAAAACCGTAAATATATATGATTACATATTTTAAAAATAATTTAATTTAGAGTAAAAAATTGCCATTTATTGAATTAAATATTTACAAATTATAAAAAATTTACTCACATGTGTTATATATACATATAAGAACGTTGGTGTGTATTCATGCCTACGTCTCCAAAATATATTAGCCATATTATGTATATATATATATATACACATTACAATAGTTTTGGTTCTCTATTATACTGCGTACTTTCACATTGCTCCAAATATTCACACTCCAAAACTTTTAGTTACTAAGTAGAAAAAAATATGATAACTTTTTGGACCATAACTCCTTCAAATTTTCATGCTATCGCAATTTATAAAAAAAAACCATTGTAAAGGTACTTAAGAGAGCTACAACATCCTTTATTGCAATATATAGTAAAAAATCCTTTTTCTCAAACGGTGAAGGGTTAAAGGGCTTAAGAGAGGCTGTGATTGCGCTGCCACGCGCTCTTTAAACAATCAATATCTCCGTCAATTTTTGTTTGACAAAAAAAAAACAAAAAAAACCAAATTGGTTGTCAGAAAAATACCTAAATTTTTGTAATTCCTACACTTTTATACGTATCTGTCCTAATTTTTTGAGATATTATGAAAAAAGGTGGTTTTTTTTAAAATTTTGATTTTAGATTTTAATCGTGACTTTTTTGAAACATATGTGTCCTGAAGCAGCCAAACTGATAAAATCTATCAAATCTTCAAAGTTAATTCAAGGCGGAATACGATTAATTTTAATTTTGGTGGAAATGGCACTTATGAAACCCATTGATTTAAAAGAAAAAAACTTTAGATGCTCCTTTTATTTGCAATACAGCTCACTTATTTTACGTGCAAAAGACTTTTAATAGTGTTCATTTTAAAGCTTATTTCAAGCACTACAAAACCCTTTTTTATTAGAATGCCTAAAATGCATCTGCTCGCCGCTAGATGGCATTGACCACATCGATTAAATTTCAGACAAAATAAAAAACGGCTTTGATCTTTAATATCTAGTTTAATATGTGCACTTAGATACTTTATAAAAAACAAAATTGTTCATTTTTTTTTACCTGCTACAATTTTGATCTTTATAACAATTTTCGATAAAACGTATATTTTTGGAGATATTTGCAAAAACCCGATGAAAAAAGTGAAAAAAATTGCGAATTTTCAATTGCCAATAATTTGAAAAGTATTGGATTTTTCAAAAAACTTTATAGATGATTTTTTGCTTAAAATTAAGCCTTCTATCGATATCCAAGATTATTTTTGAAAAACAAAAAATCACCCCCGAGAAGGGGGTGGCAACCACCCTCAGGGTGGTTGCGGAGTACAAATCATTTTCACTTTTGATGTTAAGGGTAAGATGAACCTAATTCCAAAATTTTATGCAATTCGGTTCATAGTAAAAAAATTCGGAGCAATAATGCTTCAATGACTGCACTAATTGGTAATTAATAGGATAGCTATAAAGATGTTATTGTAGACGTTAATTCACATTCTGCACAACTTTTATATGTAATTCAGACCAATGCAAATGACTAGATGAAAAATAGGCAAGAGTATGGCGAGTGTGTTGACAAACTCAACTCAACGAAAATAAGAAGGTAATTTTACTAAATAATTGTAAGGAAAAGAAATTACCCATCTTTAAGTGAACATAGAGAAAGAGAATCAACCAATTTCCTGCAAACCAATTTTAAATAAAAAAACTGGTGAATTTGGCAAAAAATGGACTTAAAAAATGCCAGAAAATGCTAATGCTTTTGAACACCATTTCTGCAATACCAACAATCTTAGTCCAGAAAATCCAATTTAGAATAAGCACACTTTAGACTTAACCTACACGTGACGCTATAAATCACTTAAAAATTTAAGAAATTTTGTTTTAATATATACATAAAGTATTTTCACAGTTCATTAATACCTAATAATGGTAAAGTTTCAAAATAAGCTAAAATTTTTTCTGATATTCGAGCATTTGCAATTCCTCGGTCCGGCGTATTATAAAGCACCATGAGATAGTTCTACGCAGCCTGTGATCAGGATACCAGCACCCTATTGTATGGTGAATATGGTGCATTCCTCCTCTTGTAGGAATTTTCCCCCGCTTTCCACCGACTAGCCTTCTGAAGCAAGTCACAAGTGGAATCACGACAAATCCTGTTTTCTCACACCAGCACCATACTGGATAGGGGCGAATCTAACTCAAGAGGCTTGATTCGCGCTTCCTAGTGCTAGCATTATATTAGTTTGGGAAGGATCCACTTGCGGCTCAGCAGAGACCGGTATGACCTAAACTGGCCGGTAAACTCGAGGGCTCGCAGTTCCTGACAATGGAGCATGTGTGTGTTTACACTAGCCACTTGACATGTTGTAACTACAAGGGGGAACTTAACTGAACTGATAAAAATGTGACCCCTCTTGCGAATCACGTGCACACACCTCAGTTGAAACGCGGTTTTCCTCCAGTTGAGATGCACACTCTTCTGTGTACACTGATAAGATACTCGCCAGCCACTCATGATCAGGTGAAGTGCACGTCCATTATGTCTGACAGTTAACCTGTGTGGAGTTGAGACAATCTGCCATCCCCACGTGTATAGCTCTTTTGGGATCGCTCTCTTCCTGTGTTGAAGGCAACATGCCTTGAGAGTATTTTGTACTGCAACTTGATGAACAGAGAATTAAATCGTAAAGTTGTAAAGAGTAGTAAAGGGCAGTGTGCATAATGGCAGGTGAGTAAACATCAGCTTATGACTCGTTCTTATAGGGAATTCCTTGTTCATGGGAAATAATGAATTGCAAGTCCCAATTCCTTATTAAAATGCTTTTTCTTGGCATTTTGGCCAGGGAATGCACAATGGTTTCTTTAGTGCAGCGTCTGTGGCTCTGGACATCAAAGGGCATCACAGATCTGCCATTGTTCAGTCTCTTGAAGTTAGAATCCATCTAACCGTCTAAGAAAAATCTTTTTGCTGGTGGGATTTTTTTTTGTCAATGGCGTAGTGTAGCGGGTACGGCGGTTATCGTGAGATAACCAGATCAAACAACGTCGAGCGTGGCTGCTGCTTGGATGGGTGACCGCTGAGCAATCCTGTCCTTGCAAGCAGCCTGCCTGCCCGGCCATTGGTGGTGGTTCGGAAGTCACCTTTAAGCCGTTGGTCCCCAGGTTAAGTGTTAGAGAGGGCTCCTTAGCCCTAACTTCGCCTGGTAAAATAAGACATTCTTTACTTTTTTTCTTTTTTTTGTGGATACGGGATGTGCTAGTGAGAAGGCTAAAGTTTCATTCGTTCCTAACCAGACGAACATTAGTTCGCCAGAAGTTTCATTAGTTCGTCGGAACTAACCAGACAAATGGCTAAGAGTGGTCTTTGCACCACTATTAACAGAATCGAAGAAGAGCTATAAATATGTATGTCTTTCCGGTATCTGAGCCTGATGAGGTTTTCTGTATTAAGTCAAATAAGCCGCAGGCTCTACTCCGGGTTGTACCCTTTGGCCAATACTTTAAAATTTCAGCTTTTCATCCGTACTTTCCCCGTAACCCAAATGAATGGTTTCCCAGAAGCTGCCTGCCTAATCATCAAAGGAACTTCAGCGGATTGCTGGCTGGCATAGTTTATGTTAGATCTAGGATGTCTGATCGCCTTCGACTCTTTAACTTTCTTTCTTGATTAATGAGATCATATCTGGCAAATGCCCCTTATGATGATCGCTTGCTTATATGTAAGGGATTTAAGTTTTTATTTTGTGTTTCAGAAACCTGAATATAACAAACAAAACTCAAATGTGGTATAATTATCTTTCAATTCAATCAATGTGCAGTCTCAAATCAAGGGAAAATTAATATTACACTATAATTTCAAGTAACAATATGGCGGACGGTCAAAGTTTTTAAAGCTTAATACGATAATAACTAATATGATTATAAAAACATTTCCAGAATAATAAAATATCATAAGTTATTAATTTATACAGGATTAAGCTTTAAAAACTTCAATGGTCCACCATGTTGAAACTTGCAATATTTTTTTTAAAGACCAAAAGAAATATTTGACTTTTTTATATGTACTGGTTTCTGAAATAAAAACTAAAACACACATACATTCAGACAGATGGTAAACTAAGCATTTCTGACCCATTTTTATATTACATTTTTTGTTTATCTTGACACGAAGAACAAATTCCTAAAATATTTCCGGAGATTTCATAGACACCCTCTATAATCTGTATGATAATATATAAACAGATAAAATGCAATCAGCCATTGCAATTTACTCAATGTACAGAAGGTATGGGTGTATTGTCTTAATTCCTTTTCATCCACACTATATTTTGAAAATTATCTCGCTAAAATCCAGGTGATTTTACTACAATGTATCTTCTAAAAATCCCAGCACTGTTTTGCTTGTTGTGTTAACCTTTGTAAAAAAAAAATCTTTTTCTATTATTATTCATCAAATTTTAATATTAAAATTTTTTTTTATTCAGCATGAAATATTTTAAATTATGTACAATAATAACTGTGATAAATATTTTACTCTTACAATATGTTATACTAAAAACAACTTGTACAAAAAACATTTCAAACTTGTCTAACTTTTTCTATATGAGTGGTACATTTAAGGGGAGTCGGGTGTCCCTATCCTTACAATGTTAAATTGTCTGTCTTTGATGTACCTTTTTGAAATAAGTACACATACCATAATTCTAATTTTTGTTTTAAATGAAAGCCTACTCCTTTCTCTATCATTTACATGGATGGTTTACTGTTTAAGTTAATATTGGTATTTTTATGATTTTTTTTTAAAAATTGACTTTTTAATCTCACGTAAATTAGTTTTTTAATTCTCTAAAAAATAAAATAAAATAGTTGCAAAAAATATTCTCCATACAAATTAAAGAAGACAATGAGCTAAACAAATAAAAAAAAAACATTCAGATATCTCATGTGGTTCCTGAGAAAAGGTACATTAAAGCTGAAAAATGTTAACTTCCGGAAAACGCAAAAAAAACGCGTAGGGCTAGAAATACTAGGTTCACAATTAGGTATGCTGGGCCTACGACTAACTTCACAAGTAGAGTTGTTTATACTGTCCTCCACTTCTTCTAGTCTAACTACATGACATTTTGGTGTACCAATAAACACCCTTTTACACTTCTTGAATACTTTACCGACTGCTCTAGGCATTTTTGAACTAAAAGAACTGTAAAAATAATTCAATACTTGTTGGTAAGCAAATCGCAATATGAAATGCAACAGACAAACTTCAGTGAACAAATGTCAAATGAAAACAGCTGGGAATATTACAGGCAAAGGCAACCAAATGATAAATCAAGTAACTATAGCAACTAAGAATACAACTGTACTATAACAAGTGATACTGCTGGGAGTTGAGTGAACATGCGAAACTTGTTG
Source organism: Homalodisca vitripennis (assembly GCF_021130785.1). Classification (NCBI taxonomy): domain Eukaryota; kingdom Metazoa; phylum Arthropoda; class Insecta; order Hemiptera; family Cicadellidae; genus Homalodisca; species Homalodisca vitripennis. The sequence goes on along the minus strand of NC_060211.1, from coordinate 38,975,973 downwards.
AGCAAGTGCAACTTCAAAAATTTATAACTAAAAATGTAATGGTCATAAATGAATGAAGTTTTCAGTAAAATACACAGTAATAATTCGGGAATATTAAAAAAAAATAATCTGGAAAATTATTTTTTTTTTTTAATTTTTAGTCACCTGACACCCCTTAAAAAATAGTAAGCATATGATCACTTATACAAATACAGATTACAAATTTGCAGTTAAAAATAAACAACACCAAATTTAGTTTATATCAGTAAACAGATAAAATATTAGATTTTTAATTTACACAATTTCTTTAGAGTTGAAAACTTTGTTACAATTAGTAAAAGTCAAACTAAGTAGTGTTATCATTAAAATATAAAATAGTGATGTAAACAAAATATAAACAGAAAGTATACTAAATACTAAAAATAATAAGTAATAGAGTATAAGAACAATAAACATAAGCATAGTTAGTTGTCATTTACTGTTGATTTACTTGTAGAAGTATAGCAAGTTGCAACATCACCAAATAGGATAACAGGATTTTGGACATTTGCCATCGTTAAATGTTACAAAAGGTATAACACAATGTTTCGAGGATTGGAATCTATCCTCTTCATCAGGTGGGGGAGGTATTCGTACATACAAAAATAAAGAACAGAAAGAAGAAAAGAAGGGAAAAAAGGGTTCAAACATACTCAAAAGCTGCTTGGGGTCTAGTCCAGGCGTTGTCACTGCAGAGAATGCAAGTCCCGAACAAAGTCACGAATACGAGAAACAAAATCATACATCAGAATATAATACCAATACCAGAATGGATGAAAGTGGGTTACTGATATGAAAATAGATGTCGTCTCCAAATACTACATAAAGTTTTCAGTTCATAAAAACTGTATTAGAATGATTGATTGATTCTTTCTGATCAATGTGGTGTAGAGCAAATGTCAATTTTGTTATATTTTATATTCTGTTTTTTATTTTGTGAAATAATTTTGTTTGAATTTTGTATTTATACGAACATTGGGGTCAAAAGGGGGTAAATTATCTCACACATACGGCAGGTCAGACATCTTTGAATATGTATGCTATGATTGAAAATTATACAGTAAAACAATATTTAACTTGCTCTTTTGGTCATGAATGCACCAAATGAAGGTGTTTTGTGGGACTTGGTTTATTCTGCTAAAAGTGGGTTAACAAACATCCATAAAGGACGAATTGGCCATGTGTGGTCAGTGAGAAAGTTTGAAAAAGTCAATGTTCGATAGATAACTTACGGACTTTTTTAGTAGAATCAGTTAGGTTATTTTAAGTTCTGTTTATGGCTCCAAAAAGTTCTTCCTAAAAATATACAAATTAACAGATTTCCACTATTGCAGACTTCCTTTGTTTTGATAATGAAGAGCCAGCATACCTTATCAATATTGTAAGTGGATATGAAACTTTGGTGGAAAAATAAGGATTAGGTGGGTCGCTCCTGGAAAAAAGTGGTCAAAGGTATACAATCTCAATTCAACAGGATTTTTGTCTTCAGAATGTCATGGCAACAGTCTTTTGGAGGATTGCTGTTGTAGATAACAAAACAGAATAACCATAAATTTGAAAGTGTACTTTGAAATGTCAAAACAATCAGTAAAAATTTGCATAGAATGCTGACTTTCAGTCTTGTGTTGTTAAGCAACCCTCAACCTCATGTTGTTTAGAAACTAAAGACTTTCTGAATCCACTTAAATTGGCCATCTTCTATATATATATATATATGAAAATGAATGTTTGTCCTTTATGGAATCGTGAACTATTTGACCGATCATTATAAAAATTTGTATTTGTATGTATTTTTCCACGGAGAAGGTTTATACCTGTATGCTATTCCCATTGATGTAACTCGCCACCGGGCGGCGCTGCAAAAATGTGTTTTCAAAGCGCCTGCACATTCTTAACGCAATTACAAGATAGTTACGTATGTTAAATAGCCAAACACTATTTGAAGGCGCTAAGTTGTGACGTATATTTGTTTTTAAGATTAAACCTTAAGTATTAGACCACTTTATAGGACTGTAAAGCATGTACAATGGCTATAAACATACACAGATTTTCTATCGTGGCAACAAGGCAAACTCTACATCGGCGTTGAAATATAACTGACTTGAACTAGAAGTGCACATACACGGGAAAAGCTTATGAAAAGCGTGCGAAGCCGTGGGAAACAGCTAGTCTTGTATATAAAACAATTAGTTTCTCTCAGTATTATGATAAACTTAAAAGATGTTGATCTGGCTGGCTCAGTGCACAGGTGGCCGATCGTCATCGAACAAAAATTAATAACTTGTGAAAAATACTATAAATTTTTGAACCTTAGTGAGGATTATTTTGAAAATACTGTTTAAGTAAATGTGGTATACTTTATAATTTCACCGATGTACTGTTTTACTCAAATATTAAAATCTGTTTATCGGATTTGGTATATATCATAGTGTATTTTCTTTGTTACTAAACCTAACATAGGTAACTTTCTATATGCTTTCAAAGTAAGGGCTTGATTCAGCAGTCATCCTTCAGAGGTTAGGAAAGAACTTAGAAATGATTTATGGTGTGTAAACCTATTTGTTAGTTATCAGTTACTTAATTTTTTGTAACATGGATAAATAACAGTTACACTAGTCCATAGGTACATTTTAAAATTTGAACTCATGTAAATATGTATAAGAAACAGCAGTCAAATGTATATCTCGTTCTTTTAAAGCTCACTAGATGATGTGGAAGGACAAATGAATCTTGGATGTTTACAGTTATTATGTTAAAAAAAAACTTAAAACACTACATTTAAGAAACTAGTGCTTGTACTCCTCTTCAGGTATCAAATAAACTCAGACACAAGATTAAGCCTGCAACAAAATATGAGGGTAAGCTCACCAAAGCCAAACAAGACAAAAGAAAAGTTGTGTCTAAACATGATACATATACTTGACACCCAATCTCAAAGATAGGAACAACACAGAAACACATGTTGCATGTCCCATTGTAGGTAAATGGACACTGAGCCAGGAAGAAGGATAAGCTGGAAAATCCATTTGTGCCTTTCTAGTAGGACTCAGTGATGTAACTAAGGGCGGAGAGGGTGATAGAACTTTCCCCTACAAGCCCTAAAAATAACAAAATATAACCGTATATGCCGTTGTTAGAAATACGGCAGTTAAAAGTTTGACTTTGAATTGGGCTTATCTAATTTGCTTAGATTTTAGATTTATTCTGAACCCCCCCCCCCTCTAGTGTGGTGTGCTCTTCAATCAGATTTATTCTCCCCTAAGCCAAGTCCTAGCTACATCACCTAGACAAAAACCAGAATGGCAGGGGTTGGGAGGGAAAAGGAATAAGCAAATGTTTTATTTTTTTGTTATGGATCTGTTGAGTAGTATAGTTGCACCTTGGGCAGCCACTTCTCTCCAAGGCATCAAGTATACTTAAAAGATTCTCTGTACCCAACACTCTAACAATAGAGATAGTAAAGAACTATGTATGTGTCTTATTTTGTAACACATGTTAGAAGTAAATTATCTGTCATTGCATAACTGTGCATCAACTGGCTACTCTTTCTCCCCTTTCCCTTCCTGGTGATACAGAGCATTTTAGTGATCCTGATAGAAACTTAAGCAACACTTTTGGTTTTTTTATGAATGCTCTCACACACACGCACACATTCACAGAGGGCATGAACAACTCTATAATGGTCTATCATTGAGTAGGAGTAACTCTGCCAATCACTGCTTCTCCCTCCTCTTTCAGATTGCATACAGCGAGCTACCATTCTTGTGAACAACAGTAGTTTTTCTCTAGAGAATGCTCTATAGTACTATGGAGTATTTTTCGTAATTATTTCCTAAAGAGATTTTAATATTTGCAGGTGGTGTGGAGAACTATGATGATCTGTCGCTGAGTAGTTATGATTCTGCAAGTCATTGTTCACCCTCCCCCTCACTGACGGCTGAAAGCGGACAAGCATTCCCAGGAGATGCTCTGTAGCTTCATCAGACTCTTCTTCGGATTCTGTGCAGGTCTTTAATAAAATGTTAGCTTAGTTTTCTACATGTCCTGCAGACAAATATCATTATTGCTTAAGTGTTATTTCAATTGTAATTTATAAGGTTTTTACTTTATTCTTAAAATAATTTAGCTTTTAGGTTAGTTCAGTGTGTATTTCTCTGACATGAGCATGTTTGTAACTGAAAATATTATGATGATGCTCTCATTTAAAAAAAATATGTAACCAATTTTCCTTCAAGTGGCCATCAAAGTTATTTTATTGGAATCATATTTGTAAATTATTGTTATAATTATTTCTCTAATTTTATTTTCTGAATGCATTTCTTACCTGATAACAAAGATTAATAAGACTTTTAAAGAACCGGCAAGACTGTCAAATCTGTCACCCACATGACTTAATGTATGGTTGAATTGTAACATTGGTTGTTGGATTATCAACAGTGTACTAATTTCATTATTTTTATTAAATAAACACAATATCGAGTAAAAAATTATTATAGGCTATTTAAAAATGTTTCTTTACGATTGAATAGTATTTAAAATAATACTATAGTAGGTTTCTCAAGTCATCGCTGGAGTCTTAAAGACTTCAGCTGAAACAGGTGGGGCTTCAGTTACAGAGAACACATTCTTCTGTGAGGAACTTCGGGTTCTGCTTCGACTTGGTGCTTATCAACATCTGCATATGCGTTTGTATAGCCTTACAAATTAGTATTCAAGATCAATAATGTGTACTAAAACAACAGAAACATGATTATTGTATTGGTAAAGAATCTGTGAGATCATAGACAAAACGATACCTGAGCGACAGTCGAACTAACTGAAATCATTGGCATGTCGGTATCAGACTATATGAAATCACTGGCAAGTTGGTACCTCAGTGATAGTTGACCTGACTGAGATCATAGACAAAACGATACCTGAGCGACAGTCGAACTAACTGAAATCATTGGCATGTCGGTATCAGACTATATGAAATCACTGGCAAGTTGGTACCTCAGTGATAGTTGACCTGACTGAGATCATAGACAAAACGATACCTGAGCGACAGTCGAACTAACTGAAATCATTGATACGTCGGTATCTGAGCGATAGTCTGTCTAACTGTAATCATAGACAAGTCAGTGCCTGAGTTAAAATAATGACCAAGTTCAATAAAATGTTAATTATTTTTTTTAATTTAATAAATACTGGTGTTAGCAATAATGGTTGTCTTGAATGAAAAAATAGTGTAGTTTAGTAAAAATATGGAAATTTTAGAAAATAACAGATCATTTACCTACATATTCATATAACAGAATTTTGTTCAATGTTATTCTGGTTAATAATCCAGAAAAAAAAACACTTAAAAAAATATTAAAATTTCTTAATTTTGGTAACATTTTAATTATCTGTTTTAACCTAATCGGTATGAAGGCCAAAATACGAATATTTGAAAAGCAGGATAGTTGGATAAATATGAATGCTAGGTCTTGGCCACTTGAGGGTTTTGGTTTCATTGAGGTGTTTACATTGAGAAAAGTGAAAGATGAGAACATCTTGATATATTATATAAAATATCGAGATACTATTTTTAAGATTATTTTCTATATTTTCAAGTTGCGATCCAGGAAATTTCACACACTGTTTGTTCCTCCTGACGATTTCTTGGGAAGAAATTATTATAGTTTAGGTTAGTTATGATCTCTTGACAATGTTAAATCTTGTACAACAGTTGTTCTGTAATTGGATTGTTTTTATTAATCACTGTTCACATTGTCTCCTATTATGATTTATTAATTTTAATACAATTAGTATTATGTGTAAAATTGTTTGTAGTCTTAAATATTTTAACTTTCAATCAATAAAGTTGGACTTAAAATATTTAATCACATTTCCCACAGAAGCCTATAGAAGAATTTGTTTTATTTTAATTTCAACCAGTGGCGTAACTAAGAGGACGGAGTGAGAGGGACAGAAACTCCCCTAAAAGCTGTAAATAAAATAAAATGTAATGTAAATGTATAAAAGCAATTAAATTAGCAATTAATATAGCAGTTAAATGTTTTACTTTGAATTGGGCCTATATATTTTATTTAAATTTAGATTTATCCACATTAATTCCACACCCCCGGTGTGTCATTCTTCATATCTCCCAATAGCCAAGTTTAGTTACGCCACTACATTCAACACTTATTATTTAAGGTATAGCTTCAGCCATATGATGAGCCTTTATTAGTTTGAACCAACACACAATAACCAGTGATATAGATGTGTAGAAAGGTTTTTGATTTGTGACTGTACATACGTAATGTTAATTTTGTCTGTAGTTAGTGGTTTGGTGTTTTAGGTGGTTTCAACGAATTAACAATCACGTACAATATTTAGCGCAAGTTATCTTTCCGTTTGGTTCGAAAACACCAGGCCCATGTACTGCCTGTAGTGTACACAAACACTATTTGCGACATACATGATTTTATTTACATGACATGTTTTGTTTAAAATGGCTTCCAAATACTCAGTTAAGATCACTATAAGCAGAATCAATGTAGAAGTATATCTAAGTATATTATATTTTTGTACAAAAACTATCAAAAACTCGTTTAGTTCACCAAAAACGTTTAAAAGTTAACTCACATCCGTCCAAATGCCTTGTCCTGTATTAAAACGGAAGTTTCCACAATTAAGTGAGACCAGAAAATTGGATGTTAGTCGTGACTAATAGTGTTTGTGTTCATTACAGCGGTATCTAAACTGATCTCGCCCACACGTTCTGTGATAGACTTAGTGAAATAGTAGCCAATTGTTACGATAACACGTCGGTAGCCTCCGGCGTAAGGAGGCAGTTCTTCCAGTGGACGCACACATATTGTAGTCTATTCAAGCTTATGTTATATTTTCTCTGGCCTTTTGATGAGGAAGTAATAATTCCAGATTTTAAAATGTGGGAGTGCCATTATTTTATACAATTACTCATGTTTCTAATTGTCATGTGTTTCTAAAAATGTTAGGTTTCTGAAGTTTATTCAGGATTTATTTTTTTACACTAATATATGTCGTAATTAGCAAAATATGTAATAACCAAGCTGCTTACTTGATAAGAAGTGATTTCATGCGTATTTCAAAGTATATTACAATCATAATTTTTGTTAGAAAAGGCCTATATTTAATATAATATTGTAAAATATTGTTGCAACATTGATAAATGTGCTTAATAATATTATCAGTGGCATATAATGTTTGCCTCAAAATATACCATACTTTCCTTTTTTTACCGGCCCTTTTTTTAAATGTTGGAACTTTTTATTGTTGAGTATGGAAGGTAGAATAGGATATTTTTATTTTCTATATTAAAAAATGGGGCCAAATAATTTGTATTATTGTGTTGTGACATTCTGCTTTGGGAGTTTTGTACTGATTTTTTACGTGAAATGTGTTTGAACAGAATACAAAAAGTATTACATTAATTAGTCTATATTGATATTCAAAAGCAGAGCTTGAGCCATAGTACAAATTCAATAATTGCTTTATATACCTTAGATGTTTTTAATTTTTCCATTGGTAGGTTTTCTGTTAAAATTGTTGAGATAAACAATTATTGTTATATCTTTCCCGTATTGTTATTGAAGAATTTCAAATGAACAGATTGTTACAAAAAACCACAGTTACTGTTTACATTCCACATCATTGTAATTTCTATTTACTGTGTCATATAGCTATAATTTTATCCCACATTTTTGTTTATCAAACCTACTATTAATATCATTACCTACAATAGTGATAACATTACATTACGTTTTAGTGGTTACATAATAATAATAGTGTAAATAAAAAAAATATTGATTGTTTAAATGTAATACTTAGCAATCATCCAACAAATGGTCTATCAGTTTATTGTCAATGCTTTTTATCAAAATACATTATATAGGGCAGAATCTGTGATGAAGTTGAAGTAGGGTTGCATGTGTTTTTCTATGTATTTGGAAAAGTCTTTTCCATTCCTATACCTTCTACTTGTATAAAGTTTACGTTTCATAACCATTAAGTGTAAAATTCTTTAAATTATGAGTTTTAGAATTTGTATTTGACTAAGAAAAGTCGACAATATATTATATGATGTGACATACTTTTTATATAATATACATATCTATTGCTCTTCACTTCTATGTTTTCTATATTTTCTGAAAAGTGATTCACTTGCCAATAAAATAATTGTAATTCATGTGTTGCATTTATAATAAATCAATTTAAAAATTGTCTTTGGTTGATAAATATTGTTTAATAAGTTAGTCATACAACTTGGTACTTACATATTTTATTATGGTGAAAGTGGAAAACATTGGTCAGCAGCATGATTTAATCGGTAGTGAAGAAATCGTTTTTAAAACATGAAAGTCCAGTGTATTTTCATATATTCACGCAAATATATAAAATATGTATATTCTGTATTTTTTTTATTATATATTGTTGATAATTTCAAAAAAATATACAAAATTGTTCAATAACTCCATTGGTAGGTTTAATGAATGAAGCTGAAAAGATTCATGATTGATGATGATGTGATGATTGGTTGATGTGATGCTAATGGCATAATAAGAAATAGTGTTTTGTTGAACAAGGCCCAATAAGTACCTTAAAAATATGATGTAGACAATGATTATATTAAAAAGGATTGAAGCAAATATTGGACTCTTTCAGTTTAATACTAATAAAGGTTTTTTTTAATTAAGTAAAGTATGTATTTATACAGTTCATGACAACTGGATGTTGTATACATTACAAATAATCATACGGTAATGAGTGAGAACTTATGATGTAAACTAAATAATTGAAAAATGTAAACAATTCCCACTTTAATTATCAATGGCGCAGTGTAGTGTGGGTATGTTAAAATGTGGGGCGTGGCTGCTGCTTGGATAGGTGACCACTGAGCGATCCTGTCCTTGTAAACGGTCCATCTGGTCGGCCATTGTTTATGGTTTGGAAGTCATCTCTAAGGCATGGCGCCGACTGCGACCCAACCCGGTCTTTTTGTGAAGTCGAAATACATGCAATCAAATGGACACCCGCCCACTGCAACCGGCCCGGCCCAGCCCAGCCCGGACCGGTCGCAGTGGGCGGGTGTCCATTTGATTGTATGCATTTTGACAGAGTATAAAAGGCCGGGCCGGTCACAGTCGGCCTGTGCCTTAGTCGTTGATCCCCAGGTTAAGTGTAGAAGGGTTTCTTAGCCGTAACTTCACATAGTAAAATAAACACACATTGACTTTTAGCTCTCATGGAATAATTACAACACATTTGACATTTTTTTCCTTTTTTTAGGGAGGTTATTGACAGGAGCAATGTCTCTAAAATTGTAAAAATCCATCTCAACTGAAATCTATAGTACCACCTTAATGTTTATTACATGATGACTGACTGTGCAATACAAACGTTAGATCATGCAACTAAACAATTTGTGATAATTATTCTAAGTTAAGAACAATAGTGGTGTGCCGTTCAGATCATGCGATCAACACGGTTGAATTGGTTTCTTTCACTGCCATGACCCCCAACAAATAGAATAAAAAAATTATAATTGTAATTGTACATTTTTGATTCTTCAGCGTTTAAACTGGCAGCAATAGTTCCTGTAGTAGCACACTGTTTTCAACCATTTGTTTTGAAGCCTTTAGTCAAATTGTTACATACAAATTAAAAACTAATTATAACCTGTTATTTTTATCATCTTTTTAGACAACATTTAAGGAGTAATAAGGCTAGAACGTAAGTTTCTTTTACTTTTTGAACTATATATATTTCCAGTTGTTATTTATAAAGTATGTTTGTAACATTTTGTATTCACATAATGATCCAAAATTTGTAAAACAGTGCTCTTTTCATGTGTGTTTTTTTACAAAGATAACGCAAAACTTGGAACTAAATTCCAAACTTTGTCGTTTATTAGATTGGTATGGAATCTTTTTTACTTCTTTTACACCCACAAAGATTATAAAAGCAATTGTTTTCCAGTCGAATGATAATAATTTTTAGGTGAAATGTACATAAAACAAAAAATACAGTTTTAATTTTCAAATGTTTCTTCACTTCCAAATTCTGTACAGCAGGATTAGTTCTTAAACTGGGCATTTGCCAGCTCTGCTTAATGAAATTAAAATAAAAAATTAACAACATTAATATATTTGTTTTAAAATGTAAGAATTGGCTGGTTTCTACAAAACTGTATCCTCCTTTAAACTTCTGTCATCTATGAAAAATAAACACCAAACAAAGGGAACTACTAAATAACAATATTTCTAATATATATATAAAGTAATCGCTAATGTTTCACGCTTAGTGATTTTTATTAATAATTGCTCTGTTTAAAATTACATTACTTAGTTTTATGAAAAAGTTAATGAAATGTAGACTGAACCGGTCTTTTCAAACTGTGATCCATATCACTTGTTCACTCTGAAATCCTGAGTCATGTCTGAACAGCATATCTCTAGTTCCAAAGATTCTTTAGATCCAAAGAAAAAATTAACTTTATAGTTCTTCTGAATTGTATTGTGGTGGCAGACAGATTCGTACATTTGTTATGTTTCATAGTTAATTCAATTTATTTCCTGTTTTTAAAAGTTGGATATTATTTCATGTGCTTTCCTACACTGTTAAAAAATAAAAAAATTGATCAGGAGATGTCACCAAAGGCAATTTTCTAACATGAGCAATAAGGCTTAATTTAAAACTCTGCAAAGTTGACTAAACTATATTCGAGTGGTTCCCTGGACAACAGTCAATTGGCATATGGAGGGTTGACAAAATTTATGTCATGATTAATTTGTATCATCCATACAGTAATCTTCAATGGTTATGGTAGTTAATTCTGTATGTACTCACAGTGATATTTTAAAGATTATGCAGTGTAGGTTTTGTACAGTTAAAAACACTTCCGATAAAGTATCAAAACTAAGACAGTATTAAGTATTATTTGTTGTAGAAAATTATTTTTTATGAATGGGTTTCTATTGCCCTTGTGATATAAACAGCAACGATTCTGCAATGTTGAGCTGGTGACAGCATATTCACTGTTCTAAACAACATTTACAGAAATGTATTTGGATATTCTGCAGGTTGGAGGGTGTGTAGGGCGGAACGAGCGTTTCTTCTTAGTAACACATTTATACAAAATATTTGTTGGCTCAAACTTATTTGAATAATACTTTTCACGTATTTAAGGAAAGCCCAACTTGGTGAAAGACAGAAATGGAGGATGGCTGACTACTCACTGATTGTTCCATTGAATTCCTGAATTTTACAAATAGTTTAAACCATTTGTGATCATCATTCAACAGACAAACAATCTCCTTTGGTCTCACGTTAGTTAGACTACTCAAGATTTAGCCTCTTAAACAATAGAATAATGAGTTCAATAGAAATGAGATATTGGTAAATGTACTTTTCTCGGCTTCTATCAGTTCTTTGTATTATCCCTCTCTTGAGGGATCCTTCTGAAGGCTAGGTTCAAAATGAGCTGATATAATCTTAATCCAAATCTACAGTTAAAGTGACAAATATTAAAAAAAAAACACAATTTCTAATTATATCTTTGCTTTCTTGGTTTGGTATTTTATGGAATCATGTACTTTCAAAACTGTGAGGAATTGTTTACTTTACTCAGATGTATTAGTTTTAAAACTCTTCATGCTCAAACTCAACCCCGGATGTTATCTTCAAAATGTGATATTACCTGAGATTACGTTAGAATTGGAAGTTTACCATGTAGGTAGCAGTGAGCAGTTTTCTTGTTAAGAAATATATATTTTTATGTAACAACTGTGTGTTTAGACGTAGTTAGTTTAAATTTTGGTAAATATTTTGAATGTTCTGTATTATCGATAAATAAAGTACCATTACAAAGTACACTAATGGTTTCATTTTTGAGCCCTTTGTGTTTTGTTCTTTTTTCCATATCAATCCTTAAACATGAGGATTTTAATGAGCTATTTTAATGCTCTTGATTATATCATATGAATATTAAGAACTCCAATGGAACCTTTTATTTTTCATTGTCACGGTTCCTTAACTATTCTAGTTACGGAGTGTTGTGATAAGACAGTTCAAATTGCAACAACCTAATTCAAGAGGTATAATTAAGGGTGGAGTGAAGAATATAGAACCTCCCTTTAGAAAATAAAAAATAGTTTTTAATACAAAGTGTATAAATGCAATGCAACTTGTATGAAATACTCAGTTAAATATTTTACTTCGAATTATGCCTGTCTAATTTATTTAAATTTAGATACATTCAGATTTTTCTGTACCCCCGGTGAGGTGTGCTCTTCAGATTCATCCCCCTCCCACAAAGCAAAATCCTAGTTACGACACTGCCCATTTTTATTATGTGGAGGCTTTGTCCGTTAATGTGAACATGTCAACACATTTTTTCAAGTTACATTCTTACTTTCATTTCTTGTAAATATTATGAACTAGGCTTAATCAATGTTTCTTAAGAGAACATAATAGATTAATTTAGTTATTATAGGCCTAGAACTTCTCAATTCACTACAATTTTGTCACAATTAGGGTTAGGTCTAAAATACAAACCGAACTATGTCACTTGTGGCACTCTATTTTCACTTATTGTGGAATAAAATAATATTGGAACTAATACAAGTATTTCTGAAACTGACTGAATCCGTGGTATTAGAATATGTCAAACTTTATTAAGTACTAGCAGTTACATATTAATATTAATACATATCAATTTTCACAATCGAAGGACTTAGTTTTAGTAAATACATTTATAATATAATATGATGGGCCCCTATGATATTCTTCAAATAGAATTAGATATAACACGTACGTATTATTTTGTTGTTATAGTTGGCAGATTAAAAGTTTAATAAAATTTGGACTGGTTCTATTTTAGGTTTTGTTGTATGAAGAAATATATACATATTAATCTCGAAAACCTAATTTGGTCAAAAAGAGTCAACTTCCATCAGTTTAAATTCCCTTTCTGGAAGATCATCCATCCATAGGGGTTGAAACAGGGTTGTAATCCCTAAAAGAACTATATTTTTGTTTCTCCACTTCCCCTGTCCAATAAATATATTTTATTAATGTTTTATTAAGATCTATCAGGCGTAAGGCTAATGAAAAGTTGATAACTGACTCTGAAAATAAAAGTAGAATGATTTGGAGTATGATTAATTGTGAGAGGGCTTCGAGAATGAGTGCTGAACAAGAAAAATGGAAGCTAAGCATCGCAGGAGAGCAAAAACTGAGGAACCCTTGAAGATAGCAGAACATTTTAACAAGTTCTTTACAACAGTGGCAGAAAAGACTTTAAAAGCCAATAACCCCCCAAGAACTGTTGGTACAGGTGTCTCTTTCAGCACAACTCGAGGAGCAAAACTTGTTGCTTTCAAACCTACAACGAGTGAAGAAGTCAGGATTATCATCCAAAGGAATGAAATCTTCAATGTCAGCTGGTGTAGATGATATCTCCTCAAGACTTCTGAAGCTCTGCAAAGAAGAGTTGTGTGCTCCCTTGAAGGACATCATAAACAAATCGCTTTTCACAAGGAGTCTTTCCAAATAAACTAAAAACTGCCAAAGTAATTCCTCTGCATAAACAAGGTCAAAAGAGATGAAATAACCAATTTTAGACCCATATCACTTATCCCCAACCGTATCTAAAAGTCATCGCGAAAAAGTTGTGCTAATAAGACTAATTGAACATCTTGAGTTTAACAAGCTCCTACCGGAGAGACAACACGGCTTCATCTCTGGAAAATCCACTACAACTGGGCTTGTTGACCTGATTGAGTTTGTTATCGATAGCTTTGAGTCTGGAAACTCTGTTGTTAGTACCTTTCTAGACTTAAGCAAGGCTTTCGATTGTCTTGACCCACAGCCTAATACTGAAGAAGCTTGATTCTCTGGGAATATGGGGAACACCTCTCAAAATGGGTTCATAAGCTATTTGTGTAACAGAAGACAGATTGTTGAAATCAAACATGTTATTGAAGGGTCAGTGAGGAGAGTGGCTTCAGAACCTAGGGGTGTATGACGGGGCGTGCCCCAGGGATCCGTATTTGTTTCAGACTTGCCAAAGTACTTAGAAGCTTACTGCTATCCCATCATGTATGCTGATGACACGGCCTTACTCACTACCAGCAGGTCTGCAGAAGAACTGGAAATAAATGCATACATATCTCTAAGTATGGCACAAGACTATTGTGAAAAGAACGACCTTGTGTTCAATGAAACAAAAACAAAACAGATGAACCTGGGACGACTAAAAGATAGGGTAATCAGGACCTCCTAATATAATAATGACTGACTCACTAAAACACCTGGGAATGATTCTGGATAGCTGTCTTTCATGGACTCTGCATGTTGACTACTTGTGCCAAAAACTAAGCACGGCAACATTTGTTCTGAAAAGGGTAAAGGCCACCAGTACAGATGAAGCTATGACCACCGCTTACCATGCTCTGTTTGAGAGTCACCTACGATATGGTGTGGTACTGTGGGGCAGTACATCTAGTACAAATATTCAAAAAGTTCTTGTCCTGCAAAAGCGTGCCCTAAGGACTATGGTGGGTCTATTGGCCGCATGAAAAGCTGCAGACAGGTGTTCAAGGATCGCGGAATCCTGACAGTAACAGCTATCTATATTCTGGAGGTAATTCTTCACGCCACAAAGAAAAACTTGAAGAAGCTTGGAGACTTTCGAGGGCATGCAACTAGAAACGCACAGGATTACATCCTCCCACTACACAGGATGGAACTCTTTACGAAGAAAACCATCATATGCCGGCCGCAAAGCTCTTCAACTTGCTTCCTTTAGAAATCAAGAGAGGAGACAACAACACTCTGAAAAGAAGACTGCGAAAACTGGCTGCTTGAAGAAACCGTCTATACCCTCAAATGAATTTATTGACCGCTGCAGGAACTACAGGACCACCTAGGAAGAACTGCACACAATTAATAAATAAACCAATTTTTGACTTATTGTTAAATCCTTTAACTTTATTTGTAAACAAGATTGTAAATTTCTGTGACTCTATTACATTTCTTGAAGAAATTGTTAATAAAGATTTTTTGACTTGACTTGACTTGACTTTAAAAAGAAGCATACAAAACAAAAAAATAAGGCTGTAGTTTAGGTGAATTTCAACTAGCAGTTCTTGTAGGATTAATGAAAGTTCTATGTAACCAATTTAACATGTGGAATTAAATCACTTTAAACAATGGTGCTTAAAGAAATACCTGTGATTTACACGGTTACTAGAATTATGTGTCACCAAATCTAGATGAAGAATTTAATGGGAATTTTCAAATAAAGAAACACTACACTTAAAATTATCGCATTTCATTTATTAAAAAATAATATATTTAAAAATATTATCTTACAGTACAAATTTATTAAAATATATTATTTTATAGACTCTTTACTTTACAATAACTCAGCTGCATTTTAAAAATTCTGGCAACGACATTTAAAACTGTTATACAAGCTCTAACATGACAGCACAACTAGGAAGACTGGTTTGTGTAATTATTATAAATTCCCTTAACAATTAAAATTATTATAACTTTACAACATGAACTAAAAATATTAAAGTACAAAACATAACTTAATCAACAACATACATATACTATCTAAAACAATCAGTCATCTAAGTAAAATAGCATCTTGATAATCTTTGACCTGAACTATTACAGGTTTCTTTTATTAAATTAAGTTTCTGTTTTCTTAAATACGAAAAAGTAATTTAAATCATTTTAAAACCACCCAAAGGTAGGACAAAATTATTCTAACAAAATTGATGACTGCAGCTTTTCATAGCAGATACCGTTGTTACACTATTCACGCTGTGTAACGTTTCAGACCTTCAAATAAAAGAAAATGGTCTTCATAATCCTTCCGTCGTCAAAAACAAAATGGTCTTCTTTCAGACATTGATCTGTGGTGCTTGATCCGAATTAAAACTAACACAAAGGTTTGATATAGTAAAAGTAATAAGGTTAAAACTGGCACCAGTAATAAGGAGAACACAGCAGTAATACCAGAAATAATACCTTCCAAGCACGAGTTCAAAATTAATAAATTTGTTATTACGATACAATGATAAATGCTTACAATGAATAAAAGATGTAACCTAAGAGTTGCACGAGTAATAATTGACCTCAGTTACCATTTAGTTTAAATTAAGATCACATAAATCCACCAAGCACCTCACACACTTCCGAATCATCACATGTGATGGTGAACAATTACAAACTATCATAGTGTTGAACTAGGTATTTACAGATAGTACATTAATTATGCACTTGCCAGTGACATATTGAGTGAAGAATAGGTACTTGATTAGATAACTATACATATTATGTTTAACACGTTGCGATTCTAAAACTCGCATTATTCAAGTAAGAAATAAAGGACGCTAAATGCTGAACATTTTTTACTATTATTATAGTGAAAAGTGTTCTTTTATAAAATCGATGTAACTCTGTTAACTGTAATAATGAAAGATATTAATTTTATATGACTATTATATAAGTTTTCTGGCTTACACACACCACATAAAAAAATATAGTCAACACAGTTAAAGTTTTGAAATATTTTGGCCTTCTTTTAAGGAGCCATTTTCAGTCTACAGATGTTAAACCAAAAGTGTGGGTCAATAAAAACATGTCTGATTACACAGTCAAGTTGGAGAAAGCGGAGTCATTAATTGGTTCGTTACGGTATTGATTAACCGATCAACCAGAAAACTTACATGACATTTCTGACACTAGCTGTGTAAGCGTAAGAACTAAGAGTACATTCACACTGATCACATCATCAGAGAAATTAATATTTTTTAAGCAGTATAATTTTTAATTGGGTAATATCGTCTCATATACATTTGTTTACAAAACGCTTAAAAATGGATTTTTAAAAAGCATCTGAAAAGAATAATTTTTATAACTTTAATAGCCTACATATTTAATACATCTATGGTTATTACTAGGTTTTATCAAACCTGTCAGCAAGTGACTGCAGGTTGTTTTTCACCATTAATTCAGAATCAAGTCCATATTTATAAGATTCATTTGAAACAAACTACGGAGTGAAATGAAATTAACTGGTTTTGTGTCATTTACTCAACACAGCATTTCAATAACATTCGAAGAAGACTATGTGTGACTGACATTGTCAAGATTGCCTCGGAACTAACCATGCCAAAACACACGACACTTGAATATTAATGGAGAGTGTAATTGTAGCAATGCACGACAGTACCACATAATGCCTGACACTGTTGTAAAAAAAATCATAGAGATCTAACAAAGACCACAAATTATACTACATGACAAATAAATAGATAATTAGTAATTTTAAAATATGTTACTGTATTCCATACTTATGTTAATTTTGATGGATCGGATGTCGGTGCATGAATTCAAAGGGTTAACACTAAACCCTAACAGTAAACCTTATAGAAATTATTACGATGAGTAAAATTATTGCAGAAAAGTCGATAAAGAAATCAACTAACTTTTAATTTACTTGCACACAGATTTTTAGTTCATACAAGCAATGGGAATTACATAGAGGAAAAAGGCAGTTCAGTTCACTTTAAAAAATCAATTAAAAAAAATTATAAGTTTATAATGTAGTTAAATTATTTGTCACAAAAACTTCTCAACTGACAAAAACCCATAATTATTTTAATTATTTCAGAAAATTAAATTTTATTTAATTAGACTCTACGACCACTTACAGTTTATCTACTGGCAGTGAGTTAAGTAAAGAAATTTAAAATCTCTATGAAAGGAAATGTACTTGCTAGCAAAAGGTGGTTTCTATCTCATAGCATTATGCCCGAGAGCTTTTACTAGACCTTCAAAAACATCAAGCGGGCCAGGAACATTCATAGGAACTTTAACTCAATTTTTGTCCAGTAACATACTTACTAAATGATTTGTTTCCTTGAATGGTTTGTTTCAAACAAATTCTTATATTGTTAGCAGTGACAGGTGCGTCACAGTTTAAGAAACTAAGCAAAAATATTTTTAGATTAACTAATATAGACTGAACTACAACTCACCAACCTTATTCTCGGAAACTGCTGACCTACAACTTGAGACGATAAAAGAAAATGTTCTCAGAATGGCTAATAAAGATTGAAATTACTGTTCACCAACTTTGTTGGTAATAATTGCTGTAGTTTGAGAGGCTAAACAAATATGTTTTCAAAACGGTTAATGAAATCTGAACTTACAGCTCAAACGATTCAACTGTTGACTATAATTGCTGTACTACAGAGCTACAAATTGAACTTACAGATAAAAAAAAAAAAAAAAAAAAAAAAAACAGCTAACTGAGACAGAACGTTAATGACTTGACCGTGTATCACCTAACACTTTAACATTTTCTTTCATAACCTCACAGCCAGTACATCGTTTTAGTTTACATTTTCACACAAATACATTCGTACATTTTTGAATTCTATAATTGGATGGTAAAGATTTACAAAAATTAAATTTCACATAAAATCAGTTCTATTACTTAAATTGTTATTTAATTAAAAAGCAATAAACTTCAAACATTGTTTCTTATAAATCATATTTGTCATTGAATGTCAACTTGAATAATCTTCACAAATCATTAATATTAATACCAGCCATACTAAAACTCACAAACTAAATATTAATTACTACAATATAGTGGAATAAAACTAAACAGTGATACAGTAATAGTTGACAAAATTCAAAAATAGACGATTAACCAACACTGAACCCGAATGGACGAGATGGATAAGACAATTCTCAAACAGTTAACCCAATAATGATAATTTATTGTAAATTAACAACAATTGCAGAAAATGTTTAATTTTAGGTAATAATGTAGTATGTTAATTTTATAAAAAATTGAAAAAAAATGAAGAGATGGGGTTTTAAAGCTGTCAGTACAGATAAAAACAGCAGCATATACAGTCTTTGTTGTTGAAAAACTGAAAAATTGACGTAATACTACCTTACCCTAGTCAGCTCACTATTCTAAAGTGAAATGCTAGGTTGGTGGGTCCAGTAGACCCTGTGGTTGTGCAAGTGACGACAAGTCCGAGCGCGTCACAGACATCAGCTGGTTGACTCCTTGCTGGCTGCTAGACATCAGCTGGTTGACTCCTTGCTGGCTGCTATCAGCTGAGAGAACTTGGAGTGAGGCTGTTCCAACAGTTTTGCTGGTTTGTCCAGTTCAGCCACCTACAAGCAAACCATTACATAAAAAAACAGAGCTAGTCTACGCACAATGCCAAATAATAAATTCGTTTCAAGAATTAAAATGTACTATTGGATAAGTGCAAATACAATAAATGTTTTGGAATTGTACCATTGTTAACAAATCAATCCCATTTTTTCCACTTGTGACATCTTGAAGTGAAGTTATAACAACTTATCAACTTTGCTTAATTAGCTTGAGAATTGTTTTAGTAAAACTACAAGTAAATTAGCAAACGTAGACATGTTATATCAACAGAAAGTGATTTTGTCCAAAAATCAATTATTAACAACTTAGAGTTGTTTTATACAAATTATTCATTTTTAAATTATAAAACAGTAAGTAATTCAAATTGAAATATTACATATTATGTTATGTTTTGTACTAGATAATAAATGGCGAGTGCTAAAAGTCCAGGAGCCGAGAGCAAATTTGCATTTTATAAGCACACAACTTTTATAAAAATTTTTTAAAGGTTTTTCTTTAAATCAAAAGAGAAAATTGTCACGGTGATATAACTTTTATTTAAGTATCTGACGGCAAGTTTTAACCTGTTGGATCCTGCTGCCCCACAGTTGCGGCCGGGACAAGTGTTCAGTCGGGGCTCGTAGGCGCAACGTTGCGGCTGCTTCTAAGCCTTTTAATTTTTAGTTTTCTTGGACACACCTCGCCGAATTAAATGACGTTCAATATACTTGGATGCACAGCAGAATATCGGCTTTCTCTTGAGGTCTATTTTGTTTTGCACTACGATACTGGGTGGCCTGTTTTTACTCCAAAACATCAATCAATCAATCAATCAAACATCTTTATTTCATAAAAATGTACATATCGTACAAGAAATAGTGTCAAAAGAGTAATTGGTTTTAATTTAAACATTTACAATGTCAATGAACAATAAAAACAAATGAGACAAAACAGAAAACAAGAACCTCTTTATACACAAAATTACACATTCTTAACTAGGTTTGTGCAGATTAGTTTAGGGGTTTTCCCCTTCTTCGGGCCAGAACAACATTAATTCTAAATACAGGTTTTACAAACAATCATACAAACATTGAGCCTACAAATAAAAATATTAAAATTAAGTGTTTTCACCTTCTTTCAACTTTCATACCTGTTCTATTAGAGTAGTCATTAACAATTTTCTTTTGAATAAAACGAAAAGGGGAAAAGCACAATGTATTTCAATGGTTTCTTAGAGTAAGTAGCTCTTCAGTTGAGTAAAATGCAGATTTTATTAAAAAATTTTTTAATTATTTAAGAAATTTGTTCGGATTTTTCTCTTTTTTAATATTTTGCGGTAAACAGTCAAAAAATTTGTTTCCTTTAAAAGAAGTTTTCTTTTCGAAAAAGCACAATCTATGTTGTTCAACTTGTCGATGTGATCTAGTATTATATGTATGTACATTTTTCCCTATTGTAGTTTTATTATTTAAAAGTATGAATTTTATTGTCTCAAAAATATATAAGCTATACACTGTAGAAATCTTCAATTCTGAAAATATATGTTTAATAGAGTCGGATTGTTTCAAATGGAGCATAATCTTTAAGGCCCGTTTTTGTTGGATTAAGATTCTGTCCATATTTCGTTTTGTTGTTGTGCCATATATACAAATACCATAAGAAATGTGGGAGGGGATTAAGGCGTAGTAAATAGATTTTAATGTTTCTATGTTACATGATAGTGCCATTCTTCTTAGAGCATAAAGGCCGCTTGATGTTTTACGCATAACAAGATTTACATGCTCATCCCACGTTAAGTTTTCATCTATAACTAATCCTAGAAATTTAGTTTCTTGTACTTGGTCCAGTATCTTATTTTCGACAAATACTGTGGGCCGTAATTTATTCTTAGCTTGCTTTGTTGAGAAGGAAGTTTCATCGAGGTGTTTCATCCGGCAGCTGTTGTTTGTAAACACAAATATGGCTTCGTATAAACATGAATAAACATGAGTTATTCAATAAAGATATTAATGAATTAATAATATATGCGATGAGTTTTTTGAGTTATCTGATAGTGACAAAGAAAGTGAAGTGAATATTTTCAGATGTGACAGATGTGATGATTTAATTTTTAAAGAGCTAGTTTTTTATGCAGACTTCAGCTGTGACCTAGGCTATCTCGATGAACCAAAATATGAATATACTAAAATATGTATATACACAGTATATGTCTGAAAATGTATCTTCAGCAAGAAAATGCTAGCGAAAGATTTCGCTCAGATTTCCACTCCAAGGATTAAATAATCCCGGACTGAAACCATTAGAATGGTAATTTTGACAATGAAATGCTCGCTAACAAAGACCTATGTTTATAGGAACTTTTTGTCTTGTTTTTAGGTTTACAATCACCTGTTAAAATGTTTTCCTTTCTTCCCGGACCACCCTGTATAAATGCAGAAACATCAATAACATTAAGTAAATAATAATCTAAATAAATCTTATAGTTATGTGGAGTTCCAGGAGTAAATAATAACTGTAATGCACAATAATAAGCAAGTGCCAGGAAAAACCCTGGTCAGCAGGGGTACCTGTACTGCAACAACCTGGGACTCAATAGGTTAAGCGTATCAAGCCAGAAAAACATTATCATTTCACATTTTAACTGCTCTGATACCCTCCCACCGATTTCATTAATTGTTTTTGAAAACATTTTGGTTTGGCCTCTCAAACCGTATCACAGCAATTATTACCAACAAAGTTGGTGAACAATAAGTTCAATCTGTATTAGCTATTCTGAAAACATTTTCTTTTATTGTGTAGCTGACAATTAATTTATTTCTAGTGGAAATTTCTTCAATCAATTTCAAGGAAACTAGGTTGTGTGCTTATACAGTGCAAATATCCTCTCAGCTCCTAGACTAAGTGAAAAGTGAAATATGTATGAGAAGTTTGAAACTATTAGGAACTGAACAGATAAAAGAAGCACAATCCTCATCATGTTTATGTATGTCTGTAGGGAATATCATAGTAAAGGAGGGACGTGACAGTTGACTAACCGAGCCGTTCTCCATGACCAGCACTCTGTCACAGTCCAGGACAGAGGAGATCCGGTGGGCAATGGTGAGGACGGTACAGTCCCGGAACTCCCCCTTGATGACATTGTGCAGAGCAGCCTCTGTGTCCGGATCGACAGCAGCCGTCGCTTCATCCAGCACTAGAATCTGCAGTACATACTAGACGTTACTGGACTTTCTCCTCGACGGTATGATTGATTAGTCTTATAAAGGTGCATAATTGTAACCAACTATACCTTTGTCTTCCTAAGCAGAGCTCTCGCCAGGCACAGCAATTGTCTCTCACCGACGCTGAGATTGTCACCACCGTAACCCACCCTGGAGTCCAACTTCTGGTCAGCACCCTGCACCTTCTCCTTCATCTGTGTCTTCTCCAGGACCTCCCATAACCGGTCATCCCCATACTGGTCAAATGGGTCCAAGTTTGTCCTGGAATGGCATTTAATTTAATTTTTGACAACATAATGAAAATAATTGGCATTAAGGCTAAGCCATAGATTTAAACTTTTCTGTGCTTTATTAGTGAATGCATTAATTTTATACAAATTTACGTCTAGAAAGCAGTAAATATAAAATTAAAATTAGGTTTTCAGGATTCTATAAAAGAACATGTCCAATAATTGGGATTTGCTACTTTTTACGGATTGTACATTTATCAGTTGATAATTAATATTAAGGGCAAATTTAGACCAATTACCCAAAATGGGGAGTTTCCACAAGTTTAGCCATGTTTGTTTTTTAGCCTCTACTGACTAAACCTATTACATATATGCTGATTGTTAAACGGTTAATAAAGTTGTCTATTGTCTATTACAGAAGAAACAGTCAGCAATCAGCTTATTATAGATCGTCATGGAGGAATTAAGTTTTTTTTAACATGTGCCATTGGGTTAAAACACCATAGAAAACCAAAACATATTTAAAAAGAAAATTAAACCATTTCTAATTGGAAAGACTATTTATTGATTAGAGGAATTTTTGTCTGGTGGGTTGATGGTTTACTAATGTTTTAAATAAAGTATTAATGTTTCTGCTATCTTATACACAATCATATATTGTATACATTAGAGTAAGTTTCACACATTCATGTACACTTCTGCTTTGATGAAGTAAGAAAATGGAATTGAATTATATGTATATAAAATATGCTTTCAAGTTATTATTTGCCTTTTTCCTTCGTTTTTATTTAATTTGTTGCATTCCGTTGAAAATTTTACTATTCAAAACAGATTTTCTATCACATGTTTACAGAAAAATACAACTACAATGCATAGTGTAATGTATTAATAGCATATAATTAAATTATTTCATTAATTATAATTATTGGTTACTTTACAAAATAACCTACACATAGTAATATTTGTAATATTACAATATGTTTAATGTAATATTCAGACACTGTAATATTAAAAAAGGATAATGATAGGTATGTGTACCTAATGGTGCCTGAGAACAACATGGGGTCTTGAGGGATGATGGTGAGTTGTGTCCGCAGTTGGCTGAGATCCAAGGAAGAGATGTTGAGCTGGTCTATCTCAACAGTTCCAGCAGACAGCTCCACTAACCGGAATAGTGCAGTGGTCAGTGAACTCTTTCCTGAACCTGTGCGGCCCACGATACCTGTCCCAAGCAATTGTCATTAAACCCTTTAGCACTGGCTTTAACACAGAAAGATAATTAATGACACTGAAATATGGCCCAGATCTTATCACTTCACATTCTACACCCTGTATTTTGTTGTTTCTATATCATCAGCGTTCTACATTATGACATTGAAATAATCAAATTTTTTACAAAATAATATCCGTTATTATGAACATGTTTATGATTATAATAAAATATGATAATGAGATAAATATTACAGGGTGTAACAAAAAAGTTGGCTATGCATTTTCAGATTCTATGTATAACCTAAAATTGAGGAATACTTTTTTTTCCAATTTCCACTTTGTTTAGCAGCTACACACCACTTTGTTTTTTTTATTAAAACAATTTCATCTTTGTTATTATATTTACAATTGTTAAAAAACTTGATAGACAGGTACATGATACAAGGTATTGTATCAGAAAAAATATGTTTAAATAAGTTTTAATATTTTCAAAATGGCGACCATTTATTTTTTGTTTTATGACATAGCTAATCAACCACTATTTTGATTAAAATTTTACATAACACAAAAAAGTGTTTAAATAACTTTTTACTTCCAAGAAGGTTTTGTACCACACATGAAAACTAAATGGCCCATAATTTGACAGCTGTTATTTGAATCAGCTGTTACTGTAATTAAAACACAACACTGAAACTGACTTAATAGTCAGTTTAAAAATCTGATAAATTTAAACACAACACATTTGTAAGATCGAATTTGCAATTGGTAGTGTTATGGAAAACAAAATAAGACAAAATTTATAATAAAAAAAAAAAAACAAAATGACATATAATAACTGTTAAACAAAGTGGAAATTTAAAAAAAATTAAACTTTATGTTTAGCTTAGAATCTGAAAATGCATAGTCAACGGTACCTTTTTGTTACACCCTGTATTGTAATATCAGTTGTTAAATGAGTACATAAATATCATTATTTTGATTAGTAAAACTATAGTTTAAATGAAAATTATTACGGCAAATTGGTATTAACACTGTCTTCATATTAAGTCAAGTCAAGTCAAAATATCTTTATTTACATTATGTACATGGTACAATAGTGTCACTACAACTAAGTTACATAATTGGATGATTATAGTTAGATCATGTTGTTGAATAAAAGTCTTCAAATGAATAAAATGCTTTTCTAATTAAATAATCTTTTAACATTGATTTAAATTTCTTAATATCTTCAACTCTTGTTATTGTTTTTGGAATTGACTTAAAAAATTTTATTCCTGCATAAGAAGTTTTTTTTTGTAGAAAAATTCTAAATTGTGTCGTGGTATTACTAATTCCATCTTATTCCTAGTATTGTAAGTACATACATAACACATTTCTAAAATATAAAGGCTATGCACTGTTAAAATATTTAGTTCAGTGAAATTATTTTTCACTGACTCATCCTTCTTTATTTTCAACATTATTCGTAGTGCTTTTTTTTGCAAAAACTGGAATTTTATTTAGGTTTTGGTTTGTGGTTCCTCCATACACTCCTATCCCATATGCAACGTGGGATTGAATATGTGCATGGAAAACCATCTTTAGTACTGACAAACTGCATAAATAAGAAAGTCTTTTGATAGCATATAACCCAGAATTTATCCGCTTAATTATTTGTTCAATATGAAGATTCCAGCTAAGGTTTTTTGTCTATTGTTAGACCGAGAAATTTTGTGTACGAAACTTGATCCCAAACTGGAATCGTTTATCAATATGTTAGGATTTAAAACGTTTTCTGTCTTGTTTTGTATTAAAAGAAATAAAATTAGTTTTTATCGGTATTTAAAAACTAATTTTGTTGTCAATGAAAAAATTGTTGTACATTTGAGAGTTGGAGATGTGCAGATATCTTCAATTCGAGTTCTGTTTTTGCAGATATAATGAGATTTGAGTCATCTGCAAATAGGCACAGCTGGTTTTTTGAACTTTCAAGATTACTAATTTGCAATTTGTTAAGTAAAATTTCATGAGATATGCTATAAAAAGCCTTTGATAGGTCCATGAATATTCCTGTTACATTATTATTTTTGTCGACTGACTCTATTACATACTCAGTGAATTCTATCAATGCAGTTATAGTAGATTATTTTTTCTAAAACCGTGTTGTTCCTTGTCATAAAGATTATTTATTTCTAAATGTTTGACCAATCTATTGTACATGGTTCTCTCAAAAATTTTTTGAAATTGATGGTAAAATTTAAATCGGGACGATAATTTTGAAATGTCTGTTACAATACCTTTTTTTGTAGATAGGTACAAACCTTAGACAATTTTAACTTACTAGGAAATATGCCAGTAATGAGAGAAGAATTTACCAGATGCATTAATGGTTTAATTAAAAGAGCTTTTATGCAAATTTTATCAATTTCATAGGCACTCCGTCATACCCGCTACATAGATTTACTGCTAGCCATACACAGCCAGAGTCAAGACTATTCATATAGGTTTTCCAGTCCATACCCTATCTAAAATTTGTTAATACAATCCAAACCTTGAAATATTTAAGCCTCACTGTGCAGAGTTATCTTCAGCTAATAAATGTTAGACCAAAACTGACAGGACCTAATGCACTTCTAGTTGAGTGAATTGGGCAAAGCTTTATCACGATTTACTGAAGTCAAAACATTCACTGATCAATATGACCAATCATGAACAATACTGGTTCTGTATATCAAAGGCTGCCAGGATTTCGATAATCTGATAGATATCTGCAGGTACTTTATTGCAAATTTCTTATTGAATTATATTGCATGTTTGGTTAGTAAGCGTGTTCTGGTGTCACATTTTTCCATATACTGATGTTACAGGGGATTGGCAGGCATGCTTTTCTTGGATTGACGTTGTGATGTGTCGTTCTTGTTTAATTGATTAATATCTGCGGACTAATAGGTTTTAATGTCAGTGACAATTATTAATACTGTGACTTAATTGGAGGTGATTCATAGTTTTTGCTTCTATATTCCTGGAAAGACTGTAAGTTATTCGTGTTGTGTGACTAACGAATCGAAATTGACAAGTCAATCGTATAGCAGGACTGACATTTTTAATTGATTATTTCTGAACTGCTTCTGTGATTGGCGGAGGAGCGTAATCCGATCAGCTGTTTGGCGGCCGCGTCACTCTTGTATACACTGCTGCCGCCCCGCCTCTACCGGAGCCACATTTCCCTGTGACTAACACGTGTCGCTGCCTGACACACCTTGGACTGGCTCCACGCTGCCTGATTGCTTCTGCGCCTTCAATTCTCTGATACTGCTTTTGCACAGTCCTGTAATGATGCTGCCGCCTACTTTGTTCAGGCTCTTCTGATTATAGCTGCATTGCAGTAACTATCATGTTTCGTCACACTGGTTGGTGATATGACTTTATTTGTAATAGAGGTGATTATTACATAGTTTTATATTTTTTAATTAATCAACCTCGAAAATTGCTATTATCCATACTCTCTATCGGCATGACAAACGACACTGAGCTTGACATTAATGAGCTAATAGCAGGTATTTGTTTCGAAATAAATATGTTACATGCAAACTATCCTGATGCACATACTGAGCTGCTGGTCAGTAAGATTACAGATCTTCTAAATACAATAGAATCGGGTCAGAAAGTCATTGACCTGAAGAATAATGATCTTGACTGTTCTCTTCATGATATCGCCGAGTTGTCTGCCAGGTTGGAGTCAGAGAGAAATCGGAGGAAGCTGGAACTCGATCAGCGTCTCACTGAGCAAGATGTTGTCGAGAAGAGAAAGCAGAACTCATACAGACAATTTTTGACTTAAAATCTAAGTTTAATAGTACCGTTAATGACAACAAAAATCTGTTGTTGTTAAACAATACACTAGCTCATGACTTAAGCAATGTTAAAAAGCTAAATGACTCACTCCGCGGTAACAATGACATTTATAGTAAACAAATAAAAAATCTTAATGCTAAATTGAACTCACTGAACTCCCAAAGCTGTGTTAACAAACTAATGAATGGGATAAAGCTAAATGGATAGATGATCAAATCATTGATAGTTATTTTGACTCCATGTCCACAAGTGTTTTGTTGGGAAAAGTGTTTTCTTGAGTGGTCCATCCTCAACACAATTGATTAGTCACAGTCAGTTACTGCAAGTGAAATCATGAAGCTTCCGGCCTTCTCGAACAGTAATGTTGTTTTGTTATGTGTAAGCAATAGTGCTGATCTCACCAAGGAGGATGGGGGGAACGCATTTGGAGTTTACTCTGTATTGATCGAGTGTGAAACAACGATTGCTATCATTTCGATTCACTCCAAGGATCAAATAAATGTTCCGTCCTCAAAATGTTGGAACATCTAAATATTTCTTCCACAAATCTGTTGATATGGAATGCTTTCAGCAAACTAACAACTATGAATGTGGAATAAATGTGATTGTCAATGCTAAACACATTCTTAATTATTTTCTTCTTGGTTACGAGAGAAAGATTTCTTTATGTCAGTGGTTGGGCTCAAGATTTTGATCTTATAAGGGCATCCACTGAAAATGAAGGCTCTAGCATAAGTAACAATGTCCAGACAAAAAAGCGATTTGTAAAATAGTTTTAAGGCGAGAAGGCCCTAGGGACTGGACCATTGTTAAGCGTTCATCATTACGGCTCTCGCTCTAACCATTGTAACACATATAAATGTAAAGGTATTATTACATCTAACAAGTTCACTGTTTTAGGGTAGTATTAATGATGACCAAACAAATCAAAACAAAACATCTCCTGCTGAGTATGTTGCAATGAAACCAGAAATTAAAACAGAGGAAAATTACAAATGGTAATAATAGATGTAAAATAAAACGACATCACAAGAAAAATGCAAATAAGTATAATTTTACAATTACTGAGCAACCCCGAAATCATGCTATCTCTAACAGGGACAATGTACTTTACAAAGAACCTTCTGAATCAGAAATAGTTAATTTATAAGCTCAAAAAAGCACTCAAAAACTGTGAATATACGTATAATAAAAATGCATGTAGTTTTATAGGCAGTCCTGATCTGCATCGTGTCGGCTCTGAGCACGCTGATGGAAATCAGCTAACGAGAGAAACCTCAACAGTGAAATCGTTGCGTCTATTTACGGACAGTCATGGACGAAGCGTGTCGCACATTTGGTTAAAAAACATTCGAACATTCGGTAAGAATCACGGCACACGTCATGCTTGGTGCAAGAATGTGTGATGTACTGAATGCTGCTGGTCCAGAGCTGAACGTTTTCGGGTCAGGATGACAGTATTGCCAATTCTGGGCTGGTAGTACCAATGACATATCTAATAATGGCTGTGCGGACATATACTGAACAGATCGAGGCATTGTGTAGAGGGGCGTCCGGCACTAATATTTTGATTGTAGGTATCCCTTTGCGCTTTGATAATACTGATCTCAATGAGCAGATAAGTCTTGTTAACCATGCAATTGGTATCATATGTTCTAATTATACTAATGTAAACTTTATTTCACTTGATAGTCTACGATGAGCAAACTATACTCGCCATGGCCTCCATTTGAACTTAGGTGGTAAACGTGTTGTCTTGTGCAACTTGTTGTATGATTCACTACGATATCCAGTTTTTTATTCTCAAACCCTCTCCTTATCAAAGAAACCTAATTTGTGTATTAATCAGAA
This sequence comes from Homalodisca vitripennis, assembly GCF_021130785.1. Lineage (NCBI taxonomy): Eukaryota > Metazoa > Arthropoda > Insecta > Hemiptera > Cicadellidae > Homalodisca > Homalodisca vitripennis. Next base: position 38,946,397 of record NC_060211.1, on the reverse strand, counting down.
GTTTCCATCCTCCGAATCCTTTTATGAAGAAACAACTCAAAAACTGGTTCCAATTCAGATGTTTGCCAACGAATTCCAATCCTGATTACAGACCGTTCCTTATCCCGTAACGATCCTCAACTGTGTCTTCCATTCCTGCCAGGCGCTCTGCTGTGGATGTGGCCAGTTTTGTGTATTCCGGAACCGTAACCAGACAAAACTATTTTTTTAGAGCAGAATCGCATTTGCGGCAAAGTACCTTAATTGACTGTTGTACTCAACATGGCACATCATTAGTGCCCCCTAGAGCTTCTAAACATCACAACGTACGTCCATTACGCTTGATTCATCAAAATGTACAAGGACTCCTTTCAAAAATTGAGCAGATCGAAGTCTTTGGTCGAGCTGATGACTCCGGATATTCTATGCTTGTCGGAACATTTTTCAGGCAATCGGTGCTGGATTCCTTCTGCCTCCCTGGCTTTTCAGTTTCGTCTGGGTTCTGTCGGTCTGGCCTATAGAAGGGTGGTGTTTTTGTATTTTGACAAGGGATACATTGCAAACTCAGCCTCATGATGTAAGTTCTTTCTGTTTGGAGGGAATTTGTGAAACTCTCTTCCATTAAAGAGTAAATATAGTAAATATAGTAAAAAATTTGAACTATATAATCCTAGTTGTTTATAGGCCACCAAAGAATATCCGTCTGAGCTGAATGAGTTTTTTAATTCTTTCTCGAATTGTCTTGACTCAGTTGTAAAAGCGCAACAATCCTATAATTGTTGTGGGTGATTTTAATATTGACGTCTCGGTCGACAGTAAAAATTCCCAGGGCAGTTTACTAACTTAATGTTTCTTTCAGCCTCCTACAAACCATCACAACTTACACGAGGATCTAGATCGACTATTGACAACATTTTTACAAACATAAACCCTACTACATTTGATGCTGCTGTTCTTGTGACTGGTTTTAGCGATCATCATGCCCAAATTGCTGACTTTGGGTTTTGACTATATTAAAACAGAAATTCCTCTTTACAAAAAAGTTAGATTTTGCACACAAACAACACTTTTATCTTTAACAATTTCTTAAAAAATGAGACTTGGAATGATATTCTTCACCACCGATGATGTTTCGCATAAGTTTTTTTTTTCATAAACAAAGTTTCTTATTATTACAAGTTGGCCTTTACTGAGAAGCAAGTTAGGCTAAATGAGAGCACAGGTCTGACCAGGATAACATTAGATCAAACTTCTTCTAAACCTAAGAGAAAGGATGTTACTGTTGTACACTGTTTCTAAGCATCTCGATTTTCATCATCCGTTAAAAGTGCAATACAGAAAATTGAAAAAGAATTCAGGGACAGCATTAGGTCTGCAAAGTCGGAATTGGTTTTAAAAAAAATTATTCAAACTCCAACAACATTCAAAAGGCTGCATGGCAAATTATCAATGATTTAAATCCGAGTAAAAAGAGAAAAAATTTTAAACCATTTTCATTTTTGACACCGGAAGGAGTTGTAGAGCAAGACCCTCGTGTTGTGTCTGAGGGTTTCAATGAATTTTTTAGCCGGGTCGGAACACGAACGACTGAACTCGTTACAACCCTCATCATCAGTAGAGTGCTATAGGTCATCTGAGCATGTAGGTCCTTCTTTGTACTTGACGCCAACAGATGAATTTGAAGTCTTGAAAGTAATCAAATCACTACGCACGAGTAACTCCTCAGGAAAAGATGGGATATCATCAAAAATTCTAAAGTCCTGTGCCGAACTTTTGGCTGTGCCTCTAGCTCATTTAACAAATGCATCCTTCCAAAACTGGAGTTTTTCCTCAACCTCTCAAAACAGCAATTGTGAAGCCTTTGTTTAAAAATGGAAATCATCAGGACCCAGATAAAACTACAGGCCAATATCTATACTCTCCACATTTTCTAAGGTCTTGGAAAGGCGCTCTTTCTTTATCCGTCTTGAATCTTTCCTTGAATTGAACAAGGTGGTCTGTCACCAACAATTTGGGTTTAGAAAGGGTGTTTCTACTACAGATGCAATATTTAATTTTGTATCAGAGATTGTTTCTTCGCTTGATGATCACAGGTACACCTTTGCTCTGTTTTTGGACCAAAGTAAGGCGTTCGATGTAGTACCTCACAATTTGTTACTTGAAAAAAGTCCGACAGGTCGGTATTAGAGGCAAGGCTTATGATTGGGTTTCATCTTTTTTGTGCTCAACCTCGAAAACAAGTGGTGGCTGTTCCATATATTGACAGTTCGGAATTTGCCTGGGCACATACGAGTCGAAGGAGTTGTCTACTTTGACAGGTGTGCCACAGGGTTCCGTTCTCGGACCTATACTTTTTCTCTTATTTGTGAATGATATCCCTACAGCTTGTAAATATGGGAAACTTATGTCTTTTTGCTGATGACACATCCTTCAGCATTTCCAATGGAAACAGAGAGCGACTAGAAACTGATATATTTATTCAGAGTAGTTTCTTTGTTGCAATGGCTGGAAAAAAAACCAACTTCATGTAAATGTAAAGAAGACAAAACTTGTTGAATTCTATTTAAGATCGTCTCGAACAGATGCAAACTCTTCTGATATAGTCATTGGCGACTTTCGTCTTAGTCACTAGTCCCAGCGCTGATTTTCTGGGTCTGGTAATTGATTGTAATTTGTCCCTTTCACAATCACATCGACAAAGTAATTAAAAAAATTAAGCAGCAGTCTGTTCATCTTACGAAGATTGGCTACTTTCTCTAGTAAAAGATGTTTTGGCTGACAGCTTACTATGGGTGCTTCTACACTTACCATGAGTTATGGCTTGATCATATGGGGTCATGAATCCACTAAGACAAAAGCCTTGTTTACCCTCCAGAAGAAAGCCATAAGAGTGATATGTGGACTCAATCGTTCTCAGTCATGTAGAGGTTTTTTTAGACAAAATAAATTGTTGACATTTCCTAGTCTATATATACTGGAATGTTTGACATTTGTCTTTAAAAACAAACACCTTTTTCCAGTACAACAGTCAAATTATAATCTCCGCGATACAAATTCCTTAACTCTTCCCAAAACACTCAACAACATTCTTTGAAAAACAAACCCTTTACTCTTGCATATAATTTTTCAATAACTTGCCATCTGGGTTCAAGGAGGCCAAAACTTCAATATCATTTAGGAGGAAGATAAAGTGCTTGTTATCTGAAAAGGAATATTATAGTACTAATTGTTTTCTAATTGATAAGGACCTTTAGTTATTTTTAGAAACTAGGCTAGTTTCATTTTCAATGTACACTGACGATTGTTATGCATGTAAATGTCTTCAACAATAAAAATAATTTGATTTGATTTGATAATTACAGTTGCCACATGTGTTCAAAAATTAGTGTGGGTATTAAACATTTTAATTCACAAATGTAGACTTAGCTTCATCTAAACTTACATGAAATTTTATGAACAAATTACAACATAGATTAATAAAGCCTTTAACACGTTCATGACAAAGTGTATCTCATCGGGTACAAGCAAACTTTCATAGCTGCCGTTGTGTACCCGAACGGGTACACACCGAGCTTTCCGTAAAGCTCCTGATGGGGTACACATTTTGCAATGCAATTTCATTATTGCCTTTTTATTGTTTGGCTGCCTTGGTGGTTTGTTAAATGTGATCCCGTGGTTACATTAATACCATAATAAATGATTGCTTATTTTGGGGTACATGGAAAAAACATATCAAAATAATTTTTGTGCAAAATTGCGAAGCCTACATATTATACTTACATATTAATACTATATAACACACGTTATTGGACCTGAACTTGTCAAACCAATCAGTTAGGGTTTTTTCTACGGACAAATAACATAAAAGTAAGCACCAAACATAATATTGTTATGTTTAAAGCTTACCCAGTTTCTCACAGTCTTTGACCTTGAAGGTTACTTCATGCAGCACTGTCGGCAAGGAGCTGCGGTACTGCAGACACACCTTGTTGAAGTGCACGTTGCCTCTCTGCGGCCAACCTTCCCATGGCTTGCCTTTCGGTCCATTACCACCTTCCACCTTCAGGCTCTGGTTACAATTTTATCCATAAGGCTTAATTATTTCAGAGGCCATTAATAGTAACATAATAACTAGGCAAGACAGTTCTGCTTAAAATAATTACAAGATTAATCTAATAAAATTTAAGTTGTTTAAAAATGTATCCACTAGGATTAGGTTGGTTATATATGTGTGTGTGTGTGTGTGTGTGTGTGTGCGCGCGCGCGTGAGTGCGTGTGTGTGGATTTTCATATACAAAGTATAACAATAAATACGATTTAGTGGTCCGTAACTCATGTACTGCCGATCAGCGAATATATGCATCAGACTCGTGATTATGCATGTACACTATTTGTTCTATTTGTACTACTTTGTTCTGAATAATTTGTTAGTTAGGTTATCTATTTACGGGTTTTCATACGCAAATTAATGATGCGGTGACACGGATTATACAAATTCGATTGATTTGAGATTTGCCAACGACACATCACTAGCTATTATTACAATGCCCTAAAAAATTATATTTAAAACTTATATTTATAGTATATGACTTTTTCGGGATTCTTGCAACACCCAACAAGAATAGCTGAACAATTCCCAATCAATCCTTGATATTTCCATGACTTTCTCCACATTGTTAAAACTCCTTGACTATTCCCAATTTTTTCGGTCGCTAGATATCCTGCTTCCAGTATTTAAGATCGTCAAATAGCTGGTTACAACACGTATATCATTTTTGCTTAATGTGTTCTCAATACTGAACTGACAATAAACATAAAGCCAAATACTATAGTAGACTTGTAGCAAAAAGAGGCTTTAGACACAACCAATTCCATAGAATTGCCATCTGAAATGTCTTAGACCAATAATTACCTCGAGGTACGAGGTGATGCGTTCGACCGAGATAAATCTTGTCTCTGCTTCAGCCACCATCCTGATCACGTATTGGAAGATACCGCTGATGGAGGCAGCATACGCTATGGCCAGCCCCATCATCGCAGGTGCTACTTGGTTGTGCAGCAGAACTGACAAGAATGCTGTTATCAAAGTGATCACCGCTGCAAACATCAACAGTTTTAATGTCACTCTAAAATTGACTATTATTCTGACATCCCATATTTCTTCACATACTCAATATCAACCCTGATATTGTTATTCAAATTTTGTTATGGTAAAAAATGTACATTTAATAATTATGCAAGTGCATCTATAATAGCATATATCTTTTTTTGTTCTCTTAGAACAAGAAGATTAGAAAATGCACTTAGAGATGAAAGGTTCTTTGCGCTGCTTCTGGAGTATCAGGCAGAATATTCAGGATGGGTAGAGGCCGCCTCCAATCGAGATCCATGGGGAAGGATTTTGGGCATTAAACTCAGTCATATCTGTTCGGAAGAAGCAGAGGCCAGCTCTATACCAGCCTCTCCAGTCAAAGCGGGCAGGAAGTGGTATGCCCTTATGTTTAGGCAAGCAACTGCCTTTAACACTTAGGGACCCTCCAACTCCAACAGTCATCTCTTGCAGTAGACTAACCCTACCAATCTACCTTACACATCAATATTTCTCAATTTTCGCAGTTAGTGATGTGTCACTCCTGGACAACCAGATGTGTCACACGTTGGTTTTTGCTGCACCCAGTGTAGGTTCAACTGAAAGGTATAAACCAGCCAGAAGTGGATAGCATATTCCTGAGCATAGTACGAGATACCTTAGTTCACATAGTATAAGTACCATTGTATTTTTAAAAGTGTATTCACACAACAAATTACTAGAGCTATAATATGATTTTAAATGTGTTGTTTAACCACCCAACAAGGAAGTTTTAGTCAGCCCATCTGTGTCAGCTGCGGGAATTAACAAGCCTACACTCAATGATACCATGAGTGCTTTGTCATTGTTATTTGCAGTTTTTTTTTCAAGATTACATTTTAAAATATTGTAAATAGATATATGTATAAAATGAAAACTTATTAAATTACTGTTGTTTTATAATAATTTAGTTGATATAAAATAAAAACAAATCTTTCATAATTAGATCTTCAAAGATAACCCAACTACAACACTTTTGGCATGCTTTTTTACACTTACTAAAAAAAATATTTAGTCTCATACTATAATCTGTATAGACTAAACAGTGATATTTTAACACTGTTAATGGAATGTAATGAAAAACAACATAAACCTAAACAATTTTAAACAGGAGCATACACTGATATAAATTATCTGTTTAGTTAAAAAAGCTAGCTGAATGAAACAAACAAAATATGTAATAATAACAAAAAGGTAATGATTGCTTGAAATAGTTCCAACTGCCTCATATAGATCGCACAAGAAAACTGCCTATACTAGAACAATTCAAACTGCATCATAGCTGATTAAAATTTTAAAAAAAGGATAAAATGTTAGTTTTTTAGTTTATTTTTGCTTGTGATTGGTAATATGATATGGACAGTAGTAGGGACAAAAATACCAACAAGAATATATTATTGTAGTTGTTATCCCAAAATCTTGGATAAGGACACTCTTTTTGCTTTCGGCATAACACATTCTACTTGCTACAATTACATCATTTTGGAAATGAGAGTTATGGTAGCGTATTGAAGCAAACATACCTGATAATGTATCAACTCTGAGGGCCAGCCACCTGATAGCTGATGTCGACATGTACAAACAGGTTGAATTCAGATCAAAGGTGTTGGTGAATCTGAAAATATATATTGTATTCTTTTAGTTTCCATCATTAACAACTATCGTTTTCCTTTTTCTGATTTACATCAATAAGCCAGCGAACGGATAGAGAGAAAGATGAGTTCATATCTAACCAACTAAGGTTAATGTAACCGTGCTGGTTTTTGCAAAACTTAATGACCACACCAATGAAGGCAATTAATTTGCTCATTTAAAAATAAGTTCAGATCTCTTACAATTTATCAATTTATACTCATTTTATGAGAAAATTCGTTAAATAAGAATTTATTGAATTACATTCCAGATAAAAAAAAAATGTTTTATCCAGTACCACACAATAATAAAAAACTGAAAAAGTCACAGAGTGTGACACAAACAACTTCACGCTTTTAAAATATACATTGTATACAATAAATATTTTATTGGTATCGTAGGAACACCACTCAGGTGGTTTCAAAGTGATTTGCACGAAAGAAAGCAGATCGTTGAAATAAAAAAAGTTGTTGAGGGAAACTTGAAAATAGAAAAATCTAAGCCAATGACTATAAGGAGAGGGGTTCCACAGGGGTCAGTGTTGGGACCTGTGTTATTTGTACTTTTCACTGGTGACCTGCCTGACTACTTGGGGAACCACTGTTACCCTGTCTCTTATGCAGACGACACAGTTTTAATAAGCAACAGCAAGTCAGTTCCAGGACTAGAAATGAACACCATAACATCTGTAAATATGGCTCAGGAATACTGTCCTTAGGAACGATTTAATTTTCAACGCATCAAAAACAAAATGCCTTACTTTTGGTAAAAATAAGGATGAAGTTCATGCTCCACCCAACCTTGAAAGAGTACGAACCACAAAACACCTTGGGGTAGTGATCGATGACCGGTTGACTTGGAACTGCCACATAGACGGCTTATGCAAAAAACTCAGCTCAGCACTCTTTGTGCTAAAGAGGATAAAATCAATTGGTACACCTACTGCAACAAGAACCGCATACCATGCTCTGTTTGAGACCCACATTCGTTATGGTATAGTACTGTGGGGTGGATCATCTGCAGGGAATCTCCAGCGAGTGTTGGTTTTACAGAAGCGTGCAATACGAATCATGGCTGATCTAGACTTTCGAGATAGCTGCAAAGAGGCTTTCAAGACCTTGGGAATTCCTACAGTGATAACTCTGTACATTACTGAAGTGATTCTACACGCCTACACACAACGTCCCGAGAGGAATGGTGACATCCATGATTACAACACAAGGCGGGCCAATGACTTCAGTCTTCCCTTACATCACTCAGCTCTTTTTGCCAAGAAGCCGTCTTATGCTGGAGCGAAGCTTTATAATATGCTTCCGAAGAACTTCAAAACCAGCACAGCACTCCGCAGGTTCTGAAGAAAAGACTTTTATTAAGTGGCTTGTTGGAAGGTCAATATATAGTGTTGAAGAGTTCAAGAATATAACCAATGTAAATATGTAAATTATATGTGTATTTTGTAATTGTTATTTTGGTAAAACTTTTATCATGTTTTAAAGAAATAGCTACCTAAACTGTGTCAGTTAAACATGTTAATTGTTAATGTAGTTAGCAACTTTTATCTACAATTAATTGACTATATGTCTTATCATATTTGACGCCATTTAATTTCTGTTCTTAATGAATACGAAAATAAAGCAATTGTCTATTGTCTATTGTCTAAAACTTTAAGTGCATTTGTTGTGGAAAATCCAACCGTGAATTACTAAATTGTGTGTCAAACTGCTTGTAACAGGTAGTATCTTATTAAAATAGTTAAAATTTACAGCAACAAAACTGTACTAGATACTGAAGATAAAATATTGCAACATTCGATTTTCTTTTTCACTATATTTGCCATGATTATAGAACGACACTCACTTGCTGATAAAGTCGTTCTCTTTGTTGAAGGCATGGATGGTGCTGAGGCCCTGCACGGTTGCAGACACAGAACTGAAGATGGGAGATCGTGACGTGTTCTCCAGCCTCTTTAGGTCTCTGACAGCCACCCTACCAACACAACACAAGTGAACATATGTCTGTCATGTCAATGAAATATTAATTGATCATCTCGCAAAATTGTATTAACCCATCACTGACGAACTGGGCTCGTCACGCAGCGGCCGGGCCTAACAGCACGATGACGAGTTCAGCTCGCAAAAGCGGTCTGCTGTTAAGTTTCCCTCCAAATAGTTCTAGTAATGTTTGATAGATCGGGCGATCGTCTTCACTTGTCAACTAAGAGTGTTTAACAACGGTCTACGTTTAGAGTTTTCAAAAGTTTTATAAATATCCTAAAGATCGCAGTTGTATGTCGAAGTTGAAAAATAATTCATATGAGCTTACTATCTGCTTTTTAGTGCTTCTGATTGTGTATTTTCCACAGTTGTTATTATAATACTTTTGAGGTTAGTGACAAAGAACTAAACAACGCAGACGTACATGTTGGCGGGTTTAGTCTAGACAATGGGTCGGATGTTGTAATCGCTTCGCCCGAGCCGCTTCATTTAGACTATGATTCCGACATTATCCCTGCCACCCCGGAACCTTGCTCGCGTGTTATCGTTCCTACATCACGGATACCCCAGCAGGGCCATGTCCCATCTGAATGAATACCTTCACAGCTGAATTTTCTAGTATAGAATAGTGAGCGATACGATGTGGCGCACCATTGCTGTTCGTTCGGCACCGCTGACCGTAAATTAATTCGTGCCTGCTGGTGCCAGCGCGCCAAAACAATACAATCCACAATGGGTTAACCTTTTGAGTTTAGGTATATTATAGCTTACTTATATCCTAGGTAATAAAAAAATATGACCTGCAATAAATGCTTGGCACCGACTTTACCACCCACTCAATAAGCACTTGGTATTCTGGAGGGTTAAAAGCAACAGCTGCAATGCAACATTTCTTTGAATTGATACACTTCCTGTCTGAACTATCATCCTTGTTGGTGTTGCGAAGATTATCAGTAATATTGGATCTAGGGTGGCTTGTAAATCTCCTGATAGGTGTGGTATATTGGAACTGATTCAAACTATACTGTATACCTTCTAAGCTGCCACATTGGAATTTATGTTATTTATAAAAAATAAAACCAAGAAATAGCTAAAGGTTGGGACACACACATGTCCGTATCCTTCCCGAGCGCAAAAATCTCAATGTTTGTACTAGAGCATATTTCTTTTGCACTTTAAAGTGGCAAATACTTAAAAAATGTTCAGCAAGTAAAAAAGTAGTGACTTAGTCATTTTGTAAGTCTTTTTATTATAACTGGTAAAACATAGTAAATATGAACTAGAGTATAATGTTTTTTTCATACTCTCAAACCTTAGGATTGCAAATAAAATATTTTAATTTTAAAACTGTACTGTAGTTAGAAAAATAAAATATATATGAAAGGTCATAAAAACATTTTAAACATAAGCCCTACAAAATACAGGAAAGAATTTTCACAAGTAATTTTAATACATCAAAAATAAATAAATTCTGATTATTTTAAAATAAAATCAATAATATTTTATATTATTTTAATTCAGTTGCTCTAAAATCATTAAGTATAAGACATATTTTATAATTTTGTATTAATCACAAAATTTAAAATGCCACCTAATATGTTTTGTAGTAAGTTTAGCACAGTAAGAAATCATTACTAGTTTACTGTAAAAAAATCCTCTTCTTCACTTCTTCAATAAATGTCTCTATATCGACTGATGCCGCTCTTAGACCGCACCGTGTCCGTCAAAATTCAAACTTCACGTATCGGTGACGGTGCGGACATGTGTGGACTTACAGGTTGAAAGCTACGCTGCAATTCTTTCACCATATGACAGCCGACATACGGCCTACTCACGTGTCAGGCGCGGTGCGGGTATGTGTGGCCCGGCCATAAGACTGTGCTTTGAACATCCCACTGTTAATCAATAGCCCTCCTGACATAGTACCATTCGTACAAACGTTTTTGTATATACATTTTTAAGAATGTGTCAAAACAACACCCTTTCTCTCTCAAATGACAAAAGAGTGGAATTAAAAATGCCTTTTAATGTTATGAAAAAAAAAAAACTGTCAAAACATTACACAATATTACATTTTAAACTGTATCGTACTTTCTATAAAACTTTGTTATACATTTCAAATGCTAAATATGCAATTTTTAGTAACATATACATGCTCTTTTTGCAAACAAGCATGTTAATATTTGTTAACACTATTAATAGTGATAAAATTAATACAAGTTGGAAGAAACACAAAATAAAAAAGGACTTTGGTAAAAGTATTTTGCCATCATATTTACTTCACTTAAAATATTAGAAGAAACCATTGTACTTGAGCATTCCAAACTCTGTTATAGGCGTAACTTATGTATTCTATTCCTCATGACAAAGAAGACATTCAATTGAACCCACCCAAGGAGCATACCTGAATATTCTGCTGACTGTGAAGAACAGAATGGAGAGGATCACTAGAGGAACGATGAACCAAGGAAAGACAAGGCAGATGAAGAGGATAGCGAATATAAGCGAACAGCCATCCTCTAGCATACACTCCAGCGTGAACGGTAGGTGAGCATCCACTATGAACAAATTGATCAAATAATAGTTTTCCAAAACAAAAAACAACAGGAATCATCTAAATTATGATTGCAAAAAGATTCTGTCAGGCAATTGTATTCTGAAACTGACATTTTGACTGTGTAACGATTTTATATTTCTTAACCCTCGAGCCCCAACACAGCCGTTTCACTTCTTCCCTAGACAGACATAGAACTTGCTTCAACCCCTTTTCCCAGTATCTGCAGTCGTGCAGTGTCTTTGCTCAGTCTTTCTACTCTATCTATAGCCGCGTTGCTTTAAAGACAAAGCGTTAGGAATGCAGTTTAATTCAAATTCAAATTATCTTTATTCATATTATTTGTACAATTACATTTGAATTTATACAAATAAGAAATGGAATCATCTTACATTTTTTATTTTATTATATCCTATGTGTCCATATATTCTCCAAATGAATACAAAGCCTTATCTGTCAAAAATTTTTTTAAATGTTTTTAAACAATAAATCATTTTCTATGTTAAATAAATTTCTAGGGACTTGGTTTATAAATTTAATAAGTTTAATACCTGCCGAGCTAGGTTTTTTATAATGAAATTCCAACGCATGTTTATGTACTGCCAATTGATTTCTATTTCTAGTAAAGTAGTTGTGATTTGACCCCACAATCGGGGTAATTTGTCAAAATTTGATCTAACCATTATAACAGTTTCCAGTATATACATTCCGTAAATAGTTAAAATTCCTAATTTTGAAAAATACTCTTTCACAGATTCCCCATCCTTTAAGTTCATGATTATCCTAATTGCTTTTTTTTGAAGTTGAAGAATGCTTAACAGATTTGAATTACTAGTGGCCCCGTACAACACAACACCAAAGTTTATATTTTGATATTTTACAGTTTATATTTTATAAGTTTATATAATATTTTGTGCTTTACGTTGTCTGTTGTTCGAAGAGTTCTACGGAATTCGGATTAACATCATGATTGTAAATTCCTTTGTCATTTATTGACATAACAAAACTTCCAAGGGGTAAACCTCTCTTTCTAAGTAAAAATTCGCCAAGGGACTGCCAATGTGCTCATCAAACCCTGGTTGGAGCACTGCCTGCAATACCAGTTTTAGCCCACCCATTGCGGCAGTCAGTAACAGTCATCTTACATTGTATAGGTCCAGTTGATCTACAAGAACACAAGCAACGATCAATGCAACGACAAGCTCAACAAGGAAAATGTATTGATTTTGCCAATTCATAAGTGGTGGATGACCAAGTACTTATGTGAACGATGCTCCAAGGCAATGTGGGTTTTCGTGTGTTAAATTCTGTAAAATAGGTTTTTATTATCTCTTTCCATGTTAGTTTTAGTTTTTGTGAAAGATTAAATCATTTTTTCAAAATCTATTTGTCTCTTAGTTATTTAACCTGAGAGTAGCCCACAGATGAAGCGTTATAAATAACACAATTTCAAACAGCGTTGGGACTCTGGGGTTGAACAGCACAATATGTAATACTACATCATTCTAACTCTTAGCTGTACAAAAACCATAGTAACACAAGGTAATCTATTGAGTATCCTAAAAGTCCTACCCTCTCCCACCACCTTAATAGTGGATATTTAATATTGGGGTTGAACAGCACAATATGTAATACTACATCATTCTAACTCTTAGCTGTACAAAAACCATAGTAACACAAGGTAATCTATTGAGTATCCTAAAAGTCCTACCCTCTCCCACCACCTTAATAGTGGATATTTAATATTGGGGTTGAACAGCACAATATGTAATACTACATCATTCTAACTCTTAGCTGTACAAAAACCATAGTAACACAAGGTAATCTATTGAGTATCCTAAAAGTCCTACCCTCTCCCACCACCTTAATAGTGGATATTTAATATTGGGGTTGAACAGCACAATATGTAATACTACATCATTCTAACTCTTAGCTGTACAAAAACCATAGTAACACAAGGTAATCTATTGAGTATCCTAAAAGTCCTACCCTCTCCCACCACCTTAATAGTGGATATTTAATATTGGGGTTGAACAGCACAATATGTAATACTACATCATTCTAACTCTTAGCTGTACAAAAACCATAGTAACACAAGGTAATCTATTGAGTATCCTAAAAGTCCTACCCTCTCCCACCTCCTTAATAGTGGATTTATTTGGGGTTGAACAGCACAATATGTAATACTACATCATTCTCTTAGCCTGTACAAAAAACCATAGTGTGGTAATTATTGAGTATCCTAAAAGTCTACCCATTAATAGTGGATATTTAATATTGGGGTTGAACAGCACAATATGTAATACTACATCATTCTAACTCTTAGCTGTACAAAAACCATAGTAACACAAGGTAATCTATTGAGTATCCTAAAAGTCCTACCCTCTCCCACCACCTTAATAGTGGATATTTAATATTGGGGTTGAACAGCTCAATATGTAATACTACATCATTCTAACTCTTAGCTGTACAAAAACCATAGTAACACAAATTTCAAACAGCGTTGGGACTCTGGGGTTGAACAGCACAATATGTAATACTACATCATTCTAACTCTTAGCTGTACAAAAACCATAGTAACACAATTTCAAACAGCGTTGGGACTCTGGGGTTGAACAGCACAATATGTAATACTACATCATTCTAACTCTTAGCTGTACAAAAACCATAGTAACACAAGGTAATCTATTGAGTGTCCTAAAAGTCCTACCCTCTCCCACCACCTTAATAGTGGATATTTATTAAATCTCATTGGGAATACACACTCAGATGAGGACCATTATGGAGTTTATAGTTACTTCCTACTTCCCCAAAATGGTAATGAGGTACAGGGCAACTCCAATATTTTAAACGGAATGACTCATTGTGCAATGCCTCAAATAAAATATCTTAAAGATAAAACCAAATCATCAAGAAAACCAAGTTGTAACCTCTCTGTCCAAAATGAAAACAGTGTGTCGGCCCCTCCCTGAAATAGTTTTCTATTTACGCCACTAATTAATAAATACTCATGACAAAAAGTCTTTACTGAATAACAAATAATTAAGGGATTCAATGCAGAATAGCACTCAGAAAAACAGTGTTTATTGTATATCACCCTTATATTATTTTGTTACCTTCATCCATATCCTTAGAGAACAAATTCTGTATCCTGCCAAGAGGGGTTGTTTCAAAGAACTGCATAGTTGTTCTGATTACTTTGTTAAACAGCTGGACATGCAGTTTCTTGGAGGCGTTCAGTGACACCTGTTAACAATCACAAGCACCTTGTCACCTTACAAATAAATATTTGTACACTGCAATTATTTATTGTAACATTTCTAATTACTGTTACTATTGTTTTGTCAACAAATTTGAATAAATTTAGTATTAGATACAATTGACAAAAAAAATCATACCAACTGGTGAAAGTAGCCGTTTTAGGAACAAATTATAGGTGATATCTGGGATAAAAATGCCTGTTAGTGGAGGCATGTTAGATCAACGACTGAAGAGTTGTCAGTTTGGTTCTAGTGTCGGACAAATAATTTTTTTAGTTTCTCTCATTTGTTAGTCCAATAGTTGGCATTGGTTAGATAAAATGCCATGTCATACAGCAAGACAACTTCTATAATGACTAAATGTTACTGAATCAAATTATACATGGTGAGCTATTGGACATGGAACACATTAAAAAAACAACAACATTCATTATGTGTTTTAATAAGGGATTTAAAACAAGATCTGACAATTTTGTCAGCTATTTCTATTTGTGCTGCAAATCCTTTCTTAACCTGTGAATTTCTACAATTGTGATAAATTAAATATAAAAGATCAATTCCTGACTTCTAAAAGGTTATGCAAAATACAGCTATAACGTACCCTGGCGTACACAAAGCCCCTGAGGAGGTTGGTAGCAATGATACCCACGATGGTAAGGGCGTACACTGTCCGGTACATCTCAAAATCAGGGTTATCAGCCATACTCGTGCCCAACACTGTCACATTCTCGTACACTGTCTCGTTGCCAACGACAATCGACTCATTCTTCACAAATGAACTGTTCTAAAACACCATCAAATCATAAACATTAATATAACTTATGACATTATTTACCTCATAATTAAAGCTTTTTTAAATAGTAAATACAATACCATGATATTGTATTTGGCACTAAATAAGAAAAAGGCGGATCCTGCGTATGCCTTCATAAAAAAGCAAAATAGATGAAATTACAATCACACATTTATTTTAGTTTACTTGTTTCTTTCCTCTCCCCATATAATTATAATTTAATGCATGTAAAACTCCTCACTATACAGTAAGAATATTCTGTCAATAATTTAGTCATACCACTTAACCTCCTAAATTTTAATTTGTTATTTAATGTCTAATCACTGAATATCTAGCATTTCAATTTGTTATTTTTGAAAATACTTACAAAAATAGGAATCACATCTAATTTAATTAATAGTAGAACCGTAAATAGTGCAGTGCAGTTATAACCAACCAGTGATCCGACTAACAAGTGTCAACTTTCTGGTCTATTATTGGAACCAATTAATATTAAAAGACTATTTCCTTGGGGAACTTCAGTCCAGCATGTCCTTAAGTTTTATCACTTTAATACGAGTGGCTTTGAGCAACGCAACTCAAAGCTTTTAATAGGTAAACTAGTAAGCACAGATTTTATTCTCTTTCAAGCATCAAGACTTCAACTGTGGTTGAATACGTCATCATTTCGATGGAGACGAACTCATTTCTTTAACAAATCACTATCATAAACACTATCACTTTTGATTTTGAAGACCAGTGCAGAGCAACATAACTATTTATAATTGATCTTTTGATAACTTTTCCAAACCTTAATTTAATTGCATGTGACTCTGGAGATTGATTCTTATGATGAACTTGTTCATCGGCCGATTATCAAACCCTGTACCTCCAAACTCAATATACAATCGATATGCACTTTGTATAATCCAGTTTAAACCTTTCTTTTAGCAACAGTTGGCATCATCAGTCAATTTTACTTATTAGGGTAAAGACAAACCCCCAACCCTCAACTACGACAAAAGTAGGAAAAGCCCTACCCAATAAGACAAAGCAATATAAACATATGAGGTAGGAGTTAGTCTAACAATGAGTAATTGATTCCTGAAAGTCACCTAACCTAAACCTAATATAAATTGCATTTTTAATATCCTCCCTCCATTGCAGACTTGCTAATAAATTGGCAACATGAACTGTATAAACATTATAATCATCAGTGGATTTGCACCTTCCTTTTCTCTGCAATTTGACAACGCTGCACACAAAATTTAATTTCTCTCTTTCGTTCACAATGTGCCCAGTGGATAACCAACTTGTATTCTAATGTTCCTACATCAAGACGAAGAGGAATATCCATCCAGTTTGGTTAAGGTAAGCCTGCTCTTCCTGCCTTCAAAACATTTTTATTTAAACCTGGCTTTTTTGCTCTGTTTAATCTACAGAGAAATAGTTTTCATGGTGTGTAAAAATTGCTAATGTTGCATAACGTGCACTTTTTGTGAACTTCCCCTACTTCTCCTGCGTTAGAAAACTGTTACTTATAGGAAAATATCAGTGATTTCTTGCTAGTGACTTTTCAATTTATGAACATTTCTGGCCTAGACCAAGGTCTCCAAACCAACTGTTTTAGAATTTTGTTATTCCACAAATCCAAGGATTCCTCTATCATACCATAAACTCATAAACCTCCTTATATAAAGTGTTTAATTAATAACACTAGATACACATAGTTTGCACAAGACTCACTGACCCCGACACCAGCCTTGATCCACGTGGCCAGCCACCAAGAGCTGAATGCTGTTGTTCCCACATTGAGAATGATGATGGCCACCACACAGAAGACCACGCAGAAGCCTCCAGCTGCCCGGATATAGTTGATGTAGGTCTCCGAGTGAAGCGAACCACGCTCTAAACGCGTTCTGCCTGCGTTAGATGTTTTCCACCAATCATTTGTGCTGGAATATAGCATTCAACTTAGAAACACACTGTTGGCAAAGTTTGAAGCATTAAGGAAAACAAAAAATTAACAACAAGATTTGACAAAAAAAGGAAAATATCTAACCTTGGATATCGTGGTTTCCGTTCTGAACAGTCTTCGCTTTCTTTGGGGTGCCGTTGGTGGCAAGCTTCTCCACCGACACACATTTCCCATTCATTCCCGAGACTCCTGAGTCACTAAACATTCATCACAGTACAACTAGTTTCATTATTCTGTGAAACAGGAAATATAAACTAATTAAATTCATTAGAAAACATATAATACTATAATTATAGGTTTCAAACAGCACCTGGTTAGAAATATAGAATATGATAACTGATAGGAAATCAGCAAGATTCACCTAAATAGAGAATTTTTAACGAGATAGTTTTGATAAGATAGGAAGAGCTCGCTTATCTTCAGCAATTTGGAACATTCTTTTTCTTTTTGACATGAAGACATTAAGCTGAACACATACAGGATGTTTCCACTGGGCACTATATCTACCGCTGAGGGCGAGGGGGAATTCAATTTGAAGCTTCCAGTATTTGCCAAATAACACTGATACGGAAAACTCTCTCTAGTTCAAACTTCTTTATTCTCTCTGCTACTCTTTAATGAACAAACACTATATGTAGTGATAAAAATACAGATAATACATTATCAGTGATAAAAAATAAATAAATAATCACGATAAACATCAGTAGTACTGGTTTCCACAGAAAAGATGAGAGAGCAGACTATTTTTAATACCTGTCTCCATTACAATAAGATTGTATTTAGTAAGCTCAATTAATACCATTGAAAACACTTTTAAATAATTAGGTCCTAAAACAATACATCAGCTTTATTAATTTTCAGCAAACAAAGTTCTCTAATAATCCTGGATCTGGCTGTTGAAATTCCTATAATGTTCAGGCATTATTTTGTTATTGTGCACATCATCATTCTAACCTATGTAGAATCTTTATTATTGAAGTAAAGTATTTTCTACCATATATCTCCTTTTTGAGTAAATTGCAAGGAACACACACCTATATATATATATATATATATATATATATATATATATATAGATTTCAATCTGTTTTTGTATTTTAATTTAGGAGGTTTTTGGAATTACAAATGGAAAAAAAGAAAAGTAAAAACAAATTTCAAAGTACAGCCTAATAAAAAATTGAAAAATTTGTTTTTGCTTATAAAAAAATATACAACATGACCTCCAAAAGTTTTTAAATGGAAAGCATTTTATACATTTTATAAATTTCACTTTCCAAAAACTATTTTATTTTTGTAGAGTATATTTTTATACTTTTACTATTATACACCACTTGATGCTAAATTTCAGGATGAAAAGTTTCATGTCACTTGATACAACCACAACTCTAGAATAAAATCAAAAATAAACAAAATACTAGCTTTTGACATAGAAATGCTGCAAACTGTATTTGCAATGGAAGTCTTTTTTTCGAACCATAAAGTATTAAACCAGTTTTGAAGATGTTCTTGTTGAGGAAGAAATTCTGAACGCAGTGAAGTAGCCAAACTTTTTCCTGAACAAAAGTTCTCGTATCAAAAGCAGAAGGCAAAATCCCGTAATTTTGCATTTTGTCAAAGTGGGCGAGCAGAAACAGCAAACCACCAATGTTTCTTCAATTTGTAACTTTGTAATTTCACCCTGTAATTTTTACACATTATTATGCAATAAAAAAATACACCAAATTAAACTGTGAAACATCCCAATTAATCTGATATATAATATGTCTTACTTAAATCATATTTTTGATACCAAAAGTCTAATTATAAAAATAACTACAAAAACAACTAGAGACTAGTCACTTAAAATTGTAAAAACATTTTTAAGCGATTAGCCACAAGTCATTTGACAGATCCAAGGTTAATTTGCTAACATATTTTATAAGGCCAGCTAACAACATATCACTTGTTTACATTCTGTTTGTATCACTGATTTTCTTACATATTTCATGAGTATAACTATTGACTACTAAAACATATGTTTGCCTATACGCTAAAATTGTTGGAACAACTGTATCATTTGTTTACATTCTGTTTGTATCACTGATTTTCTTACATATTTCATGAGTATAATTATTGACTACTAAAACATATGTTTGCCTATACGCTAAAATTGTTGGAACAACCGTATCATTTGTTTACATTCTGTTTGTATCACTGATCTTCTTACATATTTCACGAGTATAACTATTGACTACTAAAACATATGTTTGCCTATACGCTAAAATTGTTGGAACAACCGTATCATTTGTTTACATTCTGTTTGTATCACTGATCTTCTTACATATTTCACGAGTATAACTATTGACTACTAAAACATATGTTTGCTTGTACGCTAAAATTGTTGGAACAACCGTATCATTTGTTTACATTCTGTTTGTATCACTGATCTTCTTACATATTTCACGAGTATAACTATTGACTACTAAAACATATGTTTGCTTGTACGCTAAAATTGTTGGAACAACCGTATCATTTGTGATTCAGCTTATGGAGGAAAAAAGTAAAAGTGCTTCTTTCATAGTCAGCTGTCTGCTCTAAAGACTTTTGTTTAAAAACTTCCCAGAGAACATAAAAGACTCATAATAATTGTATGTGACATAACAGATGTTTTTATTTCCTTTGTTTTACACACCAAATTATGCTGAGCCGAATTTTGTTTATAGGCATCTACTGATTTGTGTGAATATGAACCTAAATTATTTTCAATTGAACAACACCAGTCAGACTAAGTATTTGAAGGTCTATTTTTATATATTTAATTACTATACGTATACTACATTTTATGGGGAAAATATTATTTAAAAAAAAAAAACGCATGTGCGTAAAAGAGTTATATTTTCTCTTATAATATGCAAGATGCTTCAGCGTTGAAGATTTCCATACTGGGTCGGTAGTAATTTATAAAAGGAATGGGTACCAGAGTACTTAATCGGATTAAGAACGAGGCTCATACTAATTCTTTGAACTTATGTGATTAGATTAGGCCGGCCATAGGTGTTCTCTATGTCAGATTGGAGGTTTAAGACCCCATCCTGTTCATCAACTCACAGGCCGCATTTATTTGCCACTCAGCCTGTCAGGCCACTATGTGTGGCCCACTGTATTTAAAATTCAATCCTTATCCAGTTGTGGCTGGAAAATGCTGTAGTCTCTCAGTCAAATAAGGAACTAAATAAATATTTCTCTAATTACAGTACTTTTCCATAGTAGACATAGTTTTCAGTTAGTTGGTTTTCTTTTAAAGCCAAGTGTGTTTGCCACTGTAGCTGCTAGGGTGTATCCTTTCAATTTATTAAAATGCTAGTCCATTTTGTGGAGCCAAACCTCAAAATATGGAAATGAGTTTACATATTATTGATACCAGAGCCCTACTTTAGACCAATTTTATTTCCCAAATAAAAGTACTTTTAAAATATATCAACTAATACTATACCATAAATAAATACTAATTGGTACGTTTAAATAATAAATATCCAATCAAAAAAGTTTCAACCTTAAAACTGATAAACTTTCTAAACTGTTTGAGAATTTAATTTAAATCTGTCATATAAGGAGCCTAAGGTAAAATACTACCATTTTAATACGAGTCCCAAGTCATGGAAGCACCGAGTAGTATCGCAGAACCCAGCTGCCCGTTGAACTGAGAGGACAACTGCCTGTAATTCCACCCGAGCTTAGCAAGAGATCTATTGGCCCACACTGAATAGCTTGCCGAGTGCAAAAGATTAAACAAAGATATGTCGGAGGGTAAAATCAGGAATTTCCTTTCTCCATGAAGAAAATTCACTATTGACTATTTCTTCATTTCATGGCATAAAGTTGCCAAGGCAGCATTCCCATTACACAAAAGATGGTGAAGTAAATTCTGTACCTCAATATCTCTGGCTCATGGGAGCAATAAACAGTAACTATAACCTGAAATTTTAGCTCCAAATAAGTTCCAATTAGTAATTTCTACTGCCCTCTATGTTACACACACAGCTGGCAGCAGACTGACCTGTTACTATCGTACGAGTTGACGCCATCGCCCTGCGACTGCTGCCAGGTGTGCACCATGGTCGCGTACTCTCCACCCTTAGCCAGCAGCTCCTCGTGAGTTCCTCGCTCCACAATGCTGCCATCTTTCATCACGCAGATCTCATCACAACGGTTCAAGAACTGGAATAGAAACAAAACCGAATCTAACAAGAATTTCCTACACCAAATTAATAATTTTACATGGCTATAAATCAATAACACTCAACAAAGGTAGTTGGGTGCAGGAATTCTGACCTGTATTTGGTGGGTGACAAAAATGACAGATTTGTGCTTCAGTGCCTCCAAGATGTACTTTTTGAAGATGTGGGCTCCGACTTGAGCGTCCACTGCACTCAGAGGGTCGTCCAGGAAGTATATGTCTCTGTCAACATAGCGTAAACAAGATTGTCAAAATAAAGTATTAAATCCTATATTTAAATAAGCACAAAATCATACAACTATTTATCATTATGTTATAAAAAAGATACAATACTTTCAGCATTTCTGTGCTAGTGAACACAAATCATCTCCCTAGTGTAGTGAAATACCATGGACAATAATAATTAAATGTTGAAATATAGACAAAGATATTGTGAAATTTTAAATTGATAAACATGTGATAAGATGATGAAGGTTATTGCCACTGTCACTCTTTCCACCAACACAAGCTTTGTAACATGTAACTAATAAAAATGTGTTTTTTTATTTTTTAAGCTTATATTGGTCTCTTGTAATCAATACATTGAAAATTCACAATCAATATTTTAAACTTTATTATGGTGTCAAGACTTTTGATAGCAATGTTATGTTTGTCAAACACTTCACAAAAGACTGTTACAGAAAAAAGGATTACAATAATTATGTATTATACTGTGATAATTGTCTTAAAATTTAATTATCTTACATTTTTCATAAGTCAAAAAATATATAGTTGAAACTTGAAAAAGCTAAACACAAAACAAAACTATTGGTATTAGGTACTTTAACAATGATTAGCTAAAGTTGAACAGTCAAAAAGTTTGACATTATTG
Source organism: Homalodisca vitripennis (assembly GCF_021130785.1). NCBI lineage: Eukaryota > Metazoa > Arthropoda > Insecta > Hemiptera > Cicadellidae > Homalodisca > Homalodisca vitripennis. The sequence continues at coordinate 38,924,013 of NC_060211.1, read as the reverse complement.
TTGAGATTTTTTTAAACTAAATCAATTTGCACAATAACCAACAGTTATTGTAATAGATTAATCTTACAAAAACATCTTGCTGCAATTGTTTGATTATATCTATTGCACATTTATATTTTTAGTGGCAATTTAAACTTCTGTTTTACTACAAACTTGGTTGATTAGCCTGTGAATTTGTACCAACCGGTTAGCGTAAAGTGCCCTTGCCAGAGCCACTCTCTGTTTCTGGCCCCCAGACAAGTTGATGCCTCGCTCCCCAATTTCTGTCTCATCTTCTCCCGGCAACAACTTGATGTCCTCTGACAGCTCACAGCACATCACAGTGTGGTGATACCTACAAGACACAGTCATTGGTTTAAATAATTGGTTCAAACCACGTAAAACCCATCAATACTAAAGCAAGCCAGAAATCCTGAGTTTTATTCAATGAATTAAAAGGATCATATCACTGACTGACAGTTTTCAAGCTTTTTAAGATTAAAATTTTTGATAGATGAAATTTAGCTTAGAATTCCCTTGCTTGTAAAAGATGACTACATCCAAAAAAACAACCACTTTTGCTCCTAGTGATAAAAACTACAATTTTTGATTTTGCTACATCATAATCTTAGACTACAAGGTTAACTAATACGGATTCTCACCTCTTAGCATTGAAAGTTTCTCCAAATAGGATGTTCTCCTTCAGAGTCGCATTTAGTATCCAGGCCTGTTGACTGACATAGGCACAGGATCCCTCCCTGGATACCTTGCCTGAGTCCATCCGGAGCTGGCCCAGGGCGGCTGAGAGCAGCGACGACTTGCCTGCCCCCACCTGTCCACACACTCCGACCAGACTACCCTGCAATGCCATAAACTCTTGGTGATGGAAGTTAGAAAAAAAGGAAGAAATTAAACAAAAATTACTGAACAATCTGTCTGTTACAAGGTTATGGCTAATGTATAACCAGAGATATTGATCCTGTATTTCAATACTTTTAATTTTTATCAAATAATTTACATTTTGTCATTTTTTTTTTCAATCACTTAAAAAATCAATGACAGCTACTCTTGCCCACTTTTCCTCATACATTTATATTATTGAGTTGATGATAACAGTGTTTGTCCAGATTATTGAACATATTATAAATTGCTTCACAAATTTATCAGAAAATGAAATTTTGTTATCCTTATCACCTTACCCCAGATTTTGATATAAGGTTGTGGCAGAGAGGACTTTACAGCCCCAGCTTAGCTACTAAATAAAGTTGATCAAGGATAACATCAAATCATGTATTGTAGGCAATTTCCCAAACCTAAATTTGATTATGAATTTATAATTGGTGCACTATAAATTTTACAAAAACAAGAGAAAAAGTTGAAAATTAAAAAGTAACACTAAAAAGGCATTACTGAAGAATATATGTCTTTATAACATGTAAAAATGTATAAAAATGCTATAACAATTCAATCTAAAAACAATATCCACCTCAAAACATAATGTAAATTTTTTAATCTTTTTAAAAGTACGTACAATCTCTCTAAAGTGACATAAAACTATTTTACCTTAGGGACATAAAAGTTAATGTCATGCAACACAGGTTCTTGCTTGGGAACAGAGTTGAGGACCACGGTTTCTTCTGTTGTAGCTTGGATGTGGTCTGACTTCTTGATCTTGGCTGTGCTGTAATGTAAAAACCCATGATTATAACTTTTAACAGATTGATGACTTTTGCTCACAAATGCTATAAATCTACAAAAGCCACATTAGTTTTGGTGGTGGTCAAAATGGGAGGTATTAAAAGGGTTAAAAATATAAAGCAATAATTTTTTCTCAGATCACATTTTTCTTGGCTTGACACATTTAAAGCACCATCCATCCATCAGACACATAGACAATGGTTATATCATCGTTCAGCAACTAGATATAGATATAGACACTCGGTTGGATGCCGGGCCATGAGGGCATTCATGGAAATGAAAAAGCAGACATCCTTGCCAAAAAGGGAGCAGAGTCCATAATGGTGGGGCCTGAGTCAGGTTGCGGGATAGCTTTCTCCAACAGCAAAGCTCTTGTACAAGATTGGGAAAAGAGGATAAGAAACATTAATTGGAGAAGAGCCTCAGGATTAAGACTATCCAAAATGTTTATCTCTCCTTACGCTAAAGGGTGGCAGCTCTCCTAGATCAGAGTAAGGAGGATATAAGACTGATATTAGGGATGTTGACAGGACATGCCCTCTAAGTAAACATGTTATGAGGGTGGGCCTTAGCCAGACTGAAGAATGTAGACCCTGTGGAGAAGAGGAGGAATCAACTGAGCATATTTGGTTAAATTGTCCTGCCATTTCAAAAATTCGGAAAAGATTCCTGGGAGCATATCTCCTCAGCCCCAAGAATATCAGAGAACAGGAGCCCTCAAATCTGATAGGTTTCTGTAAAAGCCTCGGATTTAGAGGAAACAAATTTAAGTAAGGGAGGCGCAGAGGTCCTTTTTAGAACTAAGCACGTGGACAAACCATCCTTTTCCCTCAGGAAAAAAACATAGATAAAGAGAATGATGTTATCAGTTTTCCTTTAATAGCAAGTCTGTAAATGGTTTTTTGAGGCTGATTTTACTTTTATTTACACGTCTGTTGGTTGGTTTATGTACACGCTGTATGAGTTGACAAAATGGACACATTTATGGACATGGACAATGTTTTATGAGTTGTTTAAGAAGCATTACCTGAGCAACTTGTTGGAGACTTTCTTGCCATTCTTGACCTTGGTGTGGCTGGGGGTGGGGGGAGGGGTGTCCCAGCTGAATGTACCATTTGAGATACATACGGCCTGGGACTTGTCCATGGGCTTGGCAATATAAGGGCTGATCTCGTTCAGTAGCATTACGCTCTATAAACATCATACAATATCAAGTTAGTAAATAGATTATTTATGTTTTTTATAAAGGCTTTACATTATAAAACCATACAAGAAACTAATGATTCTTCACAATGATTTATTTAATGAAGTTACAGACAAAGCAAGGTAATATGTATACTGGTCAAAATATTAAACATGCAAGTGATTTAAAAATTAAGTACTCTTACTTCACACAGTGGTCATCAAATGTCGAAAATTCTAGAAATGTTCATTACTTATCTATACTTTCAACATAAAAAGTTAGATATACAGTAAGTTCTCACTTATCCAACACCCTGTGTTATTAAAAATTACTTCAATTCAAAAAAAAGGAAAACAAAGTTTAGTGCTTTGTTGACATTGGCTGTACAAATACCCTACATCTTATACCTGTAGATAAAGTTTTTTTCAAATGCTAACTTGTGATGTATTGATTATACTATGGAATTTATAATAGTATAAATTACTGATCTTGTAATTTTCTCGTAGAAAAGGTTTTGTATTGTATAAAACACTAGCCGTTTCCTGTGGCTTGGCACACTTTTCATAAGCTTTACCCATATATGAGCACTTCTGGTTCAGGTGAATTATATTTTGTAGTTTGCCTTGTTGCCACAATCAAGAACATTTGTCAAAAGTGTATGTTTACAGCCATTGTACACGTACATCTACTTTATTATAAAGTGGTCTAACACTCAAGCTTTAAGTTCAACCAGAAATGTATCTAAGTTTGTTTATGAAGCTGGTATAAGATTTCATTTCATCATAATGGTAGTTGAAATTTTGTAAAACTAAAAAATAATATAAAAAGGTTTTTAACATTTTTTTAACAATTTTTGGGTACATTTACATCCCATGAGAATAATATTTCAGTTGTCACAAAATCCACCAACTTTGTCCGGGTGAGATGGAAAGACTATTTTTGTACTAAAAGAAATATTTGCTTTTAACAAGATTTTCCTATTATCTAACTTTATTGTTTATTCAATATTACAACCACACATACATGTCAGATAAGCAAGACTCTACTATATTGGCAAAATATTAAATGTGCATATGACGTCAATAAATATTTTTAAGTTAATATTAATGTAATAAAAATCCTTTTATCACAAAAATAAAGTAACTTGAAATTTGCTTTTTTTTATAGATTCTATATATTAAAGTATGTTAATTATATAAAATTACATTAAGTAACTAAAGAATTAATATGTATTTTGATTGATTAAAAAATAAACTTAACACATGCGCCTTAAATGTTGGAACTCTGTCACACCCTAAAAATTCATCCACATGCAACATAAAACAAAAATCACCAAACAAACTAAAACCAAGCATAGCAAACTATTCTTTAAATAATTAATCATGCCTTAAAAGTGTGCAGTAATTCTTTTGGACTGGAAAGGATGGTGGAAATAAATAATAGAGGATAAAAGCTACACTAGAAAAAGCAGGAGTTACGTGATTGTTACTTGCGTCATTCAAGTATAATTGGATTTTGATGATTCAGGATCAATATTCGATGAACACAGGGTTTTAAGTGTTATAAAAAGGTTTATATATACGTACTAAAAAATATGGGTTCTGATCACATAAGAAGTTTAATTAAAAGGTTAATGACATGGAAATAATAGAAAAATATATCTGGTCGTGTAATGTCTGATACTTCAAATATATGATCCGATTAAAAAAAAAAAAACATTAAGGCATTTTATAACTAATAAACACTAGGACAGCCAGCTGTAAGCAAGCTCATTCACCTTTGTTTCATCTAGTCATCAACCTTGCGTGTACTAATTCCGGAGATATTGAGCTCGACAGATGCACTTCGGAGTTCACAGTCAGATTACGGTGTCAGTAATCAAGTGTGCACTGGGACTTATTTAGTGATGGCAGTTATAAGGTTTGAGTTCATAATTTATATGTATTATTTATTCAAAATATACTGGTGGATGTGAACTTCAGAAGATTATAGATTAATGTGTGAATTAATCAACTTATAATAGTTAAAAAAAGGAATATAACCATTACGATGTAATACAAAAACTCATGCAATTGTTAAGAACGGATGACGGGATAACAGCAAAAAATGGCTAGAGTTATATCATACAGACTTGATTAAAAAGCTGTAATTTTGACTATATCAATACATGTATTGTGTAATACGACAAGCCAACATTCTTATTCTAATGAAGCCAAGAAATAGAATAGCAAATGGTGTTTGGTGCAAGCTTCAACAGCCAAGGAGAATAGTTAAAATGATGTGTGTATCTATCCAAAGTGGATCAAAAGACACGCCAATTCATATGAAAAATACTCTCCAGCTTAGTAAAACCCTTGAAAAGTAGTTGCTTAGTAGCTTAGTACAGGCCCAATTCAAAGTCAGCAAGGGCTGTAGAGCTTTGGAAAGTATGTAATCAGAAAAGTGCAAAAAAGAAAATTTATCAGCTAGAGAACATGTTGCCAAGTTCAAAAAGTACATACTCGAGTTTACTCGTAAGAATGAGAAGGGGAGGACCCTAGTTCACTAGGAAAATCCAAATGCTAACAGAGAGATATGAATGAACCAGCCAATATGAAGGAGGCAGAAGACAGAATAAGATGGAGGGTGATTGTTAGGGCTTGGAAAGTTATGCAACTTGATGGAGTGACGGAAACAGACATGTAAGGTCTATAAAATGTTTCATACTGAACAAACTTCTAGTACAGATGCAAAGAGGCTGAAGTGTGAAGATTTATTACATAGAATAAACCCACTTATTTAAATTTTTATCACGTTTGTTAAAATCAATCAACACAAAAAATGATATTTTTCTTCAATTTCAAAAAAAGTTTACATTTCTAACATTGTTTTTCCTATTTACTAAAAAATTATTTTAAACGATAAAAAAGCAGTTCTTTCATAACAAGAATGTTTAAGCAGTTAAGAAATAACTTTCACTAACTTAACCTCTAAGTTTTGTTTTTAATACATTGCTTATGTTTTTTGGTCTCATAAAAGCTTCAATTTTATTCAACATTGTAATTGATGATAATTTAATAATGCTCTATATACACTGCCCTAACTCAAAATGAAAGATCTAAATTTCAATGTTACACATAACACATCACTAATACAGGGTGAGGCAGACCACCCGTACAGTACGTATAGCGGCCCAACCAAACGAGGTAGATTATTCATAACAACTTAAACCCCTCTATTTCCACCCCAAAGAATTTGGAGAAATTATTTTTAAATCTCTAAAACTCCCCAAAAGGGTAGTTTTTGGGGGGTAAGGGTGGTTTTTGGAAAATTTTCAAATGTAAAGGTATGTTGAGTTATACCTCATTTTAAGGTATTTCTTCACTGATTATTTTGACGCAAAAAGTTTGAACCTATCTTGCTGCTTATGTACAGGGTACACCAAAACATTAAAAAATCAGGGGTTTGTGGGTAAATTTATTGCAACTACCTGCACAAATGTAGAGAGACAATATTTTTATTCAAAACTAATGATGAGACGGCTTATCAAAAAATATCATCAAATGCCACCCTAACTCAAAATTTACACATTTTAAAAATACATAGAATTTTGAAATACTTAACAGCCCCAATCTAAAAAAAATCCAAATAGCAACCTAGGTTGTGTTGTACATAATTAGAGAAAGGTCTTTAAAAAATAAACATTTTCTACATTTAAAGTTTGTCTCTATCTCCAATGGTTAGAGATAATCAGTGAAGATATACCTTTAAAATGAGGTATAACTCAACATACCTTTACATTTGAAAATTTTCCAAAAACCACCCCTACCCCCCAAAAACTACCCTTTTGGGGAGTTTTAGAGATTTCAAAATAATTTCTCCAAATTCTTTGGGGTGGAAATAGGGGGGTTTAAGTTGTTACGAATAATCTACCTCGTTTGGTTAGGCTGCTATACGTACTGTACAGGTGGTCTGCCTCACCCTGTATAACTTGTAATTATTCAATGAGTTTATATTTTCATAGTCAATACTTTAAATTTGCTTCATTCTATTTTAAGCTTCTGTGAAAATGAATTTACCAGAAGTAAATGTAATTATCTGAAAGTACATATTAAGTGCAGATATATATACACAGCCAAATAAAGCAGAAACAACAGTTGAAGGCTTTAAAATGTAGCTTTGGTTAACACACGATTTTATAGCATCATGTGTGAACCTTGACAAATAAATACATTATTTATTTAATCAAGGCCATTCATTTTGAATTCACCTCCTGGAATTGACTCAAATAAGGTCTATTAAGATTTAAAATATAAAAGATAAGGATGAATTGAAAGTGAACAAATGTGTCAAAACTGTTGACACAATTTGAAAAGCGATACAATGGAAACTAATAGAGCACCACTGTAATTTATAAATTTCTTTTGTAATGTTCAGCAAATACAAAAAAAAAAAAAAACAAAGACTAGTTTTCAACCAATAACGCCATTTTTTGTTCATATAAAAAATATCTGTAGTATGATTTTTGACAATGTGTTTGCTAATTTCGTTATTACCAATTTAAAATAATTAATGTTTTAGCTACAGTGGTGCTCTATTAGTTTCCATTCTATCACGTTTTCACAATTTCTACTATCAAGATAAGTATTGGCAGATTCAAAACGCTGCCAGTGAACTATTTCACCATTGTTTTGCCAATAACGTTTTTATCAAAGTAATGATTTTAATGATTCTTTGATAGAAAATGACAAAGGCTAAGTGTTTCCGGCCCCCCTCTCTTCCCCAGTCACCATGTCATATCTCTAACTACAGAGAGTCCATTTTCCCTATCAGTGATGTCAGACTTGATGGACGTAATTTCATGTTTGTTTGACTTGGTATTCTGTATTAGTTTTGCATCTAAACCCCCATTCTAATAATAAAAAGCCACGGAACAATAATATTATACTTCAAATCATATTGATTAGTAGACCACTATTTGTATTTTACATGAAATTTTTTATATTTCCACATTTTCTTCAATTCAATTTAAGAATTTTCAAATACAGCTTGTTTTTGATTTGAAACATTTCCAGTTTGAACACTCCTGTTTTGTTCACTTTCAGAGGATCCTCGAATTAAAAGTAGACAATATTATAAGAAGACTCCATATCTGTGAAAGCCTTAGCTGCACAAGCATAGGACTGTACAATTAATTGCATCTTGACATAATATTATTATATGAAACTTCTGTTTGGCAACTGAAAACTTTAAAAAAATACAAATATTATGTATGCATTAAAGTTTTTAAATGATTTACTAGGCAAGAACAGTTTAAAAGAAAGTAATTGTAAATTCACATGATTCTACGAGGAATTAACAATTAATTATTACTTCATTCTGAAAATATTTTGGATAGAAGAGAGACAAAGATAACTTTGGAAAACAATTTGTAAAATAAGAGGATTTTAACTAAGCATTGTTTTAAACGTTGATATGTTTCTCCTTCTGTATACTTTATAACCAAAAGTACCATTCCATAGTACTTGAATGAATAATTGAATAATGCAGCTCTCATTAATAAAAAGAAAACAGAAATTTTTGTCACAAATTACAATTTATTATCAGATCTCTTTGTCTCTCCTTTTTTCCATTCTTTTTTCTTTATTACATAAATTTACACGCAACAGAGATTACAACACTCTACCAAGAAAACGTTGATTGTAATAAATAATATGTGAGTTACAGGGTATTTACAATATATCCGAAACCAGTGCGCAGTAATAATCATGAAAATGTCCAGCACCCGCAAGTGACCAGCTGTTAATGGAAAGCATGGAGCCCTGATCCGTGTTAATGGAGATGTAACCTTGACTCGAAGCAGAGGCGCGATCCCTCGGTGGAGACTGCGGCACGCCTCCAGCCAGCCGAGCCACGATGGTACAAACACCGACGTTAGGAACGCTAGGGCTGCAAAAGCCTGCAGACAACACATGGTATGACATGACATGCAAGCCGGTAGGATGAGACATGCTTGGTTGCGTGTCAAGACGTGATGTGATGAAACAAGCACACAGGCTCCCTGCTGAACGTGGCTGTCTTATTAGTAGATTAAGTATCACAGCTCAGCAAAAATATAATATAATAAGTCATCATTTGGTTAATTAAGCTTAAAACGAAATGTTTTCAACATAGTAGGGATGTGTGAATGGTAAAATTTGATACCATATATAAAAAAAGTTATTTGCAACGTTAGTAGCAACAATTACACTCGAACATTTGTATTTTATATGAAGTTTTTTAATGTAGATGATATTAGATAAATAAAATATAAGACAACTCCTACAGGTTTTAATTAAATTAAATTTTCATTATTTTCACTAAATCATGACTATTGTTAGTGTAAATTCCTACATAGATGAGTGCAAACCTACTATTATGACTTGTGTTCTTTGGTTCAGTTTTAATAATAAGTGTATTGTTTTTACTAAGTGCATGTTTTTGAGAAATAGTGCGCATGGAGTTGACACACAACATTATTGTTATGATTCCTGACTTATGGGTGTCACAATGCTCTGGAATGATTTGTTTGTTAAACCTAGATTGTAGTTATTTGTTGGGATATTCATTCACCCAAGGAAGAAATATGGTTGCAGATCTCAAACGCAATCTCAAACGTGTTAAAAAATTAATTTGTTCTGCTATTTTTTCGTTCCCATCATGGTTGCCCATAAAACCAATGTAAGAATATTCACTAACGCTCAGCCAAATCCCACGGAGTGACATGCACTATCATCAAACTCAGTGTTTCTCATATAGAAATGAAGCTTCATGTAAAATTTCAAGTCTGTAGGTCAGTTTGTTTTCGAGATATTGTGGAGACAGACAGATAGAAATGAAATTTTACAGTCTTATGAGTGATAGGCTTCACTAAAGCTCAGCCAATTGTTTAACATGCATTTTACTGCAATGTTACGTACACAAATTCAAGACTGGATTACATTAAAATAGATTGCTGATTGGAGATAATTTAATTTGAGTCATGTTTTGATATTAACACATCACCTACTTACTATTTTATCATTTACTGTACATTTTGTATTATATTAAATTATCACTTTATTTTGCTTTTATTCAGATGTATAGCCTAAATAAAATGCTAAAAAATAATGCTTAAACAGTTAACTACTTAGTGTTCAATGAAAAACAAAATATAAGGGAGACATTTAAACTGGATATAGTACAGTGATGTAAAAATCAAATTGTTTTCAAAACCTCAGATGAGACTTGGCTGAAATAATTGTAAACGATATATGGATGTTGAAAAGAAATCTCCAAAGCCAGTACTCAGAGGAGTAAAATTAAATATGTATAGCCTATGAAAGGGAAAGAATACAACATTATCTAAACTCAACTTATGTAATTTGTAGATTTCTTTTAGCCAAAGCTTATATGTTAATCATAGTTTACATAAATTATTTATAAAATTAGTCAAAATAAAATGCTATAATCTATATGTAATCATAATAAAAAGATTTGTTTTGAATCAAAAAGTGACTGACCTTATTCAATTTGGCAGAACTTATTCAACAAAGAATTTATAAGAGGAAATGGACATACAACAAACATTTTACTATCCTGTTCAAAATTTTTACAATGGAAACGTTTCACTTATATTCTCCAGTGATTAAGATGATTTATAAATAAGTTATCATATAATGACAATATACAAGGTGTGTTCAAAAAGCAACAGGAATTTTTTAGTTTCCCAGGTCTGGAGAGTGTGATTGTCAATATTATTTATTAGGTTAGTATTCATGCTTCTGAAAGTATAAAATAATTTCCAGCTGTATTCATTGTTTACTTTTTCAGTGGCAACTCTTAAGGTTAGACGTATTTGATGAACTCAGCGATTTTCATAAAGCGTCATTAATGAAATGAAATAAAAGACTCTTAGCGATGAAATACAGAGTAACAAAGTGTGGGAAATGTTAAGGCCTATGGTGAGTTTCCTATGAGTAAAACAAGGGTTTACAGATGTAAAACGCTTCAAAGATGGCCGTGCCGATATTGAAGAAGGCAAACTCTCCGGATACCCCAGCATATCAAAACCGATGAAAACATGAAAAAGTTGAAGAAATGGTAATGAACGAATGAATCATGCATTCTTACCACAAGGTCAAACAGTCAATAAGGAGTACTACCAACAAATTCAATGCTGTTTACGTGAAAGCAATCCAAAAAACAATGCCCAGAGAATTTGTGACACAAAACGATGCTCAACTTCATTGCTTGTTCGTGATTTTTTCCACAACAATACTGTAACAATGCCCCAGCTTCCATATTCTCCAGGCATGACTCTGTGTGATTTTTATAATTTCGAAAAATATAGAGAACCTTAAAGAGCCATCATTTTACAAGCATTGATGACATTAAAAGTGCATCGTTGAAAGAGCTAAAGGCTATCCCAAAGATCAAGTTTAAGAAGTGTTTTCAGTATTGGAAGAAATGCTGGCATAAGTGCATAATATCTAATAGGGATTTTTTAAGGTGATAACATTAATATCAATAAATAAATAAATATTTTTTCAGAAAATGAAAATTCCTGTTACTTTTTGAATATACCTTGTATAAACGAAAACACCAATAGCTACATAAAACTTAATCAATGAGTCCAACTTAAGAAAAAAGAAAATATAACTGCTACAATATATCATACGAGCATTACTCGTATTAGCATTGTATGTTGTACACAAACTAATGTCAATATTGTATAAACATCTTTTCATCTTTTTCAAATATTACACAGTAAAACTTTAGTTGTTACTACGGCCAAAATCAATAATCAAATATTTATAACATATTTTAATGTCATTTATTGGGACTACTTAACTTAGGTTCTTTTTAAACTTTGACAAAAGGTTATATATTAGAATTGCACACTCTTTTTCTAAGTTTGTGTTTTACAATGGAAGGATTGTGAAGGAAACATGATATTTTCCGGTATTCAGTGATACAATAATTCCATAACACTATATTTCAATATCTGATCTCTTCATCCGGTGAATGACTAACCTAACACGTAACTACAAACTAGATTTAAAATAAGTCATTCCAGAGAATTGTGACACACATTAGTCAGGAATCACAAAAAAATGTTTGTGTCAACTCCGTGCACACTATTTCTAAAACATGTTAAACATTGTTAAATGTTGAAAAACATTGTTAAACGTTGAAAAACATTGTTAAACGTTGAAAAACATTGTTAAACGTTGAAAAACATTAATAAATGTTGAAAAACATTGTTAAACGTTGAAAAACATTGTTAAATGTTGAAAAACATTGTTAAACATTGAAAAACATTGTTAAACGTTGAAAAACATTGTTAAACGTTGAAAAACATTGTTAAACGTTGAAACAAAAGTGTTACTGGTTTCATGTATCACTGGTATATTTCTGGAAATACCCTGTTTCCTTCAGTTATACACAGTTTAGTAATTAGTCAAGATGACAGCACACAAATAAGCAAAGGTGTGCAAAGTATTGGGGAAAACAAGTTGTGTCCATTCCCATTGTATTGTCTAGTAGACAAATAAAAAAGTTCTAAATAAATAAGGAAAATAATTGTTCTACCAATGGAAACCAAATGAACTGAAATTTATTATCTTTGCAAGTTTACACAAATAAATATTATATTGTAGTATTGATCATTCATTGAAGATCTTTAAATCTAAAAATCTCTACAAAGTAATCTATTTGGTTATAATGTTATGTAAAAAATATAGATGCAATAAAATTTTTTCTGTTCTCACATGAACCATGCGAGATTTTAAAAGATTTGCTTTAAGTAATTAAATATTAATAATTCAATGCTCAATAAATTAATCATGAAAAAACATCCAGATGAATCTCAAAAAACTAGAAAGACACATCAAATCCAATAGTTTATATTAATAAATAAAATATTCACAATTTTATCATAAGAGTCAACTTAATTTTGCTGTAAGCACTCATATTAAAATATTTTAAACTTTTGGAAATATAAATTTTCTTTTAAAAGTGAGTAAAAATAATTTATTTATATTACTCAAGTTTGATACTTAATGTTATGACTAAATGGTACTGTTGTGGATATAATACAAATTATTATACTTATGAGAAGATCCAAATGCTTTATATAAATTATCATTCTCATACCACATGCACAATTGGTGCAGAAATCACATTAAAAAAGAGAAATTACAATAGTTATAAAATATGACATTTATTCATAAATCTAAACACTGAATTCAAACAGTTTTAACATATTTTTAAAATTGTTATTGTATTAATGTCCTTTTGATATAAAAAGTTTCAAGAAGTAAAGTTGAGAATCTTCCTTTCAGCTAACTGTACTACAATTCCAATTAAGATTTCAGTTAATTATTTCTGACTTCTAAATATAGTCAATTTATTTCCAAATTTACTTCAATATCCAGGCTAAAATTATGTATTAGACAATGTTATTTACAATTTTTTAAATCTATTCATAAAATCATAAAAAAGGAGAGCAGTCCCTAATAAAATAAATTAGCACTTTAAATTTAAAGTTGTTGATGAAAACCATGTAGTTAAAAAATATTTGACCCACAAATATCTATTTATTTTATGTTAAATTTAATTCGTAATCTAAGGATACAACAGTTATAGACCTACTTTATTTATAAATTGAGTAACATCAATTTTATAAGGACGCGTCATTTTCCCCTTTTGCCATTTTAGTGCAGGTTAATGTAACACGAGTTTTGAAATTTGTAGTACTTAACATAAAACCAAAGTTATTTGTGATAAAATAATTAAATCTTTTTTAATCATATATTAAAAAAAGACTTTTAAATACAATATTTACATCAGTAGAAAATGTTTTCACAAATGTCAAGACAGCTATCACTCAAATCGTTACTAAGTTCATCATTAAGTTACTAATTGATGTATTTTCACAATCAAATAAATAACGAACTAAAATGTAACTACTACTGTACTTTATACTGCTTGAACCTAACAACATGAAGCAAGCTGGAATATTCACAACGTTGTGAAATGCAGCTGTCCATGACAATCATTGAGCAGTCAGCTGAGACGTATTGCAATTTCTCAATTACACAATAACAAAATACGAAGTCAAAGCTTTACAAACTAATATATTTCAATGCAGTACCTCTTTATACACAAGTCTGTGGATTTCAAAGCATTCGGTGGGTAGTAAAATTTAAAAAGTGCACGTCCGCATTGTACGCACGTTAGGAGGTGACGCCATTTTTACGTCGTAAGGGTTAATGTAATTTAATTGCAATTCAATTTCATGAACATTTTTAACAAAGCTGCATTTATTACAATAGATTTCTGCCTTCATAACTCACTAACATTACTCTTAACGTAATACTTTTCTTATGTGAAACTAAAAGTGAACTATTAATAGTGATATATTTAATAGTCTTATTTTCTTAAAAAATTTCATAGATTAAAATTCAAGGAAACATATTTATTTTAGAATCATAAATTAAAATACATTACTTCGTTAGACCCTTTCAATTAAATGTTTTTAACATTTAAAAATACTGATAATTCAATACAGTAGTATTCTCGATTAATATTGTGTGCCATTAAACTTAGTTATGCAAAAACCATAGTAGTTGTTGACAAGCTTAAAATGTAACAGCTTTCAGAAGCTTGACCTTTGACAATGTTGGCAAAGGTTGACTTGACTGCAATATTTAACTTTCATGTATAACATTTCACTACCAAGCGACGCAATGTCTGATATCATGAGTGTCACCACACACCACTACTGCGCCATTTGGTAGCATATGTGTTAAACAATGATTACTTAAGAACAGATTAGTTCATCATTTTATTTCAGTAAAAAGATTTAATTAATACAACATTGCTTTGAAGAATCGACTTACAGATTTAAAGAAGCTTAGCTGAAAGGAAGATTAACATTGTATTTAAGTTTTTTTTAAATATATGATTAAAACTGTTTTAATTATTTCATCAGTAATAACTTTGGTTTTATGTTAAGTACCACAAATTTCAAAACTCGTGTTACGTTAACCTGCACAAATGTCAAAAAGGGAAAATTTCGTGTCCTTACAAAATTGATGTTACTCAACTTATAAATAAAGTAGGCCAATAACTTTTGTATGCTTAGATTACGAATTAAATTTAACATAAAATAAATAGATATTTGTGGGTCAAATATTTTTTTAACTGCATGGTTTTCACCCACAACTTTAAATTTAAAGTGCTAATTTATTTTATTAGGGACTGCTCTCCTTTTGACGATTTTATGAATAAATTTTAAAAATTGTAAATAACGTTGTCTAATACATAATTTTAGCTTAGATATTGAAGTAAATTTGGAAATAAATTGACTATATTTAGAAGTTAGAAATAATTAACTGAAATCTTAATTGGAATTGTAGTACAGTTACGATCATATTTTGTACTGCGGTTGTTTGTGCTTGGTCAAGTTGTGTCTTTATACTGCAATTATTAGTATAGAGTGCAGCTATATTGCGTTTACTGTAAAGTGATCCCATCCAAATACTCAAGTAACACAGCAATTCTAACCAGTTTCATTTCTACAAGATCCAACTATCCATAGTCATTTGTTCACACTTTGTGTACTTAGTTTATTTTATGTGGGGTTCATTCTTACGAGATGATGAGAAATGAGTTTTTGTCGAGTAGGCCTAGAAATGCATTACCATGTGAGTTTTAGCACATTCAAACGGACTAATAAATGCCGTCACCCACACATCTCTACTCATTTTGTTTTCCACTGCACTAAATCTAAATCTGATTTCTAAAAGCGTGTTTTAAGAGAACAATCTGCAAGAATGAGTCGAGACCTGATGTTGAATTCCACAAGAACGGTTCCAGACAAACAACCACATACACAGGCTCAATGGTAATGGACGTATATACAACCTGCAGTCGGGCCACAGCTATCTGACCCTCGATGACCTTCCTCCAACCCTCTCGAGTGTTGGTGAGGACGTTACGCAGTTGCTTCAAGCAGATGCTGATTACCGTAAAGGCCTGTAATGGTAACACTGCAAGACAACCACTATTACCAAATAAAGTCATTGGTATACCTGCCATCACAGGTTGTATACTTTCTCCAGAAATCTCCGCTGCAAGAGAGGTGATTAGGCATGCTGGCTATGATTTACCCATTTTGTGCACATTAGGGGAAAACGTTATTTTTGGTCTCTACTATTAATAAATACTTAGATGATGACTATTCACATAGTAACATACAACTTGTTCAGATAGAGAAACAGGACAGTGATAGAAGTAGTCTCCCTAGGATTGGTAAAAATGCAGGGCAGGCACTACAAAAACATAAAAAATTTATACATATAATAACATTAAATGACCGTGTTCTAAGTACGATCTTCTAACTCTACTCTAGAACAAAACAAAATGACACTCTCGAGATTCACTAGGTTTTTACTACAACACACCTGCTAATAAATGGGCAATATTACCAAATTTTACTTTTTTTGATGATTAATATCGCAAATTAATGTTCTCAATTATAGACGGTACATTCCGATGTGTGTTAGGTGAGGGTGAGTTAGGGAGACATAAGAGTAATTACAATGAGTCAAGCGAGCTAGAGAGCGAATCCCACATACAGAAACAAGCAAAATGACAAACAAGTTTGGTCAGAAAACCACCTGGAACCTCCTGATGGCTATGCACCCCTCGATAAGTGCCTTCCAACTCTCGGAGGTGAAAATCATCACCGTGGACAGCTGCCTCATGCAGAAACAGATGGCTGAGAACGCCTGTGGAAATTACTGGGTTAACCTCAACATCACAACTAGACAAAATTTTGTTTCTCCACAGATATCGTGGATCGCCCTATCAAATCAAAGTAACCACATCTACCACTACGTTCCTGTCTTAAAAGGTTGCACAAAATTTATGGATGGTAAGAACATAAACGGTCACATATAAAAAAGTTGAAAAATGTAGAAAAATAACATTGTTTGATGAGCTATTTCATTCATCCATATGGAAACTGAAAAATAAACATCAAAATACAAACTTAACTAAACAGAGACAATTTTTAAGTTTGAAAAGAATGTGGTAATGCATGTATAAACATGCGATGGTGCATGTTATATTAGTTTTTTTTAATAATTTTGTTATTTAAATTTCATTATTGAAAACAAAAGATTAAAAAGGATACAGGATTGTTACACATATTGTCACCATTATGCATTATTAAAAATGTCAACACTTTCACGATTATATGAAAAAATTAAAAATTATATTGATACAAAATTAATTACTTATAACATTTAAAAATAGTAGTCAACAATTAAAATATTTTAAGCACTCTAAAACAAAGGCTCTCTCTCTCAAATTAAAGTGATTGAAATAATTTGGTATAATTTACTTATAATTTAACAATATAGTTTTTATATCCATTAACAACACCGAACAGTAAAATACTCAAATCAACCAAAGTTCCAAATGTGCCATAGAGAATATTTATTTATGTTAACAACTTTTAAAATAGATTAATTTAAAAATCTATACAAACACAAATATTTAGAGAATAACATTGAGAATATACAGAGGAAAATATCATACTATTATTAAACTAATAAAAATATATTTGTGAAACTTGAAAATTAACAAAACATTATGGTATTTGTTATAATTTAAAAATTAAACTGTGGTTAATGCTAAATTATTCAAGTAACTTATAGCACAGTTACCAGGATAAATGTATACAGACATGTTTATACATACCAACGAATAATTTATAATAAGCTTGTCAATTATAGAAATGACTCATCACCACGTAAACACTACTTACTGTGCAGGTGAGATTACAAATTATAAATAGTTTAATTTCTAATATCTTACTGGTTCCAATTGCATGTACAATGTTAAATAATATAGTCCATATAAAAAAAGAATAGCAAATACACAAAAAATAGAAATAGATGAGAACAACAAAATACAAACTAGACACAAAAATGTATCACAAAGAATTGGAAATGTCTGTTAATTTGTTTAAATATTAATATCCTTCTACTAAGGTCTGAGTTTTATTGGTTGAAAATAAAGGAGACGTAATTCTTTTAACTTCCTACTGTCTGATAAGGCTCATTAAACTATCTGCCATTACCATTAGTCATTTTCACTAGACTATTTTAAAACATATAGTACAGAAAGAGTTAACTATCAATATCAAAATTGATAAGAAAATTTATCTTACATTTTTTACGTTAAACAAATTAATGATGAACTTATTACAATTGGACTTAGCCTGGCACACAATTTTGCACTTATTGTAAAGTAAGATAATACTTGGACTATTACCACAACTTGTACTTTAAAAACTATTGAACCTATGATAACTAAAAACCTTTCAGTGCAAATTTACGGTTTTGCCAGACGTTTAAAAGTATGTGAAAGTACCAATATCCGATTTTACCAAACATATGGAAATGTGAGAAGAGCACCAATGTCTGGTTTTACTGAACTTCTGATAATGGGAAGATGTCTTTAAATGCACATATCCTTTTGTTTTCTTATCAGTATGGTAATAAGGAAATAGGCCATTGCTTTCATTTGAGACAAAAACTAGGATCATGTCAGTCATGTGCTCACTAACAACCAACTCAGTTATGTTTGTGGTCTGTTTATTTTTGTGTGTGGTTTATTGTAAAAATTTATTAAATTGTTCTTCACCTTATAGACTTCTAGAGATCATTCAATCACCAAAATTAAAACGAGATGAGTCCCATAATTCTGTAATAATTTTTCAATTGTGATTTGTCTAACACAGCACAATTTAGGGCTACAGCGTTCCTCTTAACACTCCTCCTGAGGACATATGACTTCCAAATTATCACTAATGACTAGGTACATCGCCTAATCTCTTGCGAGGCTACGATCATCAGACCACTAGTCAGGAGAACAACTATACTCATGGCAGAAATAGTGCTCAGTGAGTATTTTGGTTTGGTGCTTATTCTACTTAAGTTGTCATAAAATAGGTGCTGTACCATTTTATTAAACTAATGGCAACTGTTCACAGTATAAAGTTCATAGTAGTTTAAATAAGACCCCAAATAGAATTTGAACACCGTACCTGGGAAGGAGTGATGTCATAGCCCATGCCGATGTGGGTGAGGAACATGACAATGGCTGTGACGATGGGAACAGTGGACGCCACGGACACTGTTAGACTCTGGAAGTACATGGCCACCTGGAGAAACTGGAGCTCCTTGTCTCTCAAGTCTGTAAGAACGACCGCAGTAAAGAGTTGAGGTAACAGGGAAGTTGTGTGTGCACAGATAACGTGTTGACTTGCAATCACAACATTCGTAGACAACTACAGCAACATCAAGAGACATGTACTGTAAGCCTACTCACATGGGGCAGTACTAACCAAAGAGAGTCTTCGTGAAGCACTTCTCCCAGGCGTACATCTTGATCAGTTTGATGGAGCTGAGGATCTCGGAGGTGAGACAGATCCTCTTGTCAGCCATAGACACCACCTTCGCCTGGTACCTGCCCACCAGCCTTGACATGCCGTACTGTAACACAAGTTACAGTAGCTCTTAACTTATTACACTACTATGTTCTCTCTCTACCTATGTTTAATGTAGTGAAAATTATAACATTTACAAATTTATGATTCATAAAACTATTGCTTTAAGTAATTTAATCAATTTTGAAGCTATACTAAAATAATCAATGTACCAATACTGAGAAAAGACAAACAAATGAAATCAAGTTAGACAGAGAGAATGGGCTTAGCATCAATTACACTAAGAGTTTCTAGTCCATTACCAACTAGCTTTAAGTAATTGCATATTTAGTTATTTATGGAGTGACATGGCGGCTCAACGGTAATGGTTCATATCGCATAAAACTCTGCGCCTTTACTGAAACCTAAAGTTGAAAAACAAATTTTGATTTTAAATATATTACTTGCACCTTTATACTGTAACACAATATGAGAGATTACTAATATGTTTATGTACATCCAGGGAAAATAAAATACCAATTTGGGTCATGCTGCCAAACAGATAATATCATACGCTGAACTAAGTATTGTTAAATTTAACATATTGGTACAATATGCTGGATAATTGTGGACGTTTAAGAAAGTAAAATTACATTTAGATCATTGTTAAAAATACTAGGTTGCATAAAACACACGTTACTGTATTCTATCAGAGATTACTTAACTATTAAGAGGTAAAATTAAAGCCAGTACACTAAAATGAGCTGAACTCGATATAAGGCAACAGTCATTAGGTGACGACATATCGTCAGTGATCTGCAATGGGTAGTTAAATGTTTTCAGGAAGAATAATTTGCTCTCAACTGATATATGAAACTTTAAGGGCATATTTTTGGGAATACTTCCACCTTCCGTTACAAACAATTTTCATTCAATAAGTTAAACTCTTTTCTTATGATACAAATTAGCAAGTGCTGTTGAAATTAGCACATTTGTCAAAATGCTGGAATTCTGTAATATATTAAATTACATATTCTGTATAAAGAATATAATCAATTCCTATATAAAGAATTTTAGATTCTAACAAAACTTCTCATGCATTCTACACATGATTTAGATACAAAAAGTTTGAAATGATTTATTAGACTAACCAAATAGATTAGACTGTTATAAGGCTTGCCAAGATATAAAAACACTAAATACTAAATAACAGTTTAAAAATACCAACTAAAACACTAGTAACATATAGCTAAAACTAGGTGAACATATTTTACATCTTAATTATGTTCAGCTGAATTCGGACAAAAATTATGAAAAATATAAATGTCACTTTGAAACATACATTCTGTGATAGTTTTCTGAAAGCCTTTATTCTTTCTCCATCGATGCTAAAGATGTTTATTTTATAAATGGTGATTATTGTAAGAGAAAGATGTTTTTAAATGGGTTGTTCTGTGTATAGACAGAGTAGAGAATGAATATTACGTGTTGTCTAGTTATAAAGCTAGGTAAAGGGATTGGATTGTATTCTTTTGTTAGTTTGATTTAAAACATCCATTATGTAAATACTTGATTGACAAAATTTCCTAGAATTTGATTGCTCTCGAGTTTTGAAAACCTGTTCAATAAATTGTGAACTAACTACGCCAACAAACAATTCCATATCTTATTAAGGATTCAAAATAGCCAAAATAAATAGTTTTTGCCGTTCTTAAATCTGTCAAGTCTTGAATTTTAGGAATAGCGTCACATGCTGAATTTAGTTCCCATTTAACTGATTGATGTGCTTACATAGCTCCCTTAAAAATATAGCATGGGGTGGACATTTAAATAAAACTGACCTGTATAGGGTAGAAGAGGATGAATACCAACATGCCCATAAGTGCCCAAGGACTGAGCAGCCACAGAATGTAGAGTATACCCAGGCTCATAGACACAGGGCCGCTGATGATCATCGGACCGAATACCACCATCTGGTACAGTCTCTGACTGTCACTAGCAAACATGTTCACTAGCTGTAACACACGATGAAAACTAATTTGTTAGAAATTCTCCAGAATTTATGAAGAGCATAGATAAAATAGACACAAGATGTTGTCAAATAAATGTTATAAACTTGTTGTCTTCTTTAACAAGTATGTATACTTGTATATACTTAAGAAGTAAAAAGAAAAAAAATTTAAACACACTTTCATTTTTGGCCCTGAACTGGGAATTTAATATCATTATGATAATTAAGTCTGAGAGTGGACAGTGGTAAGGCTATCCTTAATACATTGGCATGCTTTTAGAATGATAAACACCAAATCCTCTATGGAAGCACAAGAGGAAGAATCAGTGTAGAGAAATCGTAAGTGAGCTATCTGCACAGCCAAAACATTAAGCCAGGATGGTTCCTCTTGGACACAAGAACTAACCTTGAGCCTCATGTTCTCTTACTAACGTTAGGAATATTTTCGATCTGGTGTACACTTATGAGACTCACGTCTTCCAGAGTCTGGTGGTATTAGAGCTGGCAGGTTAAGGGTCTACCTTAAATTAACAGCTGTTGGCTTTGGGTGGAAGTTGACGTGATCAGTGTATTCTTGTACATTTCGTGTACCAGAACCAAAACACCCATTTTGCATTTGTCATCTATTTTTTTTAAATCACTCAATTTGTGTAATTTTAAGTTATGAAAAGGATTTATTTTTAAATTATGACCATAATAATATCTTGTAAGAGTTCAAAAACAATTTAAACCATAATTACACCAAACCATAAAAACCAAATTCTAAAACTAGTATGTCAAATGATTAATTGTAACAATATAAATATCCAAGACAATAGACCAAAGACAAATTACATTGTTTTAATTTTTTTTTTACTTACAGTATAAGCGTAAAGCAAATAAAAATACATGAGCAAATAAATGAGGATTTTCCCCTGAGGTTCAACAGTTGGTAGCACTGGGATCTGTGCTCATAGTATGCTTGGGTACAGCTATCAGGAGTGGGTACATAGATTGTTAGGTTGTACAATTCCAACCTGATGATGTTAGAGCATCAGCTGCACGGAATAAAGTTTTCACTTCACAACTATCCTTTTTATTTTATTTCTAACGGATCAACCATTACCTTTCCCGCAGAGTTAAAAGAAATGTCAATTTCGTGTGTGACTGACATCTCAAAATATAAACACATAATTATAAGGGGTCTAAGCTACAGAAATCTTTCAGAGAATATTTACTGTTCAGTGACCGAATATTGTCAAAAACGTGACAATAAAGAGACTAAAAGTTGTCATTCTGAGCCAGTCGGTCTTCATACAGTTTGTTGACGTTGATATAACTATTATTTACATGTCCGATGGCTACATTTAAGCTACAAAAATATGATCTAAAAATTACCATTTGATACCTTCAACAATACTTTTCAATTTCAGGACTCATAAAACTATTCATCCAATGATCAGTTTCTTTCTTGAGGGAAATTCCTCAATCGATTTCATGAAAAACTAAATTGTACGCTGATACAGTGCAAACTGGTTCTCGGGTCCTGAATTATTTTGTACCTTTCCTCATATATCAGACCTTTACAATATAGGTGCGGACGATGTAAAAGAAATTACCACAGACAACAAGTTGAGAAGATCAACTGGACTCACCTCTCCGATGGTCTTATCGCCCAGAGAGTGGACTCGGATCACTTTCCGGTACAACATTGTTAGGCAGGCAGCTCTCAAGCGGATAGCAGTCCTACAACACAAGCCTGCTAGCTTCAATACCACAACCAATATTCCCTCACCCATTCTAACCTAATACTTGTTTCCAAGTAAACAAAATATACTCATACTTTCCATTAAAATAGCACGATGTTAAGTATTCTATTACAAATAATATGACCTTTGAAAAATTATTCAATGATTCATTGGCAGTTACAGAGTGTTTGAATATAACGGATGTCACTGTGAGACAGATGACTGAAAACTAGACTAAAATCATTAACTAAAATAGTGTCTTTAGGTTTACTGTAAAATTTATAGTTCCTAAATTACTAATGATCAAAATGTTAATTAGCTAGGGGCTGCTTCAACTCTCAGGTAGAGAATAGTAAAGTCCAAAGATAAGATGTTTGCATTCAAAATTAAAGCTATTTTTGGCGTTATGTGTTCTAACAGCTTTAAAATTCATCACCCATCAGTTAAGTTTCTATTATAAAAACCAGAGTACTATCAGAGCAAATTAAATTTGTGCCCCTTTGGTTTATCGGCTTGATACGCTACTGATCCTATAAAGTAACTGAGCTATGATATAATCTTGTTACATTGTTCCAAAGATTCAAAACAATTGCCCAGTCTGGAATGACATACTGTATAATTTACTCAGGTGAGGATCTGAAACAATCGAGTCAGTCAGTCCATAGACTTTGTAATCAACACCTGGCCTCCAGTTATTAGTCTCATGATTCAGTATTATCAACAGACTAACAATGTATAGATATTCATTTTCTTAGTTTTGTGTATGATTTTTTTTAAATTTTTGATTAATATACGTGAAATTTAAAATAAAATCAGATGGAGTCAAATTAATAAAAACAAATTTTAATACTGTACAAAAAATTGATCAATGATGCATTTATTCTTTATATAAATCTATATTTCAAACTAATTACATGATTTAAATTAAAAGTACATTTGTAGTAATAAAAGTTTCTCATTTTAGTGATGCAGGTTCTCTGTTTCTTTTCAAATGTAGCATAATTAAAAATAGAATACGAATAAATACTAATAATATAATTTTAACACAAAATGTAAAGATCTCGCCAAAACAAACTAAAACAAAATTTGGATGTGTAGATTTTTTTTCAATAATGAAATTTTAATTAGAGGCAAAGTTTGGTAGATCAAAATTAATATTTAATATGACATTGGTCGCAGAATGTACTTTTTTTAAGGGACACATTCAAGTTATAATAAGAAAAAAATAACACTACTTTAAACGAATAAAACAGGAAATTTGTGAACACATGAAACCTGTATTGTTTGATAAATTTGGTTTAGTTTAAAATGTTAAATATTACTTTTATTAGAGGAAATTAATACTGGAAATTGTAAAGGAAACCATTAATATTTATAAGAAAAAGAACTTTTTCTTAATACTAATAATTAGTATTTTAAGAAATGTGATTAAATATAAAAAAATTGATACTTTTCATATTGTATAAAATAATTCTGAATTCAAACCAAATGCTTATGTTCAGCATTTATTATTGCTGGTTTTAAAAGTAACTTTTTCAAAGCAATTTTGAACAATTCCTTTTTAAAAAAGGTAATTTTTAATATACTAAATACATCATATTATGGTTTATAGTAAACACATAATTAGCTCTAAAATTTAGACTTTTCTCAAATAATCATCATAGCTCTTATAATATACCTGCTAGAGATGGACCATGCTCCTGCGTAGAAGACAACCCGTAGCAGTTCGGCCACACCCAGACACAACGCCCACTTGATCCCATCACTAGCCGGTGCATCAGGAGACTCCGCAAACTCCAACAGCCAGCGCATGATGAATGCCTGCTCACCACAAAACACATACTTGGACTTGGAATGCAACTTTAATTTATTTATTTACTTTACTCCAATTTATTAGACTTTAGGCAATTATTACTTAAAAACTTGGAAATCCCATAATAGGTGTTCTTTATGCTTGGTTAAAAAAATTAATGATTTGATAAATTTAACTCATAAATAAGTTTCTTACAGTGTAATTTTGATTACTAATATTTTAATTGTATCATTAATATTGCTTTTTATTCAAGTTCACTTTTACACATTAGGATATAAAATGTAGTATTAATTTTTATTGAATTATTGTATGTAATATTCCATTTGCTCGTAGTGCCTTCTATTCTATGTATTTATAAAGGAAAGCCAACTTGTCTTGTAATGGAGGATCATGAATATTTGGAAATTAAAGAGTGCCATATAAATATTGTAAATATAACATAATAAAAGTAATTTTTGGAATTAAAGAGATTGCACTTGGATAATATGGAGTGAAAGGTAATTGAGATAAATAGTGGCAGTCCGCACAAGAAATATAATGCAATGATAAAGTCAAGTACTAAGACATTTATATTATTAATGCACTAGCCGCCCAATCGAGTTAAATTTATGATTAAATCAAAGATACAGTTTACGCGAGATACTCAAGTTTACTTCAACGTCTTCAAACTTAACAACTGGATTATTAGATTAATTTTTTTTTACTTTCTGGTCTCTCCCTAAGTCTTTCATAAAACACATTAAGTTTGTTTGTGTAACAAAAGCAAAATTTGGATTAGTAGTTGTAAATAAATTTTTGACTGGGTTAAAAATCAACTAATTAAGAACTCGCAAAAATCAATACAATCAAGCCTACAGCAAAAAAAGATAATGATCAATTTCTTGGATATGGCTTGACAAAATTAAATGTTTTTCTTATTTATTATTCTGTTAATATGTGTTGAACGATCAAGTCTTTGGAACACATGAGAATTAAAACCATTGGCATGCTATGATGAGTGGTTTAACACCTTTTCGATCCCAACTTCCTCATTTTTAGGACGTACCCATGAAAATCGCGTACGATCCCCCAACGACCTAATTTTCTAAGGGACGGTCACGTGAAATTGCGTATGATGCCCAGCTTCCAAATTTTTAGACGTCCAGTTAAAATATTTTTTACAATAGATTTTTAAAAGAAAAAACCTTTGTTCCATATACCAAAAATATTTTGTAAAAGAACCGATTTTAAACAAAGTTTATAGTATCTTTATCGGAACTGTCTTAATTTAAGTAATGTCGATGCTATTTTAGTAGGCTGCTGACCTGCTCAGAGCAAGCAGCGTCTGCCAAACGTCTTCAGTTCAGGGGGGGGGGGTTTTTTTTTTCCCCCCCCCCCTAAAAAGGGGGCCTTTTATTGGGGGGGAAGCAACAAAAATCAAAGAAAAAGAGGAAAACAAAGTATACCATTACAAGTAAACCTAAGATTATTTAGGGATTTTAATTGTTACATGGGTGGTGTTTGTAGATTGGCCATGACCAGATGTTACACACCAGTATATGGAGAGACCTGTAACAGTCAACCAAGTTTTGGAAAACGATCACTTTTAATCTTTTATCTAGTATGATTTTAAAATATATTTCATTTTGTACAAAAGTAATACAAACCACACCCATACATCTAGACTTAGAAGTTTTCTGTGACCTTTGGTTGATAACTTAGCACGTTAATGGTTTGACATGAAAAGAACAAAAGACCCCCCTAAACCAGGTATTTTGGCTTTGGAGGTGAAGAACGAAGATAAGCAAGGTGTGTAGTAAAAAATTTTTTTGAAAAAACTGCCACATTATACTATGCAAAGAAACTTTTGTTGTAATGTAGTGCAGCAAAGTACCAAAGGTCTGGTAGGCAAAAGAAAAAAAGGTCTATTTTGTACATTTGTATCTAAGTTGTAAGAAAGGGTTTACATACCAAGTGGCTTTCCTATTCCACAAATTCCAAACGCGGTGTAGGTCCCCCTTTTTATTATTTTATTATTCAATAACTTTTGTTGTAACTATAAATAAAAACTGTTTGTAATTGTAATTATTCTAATAACATTTTTATATTTATTACAAGAACTTTTGATTTAGATTAAAAACCCATTTGGATATTCCTAAACTAAAATGATAGGACAAATAATATCCGCAGAAAAAACATTTTTGGTCCACCTATTATGACATTTAAACAAAAAATATATATTTTGTGCAGTTATTTGTGGTTTCAAAAGCAATTAAAAACCTGTTGTATTTTTATTTAAACTATAAAGTTTTGTTATAAAAATCTAATTTTTGGATTATTGGGGTACATATTTTTTTGGATACTCGGGCAACTACAGGATAACAGCTAAAATTTTTGAAAAAGTTTGTTTAGGGTAATTAACATTTATTTCCAAAAAAATTTTTGCTGCAAATGTATATATAATATATATATACTATATATACTATATTATATTGATAGATTAATGCATGTGATAGAGATTAATGTAAGAGTTAATTTTTTAAAAAAGATTTTGATAAAATTCCATCTATAAATCAAACTTTTTATGCAGTTTTTAGTAAGAGTCTTACATTTCTCACAAAACGAGGCCTGGGACAGTGGGGCAGATTTGCACCAGTGCTAGGCGCCCGGGACTCAGCAGACTTACAGCGCGAAAAATTGCCTGGGAATCGAAAGGGTTAACGACAATAATAGGTTTAACCAAAATCATGTTGCAACAAAACAGTTTTCCACCATACTAAATTTAATTAGTGTAGTTTGTTACTATCGTCTGCTTAGGCAGTGAGTACTATACAGGCTTTGATATCTTTCATAGTTATTACATATATTATAATTTAATCCTTTCATTGCTAGGCAATTTTCCAAATATATACAGGGTGATTCGGTTAGTGTTACCGGCAACTTATTTACTGAGCTGATTGTACAGAAAAAAATAAAGAAAAAAGTTTCATAATAAACATGGGTCCAGTAAATGCATCCTTCCTGGTGGTGATATGGCCAATTGAAGATTTCACCAAAAATTGTGTTCAGTGATGTCCCAAATTGATGATTTGCCGGCATGTTAATGTATGAGATATTTTAATAGCGCGTAATGCAACTTTTTCTTAACAGATTTTTTAGATGAGAAATTGAATTAAAGTTCCTCCAATAGCTGTAAATCTCATCTTAGTTTTTTTGTTATACTACAAAAAACAGAAATAAAATAATTTTGAAAACAATCACTTTTTTAAAGGTTTAACGGGGGACAATTTATTTTGTTTAAATATAGGCATTGAAGACCCACATTATTTTACAAAGAATACTTTGCAGAAAATTTAATTCTGAATAAAATTTATGTTCCACACGGCTATTAACACGATAGTAATTAGATTCAGGAATTTAATTTTACAAACAAACATTCTTACCAAGCAAGAAAATTCCAAAGGCAAGATGGAAAACTGCATTTTAATGAACAGTAGAGTAGCCTACACATAATATTATATTAGGAGTGCAATTTAAATTAAAGTTTTAATATACATTATTGTTTTTCCATCTAAAGCTTATAATACTACGTACCACTTTTCATAAACATGATGTTCAAAAATCAAGTCCCTTGTTACTTCAATACACTTAGGCAGCTCGCTTTCTTATTGATCGACGTTATCCTCCGCAATCGCTGCATCGATTGTTTTTGATTTGGTGGGGCCGGCATCTTCAATTCGATTTATTTAACTCTTCACGTTGTATTTACTTTTTTCCTGGTACACCAGGATCTTCATCCAACCCCATATACAGAAATCTAATGGAGTTAGATCTCGGTGATCTTGGTGGCCAAGTGTGTGGTCCCTACCGCGACCAAATCCATCCAATCCGGAACCCATGTTTTAAATGAAACTTGTTTCTTTAATTTTTTATAGTACAATCAGCTCAGAAAGTGCCGGGTGGATACACTAACCGAATCACCCTGTATTTATATTATATGCGTAAAAGTGCAGGCCAATTTCAGCTTTTCTTAAATGCTAGTGTTTGGGAAAACGCCTGTAAAAACTTTATTTTCAAAGATTTCCTTTTACTTTTTTTGTTTGTTTTGTAGATAAAGTATGTTATATAATTATAAAAATAAATTTCCACAAATGTTCTAGTATAGAAAGTCTATTTTTAAAATAATATTTAAAAAAGAAGAGTTATTAGAGTTTTGTACATTATAACGTCTAATATGGATTTATTTATTTCCTTTTCAGTGACTAATAATAAATTACCAACAAAAATAGTGCAAGATTATTGCTTTAAGTATCAAATTCTATAAAAAATAACATAATACAAATAAATTAAGTTATCAAAATGGCTACCTTCATCTAAAAACTCCAAGAGATCTTTATCCTTTGAAAATATTATCTTGATGCATTTCTTATAAATAATTATTACGTTCCCTGTTTTTAAACAATGAAGGCTCACGTAAAGAGGATACATCACTGTTTAGTAGCCTACTTTGCCATAATCATTCAATAGCGTAGCAACATAATATTTCTGTTTCTGGTTACTGTTACGGTACTGACAAATGTAATAATACTACAATGTTTTGTCAGATTTCAGAAACTGCAATAAGTGGAAGGTGAAGGTTCTGGACTTAATATTTACACTACAAAGTTATTTCACACACAAACAACATTTCAACATGCTAAATGCAAAACTAAACAAGAGTAGAAGCACTTGGTAAAACACTGTCGTAAATCTGCCAAACGATCACATCACTGGTTTTTAAAACATCGTTGAAAGTCGTAAATAAGACAAAGACAATGAAAACAAACTGATTGATACTTTAGGCTCACATCATGTCATAAAGAAGCCAGAAAAGTATACAGTGTACTATTTAAAATGTAATCGAAATACAGAGCGTCTTAATATGAACATTGAGTATTGGTCTGATTAAATTGCTGATAGACAAGGCTGAGGTCTGACTGCTTGCTAGTCAGACTGGACATACCAGCTGACAGGCAACAATAAGCGGACATATAGGAAATGTTTGGGTTAATTAGATCAAATACTCAATATACCTGATCTCCAAGTACATATATTTATTACAACACTACAATGAATGAATTATTAATTTCAGGGTCATAAATTTATTATGACTAGTTTTATCTCATTGTAGCTCTTACTACTATGTGTATGTCAGTGTAACCAGAGTTCTTTCAGTGGTACACGATACTGTCTCCATAGGCTACACTTTAACTAACGAGGTTAATAACCAATGATAAACTGTGGATTCTTACAGTTAGTTCTAAGAGTTGTATCTGCGGGGGTTTCTAACGATGATAGGTTGTTGACTAAAATCCAGTTGCCAATGTTGCATCCATCAAATGTGAGTGACCTTGACGATACTGTCTCCACAGGCTACACTTTAACTAACGAGGTTAATAACCAATGATAAACTGTGGATTCTTACAGTTAGTTCTAAGAGTTGTATCTGCGGGGGTTTCTAACGATGATAGGTTGTTGACTAAAATCCAGTTGCCAATGTTGCGTCCATCAAATGTGAGTGACCTTGACGATACTGTCTCCACAGGCTACACTTTAACTAACGAGGTTAATAACCAATGATAAACTGTGGATTCTTACAGTTCTAAGAGTTGTATCTCTTAGGGGTTTCTCACAATGGTAGGTTGTTGACTAAAATCCAGTTGCCAATGTTGCGTCCATCAAATGTTAATAAGTGACCTTGACATCTCCACAATGCTGTCGTCTGATGAGTTTGTGTGAATACCATATGAAGACCGATTCCAATAAACTCAAACCCCAAAACTCGACCTCACCACAACACGGGCCCCAGTTGAACTCACCACACTGATGAAACTCGTGACGATGTTGAGAGACAGCACACAGACAGACAGCAGAGCTCTCGTACGCACGAACCTCCAGACCACTCGCTTGAGTGACGCTGCCTTTGGACCCTTTTCTGCCATTTCTTTCTGCCACATCACTTCCAATCTGCATCATTCAAAACAACCATATAGCAGTTTGTTGTTAATTTGAGTCTTGTTTTGCTTAGATTTGAAAAATTTAGGTTGCATTTATTTACGCTGTGAATAGATTAGTATAACATGTCATAAACAACTGTGATAACATAACTGAGCTGCAATTGTATAATTCAAAGATGTTATTCAAAGATTACAATGTACAGTTCGACTTTGACATGATGGTACACATTTGATGATAAACGTCTGCCTCACTTAAAGACATGGTAGCATGTCTATGAAACCTCTTTTATGGAAGAATCTTATGACTATTTTAGTAAAATCGTTATGCAATTCTTAATGTGTCCAAAACAAGTCATACCCCAAACTAAAATCAAAATTTAAAGCAACCAACAAAGAATTAGAAAAGCTAAGAAGAACTTTTTTAAAGCACTGCACACCAAAAGACCAATGCCATAAGGAATATGAAAGACGAATTGCTGCTAGAAAAAAGGACTATGACTCTTCTTAAAAGAAATGAGGAAATTAAGAATTCTCACAACTAACAATAGGCTATTTAGGAAGGGTTTGTTTATAAAAGATGTTGAAGAGCAGAAAAGTTTAAACTATTCAAATTTCAACAAAAGCAACAAGGTTTAATTTTTTTACTTTGAGTGTTATTTTCTTTCTGCTTTCAGTGACGGTGTTGTCTGCAGATAATGCCGCAGGAATATATCAGTCCCAGTTCGCTGCACAGCACAGGAAGTGCGGTGGGTGCGGTCACCCAGCCATTATTCACCAGGCCCCATAGTCATTAGCCTTTCACACTATCATAGCAGTTTCTTACTTCCTAATCTACAAATGTGGATTGCTGTAAATATTGGTTTCAATTTTTTTGAATTTAGGAGTTCCAAGTGTATGTAATTAAACTTATTCTGGTATTAAACTTTTTGTTCAGTCCATGATTTTGTCATGCACATTTATGAATAAAGATCTCAAAAATGGAAAATGAATCACTGTTCAACTTGTTAAGCTTATTTAATTATTTTGATAAGAGATTGAAAAATTATTTTAAAGGATATGAGGCAACCCAACACTTAAAAAAATATATTTAATTAAAGCATATCTTTTCAACAAATTTCCCAACAAAATATATGATAACTACATATTTAGCATATTATCGCAGATTTTCCTCAATAAAGTATGTATGTATGTACATATATAGCTGCAAACATATTTTTTTAAAAA
Source organism: Homalodisca vitripennis (assembly GCF_021130785.1). Lineage (NCBI taxonomy): Eukaryota > Metazoa > Arthropoda > Insecta > Hemiptera > Cicadellidae > Homalodisca > Homalodisca vitripennis. The sequence goes on along the minus strand of NC_060211.1, from coordinate 38,891,899 downwards.
TCTCAAATTACAATAAAAATTTTAGTCCTAACCTAATATGATTATAGGAATGGTTTAAAAACACAGTATTGTATAAATCCATAGTGTAAGATTTAACTTCATGAAACATCCATTTTAAAAATATAATCACTAACTATTACTAACTAATACTAATACAATCACTATTTATCAATTAAACTATGAATTAACACATACTTTTAAACTTAGAAAGATAACAGATATTTTATGATGATACATTTTTTTGGAAACCTCTTTCAACAATGTCTGCTTGTTTTGTAGCATCGTGAGTTGTAGAAGAGTGCATTCTATGGATGACATAAATTATGTATAGAGTGAGTGAGGGTGTCCTTAGTGGTCTTATCTTATGTTCTACCTGAGATAGCCTTATCCTTAGAGAACTTAATGTTGTCTCTGAACTATTAAGGTATGAGTCTGATAGTGGTCTGATTATATTGACTAATCTGAGTACATAATTGTTTACATAGACATACAATAAAGTAGATGTCCATTTGTTACCCTATAACAGTATGTTAATTGCAGCAAATAAATAAAAAATCTAAACAATATCAAAAAAGTGTCACAAAATAATAAAAGTAATATTATGTTTGTAAAACATTTCAGATCTAATAACAAAGTTTGATAAAATTGTTATGAATATGAAATTTAGCCACATATATTAAAACATATTACTAATAAGGGGAGGTTTAAGATTGAAAAAAAAAATACAATGAAATTGTTATCTTTTTTATTTCAACTACAAGTGGCTAAACAATATTTACCTTCTCATTATTTATAAACAAGGAAAACAGAATTTTAAAAATATATAACAAATTAATGTGATTGTCAGCTTGTTTCAAAAGATATTAAAATCAAAGATTTAAATTCAAATCTTTTTAAACATACAGAGTAAGAACAAGTTGGAATTTTGACTATTTATTAAACGTTTCCTCCAAATAAAACATATTGAATTCAAATTAAACATTGCATTATAATTTATTTTAGAATTTTAAAATAATATTTGTAATAATCAAAGTTCTCAAAAATCAGATTTTTTCAATTTTCTGTTACTATCATGCTTGTTTATTATTAATATTACAAAGATATTGTCTGGCTTTCTTACTATACATCTACTAAATCAATATTTTATTATGTTATCACTTACGTACTCATGATAATCAAAGAATTGTACTGTAATCAAGATTTATAGATATATGATATAATTCCATACTGTAAATAATATTATAGATCAAAGAAATAATGGAGGAAGATCATAAAATACAGTTGCACTGATATAAATAATCTGCATTGTTCATACTTAAGGGGTAAGCTGTAGTTTGTCACAATATTCATACTCGACTGTTAAGTTTTGACAACAATTTGTAAACAATAAATAAAATAACAGAAAATAAAAATAATATTGGTATCACCACCTCTCTTTTCTTGAGTAATGAAAATTAGCATATGAAAAGTGCATATGAAATAACCATCTCAACCGCACCAATGTTGACAGTTCTGTACAAGTCACAACATCTCCAACCTCCATAGACAGTAAATCAGTAAGTCCATAAGCTAGCAGCCAAACTTATCAGTCTGTAGATGGGGTAAGGCAACATCTCAGACCTCTGACTTAGACAAGAACAGTAACCCACAAAAATCATAAGCTGACAGTGAAGCCCACCTAGATGAGATCAGCATACATGACAGATTTCTGTTCTAGACATTGACACCACCTGTACACTAACTTTCTGAGATCAACCAGAATAGACATTGATAATAACTCAACAAACAGACAGCAAGACCCAAGTAGTCTTAAGATGAGAAACAGTCAACATCTAAGACTTTCTGTCAAAGTAAATAACATAAAGACAGTACTAGCAGCGAGACCTGCAGTCGTAAGGTTAAGGCAGCCGATATACTAGACCTCCGATATTAAAATTGACGATAACTCCAGATAACAAGCTGTTAGCGAGGCCTAGCAATGATGAAATGAGGCCAGTCAACACGGCACACTTTAGACATAGACATTGATGTTACAATGCAAACAATAACTCTGTGAGAACCAACCAGCATCAGACATTTGCAATGCCACAACAATGTCATACCTCTGACATGGCCAAAAATTGACAATGAGAACTCGCAGTCTTTATATACTGACCCAGCCATCAAGTCAGACTATTGACATCATAGACATTGGCAGTAAATCAACAAACAAGACAACAAGCTGGCAGTTACACTTAGTAGTCTTTAAATGAGGTAAGCCAACAATCTCGTACCTCTGACAAAAACAGTAATTTAACTAAACCACAAATTGACAATGAGAACTAGCAGTCTTTGTATGTTGCCAGCCAACAAGTCAGACTATTGACATCATAGACATTGGCAGTAAATCAACAAACAAGACAACAAGCTGGCAGTTACACTTAGAAGTCTTTAAATGAGGTAAGCCAACAATCTCATACCTCTGACAAAAACAGTAACTTAACTAAACCACAAATTGACAATGAGAACTCGCAGTCTTTATATTGCCAGCCAACAAGTCAGACTATTGACATCATAGACATTGGCAGTAAAAATCAACAAACAAGACAACAAGCTGGCAGTGACACTTAGTAGTCTTTAAATGAGGTAAGACAACAATCTCATACCTCTGACAGAAACAGTAACTAAAATAAACCACAAATTGACAATGAAACCCAGTGTAGTATTTAGATAGGAGAAGCCAACAGGTCACATCTCAAACACAGATATGTACAGTACACAATTTTTTCTAATTCTTTGAGAAGTACTTATCGCCAATGTTGGCAGAAGCCCAACATGACCACGTGCTGGCAGCGAGGTTCGGAAGTCTTGAGATGAGGCCAGTCAACACATTAGACCTCCAATATAGGCACTGACAGAATACCAGTCTGCCCAACTCTGTGAGAAACTCACACTAGACAATATGCTAAGGTTCTCTATAGATAATAATTTAATTCAGTTTTACGCTTCTTTTTTGTGGTAGATAGTGAAACTTTAGCTGAAGATCATTTATACATTACACTGATTAGACTCTAACAATAATTTTTAACATGTGAAAATACCTAACCCAAACCATGATTTGAACCCAAGTCACCAGGAAAATATGCTGAGGTGCTAACTACTCAGTTTACAGAAACAAAACTAAACACAATTTTTGGATTTGTTAGCAGAAATTGCCTTTATTGTGAATAACAATCTATATGTAACACCTATTAAAGTGTTTTATTGTTACTGATATAATTGGACTAAAAGCATTTTGGACATGAGAAATCTACATCAACATACAGTATTACACTATCCACTAACATTTCACATTCAACAAATGTATTTATGGTAAAAATTAAATAATAACAAGATTAACATTAGTGACAATACAGACTATACTATGCTCTAGGGAGCAGTAAACATCAATTAGGCCTACTTAAAATATTCTCTGCTAACTTCAAATTATATTCTGTTAAAAACTCCCTTTCATTAAGATCATAATCCAATCCATTTTTAAAACACTCCTAATAGATTAATATTGACTTTTTGAAATGAATATATAAGAAACTTTTCTTAATTTTTAAGAAATAAATACTTGCATTATTATTAATTGTATTTAAAATTTATTATTATTTTAGACCTTCGCCTATGATTGAATTACTTGATGTTTTGTATCATAATTTATGTTAATGAAAATTATTATTCAAATTCAGTTGAACTGTACTGCAATACTTATTTTATTTGTATATGTAACTAACTGTTTCTGACAACTTTGCTCACACTCCACACCATGAGTTATATAAAAATCTCTGAATTTAAATCAGATTTTAGACATATGCCATCATCAGTGGCGTCGGGCCGGGGGGGCAACGGGGGGGCACGTGCCCCCCCCCCAAACATTATGCAAAAAAAGAAAAAAATAATATAAATTATCTTTAAATTACGTATATGTATACACTAAAAGTTACGAATGAATAACTAATATAGATCCCCCGTTAGTCTATTTTTCTGTATGCATCTAATTTGATTCTGTGTGTGTAAAGTATGCCCGTGTTACAACTAAATTTACAAGTGCCGGGTGAGCCGACTCTGGCCGGTTGCGCCCGAGCTGGAGCAGCCGATCGAATGCACCCGAGCCCAGCCGACGCCGGCCGAGGGCCTCCGAGCATTGACGACGCCTGGCGGAGGGATATCATACCAGCTCAGTGCGCGTGTGTGTGTGTTGTGTAGGTGGTCGCCACGTTTTATTCGTTCAATAAGCTTATTGTTACTAGCTGAGCTGCTATTGTTTGTGTAATTTTTTGCGGATGTTCGTTTGTTATCATGTCTAAGAAACAGTCCTCTGTACTAACATTCTTTAAAAAAACTTGGAAATTCAAGTGAAAGTGTAAATGAAGATAGAACATTTAGCGGGAAGTAGCACTGGAGGTAGCGTTGGTGATGAATCGCCATCTTGTTTACGCCCAGATCGTGATGCTACATTCCAGGGCGAAAGTAGAGATCCTTCATTGGGAGTACAAAGTGCAGATATTGCAAAAGGAGCATTTCAGCCTGTTGATTGTTTTAAGGTAAGCAAGATTCAATCCAAATCGAGGCAGTTCAAAGAATCCTGGTACAGTGAATTTAATTGGGTCGAATATAGCCCCATTAAAGACGCTGCATTTTGTTACCCATGCCCGACTATTTTGTCAACATAAGTCTGGTCGCGGGGAGGAGTCATTCACTAAACTGGGCGATGAAACAATTGGAAGAAAGCTTTGGAAAAATTCAGGAAACATGAGAATAGTGAAATGCATCAAATATCTAAACAGTTTCTCAATGAGTATAGAAAAGCAGGAAGCACGGTAGCAGATTCGTTGTCCTCGGCACATACTAAAATGGTTGAGATGAATAGGAGGTATTTAAAATTCATAATTGAAAACATCCTATTCCTTGGAAAACAGAATCTTGCCTTAAGAGGACATGATGAGAGTACTGCTTCATTTAACAGGGGGAACTTTATAGAACTGCTACAACTGAGATCTATATCTATACAACTCAAAATGGAGGAAGGAATCCAAACATTAATGAAATCCCCAGTCCATTCATACAAAAGTGCCCAGGTACAAAATGAGATAATAGATTGCATAAAAAGTGAAATGCTTCAACAAATTGTCCAAGAGGTGAGTGAGGCTTTGGCCTACTCAATTATTTGTGATGAAACTACGGATATTTCAACCCTTGAACATCTTAGCATTTGCATTCGATACATTACTAAAATAGATGGACACATTAAAAATCAATGAAAGGTTTTTGGGGCTTCGTTGATGTGTCAGACACTACTGGTGAAAATTTACATCACACTATTAAACAGTATCTGCAGCAGTTGGGTAAAAGCTTAAATAAAATGCACGGCCAGGCATATGATGGAGCTAGTAACATGAGCGGCAAATTCAAAGGTGTAGCCTCAAGGTTCCAAGAAGAAGAGCCTAAAGCTTTGTACACACACTGCCATGCCCACTTGCTTGATCTGGCTGTTCAGAGATTTTGTGAAGAAATAAGACAGCTTCGGAATTGCTATATCCATAGTAAAATCACCTGTATAACTTAATTAATGCATCAGCTAACAGGTTTTCAATATTTGAATCAATATGTAAGCAAAGCGGGAGAAACAAAATGAAAAGACTGGTGAGCTTGTCTCGAACTATGATGGACAGTTCGACACAAAGCAATCCATGTAATTCTAGAGCAGCTCCCTGAAGTGTACGAAACTTTGGAAGTTATTGCAAACGATGTATCAAATCGTAAAATTACAGCCGAAGCTGATGGTATAGCCAAACAAATCAGCACATTTGAATTTTGTATTCAGTTTAAAACTATTGCACAGCGTTTTGAGTCAGACTGATATACTTCTCCAAAGAACTGCAGAGTGAATCTCTTGACATTTCTAAGGTTTTTGCAAAAGTTCAGTCATTGACTGTTTAAAACTGGACAGAAATGATGATGGCTTTATTCAGATGTGGAATGAGTCAGAAGAACAGTGTAACAAATATGGTATGAAAAGGTTTGTCAGTTGAAAGGCCTTCACTACCACGCAAACGGAAGATTCCGAAAAAAACTTGAAGCTAGTAGTAGCTCTTCAGATGCTGCATTTCATCAATCACCTGAACCTGAACCTGAACAGATGTTCAAGACTGGCATTTACTTTGCTGCTTTAGACACAGTAATTGTAAACCTGCAATCTCGTTTTTCCAAGAACGATTATGATAAAATCAACTGCGTTGCCCAGTTACTATTTAATTGGACCGAAATTGACAAACAACGCTGTTATGGCAATCCAAAAGTTTTATAACTTGTCTTTAAGTTTCTTGTACATCTTAAGTTTTTTCACTGTTATGCAAAGAACAATTTTGTCAAAACAGACAAAGCAACCACAAGAATAACGTTCCAAGAGTTGGCTGATTTTTTTTATTGAGAATGATCTTCAAGCCAGTGCACCAGATGTTTGGCAGCTACTATAAATATCACTTTCGTGGCCTATCACAACAGCAAGCGCAGAAAGATCGTTTTCTACACTACGAAGGCTAAAGACATTTCTTCGAAGCACCATGACAGAAGACCGCTTAAGTGGGCTTGCCCTGATTGTCTATTGAGCAAGAATTGACGTCTGAATACATGAAAGATAAAAAACTAGATCTGTTAGTTGACAGATTTTCAAAATCTAGCCGATAGGAGGCTAATGCTTCATTAGAAGTGACGAAAATTGGTTCGTTGAAAACCATTACTGTAGTTCTGTTCACCTTAAAACTTTTGTCTTGTACACAAATTTGTTTTTTGTGTTATAAATGTCCTTGCAGTTATGTCTAGAATAGAATAAACTTGTATAATTTGAATTGAGTCTTTTTACAATCCATCAATATAGTAAAAATTGATTAAAAACCAATGTTTAACAAAAAATACACATATACTTTACTTTAGTTCTTAAGTGGTAGTAGTTTTCAAAAAAAGTTTCCACGGGACCACCCCCCCCCCCGGAGACCCCGTGCCCCCCCAAATTATTAGGTCACGCTACGCCTATGGCCATCATTACCTATATGTTACAAAAATGGAACATTATATAAAGAACTAGCAGTTTTCCCGCGGCTTCGCACGCAATTTCCCGATGAAAACAGTACACTATATTCACTTATTTTTTTTCCACTATATTCACTTATTTTTTTTCTATCACATTCTAAACATTGCTGAGATAATTGACAGTCGTTCCTTCGTGAGCCTCTTGGGCGCATTATGAAGGTATGTATCATATTCCTGCCTCTATCTTTCGTGGTTTTTGCTAGGTGTTGATAAGTTATTCAGAACAGTTACTGTATACGGATGAATCTCGGTAAACTAATTAGGTTATAAAGAATCACATTCGTTCTGTTAAAATTAATTTTCTGTCTAAGATATTTCCAGTATTATTTTAGGAGTGTGCCTTCAAGAAAATGTATCAAAGAAACCAAGTTTCGATCATAAAGTGTCTTCTTTCGGCTCTTTTCATTTACCTTCGATGTAACCAAATTCGATTACCTTATGTGCAAACATTCACGGATTTGTATAATGAGGTTGTTTTCATAATAGCGTTTAATAGTATTTTCTTTGAATTAAATAGTTTATTGATCATTGATGCAATCTGAATTTAAAAACACTACTGATCAAGCACTTTACAATAAAAATGTTTAAAATTTTAAATGTAAACAAATGTTTCTGCCTCTTTGATGAACTTCAGCTGAAAGTATTATCAGCTGTTAAGTATCAGTTCGCTTTGTATTACGTGTCGTAGCGCAGTCTGTCGGATCCAATATAAAACACACCAACATCAACAACAATTTATAATTAAAAAATTAATGAAATAAACTATTAAAATCTCTAAAAGTATGCCTATGTTACTTCCAGGAACGTGTAGAATCACTGTACAAAATTTCACGATGTTTCGTGCATTGGTTCCAGAGTTATAACGGAACATACAAACAAACATTCGCATTTATTGAAATCTACCCCCTTGGAAAAAAAAAACAGTAAAACATAAGATTAAACATGCACACAAAAATTAAAACTAAAATTGCAGAACAAACCGACCACACACTGAACTAAGTTTAACAACATAGAATGTTGTATGTTAAGAACTTGACATTGTTCTTATTATTTATTACATGAGGTATGTACACACACACTCAGTGCTCTAAGTTCTATGCAGTGAAATCTTCAGTTCATTGTCATAGTCTGAAATTCATGCTACAGGTACACAAGTCAGGTATTGCTTGAGTTCTGGATGTACAAAATGTTATGTTAAATTACTTTAGTGTGTGGTATACTCATCCTGCAATTTTTAGTTTTAAGATTTTTGTGTAACTGTATTAACTAGGTTTTTTTACACCGTGAAGAAGAGGGATTTCAATCATCCAAATGCAGTGTTTTCTTTTTGTAACATATAACAATGGCAAATATCCAAAATCCATTTATCTTTTTAAATAATCTATCTTTAATAACAAAACTTCAAACAAAGAAATATTGAATTATTTTACATTCATTATTAAGCCGAATTAGTGATTAGACATTGTTGCCTTCAAAAGGGATATCATTAGTAATGCTAATCTGGACATCAAGATGTCTCTGAGGTCACTGTAGATGGTCATCACTGCAAATTCTGCTGCTTTATTCCAACAATGCAGGAAACAATTACACATTGCATAATGAGGAATGATCATTGATAAACCTCCAACACTGTAAATTACTGTGCTTTGCTACTCCAAAAATCAAGAATTTTATTGCCATTAGAACTATTACGAGAAACAGGTATTATCAATCAATAAAAAAGTACAATTATACTACTAAGTCCAGTTGGATATTTCATTACTTACAACATTATTAAACTAAACATAAAACAGTTAACAAGAATACTTACAAGAATGCATCACCTAATTGGAATAAATGAATTAGAATTTAAAAAAAATACGAAAATTGTCTTACATATACTTGTTTATTTAGTAATAAGGGTAATTAATTCAAGAATATTTGATTTAAAATTATTGAAAGGCGTGGTGGTGTTAGCAGTATCATTACATTATTGATATAATCTTTCCATACTTATTTTGAATCAATAAAAAAAACCAAACAGCTTTACACATTCATGGTTGGTATTATGAGCTAAACTAAGTAGTATATTTGTTGTCTTTTCCACATTGCACAGAAGATTATTTGAGAAAATCCAACTGAGTGTATTCAATTGCATGCAAATCAGCTATACTTTTATTACTATTATATAAAGTTGCGTCATCTGCATATACTGTATGACAGATTGTACCCCACTAGATCTACACAAGTCATTCATCACCACAATGAAAAGGGCCAAGAACTGAGCCCAATAACATTGTTTGCAGTTTACTAAATATTATTCTATGATTTTTATTGAATGTTTAGACATGTAGAATCCCAATTGTTTAAGAATACTGTTGAAAGTGACGTAATCAAAAGCCTTATTAAAACCAAATAAAGGTGAAGCAAATGATGCTTTACTATCCAAAGCTTAAAGGGCATTACCACTACATCCATCAACATTAGTTGTAGAGTGACCAGTTCTAAAGTCAAACTGTGAATTAGATAGCAAGTTATGAGTTTCAAACAGTAAATTAGTTACCTGTGCATTATAGTTTTAATTATTTTGAAAACATAGGCACAAACGAGATTGGTTTATTTCAGAGCAGCTTTTTGTCTCCTTTCTTAAAATCTGGGGGTAATTTTTGAAATTTTCAATAAATCAGAGAAGTATACATACACTAGACGTTTGTTAATAGTCTTAATGCTTCTTTAATATAATCTATTCTTTAATATAATTTGAAAAACAGTAATAATCAGTACTTTTTTAATTGTGTAATTTTTGACAATGCACAAATTTGTAATGAATTTTGTAGCTTATACATATTTTTAGTTAGTGTACATGTGTGTTAGTTTACATTTTTTAAATGTAATTATTATTAATAAATATTTAGTTATGATGATGCACTAATTTGTTGTTACTTTTGTAACGATCTTACAAATGTAATATGCAAATAAATAATTGAATGGAATTAGTAAATTTTGGAAACAATCTTGATTAACTCGATAGGTTTATCAGCCTAATAAAATGTATCAGGTGCAACTTGCCTGTTGCCATGGAAAATCACATATATTGTTATTAGTGACAGGAATTTTGTCACTGAACATCTTTAAAAAGGAGTCAACAAAATAATTAGTTACTAGATCAGGGTCAAGTGTAGTATCTACTGCATGGAATGAGTCGTTCTTGAGAAATAACATCCCAAGTGGTTTTACATCTGTTAGGAGCCACATTAATAAATTTTTCACAAGCCACTTTTTTTGCCTGTACAAGATATTTACAATACAAATTTTTGCAGTTCAGACATGCATTGTACGCAACCATGATACTGCTCATATCATTGCCTAGTCATATCCTTATAAATGCCAAACAGATTTAACATAAAATCTCTTTCCTTAACCAGATCGTAGTATACCAGTTAACTTTCTTTTTAATGATCCTACGTTCCTTAACATTTTTATACTAAAAAAAAAAACAAAAATGCTATAAATTTACACATTTTTTTTAAATTGTCAAACAGTGATTCAATACCAATAGTATGAATGCGAGATAAAAACACAAGTGATCTAAATCTATGTACAATAACTTTTAAGGTGCTTTTAAAGCAATATGTTGTTATTTTATCTTTTATGGAAAGATACATTTGAAAATCATTTTAAAATGTAGATTTTAATTAATGTTACTTGCAATTATTTTTCAGCCTCGAATGGGCATTTCAAATTGTATTATAAGGTGATGTCTGTTTTTTTATTTTGTTTAATTAAAATATTTAATACAATCTACTTGGAATTTTGATGTCTCTACTGATACTATTGCAAAATGGTTTTTTTTAATATTGACAGAACTCCACACTTTTTAACCATTACTTTTATTTTAAATTGTGTGTTTCTTAATTTTACAATACTGAGAAGTTCTTTATTTATTGATTTCAGCAATCTTCCAAACTGCATTGTCTTTTTTATTTTTATTTTTAAGATGTTTAGTAAGCCGTTTATTTTTGTTACAACAATTCAAAATATTAACCCAGGCTTATTATGAATAAACTGTTTTTCTTGAACCACTTCATGTTTGTATTTGACATTTGTAATTTCTCTAACGAACCTCTGAGCATTGTAATCACAAGAATCCGAGGGAGGAACTTGGGGGATGTCGTCCATAGATGTGCCTTTCTTGTACGCCCTGGTCATGTACTTGGTCAACCAGCTGAATGTGATGAATGAAAACAGTCCCGCCTCATCCACACCCAATGTCTCTCTCTTCCTGTAACAAATGATGCATCTTACTTGAAGCTGGGATATGTGTTTTTCTTGTTTATAAAACCAAAAAATGCCTATACATCTGATTATACGCCTATATTAATAGCTAAAATCAACAAATTTGCTCAAAAATATTAAATATAAATGTAATTTATCTAAGTAAAGACAGTTATTTCATAATACATTCAATATTGAGACAGTCCTATATTTACTATTAAACCCTATATACAGAGATAAATCAAAAAGGAATTACATATACGTTATCATTTACAATTTTACAATGATACTAAATTATATATCCTGATAATAGGTGTTCCAAAAATTACTTTTAAAAGATAAATCTAAGAAATTACTTGTATTAAGAATTTATAATCGATTTTACTTACCTAAACTTTAGTTCGTTTTATGCGTTTTAATTACGATACAATGGGGATGAATGAATTTTGTCTTAATCCTTTTGTATTATCTAGAAAAGATTATTTTTCAACTTACCAAAAAAGTAACTTTTGTAAAAGCAAAAAGTACACATTAATATTATAGATATAAACCTTGACTAAACCTCAATTAAGGTTGTAAAATAACTCGAATAAAAAAAAATTGTCCCTTATTTAAATCAACCGCAGGTTTATCATTTGGCATGATGTATCAGCAATATTATTTTTAATCAAGAAAGGTTCCAGACTAATTTTATATATTAGTAGCTCTCAAGTTGTTACCTTTTTTTGTGTCCTTTGTACTGCCATCTGCATTATGTTGTTCATATTTAGAGCAATTAAATTAATTTCATCTTTGAATATTATAACAATTTGCCATATTAAGACTGAATAATCAATATCAGTTAACAAATCCAACATGATCCAATTTGATCTAATTTAGACAAAAACCTTAAAGAGCTAAAATAATTAAAAGTCATTGTATCATAAAATTGTACTGTGCTAGTAATGACGGTGTCAGACTAATATCAGAAACTCACTTTTTGTTGCGAGGTCGGACAGGTATGAGATGCTGTAGTGCTGAGCTGTAACGAATAAACCCTCGCCCAGCCACGTACGGAGGGGCTGTCCTCCGATACTCTCCATGGTACCGGTACGCAGGTTCCGGGTCTTCACAGCCTCTGGAACATCAGGATACCATCAACATTTACCTCTTTCAAGAGAGCTGACTGACGATATTAACACATTCTCTGCTAACGTTTTTGATCGGAGATATGCCAAACTCACTCCAGATGTTACCGTCTCCCATCAGAGAACCTCCGTCCATTGTTGCAATATACACTTAGTTTAGCACCAGTATTTAAGCTGGAGTACAAAAATTTTCGTAGTGTGTTGTTAGTAACCTGACATTGTTATATTTGAGTTACGAGCTAAATAGCTTCATTTTCAGTAGCCGTGCAGTGCATATGTTTAGTGTTACATTATACTGTGTGTGTGCTTTTGTATGGTTTACAATGGCAGTGCCAACCCAGTGCAGGTCATTTTTTACATATTGCCAAAAATATTATCCTAATACTTATATTGCGTTATGTAGTAGTCATTTCAAAACTGAGATATTAGAAAAACTCACATGAAAAATAAATTATTAAAAAAATACAATTGTACAAAATAAGACACAACTAAATAGTGCTTGATTTTGTAAATATGGGCAAGAAAATAATGGAGAAGATACATATTAATACATGTCTAACTAAAATGAGGTAAATTTTATATATATATATATATATATATATATATATATATAATATATATATAAAAATATATATATAATATGTAATATATATATATATATATATATATATATATATATATTACAGATTATTGTTTATTTAAAAATAACAATGTATTGATCATAGTTATTCATCAATCAATTATTAAAATGTTTTGTTTTTATTTTAGGCCAATTTTTACAGAATTTGTTTCTACTACAATAGTTTTAATTAAATAAATTTAAAATTGTAATTTTCAAATGGCCATAATTTTAAAACTAGTAAACAATATTTTATTAAACTTTTTCAACACATTTTCCTATAATATAATCCTATTAATGCAAATTAAAATACTGTAAAAATTCATTTTGATGCACCGGTATGTGCAGAAAACTCAGTTGCTTCGCAATGCTTAGGGATCGTGACTAAATCATCGTAGTGCACCTACTATACTGATCTGAAAGTTTACAATTTGATTGACACATTAAAAGTTGAATATTTTCAATATTGAGAAACTATTAAGCCGTACAATTTTGTACATATTCTACAATAATATTCTAGTAAAACATTTTCAGGAGCCACTTACCCCCACCATGTATTTATATTTGAATGTATTTTATAGATAGATTTTGCTACTTATTTTCCGCTAAGTGCTTCTCATGGGCCAAATCTCACCGGAAATAACACATCAACAAGTAATATTTATGGCCAACAGCAGAGTTTAAAATTTGCTATTTATATTGGACAATGTAATAAAAATATTTAGTACATTGAACAATTTGCAGACACATTGTCTAAAAATAAATAATTGAATGTAAAATTAGTAACTTGACTACAAACAAAATTTGTTATTCAAAGCCAATCTCTATACTGATAAGTTGCTGCTTAATCGTTCTGGCACTCACTAATAACTGATGCGTACAGTTATGAATTAATTTGCTAGTCTACGCCTACAGAATCTTCGAAAATAACAAGTATAGGCTGATGCGTTCTGCATAGATGCGCTTTGTGTTATTTTAGTCCAGGGAAACATTTAGAAATTTTAATTGGTTTATTTAATTTTTAATTATTATACACTTATATGAATGAATTCAAGTTTTGCAGACCTTTAGAGCAGTGGAGATAAGTTTTTATTACTCTCCAATTGGAACATATACTTACCTAGTATCAAGAAACTAATTACAAAGTTTTCCATTTTTAATTTTGACATACTATATAATTATTCTTGTCGACACCTTTAAAATTAAATGCATTTTTAAATTAAACCTATTTCTTAGATTTAAGATTTTACATATGAGTATATTGACTCCTCATATGCTCGTGAGGAAATAAAGAGTCATCCATAACATTAAAAATATTGGTTTTGGATCTAAGTAATATACAGAGTAAAATTGTTTAAAAGTATAAAAAGAACCAAATGCTCTAGAAAGGTTGACAAAAGTGTTATATTTACATCACAAATTCTACCATTAAAATGTGATCATATGAGGTCTGCCATTACTATTAGACTTGCCAAAATAATCTTTAAAGATCCCACTGTTTAAGTTTCTTCAAATTCTGGAAAAACGTTTTTTGATAATATTTGTGCTTAAGGTGGTCTTGGAAAAATTCACACTAACTATTACATTTTTTTTTTAATTTATATTGAACAAGTAGCAACATTGTTCTTCAAAGACAAAAGGGAAACCAAATACACTGGTTTAATTGACTTCGATGCCAAATTATAATATGAGGACTTGCCAGAAATAATCTTCCATTTTATCTAAGCACAAGACTCAAATAAAATAAAATCAAACATTTTTATTCATATCAAGCACATAAGTACATTTAAATAGTTTCAATTTTTAAATAAAATTTCTAAACCTAATTACTTTAAGACAGTGTCTGTAGACGTTTCTAATTACATTGTGAAAAGAGATAGAAAAATTCATCTAATGATAAATTGGTTTATTGATTATAAACTCCTTGACGTTTTTAAACTTATCAATATTATTTCAAACTTACTTTTATTCTGCAAATATTATAGAACATTTTTTCCCATATATGTCAGTTTTTCCATAAAATTTCAATCTGTGATGTACTGAGATAATTTCACCTTAATATCTTGTATTATACATATGAGATGAGAGATAAAGAATTTACTACCTCATTTTTAGTAAGTAATATGCTATCAAAAATATACTGCCTATAAACAGTGGTTATTTTAAGGTTAAATAATTAATTTCTCTTTGTCCGATTCGTCATATTTTAAGTTGAGTATAATTCTCATGGTCCTTTTTGTTGTTTTAAAATGATGTTCAAATGCATTTCCTTTGTAGTTCCAAAAAGACTTGTAGCAAAAACTGATGTGAGAGTGAATGTAGGTGAGTAATATGTCTTATTTGTTTTTACTTCACAGTAAAATGACATTTTCTTTAGTAGAATGATTGATTCATAAATTTGTAATCTAGTTTCATTTATATAACATAATTAATTATCAATATATAGTACAAATGTTAAAAATTTTAAAACCTAATGTTACTTGGCCTTATTTTTTAAATGCATGTGTTCAAGTAAAATAAACACAGATCATTAGGGGCTTTCAGAAGAGCTATGATACTATATTCAAATAAAAATGAGAATCCCTAGTAGATTTAAGAAAATACACAGAATCAATGGAATAACACAATAAAAAATGTGTTTTATAAAATTTGAGGGTCTGTTTTTAAGTCCTGAACATTTTATTATAGTTACCAAACAACTTCTTCAAGGTTAGAGTTATTGCTGTGCAAAAAATCTACATGTATAGATAAGGGAAACATCTATGTTATCTAAATGTCGTTAAAATTTTCCAACATGAGACCGGATTAGTACCATTTGTTTGCTGGTGTTTTATTCATATTATTTTCATATTTTGCTTCAGTGGATGGTCTGATGTTTTAGACTGGAACCTTTTAATTACTTACTTCAAACTACCCTCCGATAATACACAGGATCTGCAGAAATTACTCAACCAAACTTTACCAGATGTTTTGTTACATCAAATAAACAACATATAATATTTTGAATAATGTGTGATTCTATCTTATTTATTTTATGTAAGTCTGTCAGTGTGTTTTTCTCATATTTATAAGATGATAAATAAGTGAGAAAATACATATATACTAATCCTTTGGAGCTATGTTATAGGTGTTTTATATGTTTTTTTAATAATAACAATACTTTTCTTTATGATTGTTATTGCCTTTGTGCATATTTAAGAGTTTAAAACACATTTTACATTTAATTAAACAGTAAAAATGCATTTTCTCATCATCCAATCATAGCAAATGAGATATTGAGTGTTTGTTTTTTTTATGAGCTAGTTTTTATATTTATTTTTGAATGTACGTAAACTAAATACTTGTCTGATATTAAACAAAGTTAGCTGTGTATGTGGGATTTCATAGAAATTCAGTGTGAAAACTTTAAAGAAATCACCGTTATGAAACTGTGATAAGATTTGTTACAATTTGTAACTATAACTTAGATAATTTTAAGACTCATGCCAAATTGCAACACTAACAAAGGTGGTAGTAGGTCATACCATGTATCACGTAACAGGATTTACTGATATTACTTGCAAAATTTCAAGTCTACAACTACATGATTACATCAGATGTTAAAATGTCATATGATTGTTCTCAGTTTGATTACATATTTATTTATTCTATGATCTTTTTCATTGCCATCATATTTACCCATAAAATCAATGTAGAATGTTTACTAATGCTTAGCCAAATCCCATGGAGTGACATGCACCTTCATCGAACTTGATGTTGCCTATATAGAAATGAACGCAACATTTCAAGTTCAGTTCGTTTTTGAGATACCGTACAGACAGACAGAAATAAAATTTTCTCAGCTCCTCGAGTAATAGGCTTTGCTAATGCTCAGCCAATTAAATGTTTATTGGCTAGTTACAATGTTTTTAAGAAAACACATAGACAACCAACCCACCAAAATTAAGTACAATAGGACAATACTGTATATATTATTCCTTGTACATTTTGACCTATCAAATTATCTGGTAAATCATTACGGCCAAGTAATTTGATTTCTGAATATCCTGTTTATTTCTTTAGATGATAACAATGTGATGCTAGAACTCCATAGTAAATACTAATCACCAGGAACCCGTGTTTAGTTATGAACGTACTACACAAAAAAAAGAGTAGAAAATAGACAAATTTTTTTAAATATGTACTTGTTATTTTTTTAAACACTGTTTATCTAATATTATACCATGAACAATAATTGATCTGTGCCAATGGTTTATATCTATTTTTAAGCAGAAAAAGTGATTGGGTTTATCAACTTTGAGTGAACACAACCAGTAGCAAAACCTAATTAATTGTTGTTATCAACGTTCAGCACTGCTATCTATCTAATAAGAAACATCTTCGAAAATACTATGAACATAAAATTGAAATCAATTATTTTTAATTGGAAATCCTCAGTATAATTAAATACTAGCCAGAACACTAATTCAAACTGGAATCAGTTACTATTTTATAAAATATGAATAGTTGACGAAACCAACAGCTTTAAATTGTAATTTTACTGACTAATTAATTTTAGGAACAAAACCCAGCTACTTGCAGTTACGGAATAGTGAAATTCTACAGTGATTCAAACAACATGTTCACTGCAGCTAGCTAGTAGTACTACTAGGCCTGACACAGAAACTTGTCCACTACAGTCAGTGCGTTAAACTCCACCATCAATTCTTCTCCTTGTTTGGTATCAATTCAGCCCATTTATATTCTATGGAAGTTCTACATTCAAAGCATTCTCAAACTAAGCACGGCCTCACTTACAATAACAATTCTAGTATAATAACATCCACCACACAAGACTCAAACTAAGCACTGCCTGTCTCAGAATTACAATTCCAGCAAACGAATGTCTACAATACAATAGACTTCAACCCACAACTTCTCTACTGAACAATTCACCACCTTACATGGATTATTGATAATGAAAATAAACATGAGGAAAATTACAACATTTTAGAAACTACTCTATAACTTGAATACATAACTTATGTTAAAATGTACTAAAACTCAATAAAGTATCACTAACCTATAAATTACTACTTAAGAAATTCAATATCTTGAACACGATTGTTCTATTTTCTTTCTCAGCCAAAAGGATTTTAACCTTTTCACTGCCTAACACTCAATAACTACTTGCTCCAGCAATGCCCGACAGCTCAATATGAGCATGTGCTCTGACAGTTTTTCACAATGTTTATGTAATAGTTCATAATTTTGCTATTTATGGTCATAACATCTAAAATTTCCTTTATTTCTTTCTGAAAGGATTAAAAACCAAATATGATGAAAAAATGCACATTTTAAATTTTACAACAAATTATTAATGCTTTTTTTTATATTTTTTCATTGACTACATTTACAAAATTTATAGTTCCATTCAATACGTTTAAGAATTTATTTTGAAGAATATTACAATTCAGCATATATTAAAAAAATAATTATCTAAAAATTATTCGGTTTTATGATTTATTACAGACAAACAATACTTATAGCCTATATGAATGAATAATCACACGAGAAGTAACTGATTAGACAACATTGTTATCTTGGTTGACTATAGATATTTGCTAAATTAATAGGGTAATTAATGTTGCTTCCCAAACATCCAATATTTTAGATACTGGCAATTTAAGAGTAAGTTTAACATGTGAACTTTCAAACTTTAGCAGTAAAAGGATTAACACACTTTTTTAAATTTAATTTTCTTTAGTACCTAGAATTTAATTTTTAAGTGTACAACTCAATACAACCACATAATCACTACAACATTTAGAGAGACAATAATACTTTTCTTTATATGTAGCATTTTAATTGATTAAAACAGATTTTTTTTGTACACGGATCCTCTACACCGGTTATATCGCAAAGGCCCTACATTTTTGTAAATTACTATTTGTTACTTAGTATAGTAACCTGTACTTTTTCGTATCAGTTGTACCTTTTTTTATAGTCAGTCCTGGTAGATTAAAACTGAGGGCCATAAAAATTGCAAGTATTTATACAGCAAAAACGTGTAATTACAAGCATCTTGGGATTAACCCTAGAACGGCAACAGGGGTTACGCGTAACCCCACACAGAATAATATTTTGATGTTGTTGTGGCAATCTTGCTAATACGATCTTGATAATTTTATCTATTCTACAAGCGGTCCAGTCTGTGCCCGCACGCGAGATAACAAGTGTGTTGATCAGTTAAAAGTGACTATAAATAATTGCTTGGGGTGACGTATAACCCCTGTTTGCCTTCGGTGTATGTCCAATTGCAGAGTGCTGTGTTTAAAGTTTTTAAAGTTTTATATTATAATATGGCAAAGTACAATAGACCCAAACTTTAGTGATATAGTTAGAGATATGTTAGATGAAGAACAGTGTGATAATTGATGAAGATCAAAGTTCTATAACTTCTGTGGAAGACAATACTGAATACCCGACCAACTATGATTCTTCAGCTGCTTCTGACTCGGAACCGGATAATCCTGCGTCTCAAGTACAAGGACCTATAGTAAAAGGTAAAAATGGTTATACTTGGTCACTTGTACCACCTCCTACTACTAGAACAGCTAATAGAAATATAATTCGTATACCTCATGCAAGGGGAACAGCTCTAAATATAACAACTGAAGAGGATGCTTTTAAAATATTGCTAGACCAGTCAGCCATAAATATGATTGTCATTCATACAAACACAGAGTAATAGCTAAGCGTAGAGAAAAATTTACCTCTCCTCAAAGGTATTTATGTGATACTGATTCAACTGAAATTTTATCTTTGATTGGCTTGCTATACACAGCAGGATCACAGAAAGATGGGCACCTTAGCACTTCTGAAATGTGGTCTCCTTATGGATCACAGTTTTATAAGTGTGTTATGACTGAAAAATTGATTTAGGTTTTTACTGATATGCTTAAGATTCGACATCAAAGACGTGCAAATACAAAAGACAATTTTGCCCCCATTAGAGAGCTTTGGATGAACTTCATTGATAAATGCAAATCAGTTTATGAGCCCCATGCTTATGTTACTATTGATGAGCAATTGCTGGCATTTTCGTGGCCGATGTCCATTTAAGGTTTATATCGCTAAGAAACCAGATAAGTATGGAATTAAAATAGTGACTATGTGTGATGCACGCACTTACTTACATGATTGATGCAATTCCGTACATTGGTAAAGACCCAGGGTAAAACTTCAGCTGATTATTATGTAAACAATCTGACAAAAACAATACATGGTACGGATCGCAACTTAACATGTGATAACTGGTTTATGTCTGTGCCTCTTGTTGAGCAAATGGCCAAAGATCACAACTTAACACTTGTAGGAAACTGTAAGGCGCAACAAAAGAGAAATTCCTACCTCATTTTTGGCAGACAAACAAAAGCCTGTCAACACAACACAATTTGGATTTTCTGGTCAAGTGATGCTTACAATCATTTACTCCTAAAAAGAACAAATGCATTTTTGATTCTGTCAACTATGCATAACCAACCTGATGTAAATAAAGACTCCCAAAAGCCTGAAGTCATAGAGTTTTACAACTCGACTAAAGGAGGAGTAATACATTTGATAAAATGGTACACGCATACAGTGTATCAAGAGGTACTAGACGATGGCCCCTCCGCATGTTCTATGGTATGTTGGACCAAGCAGGCGTTAATGCAATGGTCCTGTTCAAAAAAACTGTACCATTAGAGAATATGAAGCGAAGGCAATTTTTTAAAGGGAGCTGGGACTGCAGTTGGCAAGACCTCACATGGAAAGAAGACTGGAAACAAATCTTCCAAAGGAGCTGAAGGCTACCATCAAGGCAATTCTACACATAGAGGATCCTCAGCTACCCCTCAACCCACCGGCAAAGCTAGCTAAACAAGCTAGATGTCACTTGTGTCCACGTTGTAAGGACAAAAAAGTGAAAACTGTGTGTTCAAAATGCAGGAAACCAACTTGTGGTGACCATCGCAAAGAAGTCTGTGATGAATGTTTTTAAGACAAAAGGTAAATTTTATTACAAATTAATATGTTGCCATAGCTACAATAATATGTTATAAATTTTATATTTCATTTGTATTATATTTTTTTTTTAGTCAAAACATTAATTTATACTAGTGTGGTCTATAAACACTCGTATTGTTTTTTTATTATTCATGATTTTAACTAATATTATATGAACATAATTATACATTTACAAAGTATTTTAACTACTCAAAAATGCTATTTTTCACTAACATGTATCTTATCATTAAAATATTGTTGAGTAAGCGTATTTTTTCTCATTCTTTTATGTAACTATCATTGTTTTGAATGCATTTTGAATATAGAAAACTTGTTCATTAAGTCTTCCTTGAAAATACATTTCTTAATACTTTATTATGATAAGAAGAAAAACAATATAACAGTATTTTGTGTATTTATAATCGGTTTATTAAATAATGAAGTTAGAAGCACTTTTAATGTATATTTAAATATGCTTAATTATACTTTTAAGAAAAATAGGGTGACGCGTCACCCCATGTTGCCTTTCAACGTTGTCCAATCAATGTTGCTATCGTAGGGTTAAATATACTAACATATTTTAGATAACATTTTGTTCTCCTATCAGTGCAAACCAACAGTTCCTAGTATATCAATTTTACAATGCCTACTTTATATGCTAAAGACAAATTAAATAACAGTACAACCAGAGAGAAGATTCACTCTTACACCAGAAATAAAAACAATTCAAACATTCCTCACGTCAGACTGTTGAAAATTCAAAACCACTTTTCAGAAATTAGCTTGAAGTTTTTCAATTTGCTACCTGGAAGTTTTAAGACCCTTCCTGAAGATACATTAAAAAAATTCAATGCATGAGTGTTTGGGGCATCAGGAGTAGATGGATATGCCACATGCATTAGAAATAACCTAGTTTTAACTAAATTTATCTATGTATTATTGTGTGTATTTGACTTGTTTTATAAATTTATTCCTTTGACATCTTAGTTTACTAATTTCGTAGATCAAGTTTACTAAATTGCCACTGGTGTAATGCATTTACTCTAGAATTAAGTTATCTTGTAACCTGACAAATTCCGGTAAAAACTATTTGTAATTATTAAAAGACAATAAAAAATTCTTATTTTTAAACTATTCAAAACATTAGAAAAATTTCCTATTAAAACTTTTTATAAATGTATTCTTATTCTAATATTGTTCTCACGAATAATTTTTTTATTGCTGTATTATTACTAACAATTATATAAAACTACTAGATTCAAGATTCAAACATTCTTTATTCATATTATGTACAAAGGTACAATAAATAGCGTCAAATTACAAATGGTCAAGACTTAATACTAGATAGTACTTTAATATAGATTTTATTTATATTAAAATATATTATGTTATACCAAACATAGAATGGCCCCTCCTAGATTCCTTACAACAGTTAGATCAGAATTGCTTACTTCTAGCTGAGAAAATATTCATCTAGCGAATAAAGAGATAAATTTATTAAATAATCTTTCGCTTTAGATTTGAATTTACATTAATTATTTTCCAGTAAAATATGCCTTGGTAGCATATACCGTACAAAAAAACTTTGTTCCCATATATTTAGTTTTTTTCTTAAAAAAATCTAAATGATGTGTTTCAACCTGTATATTTAAATGAGTGTTGTGAATATATGATTATTTACAGATAAAATCGGGTCAAAGTTCTGTTTTACGTAAGTCATAGTTTCTAAAATATAGAGCCCATATACAGTTAATATTTTTAGATTAGCAAAAAGATGTTTGACTGAGTCTTCTCTTTTTAATTTGCACATAATTCTTAATGATTTCTTTTGTTGTATTAAAATTCTATCTAAATTTCCCTTTTTTGTTGCTCCATATATGCTTATCCCATAAGCAAGATGTGAGTGAACTAAAGAAAAATATATTATTTTTAATGTTTCCAAGCTACAGTACTTTGCCAATTGTCTCAGAGCAAATAAGCCTGTTGACATTTTGCCTACCACATGATCAGTGTGCTTGTCCCAACTTAGGTTTTCGTCAATTAAAGCCCTAAAAATTTTGTTACTTCAACTTGTTCTATTATTTCGTTATTTATAGCTACTTGTGGGTTTATTTTATTCCTTGTTTGTTTTGTACAAAATGATATAAAATTAGATTTACTTGAGTTTAGTAGAAGATTTTTATGATCCAAAAATTCTTTGACAATTGACAAAGTAATAAATGATGAAACTTCAACATTTTCTTTAGTGTCTCCTGATATTGTTATATTCGAATCGTCAGCAAACAAACAAATAGTACTACCAACAGGGATCGCTCCAGGTAAACCCTTCAAGTAGCAAAGAAACAAGAGAGGTCCCAGGACAGACCACTGCGGCACACCATGTTTAATTATTCGTCTCTGGGAATTGAACTTGCGGATGTAATTGTATTTTTCTGAAAATTCTGATATTGAATGTTCAATCTCAACATACTGCTGTCTATTTTTGAGATAAGATTCAAACCATTTCAATTGTTTTCCAGTAATCCCTAGTTTTTCTAATGACTTTAAAAGTTTTTTATGAGACTAGCTGTTTTCCCGCGGCTTCGCACGCTTTACGTAAGCCTTGGCCATGTATTTGCACTTCTGGTTCAAGTGCATTATATTTCTAACACCGATGTAGAGTTTGCCTTGTTGTCACGATCAAGAAAATCTGTGTATGCTTATTATATAGCCATTATACATGTACATGTATTTTATTATAAAGCGGTCTAACAGTCAGCTTTAAGTTCAACCATATATTTATCATAAAGACAAACATATATTCTAACTTAGTGCCTTCAAATAGTCTTTGGCAAATTAATATACGTAACTGTCTCGTAATTGCAGTTTATAATGTGCAGGCGCTTTGAAAACTTTTATATTTTGCAGTGCCACCTCGTGGTGAGTTTTATAAATGAGTATAGCATATAAACCTTCTCCGTCGAAAAGTACATATACATTCAAATTTTCATAATGATCGGTCAAATAGTGTACGATTCCATAAAAGACAAACATACAAACATTCATTTATATATATATATATATATATATAGATACATAAAAACATGTATCTAAGGAAGGTTAAACTATTGTTCAGGTCTAGTTCAATTTCTGAAAGTTCAGGGAAGAATTAATCCTACTCTTACTCTCTGGTACAATCTCTTTGTATTAGATATGCACGTGTGTGGCCAGGACATGAAGTGATGGTTTCACTGATGATGATACTCACTCTCAATTCTCACACTTGTTGGTGCCCAGACCTCCAGAAAAGTGGACTTTTCTACTAGGTCATATAGATTGAGAGTGGTATTAACCCTTTAACGGTTTTGTTTTTGTACCTAAAATTATAATTTTTTGTTGAATTTTCTCCTTTTGCTTTTTTACAGACAGGTTTGTAAAGTTTAGATACCTACATAGTTTTTATGCAAAAAAAGTTATTTCAAATTTTGTATATATTGTCCACTAAGTCATTTTCACTATTTGGGTCCATTTCATCATCACACAAACGAAGCCAATCGTCTATTTGTGCGTAGAATATTTCCACAGTACAATAAACACTAGAAGTAAAACCATAAAATAGTCCAGGATGGGTGACATGTAACAACACGCGGTAGCTGTCTGCATTGTGGGACTACAGCGAACTCACCAAGATGCAAACACGCATGACAGAGGACCAAGGAAGTGCTGACATCTAGTAGAAAATGACAAGTGGTTGCTTTAAAAAACGCTTCTTTTGGAATATTACAAAATAAAACAGGAATAATATAACAATATGTGGTATAACGTCAGTAGCACACTTTTACACAATCGCTATTAACGTAATATTATATAAAAAATTGTGAAGGGGTTAACTTAATGAGCATAAGAATATCATGTCAAACCTTATCAGTTCAAATCCCACAAATACCAAGCTTATTAGGTGAATTACAGCACTAGCAGTGGATACCAGCCTATCATTGAAACAGTGGCAGCTTGTTTTGCTCAATCAGCAAGTTTTGCTTTCGCAAAAGAAAACTTAGCTTCACAAATTTAAACATGAGTGCAGGAGCATGAACATCAGATTACATCACTGAACAGACTATGCATACATTACTCTGTTCTACTATACACGGTATAACAGTTAGTGTTAAAATAATTAACCGCAATTTTGTATGATTTTGTATTATATTGAGAATTGCCAAAATAGCATCTCATAACTTCTACTATGGTGGTTTCTTTTGTCAAAAAAAAAATGATAATATAGTGGGCGACCAGTGTGGATTAAAATGTATAGAAAGTCGCACTAGTTGATCGCGAAGCGTGTAACTGTACAAGTATCTACAATGTTATAGATTTCATGCAAAAGAATTATTCCAGTGAATAGAAAGGTTTGTCCAAAAGCCATAAATAATATTTCCAAAGAAAGTATTTTTGATCATATTTTTGAACTGATAATATCATGTGATTTTATACTTTCAAGGAAATTACTGTGTGACTATTTTGTGTTTTGGTTAACTTGTATACAAAAAATTAGTTGAAAAACTAAATATATATATTTTGATCGCAGGGTGAACGCGAAACTAACAATCTCCTTTCTCTCATCTATGCGTACCTGCACGACAAATAAATAATTTCTATTCAATTAGGTCAAGGATCAAGAAGAATAGCTAGCATGCTAAAAATGTACATTTCATATTTTAATAATATTATAACTGTTACATTTAACCAAACAGCAGAACCTATTGCAAACCTTGTTAATTATTCTACAGGGGATTCACACAATGACTCAACTGTCCAGGCAGCTGTGACAGTGACTCATCGCATCACTAAGGAATTATTAAGTTGATCGAACTAAATTTCCTGTAGACTACACTGAATGATCAGAATAGATCAGATTACATTGAACAGGAATTATATTTTGAAATGTTTAATCAATTCATAAACAATGTGCAATTCAAAATTATTATACTGCAAAATGCATCTTTGTTTGGTTTAACGTTATCTCTCTACCTTCAACTTAGACACAATTAGTTAATAATTTATTTATATAAAACAGTACTGTGCCAATTTCTGTTACCAGTTTATTGGAGTATTATTTAATAACTAGATTGTTGACCGTGATTTGCTACATCACGTATATATTACAAATTTAATAATTTTTTGACAGCATTTTATTTAGGTTTAAATTTTAATTTAAAGAATGCTATAAAATAAAATAATGTTCTCACTTAAAAAATTTACTTTTAATGTAACTTTATCAGCAATTCATGATATCTAAAAAAAATATGACAAGACCTTTTTTTATTGTACAAATAAATGTTAGACTTCTGTTTGTATAGTAAGGTGGTGTATATAAATACATGTCTAATATGTTGGACAAATTAATTATCTCTGTATAAAACAAATAAACAGAACCTAATGTTTTATAACCATAGATAGAAGAAGATCAGGATTTGTAATCTAGAGTTCTTTTTTTTTTGTATTTTATTTATGACAGCAATTTTTTTGCAACATTTTTAATGATTTTTTTAACTCTTACTTATTACATTTATAATTAATAGGAGCAATCCTAAAATTAAATTATTTTGTAATTTTGACGGAAAGAACTTGTAATGCTGGAAAGTTATGGTGGTGTTGCATTAAAGCACAATGTTGCCTATGATAAAGTTACTTGCGCCTGAAACTTCACTTCTTATCTTATCCAATGGTATTAGTGTCAAGGACTAGTACAACATTATTCTTAATACTTTAATACTATGATAGTGAAAGAGAATTTAATTTATAATGTCCTTATTAAAAAAAACTTGGATAATAAAATTAGGTCACATAATATTAATAGTTCATCAACTACCATTTATAACGCATGGAGAGAGTATGACACAATGAGGAGGAACCTGAGTGTTGTTCTGGCTGGGCAGTGACCCCAGGTGTCATGTCAATGCACTCTTCAATTAAATATTTACAGAACCAGAATAACTGCCTACAATATCCACACTTTGCAGCACCAAATCTAATATGACTGGTGCAGGGCTGGATTTACATATGGGCTGGATGGGCTATAGCCCAGGGTGGCAGAATTCAGGGAGTGGCAAATTTTGGTAAAAAAGTAAAAAAATAAATTATTCCAAAAGTTAAGAATATGTGAAAAAAATTACTTGTAATAAATTTGTAAACATAACAATTTGTAAATTGGAATTGTTTAAACAATCATTCACTTAATATATTCCATTTATTTCGTAGTCCTAACATTAAAGAAATGTTGTGTATGTAGTATGTTCCGAGACGTGACAGTATTCGCTTAGCGGTTAGGCAACTTTGTATAATATGACGTATTTGGTAGGAAAATAAGGAAAATACACCTCTATTTGTTAGGCTGACCTTTTGATTTGTGTTGTGTGTTTAATTTACATTATATTCGTAATATTTAATAGTTTCATTTCACATTATAAAAATTACAACTCAATTCATTCTCATCCAGAATTTCGTTTTCTCCCATTTCCTTTTTATTATTTAAATTTCTAACTAAACATATGCAAATTACAAAATAATAAATTTCTGATGACCTAAATTCTAAATCTAAGTATTATTAAAATCAGACTTAAGTTATTGTAGTGTAATTCCTAAGTATATCTTCTTTAATTTGATTGTCCTTAATCCAACAAAACTTTTTTACTTTCTTTTCATGATTTTTTTAGTAATTTACCAGTTGATAAATGTTGTGACATCTCATATTTTATGGTAAAAAACAATAACTGCAACTATAAAAAGTGTAACTTTATGTTGACAATTCAACCTATTTTATTTGAGTATTATTACAAGCTTAGCGTGACCACCTCACTGTCGCCGATGTCGCGTCAACCCACCGCAGTACCAAGGTAAGCCTACATGGTTGGTGGGAGGGAGGCAACAAATTGTGGATAGCCCAGGGGCGGCAAATCTTCAAATCCGCCTCTGCTTTGGTGCACTTAAGAATTTGTTAAATCAACCTCCCCAAGTCCTAAACAACTTAAGTTAGCATCCTTCATAGTTATACCCTACAATTTACAAAACTTTGAAATGTTGTATATGTATTTGTAGATGTTTGTGTTAGATATATACATATTATATCTTCTGTAATATTTTATGTATGCTTTATACATATTTTTATAAGTTTAATATTTATTCTTTTTTTATATTATTATTGATGATTAGAAAGGATAATTCGATTTCAGACTTTTATCATAGTTATATGGTACAAATGTATAACACAATGTTTCGAGTATTGAAATCTATCCTCTTTGTCATCAGGTGAGGAGATATTAAGGTGTTATATATTTTGTAATATATAACGATGGAAAATTTCCTATAATATTTAGAATAGTAAGAAAACAAATTTTTAAAGAAACAGTTCAATAATTTATCATAGCGAGAAGGAGGATAATATTTCAAAACTGAGTATTCGGTGCATGCATTTGGAAGTCATCCATTAAAACCTATGAATGCTTCAAAAATTTGACCCCGCTGACATAAAAGAAATTCCCAAGTTTCCTTTTTCTATCTGCAATGGTTCAAATGTTAGCAAGGAAGATTGACTTATAGACTACCCTTTAAAAGGAAGCAAAAAGATGATTTCACAAATTTCTTTTTTACTTAAAACCCTTGATCATGTAGCATTTATTTAAAATTCAGATAAGAGGATGTTTTCAAATATTTGCCACCGTTCAGTGATACAGACATCAGTAACAACACAAAAAATAAATATTTGGACTCTGATACCTATCGTCACTGAATGCTGAAAAATTTCTGAAAACCCCTGCTACCTTCACAACCCTTCCATTGTCCAAAAACAAACTTTAAGATTTCTAAAATAGCTGAACACTAACGATGCACCTAAAAAATGTGGGAGAAAGATAATATTTTAAAGAAATTATAACAGAACAATGTATGGTGTAAGATAAAACAGAAGACATTATTGACACACATGTCAAGGGAGATAAGAACCGTAAGACTGTTATATAACCTAACCTCATGTAGTCGAAAGTGACTGATAGGCCTTGCCAAGCCGCAAGTCATACACTGCTGCCACACTGTATGTACGATAATGTGATCTGGTTAATGGTCAATAAACTGCCGTTTTGTAACAGTTGCAATTTTCACATCAATCCACAGCCAGACTTATCCGGTAGTTTATAAGACTATAGATTGCAACTGAATTATAACTGCAAAAAATTGGATAGGCTTGAAATTAGATTTTGAAGAATGTCCATTGTTTTCTAACTAAATAGTTTCATCCATTATCACAACCAATAAAGATAAATGGTATTTAATCATCCTATGATAAAAATACTGTTCTCCATATACCCAGCAATAGCAGTGTTGCATTTTTAGGTTGAACTCAATTTAAAAGTGAAGGAATGACTTGGGCTGTTCTTTGTTTATACTTTTATTCACTTGGTAGGGTAGAGTAAAAATCATACCGATTTAACAATGAGATCATAAAATTTGTAAAGAAAGTGTCACTGAATCTAAATTCATCACACTAATGAATCGTTTATTAAATTTTACAATTATATTTAAATTACACAGCAATGGTCCTAATGAATTTAGAAAACTACTTACTTACAGAGCATGGACTCGAAAGAAGAAATTTTCAACATTTCAGTATCAACATTTCTGGCTACAAACTAGCCTCTTAATTTAGAAGAACTAACCATGCAAAAGAAGGAGTAGCAATACATGTTGAGAAAACCTTAGTCCACTTGACAGAGACAATCAATGTTACAAAATTAATCTGTGAAATGACTATGATTAAGCTAACATTGAATAAAAAACCGTTATACATTGCAGGAATTTACAGACCTTCATCTGGCAGCCTTCATCAAGCACTAATCTCAGAGATGCTGGAAGACAGAATAGCAGAAAATCACCCCATCCTATTATTATGTGATATAAATGTTGACTGTTTAGAAACTGACAATGAAACAAACAACTTAACAACATTTTGATCAGTCACAACATGCATAGATTAAGATTACCTCCAACAAGGAATTACCGAATTCAAGCTCCTCAACTGGCTTCATTTGTACAAATCTTGCTTGTAATGATGTAAAAAGCAAAGTAATTCAAAGTGGCATGGTCTGATCATCAGGAAATCACTTCTCACAAAAAGGGACAAACCGAAATTACTGCCAGAACAACCTTAGTACTCTAAATGCCTTGCTACTACAAGACAATTGGAATGAAATATGTAATGTCAATACTGCAGAAGCCTATATAAAGTTTACCTCAGAATATTTACCATAGCCCTTGATCAGGCTTGCCCCTTAAAGAAAATTAAAACTAAAAAGGAAGTGAAAATAAACGTTTTGTAGACAATCAGGCAAGCCTGTTAAAAGAAAATTTCCTCCAGATATTTCTAATATAAAACAAAACAAATAATGAACAAGATAAACGTGACCTAGCCAATGCTAAAAAAGAATATGATACGAGGCTTAGAAAATTAAGACATGAAGCATCAAACCATTTCATAAATAGAGCAGAAAATAAATCTAAAGCCCTGTGGAAGATAATACATTACGAAAGACAGGCGAAACATGTAGAGCAGCAAACATTCAAGTTTAATTGATGGAAAAATGGAAGTTGACCCATGTACAATTATAAAATTCATATGAATCACTTCTTCAACAGTATCGCTGAAAGAACACTTAAAAACAACCCTAAACAATATATAAACCTACACGCAACCCCAACCACAGGTCATATTTTACAAGATTTTCAATACACAAACCAAATACAAAATATACATAATATTATTACAAATCGCAAACAATAAACTTTTGCAGCAATAGACAACAATTCTACAAAAATGTTGAAACACTGCAATGAATCACTCACACTCCCTTTCACAACTATTACTCACATAATGGAAATTTAACCTTTCACAAGGTTAAATTTCTCTCAACCTTAAAACTTGCAAAAATTTACCCAAAATATAAAAAAGACAATATAACAGTAGTTGGTAATTACAGACCAATATCAATAATGCAAACTTTCTCTAAAATCCTGGAAAAGGTTGTTCTGAGAAGGCTTTTGTACAATTGTAAGATGTCCAATTTACTAAATGACAGAAAACATTAGTATAGTCTGTTTTACTTATAAAGTCTGGTTGAGAATTTCACTTTCTTCTCATAAATAGTATAGAAAACAAAAAAGTTTAGTTTTCACTGAAAAGAGAGCTGTTATACACAGCTGATCTTGGAGTAATTTTTTTTCTTTTAACATGCTGTTTTAGAACCAGGCAGGTTGAAATATTTGAAGATTTCAATTGCAATAACAATATTTATATGTTCTATATGTGACAATAATATTACTGTTATATATTGCAATTGAAATGTGGTAAACAGAAAAACTTAAATGTATTTAAAACACCGGCCATGTAAGCCTAAGAACTAAGATATAGTCAAAATCAGACTTGCGCACAGAGGGACATTTAATCAACCCACTTTTTTATTTAAAGGATATGTCTGATCAAAATTCCAATAATAATTAAAATTTTAATCCTTATAGCATTACAATACTTTCCTCTTTATTAAGCATACAGGAGAAGATAAAATAAAAAAAGTTAGGAGAAATTAAACATTTATGGTAACTTCAATCATTTGACACAACTTATTGTCCTGTTGAAGTATTTTTATAAAATTAATTGTCAGGTATGCTTAAACATGTCTTGAGTTTCAGAGTAGTAGTTTTTAGAAAGTGTTTCATTTCTGTTATTTTAGAAACTAGGATCATAATCTAACTTGTTTAATTGAAACAGATATTATCAATATTAATATTATCATCATGTGACTGGCACTAGACAAACTGAAGTAAAATTGTTCATATTAGAAGTGATTTCACTGTGAAGTAATTATATTACGCAACGAAGGTAACTTGTAAACAACAGGAACTTTACCACTTTTCCTTGAACGAACAAGCCACCAGGTGTGCCTTATATGTGACAAAGTTAACTTAGGAAAATTTGTTAAAAATAAGTGATATTAGGATATTAGTGGTTTATCAATAGTGCTATTTGACTTTGTAATTAATGCGTGTGAAGAGATCACTTATTTACATGGAAATGAACAAGGAAAATACCTTCATTTTATACATATTCGAGCCAACACTCAATTCCTACAATAATTAGTGTGTAAAATAATTCTTATACTAAGTTAACATTTTAGTAGGGCACGCAAACATTGTGGGAATTTCATTACAGTGTCTCGTCATTTTACATACTTGCAGTTGTCGTTTACATCAAGCAGCTGGATTTTCCAAGAAATAAAGATATACATCCCTACTATACAAACAACTGACTACAGTTTTCCTATTCACCACACAACACAATTTAGCAAAAAAAACCTTGACAAGAGAGGAAACAAATTGAAAAATGAATTACAGAACTGGCTATTGGAGTGACCCATATATTCAATCAAGGAGTTCTTCGAGTTTTTATAAAAAAGACACAAAATTATAAGAAACAAACAAAAAATCGTAAATCAAGATCGCTAATTTTTGACACTGTTGTATTTCTTAATGAAATAGCAAATAAAGAATTGTTTCTACTGTCTATTACCTACTAATTTTACATAATAATAAATATAATTTAGTACTTTCAATTTTAGATAAATAAATAGTAATTATTAAAAATGTAAATTGATTATTTCAATACTTTAAAAATCAAATTATTTTTAGTTTTACATGAAAATAATAATGGTAAACAACTGGTTTCAACTGTATCTGTTTTACTAATATTATAAATTTATTTTAGGAAGAAAATAGTAGGATTTGGACATTTCCCATTGTTACATAAAATAAAACACTACATTTTGAGGGCCATTCAATCCTAGAAACGTAGTGTTAAACTTATTTGTAATATTTCACAATGGGAGATGTCCGAAATCCTACTAATAATCTTTCAAATCATTTATCGTCAATAACAAACTTTAAACAAAGAGAACAGTTTAAAAAATTATAATTTTGTAGCAGTAGTGCGCCAAATAGTCATAGAATAATGATTTTGTGATTTTCAGAAGATGTTACAGTAATATCTGGGAAAATAAACAACTTTTATTAGGATTATGTTTTGTTATTCAGGCTAATTATTGAATGATCTTTAATATTCTTAAATATTATTGTTGATTTATGTGGTGTGAGTGTTTATCTATTATATAAATATGTATAACATTAATTCAACATAGTTTGTAAACTTGACAGTTGATAAGTTTCTGTAAAGACTACCAAAATTTCATTTAGAAGAGTCTAAAGAGTTTGCACTGGCAGTACAATGAACCATTGACACTGGCTAAACACTTTTAACTCGGCCCTCTACTGGCCTTGCCTCAAACGTGTAGTGGCCAACTCGAGCTATGTTTGTTGGGTTTTAGCCAGAATGTGCTCCACTACTGATCTTCATACACAACTTCGGTTGTAGTGCTACGATGTCTGATTTTCTTTATTTAGCTAAGTTTAAACTTCATTCAAATGTGGTGACAGTTTAAATAAAAGTACTTAACCTGGTGAACTAAATAATGAGCTAATAAAAGCTACACATACACACAAACAAAGCCAGCTAAAAATAACGCTGCCTGCACAGACGGAAAAAAGGCACAAAAGCACATTTCGTTGTGACTGTCATCTAGAAATATCTAGCTGAGCATAGTTTTGAAGGTTAATTTGTACAGTTGTTGCTATAACAACTCTATTAGAGAACATTTGGAGGCCCACCATCTTGAAATCTTACAAGATAGTAAGTTATTGTAAGGTTTCTTAAAACTCTGTTTTTTAAATAATTTATTTTTACTCCAAATAGAGTTATACCGTAGATAAAAAATATTCTATAAATTTAAATCTTACAATTTTAATTAAACTAATTGAACAGAATAGCTTGTATTGTGAAATAACTAAAAATAAAGTTTTCACAATATATAAAAACCGCCATATTGAAACTTAAGTTAATATAGAGTGCCTTATGTTTCTTCAGAGTATATTAAATAAGATCATCTCATGCCTTGCTTGGTAGGAGTCATTTCAGAATTTTTGTAGTTCACTCTAAGATTAAGGCATCAAGCTTAAAGATATCAGAAAACGTATGTAAAAGTAGTTGTAAATGACTTGGAAATTATACAACCCCTTTCAGTTTTGCTCTATATTTTGTAAGATCCATGACAAAAATTCTACACAAATGTAAACGTCCACAATATCCATAACTTCAAATTAAATGAGACTGGTGAACGAACTTATGCCATTGTGTAAATATTATCTCTATATTGTGGTCAGTATTAATTACGAATTATAGTAGTTGTCATTTGTTCATTCTGATATATTTACCATTGATATGAATGAGTAATAAAACTTTCTAAGACCATGTTACATTTTAAAATGTTTCAAACTGTCATTTTTAAACTGAATGTAGAAACAAGTATAAATTTACATTTTTTAATGCTGTTTTGTGATTACCTAGATATAACACTATATACAAATTGTGCAAATTTAAGATTGTTGAGCAACATAATTTACCTAGATGATTGGGATGAGGTTAACTCAGTCACATGAATTAGTAATTTTAATAATTCTGAAGGAAAATTTCCATTTAATTTACTTTTAAAGTGTTGCTGACTCAAAATCAATGACATTAAAAAAATTTTTAATACAGAAAATTCCAATTTTCTCATAAGTGTGGAAGTTGTGACTGTAGAACTTAATAAGGTAGCCCTTGGTACACTAAGGGCCACTTAGATACTTGTTTGATTGCACTAATTAACTGATAACTCAGACCCTCAAACCCTTTGATGTGATAAAGAGTGAGCCAAAGATATAACAAGCAAATATTTGGTCTGATAGATGGTCACAGTTTGTCACTTCCTGTTTGGTCTCAACTCTCAGAAAGCCCACCAGAACAAAACAATCAGTCATAGTATGATCTTGACCCACTGATGATGACTCGATTTCTCTGAAATACAACAAAGATTGTTTGTCTCGAAATACAAAATTATTAGATAAATATTGCCTTATCCACTTTATTAAATACAGTAATTTTAATTAAGAGAAAACTAATATAAATAGTATCTGTAGTAATATTCTTTTATACATTTAATAAACCTTGTACGATGTGCGTGATAAAAAACTACATCAATAGCTGATTAGATAGCTTACTATTAGCTCAGTACTTCAGGAGTAGTTTATGGAACTTTCCAATACTCTTGGAATAGTCGTTTTGACTGAACAGAAAAACAAATGTACTTTGGGATGTAAAGGGTTTTTTTGGGCTGTTATTATACTTACAATCTGTCAAAACCTGGTCTAGCCGGGATTTTTCCAGAGGCCTACATAAAATAGCTCTGACTATTAACCGCTCAAATCTATCCCTTTGATTTCACTTTAAATAATTTTTAGGTAAGAGCTCACATTTTGTAGGCCAAACAGAAAGTATCCAGAAGACCTTCAGTTCATCATAGCCACTTACAGTACGTGCCTAACACTTGAGGACCAGCTGCGTTCCCTACCGTTACTCAATAATGCCCTACGTGATTCAAGTAACGAGTTCTCTAACATAAATAGTTGGAAATCGTAAATCTCAATGTTAGGGGCCCACTATCCCAAACATTGATGTATAGTACCCTTTCCAAGTATTGTAACACTTACAATCTTACCCCTACTTCTGATGAACCCTTAAATTGGAACTTAACAAAAGTAAGGACTCTGAAAGCGTTAAGAGTACGTCTCTGTTCAATCAAAACTCGTGGATTACACCATTTTATTTTTTACCGATATCACAGTGTGCGCGCACGCGTGCGTGCGTGTGTGCGTGTGTGCATGTGTGTGTGTGCGCGCGCGTGCATGTGTGTGTGTGTTTGTATGACTTTTCCTTGAGTGAGATAACATGTCGCTGCAGAGAAAGAAAGAAACAAACAATCACCATGCAAACATCAGAGCTTTTCTCTGTTTAACAACTTTTGATGCATTACACCGCTTTTAGTACTAAAGCTAGCAGAGTATTTCAATGATTATTACTCTCAGTGGTTTACACCATTTCTAGTACTAAAACTAGCACAGCATTTCTCTGTTTGCTACTCTCAATGAATTACAATGTTTCTATGACTAAAATTAGCAGAGTATATCTCTGTTCACTACTCTTGGTGGTTACACTGTTTCAGGTTGTACTCTTTATGAATGATTCAGGAAGAACATTAGTTAATATCATGTGCTCTTTCTGCACTACATGAAGTGTCTGGCCCCTCAATACAGCTCATTATAGGTGTGAGACATATGTTCTTTATGTACCAATCACTGTTTTTTTAATCAAACAACTGAATTCAACAAAAAGTGAAATTTTAATTTTGGACACGTACACCTTTTTTGCATTAAGTGATTCAATTGTTTAGTTTTTTTTTCTATTTCAACAAACATGCCATTTTGTTTTATTAAGTATTTGGTTCATTTTCCATTTAAATTACTATTTTAGTTTGTAAAATTAACTATTTAGTTTTCAACTTAACACTTTAATTTGAGAAATAAAATAAACACAATTTAGGAGCTAATATGACAAGAGAATTCAATACAATTTACACCAAATGATTGTTCAGTTAACTGTTCCAAAAATACTTGGCGTTATTGAACAAACAGAAGATTATTGAACCCACTTAAAGCTTGGTCTGAAGACATTACCCTATCTTATCTTCCACTCACCTCAGTGATAACAATAGAGCAGCCATACAACACGAGCAGGCCATAAACATTTGGATTAATTACACTACCCAATTTACCTGCAATCTAACAATGGGTCTGATTTAATGAAACTCAGTTTGGACATTTATTTAGGTTCTCGATTCGGTTTACAAATACCTAAAAGATATTTTTGTGTTAAACAACCAAAACATAGTTTACAATCACACAATGTCAAATATGCAAAGTGAATTTCACGGTGATTGCTTGTGAATCATGTGTATATTTAGTACAATGATATATTAAGTCAGTCATAAATATTTGAACTAAGTTTTTTGTAATTATTGGAATTTGAAGAAGAAAATGTTCAAAATTACGTTTAACACATTTTTATATAACAGGTGATTATAAAACTACTGCAAATTATATATTGTATTTCCTGCATCTTTCTTTTATAAATTATATCCATGGGCTAACAAATGCGGGCTAACAAATTTTTAATAGGTAAGCCTACACACATTATTTAACTTTATGTTCTGATGGTCAAAGGAAACATATGAGCAAAAAATAATGTTTGACAAACAACCAAAAATTCAAAATTAAATTCATCATTTACTTGTCACTTTTGTTGGCCTTACAAATAGGCACTATGTATGTGATTTAGGTTTCACAACAAAAAACTTTAATGTAAGGGGAATAAAAGACAAACAAAATTAAATTTAAAGTGATATCAGAAGATATAATATTTAATTAATACCTGAATGTATTCTTGAATTTTAAAGTCATAATGTATTATTAATTTTTTATAAGAACATTTATGAACACTTTTTTTAAAGAATGACAGTTTTAAACTACTAGAATATAGTTAATGCTCTAAATGCTCAAATAGACAAAACTATTAATAAAATTGAAACAGTATTAGTCATTAAACATTCCTGAGTTGATAAATGAATCAATACACTTTAATTCTTTTGACAATGTACTTCGGAAACATTATACACCTCATAGAAAGTAATTAATTTAAATTTAGTAAATATATATAAAACAGAAAAATTATTACTCATGTTGAGTTACTCTAGAGCAATATACAGCACTTGTTTGAATTAACAATGTTTCAATACTGTTTTTATTTATTCAAACTGATTTATTTTTTATGTAATTAAAACTGTAAATAAAAACTAGCTATCCAGATCCGAATTCAACAGATAAAAATAAGTCAGACTTTTTCATTACATTTTTTTATGTTTCGACTTAGTTCTGATTTAATCCATCATTAAAATTGATTGTTTTGAATAAAATTTATTTCAAAAACCAATTAAGATATTTTAACATAATTTGACAGGTGTCATCAACTCACGTATCTAAAATATCCAAATACACACATATAAATTCAAATTTAAAAATGGTGCTAATGTAAATATTTAAAAATCACATTCCATAGAAAACAAGTAGGATTAAAAAACATTTGCAAGTGGAAAAGTTTTTAAACTTTTCAATACAAGTTTTACAGTACTTTCTTTGTTGAAATAGGTTTATAAATAAAAACAGCTGGGTAATTTAATTCAGACAAGGTTTCCAAAATATTAGCATACGAAACATATTCTTTAATATCACAGTAAATATTTAAACAGCCATAACTTCTTTATACATAAATTTTAATAAACTGGGCATTGTCCTCAAAAATTCTCAAACTTCATTTTTTTTTTTAAACCAACCAGCTTTGATACGATTTTAGTTAATAAAATAGAACAAATATTATTCAAATTTAGATATCTGAGTTAGTATCTGTCAAGTTTCACAACATATATCTTCAAAGATTTTTGAAATAAGATTTAAAAGAATACAAAACTGTGGACTATGGCTAAACTAAGCAAGAGTGAAACAATTTCAATGAACATTTTTGACTAATTTTCACCTGTGGAATACAATTTAAGGTAGCCAGCTCAACTTTTTGTGAAACTTTGTATATTATTAAGGACCTGATGGGACCTTCTTAAAATCATGTTATCTGTGCAATAACTATCAATACAAAGGTCCTAGAAACTTCATACATTGGTAACTCTTAATCGAAGGTAGATTTATAGAATATTTATTTTGGGATCAGAAGATTAAAATCAAAGAAAACGTAATTATAATATTTTTACATTACTCTTATTTTTTTATATTGCTCAGTAACAATAATGGCAAAAAAACAGAATAAACAAATTTTTAAACAAACTGAGTACACGTTTTATCATGTGATAAAGTTACTTTGTTGGATTGGCTGATAAATCTTTTGTTACGCTTTTGTTTTATTTTTTGATACTATGTTATATTAGTTTATTATATTCCATCATAAGAAATGTTTTTCCTATGTGCTATGGCTACAGTTATCACAAGATTTCATGAACAAATATAATTTTAAATTTTAAATAAGTCTAATTTTTACTATTTCCCAAAACTAAAAAATGAATGTATTTTTTAATTTTATATTTTTATGTACTAATGTAACATATCAAATAATGGTTGGTATAAAAAAAACAATAAATAGTAACTTGCGTGGATTTGAAGTAATTTTTCAAATTTTATAAAGTTTATAAGTAGTGAAGTATAAAATGTAAAAAAGTATGAAAATATTTTTTGTGGATGATTTAATTTTTTTTAATTGATATATACATATATTAATTCGTCAAAAAAATTACGATACCAAAAATGTACTGTGCAACAATAATATACCGTTGTGAAACCATTTTCGGCAAATATACTGTATGAACAACAATATATCATTATGAAACAGTTTTTGGCAAAAACACGAACAGCCAAAATCATTGCGAAACAGCCAAACGGTTAAATAAGTATATATGAAAGCAAAGTGTATCAATATGCAAACAGGTTTACAAAGTAAGCAAGTAGGGGTGTCTCTTCCCTAATACAGTGATATGGCAATGGAACCATATGGACAATGGAACCATATGGACAATGGAACCATATGGACAATGGAACCATATGGACAATGAACACTACAGTAATTCACTTTGCAAATGGTGTAAATACGAGATATAGCTTATATAATACGTTGAAATAAATTTGATTCTTTTATTTCACCTCTTTTCTAAGTTGCCATCTAACAAGAGGACTTGGTACAACCAATCAAAGAAGTTCTGCTTTTGTCTAAGAAGCACCCTCTTGTATAATTTCTTATATGAAAAACACACAAGTGGATAATAACTACTAATTTTAATAACCCACAACTGAGAGGACAACTCACCCTTCGTCCGGATTACTGTCAAGGTCCACATCGTCCCATTGATTAGTAGGAGGTACTGGGTCAGCCATCTTTAAGCTCACTCACTCAACACTTGCCTGAAACACGATGCCACGCTCAGTACTAGAAACATATCACGATTTTGAAACAGTACTGGATATTATTGGGTGTAAGATGAGTAAATAATCTAACAAGAGAGGACTGGTACTTGGTGGAGAGAGTTTCCTCTATTTTAGCCCTAAAACAGGTCCAAAACCACAAACTTTAGAAGGAAACCCCTTAAAAGTACCCACACAATTGTGAAAAATGTTTCCTCCAGTAGACATATTTGATGATTTTTTAAATACAGTATTATAATCTCCAATATGTCTGACAGTTTGAAGAGATGAATGAAAATATTTTTAGAGCGGATATTGAAGACTGCAATAACACACAACAGGTAAGTGTTGTGGAAACATCATCTCAACAGTACATGTGCATCAACTACTTAATTTCTCTACATATCTTCCTCTCCATTTGTTCCTTATACCCCACATGGACAGTACTTAACATGTTGACTGCTGCGGACAGTTGATGTTACTATCCCGGCTAATTTCGGTACATGACAGTAGGTGCCATAGTGAACGAGTTATAGAATATAGTTTCTTAAAAAATTTCGTGATTTTTTTATAATTATCTTGGCTGAGATTTTTAAATTTAATAAAACTTATCAAAATTGATGAGAACCAAAAATAAACAGGCAATAAACAGCCTTATAATAAATAATAATTAGGACTCATTAACCAGGTTTCGTCATGGGGGATCAACATTCAAACAGAAGTTTACCATATTTGAGGAAAATATCTATGATATTCTGATTTTGTTTTAATTTTAATTTTTATACATACATTAAAAATCCCATGACATCAAGAAATGGGTTCATATCAAAGCTTCAGTTATTGTTTAGTGTTGAGGTCTCTGTATTGATTTAAATTAGGCAAAATGAATAGAAAACCACTATAACAAATAAGATTTATTTTCTTTTCAGATAATCACTAACATACAATTGTAAATTATAAAACTATACCTAATTTTTAAAAATACAGGATGCAGTTATGTTTATAATTTGGCAACTGGTAATTGTGTCTTACGTTCTGTACAATAAACTACAGTAAAAAGTATTTTAGTTCATTGTAACTTTGGCTAACTTCCCACAATCTTCATGCTGTGATGACAGGAAATGTTATTTGAATACACATTTGCTCTGCATTTATTCTGCCATTGCTGCATTTCGTGTGTAGAGAACAGTTCAGTTACAAATAGATTGCTTTCATTGTGTAGTGACAAGTAGACAGCTTATAGCTTAAAGTTATATATAGTTTTTAGCTTGAATTTTTAACCAAGATTGTAACAGGCATTCACTATTTGTCAATTAGTAAATATAAAACATAATTAATACTCTAAGCATGCGTATGGTTAATGATGTTAAAAGTCCTTTCTTTTGAAGAGCCGACAGTGAAATGACCGTGCTGTAGTAAAATGACCGTAAGTTTTACCCCGTACAACAGTGCCGTATTTCAAAAATTATTTTCGGTTATAGAAATATTGGAGAGGTTTTATTTCAAAGATCATATCTATTAATATGCATCCAAAAGCTTTTTATTTTTCCTTATAAAGTGTATACTTCCTGAATATTCAAATGATGAATTAGAAACAAAAATTTGAAATATTTTCTGAATGAAAAATTCCAAATGTTGTTTAACTAAATGCTTATGGTTGTGCATTAATTAGATATTTAAAATGGGCATCTCAACTCTACAGCTAAAAGTAGTCATACAAATATTTGAGGTATCAATATTTGAGCAGTAGCTACTATGGGGTTAAAATCAAGATAACCAGTGCAGCTTAATTCAAAAGTATGGTTCTTACTAGCCATTGATTTGAAGTATCCCATGTGCCACCCAAACCAAACCTTTTGTTATATGCCATTCACCTATAACAAAATTTACTTCAATGTCCCAACCCACATTATTAGAAATCCCAGGTAAAAAAAGTTTTGCCTTGCATTATTCCTGTCAATTACTTGGAAATGAATACAGAGATTATCACAAGAATTAAGATAAGGTGAACTCAGGCTGTATTTCCACAGAAGCCACTATTATAAATACATTACACTGTACAGTTCAGTTGCCACACAGCAGTGTGTGGTTGGTAGACTTTGGTCGGACAGTGGTCTGATCTGACTACCTCCGGACCAGACAAACAACTGTAACTTGATAGTAACCCATTGCTTTAAATGCACCCGTGTAAATGGGGCTACTTACAAAACCACAACCAGGTCATAGTAACTATTTGGTTGCTGCATTTCATTTATTTCACCACATTGTTTAATGAAAGCCAAGAACACGCTAAGCTAAGGTGTTGAAGAGATTAAATATTCACTTAACTTAAAAAACAAAAATTAAGGATTCATAGGACTTAGCACTAATTGTGTATAAAATGTGCTTTTCATTTAATTCAAATAGGCAATAGTAGTAGTAATAGTAATAGGCATATACAGAGCCACAACTAAAAGAAATCTGGACAGAATCTTATTACAACAAAAAAAAGCTTTAAGAATAATTTTTAACCTAAAACAAAGAGATACAGTGAAACCATACTTTTCTCAACTTCAAATTTTAACTGTATATGATCTATACATTTATGAAACTGTTTTATACGTAAAAAAATACAACAATCCAATTAGTACTTTAAATCATCATGATTACAATTTAAGACGTAGCAGATATGTGGAACAACATAGGCTGAAGTTTTATGAAAAGAAAACTAGTTTCATCGGCACAAAATTTTTGTTTACCCTTCCTCTCAATATTCAAAATGAGCAAAATTATGAAAAATTCAAAAAAACTACTTAAAGATTATTTATTAACGTTATCCTTGTATTCTTTTGAAGACTTTTTTTGTTTCAATATGTAAATAACTTTTAAGTATTGTTGGGTATGTTTAGAAATGTATAAAATCCCCTTAAATTACCAAATAATTACCTTAACTAATAACTGCCTTGATGTAGAAATTGCTTTAACTTACTCTGTAGAAGGCTACATAGCCAAATCTTACTTTTTCAGTGAGTGTCAAACTGATTTTTATGTTTTAATATATAAATGATAAATTTATATTGAGATTTATTGTGACGCTATTCTTATAATCTGTTACATGTCTGAATAAAGAAATTTTGAATCTGAATTTGAATTAGTAGGCCTACACAAAATAGAACACATTTATTTTCGCCTAAGAACTGATCATGTTTTTAGACAATTTTGAACTACCATAACAGACTATAAATAATAGAATTAGACCTTTTCTATTTCTTATGGTTTCATCAGTTGCCTTTTTAAACAAAATCAACAATAAATATGTTTAAAATTTGTATATGTATGGTTTAAGCAACTTTTAACCATTTAATGGTATAAATATTGAAAATTTATTCAAAATTGCCTTACAAACACTGTATGTTATATAAAAATCTACACATTTTGTAGGACTGAACTATTTAATTTACTGTGCTTATAAAATCTCAAAAACTAAAATATTTTGGACAGAGATTCAGCACAGTCATATCTTTTACATCAATCAAAATTATCATACATACAATTTTTATGATAACTTCAATAGCTGTTTATCTAGAAAATCGTATATCTTTCATAGCTTTCGAACAAAAACCCTTAGTGAATGCAGGTGAGGCTTTTTTGTCAAACCCTTTTGGCTCAAGGTGACAAAAGT
Source organism: Homalodisca vitripennis (assembly GCF_021130785.1). Lineage (NCBI taxonomy): Eukaryota > Metazoa > Arthropoda > Insecta > Hemiptera > Cicadellidae > Homalodisca > Homalodisca vitripennis. The sequence goes on along the minus strand of NC_060211.1, from coordinate 38,848,074 downwards.
TTACTGTACAATAGTTTTTATTCCGACACACTATTGATATAAGGGGCTAAGAATATTAAAGACCAAATGGGTTATAAATAGTACAAAATTCATTTAAAATATGTATAAAGTGTTTTTAATAAACTAACTGTTCTTTGTTTGAAGTTTATTTTTAACGATGGAAGGATTGTGAAGGAAACATGGCAAATGTCCGGAAAAATCCTGTTTCCTTCACAAACTAACTGTTTTTTTAACTAACAACACTGTTTTATAGATGAAAAATCTAATATCACTTGTAAAAAATTACAAGCATAGCCTAGTATTTATCAACAAACCTACGCACTAATTCAGTAAAATAAAAAAACTGTTCAGCTGGTCATTGATATTCATATGGGTACTGAGGCCCCAAAACAGGATATTTTCAATGAAATGCAAAATAGGATTTTTTTTACAAATGCAATATTTTTCTTCATATTGTGTTTGTGAGTTAAAGGAAAAGTGGAAATGTTGCATTAATAGCATATTTAGATTATTTTTTGTATTTGACAGTACGAGTAAGTTATTTTATTCAGACCTATAACAAGCCACATTATATATTATTAATTGATACGATTTCTGAATGACAACATTTTTTATTTATGTTTAACGCATTTCAATAATTTCATATTTTCCCATTTTGTCTCACACAGTCGTTAAATTACGTGACAATCTGATCTTATAACGTGTCTAATTTTGAGATCACGTTTTACTCTTTTTGAACAGTATTAAAATATTATGCAAGCGGTCCCATATTTTTGTTACATCCTGCCTACCTTGACTTGGAAGGCCGTCTGGTTTGATGCACAGAACTTACTGAATGCAGCATTTCATTTAAAAATAGAAATAAATACCATTATTAATTATTCATTTGAATTTCTTGTATTTCTACAAAATTTAAATACATTTAACTATTTATTTGCCTAAAATTTCTTATCAATTTACTAAAAGTACCTACAGTTGAAGTACAAAATAATATAAAATTATTTAGAATCAACTAATGAATTTTCAAATAAATATTTTTCTTTCCATGCCTATTAGGCTAATTAGTAATTAATTGCCACCAAGTAAATGGAGCAGATTCTAGTGATTGCCTTTAAGTATTACTCTTTTGACTTTTCACAATTTTTTAAACTACTTTTATTTTTTTATGTTCTAAAATCATTTAGTGTAAGAAAAAAAATAAAGCATTAAATTACCCGTGTGTGTAAACAAATCTTTCTTGTCACACAATTTTTTCTTGTACGTGAAAATACATACTATTTGATATTTTCACTGTCCCCCTCCTTCCCCTCTCTTCTAACACCATGTTTTAAATATGCAATATATGAAAAAGAATAGGTGGAGACCGATCAATTGTCGCATTTGGAAATTTCCACAAAAATAGAACGTCAACACATTCTTGCATCTTGTTACAAATAAGATACAAAAAGGCCCACACGACTTGCCCAGCAACCTTACTTGAACTGAATTAAACTTATTTATCTTGTCAAAAGTATTAAGTCAAACTAATGAGTTACATCGAATTAGATCAAATGCATGTCAGAAACATTGCAATATGCATGGACCTGTTTAATACTCCAGTAGTACTAAAAATAAAACAATAAAAAAAACCAATAAAAAAACCAATTAAAAATACAAGCACAATGGCCCATGAACCGCTCACGTGACTTGTTGTGATAACCTGAATAATGTTCAGACTCTTCAGGTCATTGTATCTCTTACTGACCGTTCTCATAGCATTTTGTAAATACAAAGGAAGTAAAATTTAACTGTACCGTTTTAACAACTGATACTCCTTTAAAAAGTACTGATTAATAAAATAATTATTTTATTGTATAAATAATATTTTATTAAAAATGTTTTGCTTAAATTGTATAAAATGTCAATCGCCAAATTACAAGGTCCAGATTTGTCAAAACTGTCAAAATTTCAATATTGTTATCAACATTTACAATATACCTAATTTCATGATCACAATTACAAAGTTCTGAGTCGGTGGGAAATGTATGGGATGCTCATTAAATCACTATTAAGTGCCAATCACCATATGTATTCAGAAGGAAAATCCACATGTATTTCATCACACACATACGTGTTATGCGTTGCTTTAGTTCAGTTGAAAGAATGTCTAGAAAAAAATTAAGCTTTAGATCTATTGATTGATTAGCAAATGGGGCCAAGACCCTAAAAAAGAAACAAATGAAATGAGACATGTGTCCATATTCAAAGATAATACAAGACCATACTCAGAAATCAGAAATCAGAAATTCTTTATTGTCAGACAGTAGAACACTGCAAAATAGCGTCAACAATATTATGTAATAGTTAATTACATTAAGTTATTTTCAGAATAGCCCAATAAAATTAAATATAAAAACGTCAGATTAATTTAATCAGCACTAAAGTTTTTGTCAATGCTAAAATAAATCAAACTAAAGCTTACATAGGTGGACTGGTCTTAACATAAAGCTTAACATAAGCTAGTCGACCAGAGCACTCGAACAAAGTCCCTGACACTGTAGTAAGCCCGCTGTACCAAATGCCGCTTGACCTCCCTCTCAAAAGAAGGACTTGTTTTTGTTTTCATAGAGTCTGTGAGTGCATTATATAGTTTAATGCCGCTGGTTAATAAATGTCTTTCAAAAAAACTTGTTCTATGGGCAGGAATGGTAATCATATTGGAGTGACGTAGATTGTGACGATGTAGGGGGATTTTGAGATTTGAAAAGGTGGAGGTTTTGTGAACAAATGTCACGCAGTACAAGATATAAATCGATGGGGAATGTTAGAACCTTTGCCTCCCTAAAAAAGCGACCTACAAGAAGCTCTACACGGTTTCCCAAAAACCGCTCTCAACGCCCTTTTCTGGAGTTTTAAAAACGAATTTTGTACGTACACTTTCACATCCCCAAATGACTACAGCATATGTGAGAAAGGGGTAGATAAGCCCATAGTAAGCAGCCAAGGTCACTCTGGTATCAGCAAACTTTGACAGGTTTTCTAATAACAAAAATCCCCGAGCTTAGTTTCCTACAACGAGCTCAATATGATCGTGGAAGCTTAATTTATTGTCAATCTGAACGCCTAGAAACTTTAGCGACTTACCAGATGAAATCTCTTCATCCCCCAAGTGGAATGGAATTTGCTCCAAATCCGGAGAACTTCTGATAGAAAAATGGATCATTTGAGTTTTCTCCCTCGTTATTTACTACGAGGCTGGTTTATGCTGAAACCACTGGGATATTTTTTGTGCTTCTTCAGAAGCCAGAGTCATGAGGTCCAAGTGGTTTGGGGCTTTCACTGTGAGGGATGTATCGTCTGCAAAAAGACAAATTTTGGCATTGGGACCAGAAATGCAATTTGGGAGGTCATTCACAAACAAGAGGAACAAGATTGGTCCCAGTACTGAACCCTGCGGGACTCCTCTTATTACCTCACATGGTTTTGACGAAGCTGTTCTTTGACAGCCATAGCTGTCCAAAAAAGGAAGCTGAACTGATTGCGTCCTCCCACGCAGGTAAGATGAAATCCAACAGTACGATACACCTCTAATGCCAAGTAAGTGAAGTTTTTTTAGCAAAAATTTATGATTAACCATATCAAAGGCCTTGGTCAAGTCGAAAAAAAACAATCCCATAGCTAAATTGCCCGAGTCCAGAGCCTGTGTCATAAATGAAATAACAGAGTCAACTGCGTCAGTGGTTTGATTTTCCTTTAATGAAACCAAAACTGACTTGCAGAGAGAACTCCGTTTCTCGCCAGAAAAGACAACAATCTATCCAGAAATATTCTTTCAAATATCTTAGAAAAGGTTGTAACCAGCGAAATAAGGTCTGAAGTTACTACCAAACGTTCCTAGCTCCTCTCTTGTAGAGAGGGGTGGACTATAGCGTGTTTTTGTGAATTAGGAAATTCACCCACTGAAAAAGATAAATTAATTAAATAAGCAAGTGGGGAAGAAATTAAATCATGGATCTGCCTGAAAAGCTTAGACGATAGTCCATCATTTCCACAAGATGGCTTAGGTTTTAAAGCAAGTATCACACCGCGATACTTCCTGCTCTGTGGTGGGGGACAAGAACAGCGACTTGGTTACAGATTGTGGTGTAGTAGTTTGGTGTTGACTCGCTTAGGGCCATGAGAAATATTTCCACTGGTGTCATGGTATTGACCAATAGTCGAGAAGAAGTTGTTAAACATATGGCAACCCTGACAGGATCCCTAACTTCATTGTCATCAGAATCAAGCAAAGTGGGGAAAACATTATTATTTTTTCTGGAAGGCTTGCTGTCATTAATGAGAGTCCAAATGGTTTTTGTCTTATTTGCTGATTCAGAGATCCTACTCAGGAGTTGATCCGACTTAGACTTCCTTATTGCACTTTTATAGGAACGCCTTAATTTTCTGTATGCCAATCTGGAGGGATGTGAGGATTCTAGGTCCTTCGTAAAGGAATAGCAAAACTGTAGCTGATCCTTGAGTCTTAGAATTTCGGGACTCTCCGTGACGATCCTGTTAGAAGAATTAAGAGGGTGTATTCTTGTCTTTGTCAGAGGAAAAGTTGCTTCAAAGTAATAAGAAATTAGATTTGTAAATTCATTAAATCTATCATTGAAGTCCCCTGATTTAAACACACTACTCCATGTTTCATTTTTTAGAAAATGCCTGAATGTTTGGATATTGCGGGACGTTATCCTTCGCGACATTCTAAACTTAGGCAAAGGTATGGTCTTAGCTGGGAGGACGATAACAGCTTCCTGACCATGATGATCTGATAACGCAGTTATCACGACATTGCTATTTATCAAGCTAGGATCAATGTTAGTAAATATATTGTCAATTGCAGTTTTTGAACCCTTAAACTCCCTGGTGTAAGAGGTTATGGTATGTCTTAGACCAAATGTTTTCATGATATGAATGAAATGTCTACTGGATGCCTGATTACTCAATAGATTCTATGTTGAAGTCTCCAATAACAACAAGTCTATGACTCCGCCGAACAACTCTAGCAAGACAGTCACCAAACAAACCGGAAGAATTCTTCACAGTTATATCCAGGAATTCTGTAGACAGCAATAATTATAATACTCTCAACTCTCAACCGTTCCAAAGCTGAACTTTTGCAGCAGATAATTGACAAGAACTCTCGGAACAAAACTGGGATACATCAACACGTTCACAAACCACATTACTATTTGCCAGGATACATACTCCACCCTTTTGCCGAGATTGGCAACAAAAGGCCGACACATTGTTTATACTCCAATAGAGAGAAGGACTCGAACTGTATTTCCGATAATTTGTGCTCAGATAAACAAATTATTTCAGGGTGTGTCGCTCTCTAGGTGTATTTCTAGGAGGTCTTTGTTTGTTCGAATCCCACAGATGTTCTGGTGGAAAATAGTGAAAGCTCCCTTTTTGTAACCGACACCTGTCGCAGAGGGAAAGACTAATGTCATTTTTCTCTTGCTCCGTAACCTGTCCCCGTTCTAAAAAAATTATAATTTGCCTCAGAATTAGTCCATGTTTTCGATTCAAAGTTAGAATTGTACACTATTCGGGTACTAAATATTCGTTCTGCTTTAGAACATTGTTCCATTTTGATGTGTAGGGGCCTGTGCTTTACGCCATTTTGAGGACTTCCTCGAGATCCAAGCCCAGGAGATAAAGGCCTGATTTTCCCAAAACAGCTCGGTAGAGCATTGACTATGAGTTCCGCAACCCTTCGCTTCCCGAGCTCGTTAAAATGCAGCCCATGCCTCGTAAAGAATCGCCTTGGGATACACTCGAGTGAAACAAAGTCAGCATGATCATGTCTCCCAACCGTAGCAAGAAGATCCCGGTTTTAACACCATTAATGACATCATTTAGATTTGGAGCATCAAATCTCTTGGGAATACCCAATACAATAAACATTGGTGTCCGCCAAACCCTCCAGTGCCCGACCGAGAGACACGCAAAGCCCATCGCAGTGGTCAGGGACATTGTTCGTACCAGCCAAGATGACAACATAATCCTGTTTTGTGAGTTTGCGGCCACTGAGGTACTTCTTAATACTTCAATACTTTCTTAACTTACAGAGACAAGCAGCTCAAAGATGTTTCCCTTTCTATCACTCTCTTTTAAACCTCAGTGTTTGAACCTATGAGCTCTTTGAACCAAGAGGTTATTACTTAATACTTGTAAATTCCAACAAACTTAATCACTATGAAAACTAGTGACTAAAATAATAATGAAAACAAAATAACATACATTTACCGGCAAAACATGAATTTATTTATTAATAAAATTAAACAGATAGTTATTGTAAAACATTAACAAATAATTAAGTACAATTACACAGCATAAAAAATGAATTCTTAATTTAAAAATGTATCACCTACATAAAAAAAATTATGTTAAGAATAAAAAGGATTATTAAGCAAAAACTTATAACATTTTTATGTAAATGTTTTTACTGAATGTTTAATGGAGATTGATTAACTTTATTAAATACTTTCAAAGACAGTAACATGACTTGATAATGACCCACAGTAACAGGGCCGCATTTACAAATTCGGCGCCCCTAGGCCTACAGACCAAAGAGCACCCCCCCCCCCTCCCCCAGAGGACTCTGATTACACTGACGTAGAAATCCAGTAAATTTCTTAATTACGTAATTTTGATGAAAGATAATTACAATAGTATATATATATATATATAGAGGAGTGTTTTGAATAAATAAAATTAAGCAATGAACCAATGAATGAGTCAACGTCGCACCCCGGACCTAGTTGACCTTGGCCACCCGCCCCGCCGCCGAGCACCAACACCACCCGCCGCCGCAACTTTTTTCTTTTGTGTACTTTAAAATTTATGCGCCCCCTAAAATTTTGCGCCCTAGGCCTGGGCCTAGTGGGCCTATAGGGAAATGCGGTACTGCACAGTAATGACCTTGTAAATAACAATAAAAACATACTGACATTTAATGAACATAATTTTAATACTAAAAATCAAAATTGTGCAGCTATTGGTTTCTATGGGCTGAGCAAGGTAATAAATAGTTGTAGAGTTGTTTCACTTAAAATCTTTAACAGAATAAAACCATTAATTTATAAGAAGTAGCAAAGAGGAAATAGAGAATAAACAAATTTGTAAATAAACTGAGTACAATCATATAAGATTTTAACATGTATCAGTTTTATTAACAAAATAAAATGAAACATAAAAGAGTGGAAAGTCAATGTCAAGTCAAGTTACGTTTAACTTATCACAATTTATGATGATTTTAGCAGAAATTTAATGCTCAATCGTGACTTTGTCAATAATTTTATGGTGCACATGACAAAAATAAAGATTTAATTTCATAGCAACAAATGTAACTGGCAAAATATAATCAGACAGAGCTGGTATTGGTGCCATACCATTGAAGGCATCAAAGGAAATAAGGAGGAGATAACCTCACTGGCAAGAAAGCAGTCAGGTCTCTCTTGACAGGTCTAAATATCAAATAAAGTTATCCTGTAAATTTCAGGAAGAAGTTATAAAGAAGTGGGAGAGAAGCTTGATAGGTTCATTGTGGCAGAACTCCCACTGACAAAGGTGGTCAAGGCTGTTCATAAACCCTTAGGAGAAAACAGTGTGACTTGACCCAGCGAAAAGTAGTCTTGGGACCTCCCTGAAAACATTTTTGGAGACTAGGACTAAGAAGTCTGACAAATTCAGTAATGAAGAAGATTAGCAGAATACTATTAGCTGGACTGTTCAGTCACTTCAAGCGTCGGTGGGACTGGATTGAAAAATCTTTTCCTGAACCTTTGGATGTGGAAGAGGCAGATACAAGGACGTAGAGGATTTACTAATTTACTATTATCTGCAATTAAATGAGGAAATGGCCATTGTTAGAGAAGCTGTACCATCCTCCAAGGTACAGGAAAACCTGCTGGAACAGGATGTGCTGGTTGGTCAATAGCTTCTGCTATCACATTACAAGAGCTTCGCTTTTTGAGCTTTACCTGTCTCTGGTTACATAAATCAAATGTTTCACAGATATGTTGATATCTTTTCTACACATAATGACTTACAACTCTGTGTATTTTCACTTCCTCAGCGTCTTATTTGAGGGATCAGCAAGAGAATAACGCATTGTTGGTCACAACAAAGCCTAGACAGAAGGAAATCATTCTGAACCATGTCTGACATGCCTCCATCAAAATCATCATTCAAGATATCATCACCTAGTTTATAGTTTATATAGGAAATCTCCATGATAAGAAAGAGTAGCTCAATACCTAGCAGGGATCACTTCTGGCTGGTTCATACCTTCCAGTTGAAGCCACCAATGGGCACAGCAAAAACTGATGTGTCACTTAAATCTGGGCAACCTTATGGAGGTGCAGGAGCGGCACATCCCTAACTAATTACAGAGCAAAGATACTTTTACAAGGTACTCCACTCAGATAACATTTGTGAAAATTATGTGTGCAGGAACAGGAGTCAGTGGAACAGCTGCGCACAGGGAGGACTCTGAAAACTACGACTCGTATCAGGCGAAAACTGAAACTCTGAAAACTCGTATCAGGCGATTCTCTCTATAGGAAGAGGGTATATCCTGCTTACATATCCTGAGGGTCCTTACTGTCTCAATGAGGGTCCTATAACAAACTATGTTTCTTTCTTACTGAATCCAGAAAACAGCCAAGAAAGATCTCTCAGATGAGATTTGTGATTTAGAACTCAAACAAATTCCTATGTGGCAATCATCTCTTCTTTCGCCATATTCCTACCTCTGCGACACAGGGTCTTGAGCGCTCCACTACTGAATTTTATTAAGTTGTCAACTATAGTAAAATTCTTCTAACCTTTTGAAATTCATTTCTCTCATGTCTAAGAAGTTGGGAGAAGCTTTTCAAAACCACTTTAGCTGACACTTTAAAATGGCTGGAAGATAGTCCAGCCAAAGATGTTCCGATGACTCTTTTTCAATTAAAAATGTACAGATTTCTCTTGAGTCAGAGTCCCAAGTATCCTTAGATGTCTTTGGATATGTTCATGGTGGTTCCCTGATTCAGAAGTCTCTTTTTTTATTTTGTAGGTACATGTTACAACATTTTCCTCCTCAAGAGGATCTATGAACATTTTGTACTGTTTTAGTTCTTCCATAATGCGATTTTACTTCCCTCTTCCACTTATTCACAATTCTCTTGCAAAGCTAAGGGGTACAGTACATTAAATTGGTGTTCAAAACATGTCTATTGGGGCCTTAACCCTTTTCTTACCAAAAGGTCTATGTACTTAGTTCTTATGATGCTTTCATGGATTGGTGTATACATACCAGCCAATACCTTATACCAGAAGTTTACCTTATGAGGTCAAAATTCTAGAGAGTATGATCACAACAAGTCTTGTTTGAGTCATAAAAATTACTAGATCTATAAACTCATTCATATTATAATTTTCTATGTAAAAAATATTCACTTTTGGACATAGTCAAAAACAAAAATCAAAGAAAACATGTCTGCAATCAAATAAACATTAAAGTTATTTCTTACTGGAATTAGGCCAACACTATCATACAATTAAAACATGACCAGTTTTGCTCCTGTCACAATAGTCTTTGTTTCTTTTCCACAAATTTCTTTCACATTCAGGATTATTCAGCACCATTCCAACATCTTCAAGCCAGCAAAACACTGTTTGTCATCTTTAAACAAACTTTAATTTATTTTTGTAAAGTATAGGTCTACTATTAATTTTACTTTCTTGTTTAGAGTCTGTTTTTATTATGGGAGGATTGTGATGGAAACAGTATTTTTATAGAAGAAAGTCACTTTTAAAATAAATATTGCAGTTAGTTCAAAATTGTGTTTACAGTAAAGTTGATGTTAGTTATATATATTTTATTAAAATTTATTGATAGTAACAATAATTCCAACTACTAATAAATTATTAAAGTTTTTATATTTGATTGTTAATATTGATGTAAAACTCTGCGTATTGTACTCTACTCTTTTGGTCTATTGGCTGCAGTATAATAAGCGGCCACTACAATTAGAAACAGAACCAAATTATCAATTAGAAATATCTAAACAATTAATACAAAAATGTTTTAACTATAGTTATTTACAATATTGCTTGCTGTTTTTAATGTATAAAAGAAAAATATTCTTTAAAATTAACTTAAACTGAAATTATTTGAGTAATTTGGCCAAAAGTACAATGGGTAATTCTAAGCAATATATGGGTCAACCTCGATTTTTCTCATATTACAATATAATGTTCCAATAGTCAATTAGAAAAGGAAATGACTAGAATTTCTTGCCGGAAAGCAGTTATAGGGAGCAGGCAACCGCCAGACGGTCATATATTGCTTGGAGTTACCTATAAGTGATCAGGGGCACTGACGTGATCTGGGCTTCAAATTTGGAACTACTCGAGTTAATTTTTTTTCTAAAAGAGCAAGCCGCGCGAAGCGCTGCGCAGCGGGCAGGCATCGTGCGTGATCCTTTTTTTTTATTAAAAATTTCTGATAAATTGTTATTACATATTACAATATAATGTAGGTAATGTATGTAAAACAATTTTAAACACATAATTACATGCTGGAAAGCAAAGTAAACCAATATAATCCGCCCAATACAAAATCTCCGTAAAAATCTGGTAAAGGAATCTGTGTCATTCCTTTGGCCTGAATCAATTCAGTATATACGAAGATCACGCACGATGCTTGCCCGCTGCTTGCTCTTTTAGAAAAAAAATTAACTCGAGTAGTTCCAAATTTGAAGCCCAGATCACGTCAGTGCCCCTGATCACTTATAGGTAACTCCAAGCAATATATGACCGTCTGGCGGTTGCCTGCTCCCTATAACTGCTTTCCGGCAAGAAATTCTAGTCATTTCCTTTTCTAATTGACTATTGGAACATTATATTGTAATATGAGAAAAATCGAGGTTGACCCATATATTGCTTAGAATTACCGTACAATGGCTATGAACATGCTTTATTTGTGTCATCAAAACATGTTTATCCTTCAAAATAGTAAAGTGTAAGTAAGATTTACATTGATTGTTTATTACATTAAATAAACATGAATAACTATCAGATAATTTTATTTTGAATTCATTATCACTGTTTTAGATATAAAAACATAGCAGCTCTACACTATAATTTAAAATAACTAAAAATGTTATTTGGTTAAACTTTTTTATTCCGTAATTTAAATAATCATGAATATCGATGATTTGGTTGTGGTGGTGGTACCGCTTATTAGGCCTATAGATAACTACAACCGGAATAACACCTTTAGGGATATTTTTGTATGTTACCCAGCAGTGCAGACAGATTTGAGAATGGTTAATATTTAGTGTCAGCCCATTCATTTTCTAGGTTTTCTTTTTGTTTCTATAACTTCCTACATTTTGGTTTCTGTAATAATTTGTATTTTGTACCTTATACTTTTTAAGCGTTGTTCATAAAAAAACAAATAATGTGTAATAGGTAAAGTATATATTTATCATGACATTTGGTACCTGAGTGCTGGGTACTCATAAAATTATTTTGGACTCATCTTGTATATTATACAATGGTGTAAATTCTTGGGACAAAAAGCTGGGTGAGAAGGAAAACCGTAACCTCACAATCAAAATTCTGCTAACCACAAAGAATTTTATTTTTTATTCAATCACATTACTTTGTTTTTTTTATGTTCTCCAGTATATCTAAACTGGTACAGAATGAGTAATAAGATTAATTGAAGGGACAATAGAATTCGATGTTGGTCAATGAACATAAAATGCAGTTAGGTTGCCAAACGATAATTTTTTATACAATTAAGCTATCATATATTTCAAGTACATTACTTACATTTCACTGTTTATACGGCGAAAATAAACAACACATTCACATTAACAAACCAAACTGTATCTATCGGAACACTGAAAGAGGCTAGGCTAGGCTAACACAAAAGAGTAACCACTAGCCAATCTGTCAGCTCCCCTCTTCCAACTCAAACAAAAACATAAGAATTGACCACAGCTGTTGAGAAACGCCACTGGTTCAGCTGATCACAAGAAAAAAGATCAGCTGTTTCGTATAGCACAAAATTTACCCCTGAACAAACATCGGGTATTTCATTCCGATCGGTTGTTATTTTTTTAATTGCTATCACAAGCATAAACCGGCAAGTATTTAATTCTTAATTTCACTGCTTTTTGCTTTGTTAACTCAAATTATTTAGTGGAGGAAACACGGTAAATGGTTGTTTTATGAAAAGAGATGTCTATTTATATTTCTTCAATCTTTAATCTTTTTATCCACAGACAATACCTATCAGTTACATCAGTAAAAAAAAAACAATACTATGGTAATCAAGTTATTAATGTGATTTAAAAAATTCTCTTTAATAGATTGTTTAAGGATATATGTTTGTTTTCAGCGGAAATATATTGTTAACTATTATGTTCTTTGAATGTGGAATGAATGATTCTTCTAATACGGGAAGAATGGTTTTTTAACTGTTATACTTTAGAAATAATAATTCTCATTGGTTTAATTGTCGGCTATTTATAAATATCTTAAGTAGTTCGTTCTGTATCGGCTCCATTATTAAATTTATATTTATTCCATTATTTTTATGATGAACTGAATATAATGTTTGGCAGTGCAGGCTGCGGCAACATAGATACTTGCCGCACCGATTATTGGAGGCACGAGGCATTCGTGATCAAACACTGTGAGGTTTTGATATGTAATCTGATAGGTACTATTTAGAGGAATGTTTTTCGTTTGACGTCAGCAAAGCAGGCAGATATGGTAATAGTCTAGGAGGGTACGGTCCAATAAACGGACCCCGGTTTTTTATATCGAAGAATAATCATCGATACCTATATTTCGCAATCATAGACTATAAAATCGATATAAAAGTAATAACAATTATATGTTTAAATTAAAATGTGAATTTAATGATAACAAATAATAAATGAACATTACCAAAATCGGGAAACTCATAACTTTAACTAAATGAACAGAACGAAACGTTTTTACTAAAGTTGTGTCCACCATTACCTTCTTTTTTTGCATCTGAAGACGACCATGTTAGCTCCTCTGACAGTTACATTTGTTACCTTTCCACAAAATATCACATAATGGATTCTTAGGTACTAACCCAACATCCTGAAGCCATAAAAAACATATTTTATCGTCTTTTTAAAGCAATTTCGTGAAGCTTCCTAACGATTGACGGCCATTTTAATACACAATGTTACGTGAAATTTAAAATATTACACTTGTATTATTTGAAAGTGTTTACAGCTGTTCATATAGATTATTTAAGTTGTTAAAAATTAATTCATCAGTATCGATTGATTATATCGATGGAATGATTAAGTAATATCGTTTGCCAATGTCGATATAAAAAAACCGGGTCCCGCTTATTGGACCGTACCCGTCTAGGAGTTAATTTGTTACAATTATCTTCTCATATTCTTGTAACCTTTTTGATATCCTCCCATTTCGACCTCATCAAAATTAATGCGACCGACAATCAATATTTTTCTTAGGGAAAACTTCGATATCAAGAAAAACCTAGGTTGAGTTCTTATACAATGTAAATTGATTCTTGGTTCTTGGATTATAAAGGCAGAGGTAACAGGATTGTTACTGCACTGAGAATTTTAATTATAAAATAACAAAATTGACTGTAACAACAATTTGTTACTACTAACACATTTGTTACTGTTAATATTGTTGGAGTAACATTTTATTACTGAATTAATAGATTTGTGTCTTTTGTATATGTGTGTGTACGCATTATAGTGGACTCAGAAATAAATTGAACGTTAACTTAAATTGAAAACAACTTTACATGCTAAAATTGAACTTAAAGCCGAAATTCAACCGTAAATTTCTCAAACTGAAACAATAAATAAATTCCATCTTATGAAAATGAAATAATTCGAACCAAGCTTGCAAAAATATTTGAATAGTAAAATAAAAAATAAAATGAGATCTGATAAAAAAAGAGTGAGAGCTAAACAGTTAACTTAGTTATTTCAGAAATAAAAAATTACAGTAACCTAATTGAAAACTAATGAACACTGTACGAAGTGCTTCTCTAAAGCTTTGCAAAAACAACTGCATCATCGAGATCAAGTTAACGTGACAGTACATGTAAATATAATACAAAGTATTAAAAAAAAATCCTGTTTCCTTCACAATACAAAGTACCTACAAAGATTTTTACTAATAGAATGAAGTCTTTAACCAAAGTGTATTTCTCAAATAAGGGCGGGAGAAATCATTTCTATGTTTCTCTATAGAAAGCAAAGTATAAAAGCCCTTTGATGAAAATCAGAGACAATTATTATCCAAAAGACATAATCTGTTGACAGTATAATCCACGAAAAATTGTGTAAAAACTTCCTCTCTTTATATGCTAAACAAAGACCTATTTATGAGAGTGTAGTTCAACAAACTCAAAATATTTACATTTCCTCGTTACTAAAACTGTAATATTCTTTTTTTAAATTACAGTAATGTAAATTCAACTTTACCAATCATGCTGGTATGCCCTCACAACATGGAGATCCGCCCACACCCAGCCAACGAAAAATCCAGGCACAAACGTTACTCCACGAGTTTAAATTCACATTTTTTTAGACCAAAATACTTTAAACAATTGTGATAATGTAAACCAGTTTTGTCAATCAAAAGAAATTTTTAAATAAAAAAAATTATGCCAACTCAAAACAAAAAAGAGAAGACTAGTCATATTTCACCAAAATGTAGAGGCCAGGAAATAAAGTTTACAAACAATCATTTCTTGTTCTATTATAACCTAGATATTTGTCAGGACATGGATTAGACTTTGCTACAATAAACACCAAGCTTTCCAACACAACATACTTGATCACAGCTTACTGCAGAGAGAAGCGTACTAAGACAGGCATTGCAATTTATAAGCACTACTACTTTGCCAATGAAACAGTGTTTTAAAGTATAACTCATTTTTTGCCTCAGGTCAAAATATGTATAGAAAAAGAGATATATTTCTCCTTAGTGTCTACTGCCCTCCAAAGGCATCTTTCAACCATGATTATTAAATTATGTAATGGGAGGAGATTTCCATTAACAACAATGGGGTTTGTATTGTCAAAAACCTAAATGTGAATGATCTATTATTGCTAGTGGAAAAAAAAACATTTTTCACTGAAACTCTTGGATCTTTTTACATAAAAAGAACCTGTTTGACAACAACAAGAATACTTAGATTGATACCATAAGTCAATTCTGCCCTGATAGATCAGTTAGATCAGAAGGTCAAGGTTATGAATGTTCATTGTTCTAATCATACAAAGTAACTTTAAAATTTTGATGTTCCCTCCAGGTTAAATAAATTACCAACATTACAGACAAGTTAACATTTCACCATCAGTTAAAGAACTTAAAAAATACTCTGAATGAATAAGGTATTGACAAAATAAGTTCAAAAGTGCTCACATTCTGCAAAAACCAAACTTACAAACATTCCTCTCACTAATCTGATCAATCAAATTCTATAAAACAAAGTCTACATTTCTCTGACTAATCTAATCAACAAGCCTATTTTGTTAGATATATTTCTATCAAAATGCATAAAGCTTTCTAAGTTGTATCCATTGCACAAACAAATTTACAAAACTCACAAAACAGAAGTTAACAATTAATTATAGACCTATTTCTCTGGTACCAGTTTCCTCCAAATTAATGGAAAAAATAGTTCTTTTAAGATTGCTTGATCACATAAAGCAATAAATTGCTTCTTAAAAGACTATATAGTTTCATTCCAGGAAGATCAACCATTATTGCTCTGTTTTAATAGATTTGGTTAAACACTTAATTTCTCAGCAATTTTTGTTCAATATATACATAAATTTAAAACTCTGTGACTATGAAATATAAATGGTTTGAAGGCTACCTGATAGAAATATATCAAAATATAGAAATTAAGTAAACTAGAGTTGGAAAAATGAAGGTAAGAAAATCAAAGCCAAGTGAGCATGAAAAGAGGTTTTCCACAGGACTCTATATTGGGTCCTGTTTTGTTTATATTATGGAAGACTCCATATTATCTCTTCCTTCACACCTACTCTGTTATGTATGGTGAGAACACAGTTCTATTGTCTAGTAACAACACTGTAGAACAACTTGAAATTAACACATGTATTGCACTTAGCTTGCACAAATAATTTGTATTTCTAATGATCTAGTTAGAGTAACTAGAGTAACACCGCAAAGAGTATTTATATTACACCTTTCTAAGATACAGAGAACATACATCAGGTTCACAAAATGTTCAAAGAGTACAGGCTACACAGTCTGGGACTGACACTTAATGATTGTCTTTCTTAGCATTATCACTTTAACATTCTCTGTAAAAAAAACTTGGATCAGTTCTGCTTGTCTTAAAGAGAATAAAATCTATTGCACAATAACTGCTACAAGAACTCCATTCTACCTTCCTATAAAATCACAGATTGGCCATGGAATAATGCTATAAGGAAACTCTTCTAAGAACAACTAACATTGTGTTCTAATCATAATAAAATAATCTAATAATCTATAAAAAAGATAAAATTATAATTGTTGTTCTGGTACAGTATATAAATATGGGAATTGAGAATTACAAATTTAAGTTAGGTTACAAATACATAATTAATTTTATACAATGATATGCCAGGTAGTAGGTAGAACAGCAAGATTTTCACTCATGGGATGGTTTTTAGTTTCAGCTATTTTTGGATATCGTTATAAATTTATTAAAATTCATAAAATGGGAAATGTTCAATATGTTCAAAATGTATTAATACAAAATTCAAATTTGAGTTGAACACTGATGTCTTTGGGGAAAATTAGAATTGAAAAAGTTGAAAGTGTATGTGTGTGATATTCTGAAGAAGTAGTAAAGGTTTTGTCTCACCAAAAATGTACAGTATAATCTTCAACACAGAGATTTTAAAGGGCTTTAAAAAAAGGAGGAAATACTGACTCTGTGACTCTTGTAGCTCAATAAAAGTTGGATTGTTTTTGTCTATTGGAAAGTTGAAAACGGACTTTCCTATATTCTTGAAATTTTGCATGAAGCATTATTTCTACAAAGGCACATCAAATTCAATGATATTTATGTTACTCTATGGGATATGGCTGAGCATTAATGACCATTTTAACGTTGGTCTTGAGGATAATCATAATGGGAATAAGAAAATTCCAGAATAAATAAATTTGTAAACAAACTATGTAAAATCATATGATATTTTGGAATCATATGTGCCATAGTGACACAGGTAGCCTAACCTACATACATAACATACATCGAGAAAGAATTCATCTGTAGACATTCAATTTTCCATGATTCCTTATCTCTACATAGACAAGAACGAGTTCTATGATGGTGCACGTGTATCTATGGGATTTGGCTCAGCGTCATAGAAGTCAATCACTCAGTAGGACGACTCTTTTTGTCTGCTGAAGGGATGTAAACATTTATATTCTGTATGATTGATTGTCTGTCTGTCTATCTGTAGGACATCTCAAGAATGAAATGATCTATTTTGAATGTAATCTCAAAGAAACATGTTACAATGTGTATGTGGCATATGATGTTGCATACTCTTGCATTGTACATAATGTATTAGAGTTGTTACTAGCTAACTGTACCTGTACTGGTAATTCCAAACATAAATTTCAAAATCAAATCACTATCTCGAGAAGAAATGCTAGTCTAAGCAAATTAATTTTTTGAAAATAAACCAATACAACAGAGTAGCAAAGGACCCTACAGAACATAAAAAAATCAAAGAGTTAACTTTGCTGCCCTTTGACACTATAATCCCAAAACCAATAGAGTTCTTTCTTAGACCAAGAGAAACTTCTATGTACAAGTTTCAAGTCTCTAGAACCTTTCTATTATGGCTTAGAACAATAAATTGCATCCTTGTCTGTCCATAGATTGACAGACGATACAATTTTTAAAAGGACCTGTTGGCTCATTAATTCAACTAACTAAAATATGGAGTAACAGATCATTTGATTCAAGTAAAGACCTGCATACTACTTAACTTAGTATAACAAAGTATAATGCTTTAAGCTTGAAATACTCACATTCAGTTCCTGAGTGAAACTTGCTGAGTTTACAATGCACGCATGATTGCTAGTCCTATCACCAATACTTCCACTTTGAACTAACACTCCAAGTACATCGCACATTTGACAGCACAGACAATACTAATTACTTATGTAAAACTGATTACATTTTTATGTCTCTTGCTTACGCAACCTAAAGCCTAAATGGTCTGGAAACATTAAGATCTGTATCATTACATTTAATTTCTTGTAATCTGACAACTATTTGTGATGATTAAGCTTTTGATATGAGAATATTAGATGTAATAGCTTGGATGACGCACAGATTATATTTAAACATTCTGGCATTGAATTGGCACTGCATTTTAATGTTTCAAACTTGGTTTGAAAAACATCAGGTTCTATTAATAGCAAGAACTTCTAATTTAAACCCATTCATTCTCTCTGTTTAAATTGGACTGCAGAATTGTGTTGTTTGAGTTATTCCTTCTCAGGCTTAATTGATATGCACCAAACTTGGGCGAACTATGCTTTTCTATACAACCCATCATCACTGTTGTACCAAATTGGTCTAATAATTAAAATTGTAGGAGTGTTTGCATTGTTCTTCACAATTGCTTTTTTGTGAATAGTATCAAAATGGATCATATTCCATTATCTGCCCCTGAAACAAATTAAAGTTATCCCCTGGAAAAAGGAATAAGAGTAAACATGTCCAGAGATATAGATGACAAGTCTAACGAAAATGATTGTTTATTGAATAAATTGTGAAAGGTGATTCATCTGACATTGTGCTTTATTTAATTCATTAAGTCTTCTCAGTGGTGTAACTAGGATTTGGCTTTGAGGAAGGGATGAATCTGATTGAAGAGCACACAACATCGGAGGGGGGGGAGTGTTATTGAATAATTGTTCCAAATCTAATAAATTGTGAAAGGTGATTCATCTGACATTGTGCTTTAATTCATCAAGTCTTCTCAGTGATGTAACTAGGAATTAGCTTTGAGGGAGGAATGAATCTGATTGAAGAGCACACCACAACGGAGGAGGGGAGTGTTATTGAATAATTATTCCAAATCTAAATAATTAGATAAGCTGGATTCAAAGTAAAACATTTAACTACTTTGATTGATGTTATATGTATATTTTAAATTTTTTAGAGCTTTTTGGGGCTTTATTCCTCTCATTCCTTTCTTAGTTACGCCACTGAGTCATTCAAATGAAAATTTAAAATGGAAAAAAATGGAAATTTCGTCATTCGTCACAAAGTATTATCAGATTTTGACAGTAGTAGCAGGTCAGCTCAACCTTTTTCACCAAGAGTACTGCAAATCTTAGAAAAAATAATTTGACTTCCTCTTAAAACTCTTAATGACAAATGTAGTGACAGAGTATGGATTTCAAATTAGACATTTAATATTTATGACTTACTTTGATTAAAGTTATGACTCACAAACTCATTACTTGATAGATATCTAGACACACACTGATTCATTCCTTTATGTCTCACTTCCTTAATGGCACTCTCAAGATGGATAAATCATGGCTCACAGTGAAGTGATGAAGCACTAGAGAAATACTTCAAAATATCAGAAACTACATCTACAATACATTTTTTTTCATCATTACAACATATGAATGGCCATTCATTTTTAGAGCTAGATATCTTGAGAGGAGTGAGAAGATGATACAATATAGTATCACAAAGTTCACCACTTTAACAGTAATTAAAGGAAAGAAGTATGTTGACAATTCACCATTAATATGTTGTCCGTATAGCAACAAAATAGTGATACAATAATTTTGTCTTCTCTACCACACCACATAAGTATAAGAGCTTGTTATACTGGTGGCCATATTGACTGTATCTCCATAAGAACAATGACTTCATGAATTATGGGATAGATTTTATTCATTCTAAAGATTTTGAGTCTTTTCAATATTTTTAATTTTTTTGAACTCTAAAGTTTAATTACTAAAAAAGTTATACACTGTTTAGAAGAAAAACTACCATAGCACTATAATAAAAAATAAAGCAATAAAAGTGCATGAGGTTTAACTATTTTAGTGCTAACGTTCTGTTATCCAGACATCTAAAAAGTTATATATAAAGTGCCACCATTCTGTTTACAGGACGTTCTAAAATGTACGCTTAATACAACAACGTCTAGTTAACCAGACTTCATTAAAAATTCAAAAATAAACTTTTTATTTATTCAGAAACATTTTCTTATTTATAAATACGGAAAAACCTCTCACAAGACTAGAATTTACTATTTCTCTTGTGAATGACCTTTCGACAATGGCCTTTAGAACAAGAATCGAGACCAAATGTGGCTGATCCATTAACCGAGGTGTCCTGCCAGAGGTCCTGGAGGAAATACAAATTCTGACATGTATTTTGCAAAAAATCTAATGACATAGAGAACTATTGTATCTGTATTGCAACCAGCACACATACTGTTGGGAAGAGAAAAAAAATCAACATTTATGTGCCAAAAGTGCAAAAAGATTTTGAATCCAAAGTTTTTTTCCTTTTTATCACTGCTAAGTTTTTGGTTTTTTTTTAAATGTTATCCCACTGGAAAAAACTAGATAACTTTTACAATGTATAATTATTATTGACAGTTTAGTTTTACTTTGTGTTTATTAATTGTATCTGTATTTTTTCTTAACTTTATATTTTGTATAAAATCATGAACTGTTTTTAAGACTTCAAAAATTGTGCCAGTTGTTAAATGTCTAAAAAAATGCCACAATTTTTTATTTAGTAAACATTTTACCATTAAATTTCAACAATATTTTCATAATTTAGAGAAATTTACAGTGAATTTATTTAACAGAGCCCAGCTATGTTTTTCAACGCCATAAGGAGTTTCAAATGAAAAAACTGAAAACTTGTTCATGTAAGTACATTTTTTGCAGTACAAATATTTTAATTTAAGTATGGTTATTTTTAGTATATTATTCCAATAAATTAAATTTTTATCTATAATTTGGTAAAAAAATCTAGAAATTTGTGTAGAAATAACAGAGATACAAATTATTTAGCAACACATTGCAAAAAGGGATATAAAATTACTAGCACTGGCAGGTATACACTTGTAATAAATGCTTGGCACTGGTGGAGCACAAATTGAAAAAAGCCTGTGAAACTAAAAGGGTTAACATTGTTTGTATTGGGAAAATCTCAAGATCGTTTCACTACAGCCGGCTCTTATTATAAACATGTACAACACGAAAATGCCAGTACAATAATCAGTTAAATGGCTACAATCTTGATTTTGCATATAAGAGAGAAAGAACAATATCTAGGAAAAACTAGCAGTGTTCAAAAGTAACCTTGTGAATAAAATGACAAATTTGAACATCGAATATCACAGTGTACCCTTAGTTAATGAAGTACCTGCCTGAACTAAAATAACTGGAAAAGAACAACTACCGTTATTTGTCATAGGTGGTTATCGGTCATGGAATAACCTTACTGGCAGAACAGATGGAGCTAATGAAGTCCACCATATGATTTTGGAGCCACTTCCAACAAAACTTCAGATCTCTGCCACTGATTTTTTTCAGATCCTTAATTGTACCTGTACTCGAGAATGCTTTACCCATATGGTGAGTGCCCTTACCAAATTGGCCATATCAACATGTTCGAAGAAATTTATGTACGTTGTATTCAAATTCTGGGGTAGAGACTTTTTTTGTTCTCTTAGGACAAGAAGCTTATAAATTGCACGTAGTCCTATAAGGACCTTTGCACTGCTTCCGGAGTGACAGGATATTCTCCAGTTAAAGCAGGCAGGGGGTTGCACATCCTTATGTTGAGGCTAGCAAGAACCTCTGAAACTTTGAGAACAAACCCCATCAATTCCAACAGTAATCTCCCGCAGTAGACTAGACCTATCGAATTACCCTTGCACTCCAGAATCTTGACATTTGCAGTTAGTGATGTGCCACTCCTATATCCATAAGGTTACCCAGATTTAAGTGACACATTGGTTTTTGTTTATCCCAGTGGTAGATTCAACTGGAAGGTTTAAACCAGCCAGAAGTGATCCCTGCTGGGTAAGGGGGGGGGGGGGGGTGGAGACTTGGTTATGGGCACCTCAAGACCCCTGTCGCTGCTTTGGAGTGGCTGATTAGTTGCAGTCCCCGCAGTTGAGGCGCAGGATCTCTGATCTCGAACTGCTCTTTAAATTGGTGAACGGCCTCGTTTACTGCCCTATGTTGCAGAATTGACTTTGCGGTCCCTTGTTGTACGAGATCTAAAAGCATCTTTCGGCTGAGATACCTGCCTAAAAGCTACAGCTATAAAAGTGGTCTGTTGAGATTGGTGAGGGAAGGAACTCTGGTGATTTCTGAGATTGACTTCTTCGGTGTCTCTCTTGCCTCGTTCAGGAAACAAGTTCGTGGAGCGTTAGTGAAGTGAGATTCAATCCATATGCTCTCACTTTTCTCGTGTAGAGTCAGTGCTTGCCCTGTATAACATACATCACTTTTTTAAATATTCAACACATCAGTATTCACTTCTATCACCATCAAAATTAGTTTTTGTATATTTTTTTAATAAAATGAATTAAGTTTTTGATGGTATTTTGTTCTTTGGTACACATTGTTCTACTATTTACTTTTATATACTTATAAATTTGTCTTGTTACTGTTCAAAAATCTGTTTTTTATCAGTCTATAGTTTACCTTGTTATTATATTTTGTTACTATTTCCAATTTATGTTTTGTTATCAACTTATAGTTACCTTCTTATCTGTTCCAATTTGTTATATTATTACTAGTTCTGAGTATCTGTCAGTATATTATGCTGTTGGGATTTTGTTCTTTTCTTTTTCTTCTAGTATTTTAGAATGCATTATTGTTATTAGTTCTATTTTTATTGTCTGTAATACCTTGTTACCATCTTGATACTGAAGACATTCACATTCTTTTATTTGTTTTGTAATTGATGGCATTGCCATTGAAAGGAATAATTAAATAAATATCAGAATCATTTTAATAGACTATTTCAATAATATAAATTAAAAGAACTATCAGAGAAACAATATTTTTATGAGCTCCTGTTATCACTGAAGAAATTGACCATCAAGAGTCAGGATCTTGACTGGTGATAGGGTGAAAAATCTTGGACTGCTGATGAACAAATCGTTAAGTTGGCCTGATCAGGTTAATTAAACTTGCAATATACCGTAGTTTTTGCTAGAGTCCATAGAATTATACCGTTTGATTTTTGATGCCATTTAATATTAAGATAACGCAAGTAAAGACACGAGTATTTCTTCTCACTTTAAATTCTGGGATGCGGTAGTAAATGACATGACTGTTGCACTCTCAGGCTTTAACATTAATTCGAGGATATTTCAAATTAAGATGAACAAGCAATGTATTTTATTTTATCACTTTAATTAGAATGGTGTTGTAAGAATTTGTTAAATTTATTAATGTTTATGTAAACATTACAGCAATATCACATAGCTATGGTGGGAAGGATTGATTAAATGTGAATGTTGAATTTAGCTCCAGTTCACCTTCCTCTTAGTGCAGCATCTTAAATGTGACGCTATTGCAGACTTGACTCCTGGAATCTGGAGTTATGTTCGTCTGAAGAGATCCAAGAAAATCGGTGACGAAGGACTCAAAACGTACTCTGCATTGTTTTGACATCAGAGGTATTTAGACTACAAAATATAACATAATCTAGGTGAAGAGGTATTCTCTTTGTCTCATCAGGTACACAATTTGGTCCAATAAAATGTTTCTAACACAATCCTAAATTACAGTGGAGCAACCAAGTTTTATACACATAATGTAGCTATGGTGGGAAAGGTTGAATCAATGTGAATGTTGAATTTAGCTCCAGTTCACTAAGAGGAAGAGGAAGAGGAACTTGACATTTACCTATTCTTCTTCCTGTTTCAAACTGAGGTATTCTGCATTTGTAAATTTCCTTTTAATTTTCTTCCTTTTAATTTTAATTTTCCAATTACTGTTCTACAGTAATTGTTCCCCCCCCCTCCCACCGACCCATACAACAACCTCAACTTATATTCTGTATGTCTCCAAACTAATATAATCAAGCATTGTCTACACAACTAGGCTATTCATATAGAGTAGAATCTAACATGTTTTTCAAATTAGATGATGCATATACTAATTTCTTTATAAATCCATAAGCTATTCATTTGTCACTGGAAAAGTACTACATTACTATAGAATAGAAATACTTTTTTATTGAGGCAAAATTAGGACCATATGGTTCTTTCTTACATTTAATCTCTTAAAAAAAACAAACTTAATAATACAAAATAGGGCTTATCTAACTAAAACTTACTAAAACAATCTTCCATTCACACAGTCACGATTCAGAGTAGCCCCGCTGCCCGCCACAATCATCTGGTCCAGGCATCTCCGTCTCTGCTCTGCCATAAACCGCTCCCAGCTCTCAATTTGTTTGACAGAATCTGGTAAGTAGTTCCATAATCTACAGGCATTATCAGTGAAGGATTGGTTATAGGTTGTGGTTGTATGTATTTATTGGAATTCTGAGACTTAGTGCACCAGACCGAGTTTTTCTTGCGCCACTCCCTGCCAAAAACTGAAAGTATTTTCAGATAAATATTTGGGTGAATCTGTATTAATAATTAGTAATGGAGTACAACAATAACAAAATGCAAATTGATCTTGAATCAGCTAATTTAAGAATTGATGTCTGAATAAATATGGCGTAACATGATCCCTTTGACATAAACCAAACAGAAAGCGAATGCAGTAATTTTGTGCTCTTTGCAGTTTAGTGCTAAGGGTTACAGTCATGTCATTGATTACAGAATTGTAGTAGTTAAATGGAAACTCAAGTGATTTGATCAACAGAAGTTTAATGTGAAATGGTAGAAGTCCTTGCATTTTTTTCAGTTTGTGCACAGCAGCGAACACCCTGTTACATGTGTACACCACTGCTTCGGTCCATCCAAGTGTGTTTCTTATGATTAGTCCTAGACTTTTCACCCTTTTAACGTGTGGTAAGATTTTTTCATTTTAATGGGTTGGGTTTTGTACAGGTTAAGCTTAAGTCCATTTTTTAAAACCTATTGAACAAGTCGTTGTATGTCTTCATTCATCCGCTTCACAATTTTGTCTATGCCAATAATGTTAAAATGTGAGTAGATTTGTAAGTCATCAGCATAACAGTGAAATTTGCAATGCAGTGTTAATGTCATTTATGTACACAATGAAAAGTAGTAGTGGGCCGAGAATTGATTCTTGCAGAACTCCATAGGTCACAATTCTAAAATCAGACATTAAGTTGTCATTGCACACACACTGCTTTCTGTCCCTTAGATATGATTTTATCCATGTTAAAGCTTTGTCAGAGAATCCTAAATTTTTAAGTTTTTTAAATAGAATTTTATTCTTTGTTTAAAGGTTATTTTTGACGATGGAAGGATTGTGAAGGAAACAGGATTTTTCCGGACATTTGCCATCGTTCAGTGAAACAAGAAAACAGTAACACTACGTTTCGAGATCTGCAATCTGATCTCTTCTTCAGGTAAAGAACTAACCTAATACATAATTACAAACTAGGTTAAAATAAACAAATCTTACTAAAGCGTTGTGGCACGCCTAAGTCAGGAATCACAACCTACATGTTGTTGTCAACTTCACTAACACTAAAGACATGCACTTAATACCAAACTATACAAAACACTAATCATTAAAACTAAACTACGGAATACAGGTCACAATACGTCTTCACTCGTCTACTAACCACCTACGACTGACCAGAGGGACTAGCCAATGGCAATAGTGACGGCTGGCTAAAACAAGATGGCGGAAATACAAGGGTAGGGGAACAGGAATGGGCCCTTTCGTTATTATTGGTTCATGCGAGATGAACTTCTTAAAACCATATTGTGACTCCGCATTGGTTTATTACAAATATCCGATCCGTTTGATACTTTTGGTTTTCTCTTTAGTTCATTTTTTAGAATTGGCAACCAAAGCGGCCTAATCTCGACTGATGGTTGACTGATTGGTTGGTCTGCCAATTTAATGTATGTTGCCTCAATTAATTTCCTTTTGAAGAAATGTGGTTCCCGATGTATTATGTAGGCTTCATCCCAATTCATATGATGGTCTTCGGACCAACAATGGTGTGCAATTTTTGACTTTTCTGTGAAACCCTTTCTCGTGTTTTCTTCTCTCGGAGTCACAATATGGTGAAGTCACAATATTCCTGTTCCCCTTCCCTTGTATTTCCGCCATCTTGTTTTAGCCAGCCGTCACTATTGCCATTGGCTAGTCCCTCTGGTCAGTCGTAGGTGGTTAGTAGACGAGTGAAGACGTATTGTGGCCTGTATTCCGTAGTTTAGTTTTAATGATTAGTGTTTTGTATAGTTTGGTATTAAGTGCATGTCTTTAGTGTTAGTGAAGTTGACAACAACATGTAGGTTTGTGATTCCTGACTTAGGCGTGCCACAACGCTTTAGTAAGATTTGTTTATTTTAACCTAGTTTGTAATTATGTATTAGGTTAGTTCTTTACCTGAAGAAGAGATCAGATTGCAGATCTCGAAACGTAGTGTTACTGTTTTCTTGTTTCACTGAACGATGGCAAATGTCCGGAAAAATCCTGTTTCCTTCAGAATTTTATTAATGACTGTATTGAAGGCCTTGCTGAAATCAAACAGAACTAGTATAAAGACTTCGATCCATGGCTAATGGCATGTTGTCAGTTATTTTCAGAAGTGCAGTTTCTGTACTATGGTTTTTATGAAAGCCAGACTGAAAAACATTAATAATATTATTTTTAGACAAGAAATCTGATATTTGATAATGAACTATTCGCTCAAGGCCTTTCAAAAGAGCTGGTAAGATACTAATTGGTCGGTAGTCTTGGGGTTCAGATGGAGATTTCATTTTATTTTGTGGATAAACTAAGGCCGACTTCCATTGTGTGGGGAAAACACCTGTTGTGAGAGATTTATTATAAATTGCTGTAATGACAGGGAGAATAGCAAAAAGAATTTTCTTAACTAATAAGATTGATATGTTGTCTGAACCCGTAGCATTCGTTTGTATACGTCTGATTGCTTTAAGGACATCTATCTCTAATACTGGGTTTAAACGAAACTGGCTGTCTGAGGGAGTATTATAGGTTTGTTGACTCAATTCATCTAAACGGGTTTGATGCATTTTTGAGAAAATTATGAAAAATACTCTTTTAGATCATTAAGTGGAATATGATCAGAGGCAGAAGAGAGTTGCTTACCAAAAACCAGCCTTTTGACATTACTCCATAACGCAGTTGTCGATTGATTTCTGTCTGAAAACATACCACTTATGTATTGAAGACAGGCGTTTCTAATTTGTTGCTTTATTTGGTTACAAAGATGGCAGTACTGAATCATTAAATTGACATCTCTAGAGCGCAAAGCTCTGCGAAACACAACGACTCTTTCGGCCATTAGACCGAGAATATTCTTGGTAATCCAGGGAACGGGTTGTTTCTTATTAATTGGCTTGGTAAAAAGAGGTGCATGTTTGTCATACAGTTTTAACATAAGAGAATTAAAAGAGTCAACCATTTCAGCGCTACTATATGTTTAACATTTTCAGATACTGTGAAGAGAGTGCATGTGTGAGATATTTCCTAAAATTATATATTTCAACTCATATTTAAAGAGACAAAACATGTATCATCAATCGATAAATTCCATCTTTATCCAATTACAAATTTATGTATAAAAGTTAAAAATAATACATTTTATACAATTTTTAAATAAGTTTTTTTACTGTAAAAAGTTTATATTTTATACAATGATAAAACAATTTTGAGACCTCGAAAACCTTCCTTAAATTTCAAATTATGATTGATGATATAAATCATTTTGTTCTTTCCAATTAATTTTTTAACTAAGGCGCTTGTAAAATTTCAAGTTTCTACATTTGCAAGTGGATAAATTATATTTTAGTCTCAGAGTAAGTGAGTATAACTAATAGCTTTATATTATAGTGATGGAGATTATACTTTGAAACTGAAACCTTTGTAGGTAAACAATCAAAGAAACTATTTGTGCTAGATACTTTTTACAATCTCCAACTGTACATGCGTTATAAACGCATTCCAAATTGATTGCGTGTTATGGTGTGTAGTAATTAATTTTATACATGTATAACTGTTGCTCATAAGAGTGTTATTACAATCAAATTTGACAGGTAAAACAGTCAAGCCTTCTTACAACAACGAGCGCCTGACTAGAGGATGTATGCAAATACCAAACCAACGGTGTGTCTCTACATTGCATCAACAGTCTGGAAGGCGTTTGGACAAATTTCGGCTAATTTTACGATATTAATAGCCTTCGTCATTCTGTATTGTGCTCATTTTATATCGAGAAATAAAAAGCTCATTTATATTTACGTTGTTGGAAATCGTTTAAATAATCACCTGAACAAATTTAAAACATGTGGAAAGTACGGGAAGAGCTTACTAAATGTGACAGTATTGTATTACTTGTACAATTTATAAATATAAAACAATATTTCCTCCGTATTTAGCCCCAGCGATGGATGGCTTCATCAATATCATGTGGTCATCTGTCAGTTGTCCAATACAACGGCCAACAAATGACTGCTGTAACCTGACGTCGATTTGACGTGTATTGTTTATAAATTAACGAAACAAGAGATACCTCTAATCTGATTTCGTTGCTCGTAAATTTCCGTTTATTTGTTGTTTCGAAGTTTAGACAACATGAAATGATTTTTACAATTCGCCCGAGAGTTCGAACCAAGTGCTATGCCCAAGTTATGTAGCCTATTTTTTATTTTTATTTTTTTACTTTCAATAGCATAGCCAATTTGCAATAATTACAAAATAAGGGGTTTCTTATTAAGGACCACGTTAACTAATTAACACAACTAACCTTATAAGTAATAAATAAATAACATAACAACAAGCACAGATGATAAAATAAGATAAACAACATAACTAAAAACTATATACATTTGTGTAGGCTATAAACAATGCAGACCTCACCTAGAATTCTTAAAAATCAATAAAATGTAAATAAATAAACATCACATATTATAAACATAACAATAATAATAAAAATGGAGAGGACATGAATAACTTGACAGAAATCACAGACCACACTGCAATCATGGCAGTGGACAGTGTTAAACAACTAACACCACAAAATCTTGACAGCGTTAACAAATAGCATATATGGTGGCCGTCTATGAACCAGAGACATCTTAAAACACATGGCGGGGAGTTAATCGAGTACATGGTGTCATGTAATAGGTTGCCGTGCCGCTGGGTTCTCAACATCGTGCTGTTGGCCATATAAGATGTTCAGGCAGTTGACCTGGAGAAAAGGGCCATAGAAGGGACGTCCCTAGGGATCTTAATTCTGACTAATCCAAGGAGAGCAGGGCAGTCAATTCCTACATTTAGAAGACAAAACAAACAAGATAGTTTGATAACGAACGGTTGGACTACCCTTAACACCGTAAAATCTAACAAGATTATGAAAATAATGAAAGAATAATACAAGTTAATACATTTAATTATAAACTTTTTTACAACTAAAAAATTACAATCAATCAAGAAATAATGTAGATGTAAACTACGCAAAGGTTTCATTGTTTAAAAGTTTACGGAATCATTAACCGTGCATTACAACAACGAAACGTTTACATCGACATTGTTTACTGACCTATTGTTATGAACTAGGTGTCAAAATGTGTGTATTTAAATTTAGCAACTTTTATTATACTGTCCACATTTTCATAATATTGTTTACGGCGTCAAAATTTAAAAAGTTTAACCGTCCGCCATCTGGAAAAGTGATATAATTTAATATTAGTTTTTCTCTTAATTTGAGACTGCAAGAACAATAATTGGACCAAATTTGCAGAGTAGCCTTAATAGTTTCTGAAGTAAAACATAAAATCTAAAAAAAAAAACACACACACATTTATAGACAGACCGTAAACTAGGCATTTCTTTGCCATGTTTATAACACAATTTGTGTTTGTCTTGACACGAAGAATAAATTCTTAAAATATTATCGGAGAGTTCGTAAACACCGTTGTATAAGAGCATGTTGTGATGGAAGGGGTTGGTTAAATCTACTGTATTTGGATGTGGGATTTTGATACGCTGTATTGGAATGTGTTTCTGAGTCACCTTATCTTTTTACAGGTAGAAAACGATAAGTGGGCCCCGTTTTTATAGAGTTTAGTATAATCATCGATACATCACATATCGAATAACAAGTCTAGTCATACGTTTGAATGTAAAATAATTAATTTAATATATACAATTGCATCAATTATTGGAGTAATTAGGACTTGTATTTGGAGGAGGGTGGGGTTAATCTGATTTGAGAGCCACTTCACAGTGGGGGGAGGGGAATTGTATGGAATAAATCGAGAACGTATCCAGAAAAATGGGGGAGGATCCAGGCAGCTGATATTTTTCGTAGTGGACAGAGAGTAAAGCTCCATTTTGTTCCTAAACAAATTATTTACCATTTTCTTTGTTGAGAACGATCTTTCAGCAGTACATGTAATACTGAACTATTTAAATAATAATAAATGTTTACTAAAAAGTAAATGATAAAAATAAAAAATTGGGGGGAATCCGGGCCCCTTGGACCCCCTTGCTAGCTACGTCCTTGGAATAAATCTGCACACATCCAAATTTTTACTAATTGCATGGACCTAATTCAAAGTAAAATATTGAACTGCTGCATTTCAGACGAGTTAAATTGATGTTTCTTGAATATTTTGTTATCCTTATGGCTCTAGAAGGAGGGGTTTCTATCCCCCTCATCCCCCCCCCCTGTAGTTACGCCACTGCAGTTGCATAATGTCATAATAATAAAGGAACCATAACCGTTAAACAAACAATTAGGATTGGGGAACATTGACAACAATATACATCTTGAAACAAAGAAAAGCAATAAAGTTTATTATATTTCAATACTAATTTAATTTAGTTTTATAAAGTTAACTCATGGACTTCTATATGGAGGGGGGGGGCTTGGGAGGCTCACTCGAGTTTTTGAAAAACAAAAAAATTAAAATTGTACCTAATACTTTGTTTTAAGCCGGAACACATTTATGAGTTTTTAAAGCTCAACAATGTCCCGGGGGGGGGGGAATTCCCGCGCGTATATTTTTGCGGGTATCGTATGCATCCTAAACCACCCATTAAACCCAGCGAATCACTTCTGGCTGGTTTATACCTTACAGTTGAACCTACCACTGGGCACAGCAACAACCGATGTGTCACTTAAATCTTGGAAACCTCATGGATGTCCAGGAGCAGCACATCACTAACTGCAATATCGATATTCTGGGGTGCAAGTGTAATTCGATAGGTCAAGACTGCGGGAGATGACTGTTGGAGTTAGTGGGGTTCGTTCCCTACATATATGAGGTTCTTGTTAGCATCAACAAGGGTGTGCCACCCCCCCCCCTGCCTGCTTTGAGAGGCTGGTTCAGAAGTTACAGTTGGAATTGTGTGTTAATTATATCGATGGTGATAACTGAGGAATATCTTTTTTTTATATTGATAAAAAACCGGATCCGTTCATCGTACTATACTCCTGGCATGGAGGGCATGGAGTTTTTTCAATATCATGTCTAGCCAGTAAATAGCAATTCCACAGCGTAGGCTACTACTACAGCCCAAGTACAAAATCTTCGTGGTTCGGACTTCACATGAAACTTAACTGAAAACTTCCGATCTTACATACAATTCTAAACTAAAACCAACCAATATATATAGTTTCAATATATATTTTGAAATACATTGAGAGATATTTTGGGAACTAGCAGAGACGGTTCATAAATGAAAATAAATTGATTTTACAATATAACTACTGTAACATTTAGCCTAAAAGAAGGGATAATATAACAACAACTTTACAATTCTTGATTTAATATCTTTTCCTTCACACTTTATTTAAAATACGTTTGGTTTTAGAAAGTAAATCCTTAGAAATCGTGATAAAAGTCTATTAATTAATTATCAAAGTCGGATAGTTTTCGCACCAATTTTTCATTAGTGACTTCACGACCTGAGTTTGGTAATGAGGGCGGAGATTTGATGCTCAGTATTTCCCCTAAAAATTTTATAAATTTGCCTGGAAGATGGTCATACAATTGTTTTGTTATAAAAATGTTGTATGGTCTCCGACCTGAAAAACATTTTGTTTGGAACAAATACTTCAAAATGAACGTTCTAAATTGTTTGGGAGAATGTTCCGGTAAACTACATGAATCATATATTGATTGATACTAGTTAATATCCATAAGCTTCAATACAAAATATACACAGTCAAAGAACATTTAGTGTTTAATTACGTGACGTACAAAAATAAAAAGACTCACCTCCTTTTGTTATAGAGAATATAAAGCTATTTACCCCTCAAAAAGTAGGCTGGAACTTTATTTATCCATACAGACGTCAGAGTACTAACACAGTATTGAATGAGTAATCTTTATTTATTATTAATACAAGTCTTAATATAAGCTGAGTAAATAGCTAAGTGCAAACTAGTATGTCTGATGAAGACCTTCAAAGATTTATGATAAGCTTATTTTGTAAATATAATTCATTGATACCACATAAATCATAATAGCATGATACAAACACTTTCATCTGAAATAGGCCATCTTAATAAATACTTTCATAGTTCTAACAAACTAGAAATGTTTAAGTTCAGAACAAATACTGGTGTGGGATGAAGTTATTAATTGTGAGCCGTAATATATCAAGACATTGACATCAATATGTCTTTACAACTGCTCAATACGCCGTCTGTTTGGCATACCTAAAAAAGAACACAACACAACCAGTTTTTGTTTTCGAGTTGTTTCTTTACTATAACGACACGCATAATACATGTTAGAAGGTGAAAGGGAAAGAAAATTTCTGATTATTATCTTTGATTATGAAACAGCCTTATCGAATACAATCTATGAAAATAATTGCAACCAATGCTAAATTCTGATGCCACTACATATGCGTTGTAGCTGCACGTTATCTAGTACCAAATAAACAACAGTATTAAGCTTGTAAAATTGAGTAAGCTCTGGCAATAATAAAAGATATCCTACATTTTCATTTTGATTCATAAAAGTTAGGTAATTACAAAATATTTAAGGTAGGTTACAACATTAAACACAAGATTTATTATGGTAGAATTATCTACTATGTTTCATCGAACAGAATACGCTTTATCGAACAATATTCCTTCCACACAATTCCCGTATGGATGCAGGGTCTATTTAAAATAAATCAAAGATGTATAGATAAAGCTGCGTGTACTATTATACTGAAAACATCATGTAAAGATGTCTGATTCACAGAAAGTTGGGTGGGAATGCTAGAACTAGATGGTACCAAAACCACTACAATTTACGTTTACAAGAGTGGCACCACTGAGTCGCTCTCATCAGCTGTCCATTTGTCAGCTGTCAGCGGCAGCCCCACATCCAACATGGCGACAGATGGATGATAAGCTCGGTTGCGGCCGATATTGTAAGGCAGCCCACTTCGTAGTTCCTGCAATACAACAAACCTCGACTAGATCCTTTTACACAGGCTTCCTACATATGGTAATTAATTTCTGCACTGGCACATATCTCAGTATTGTATGGAATACCTAATATCATGATTATGTATTTCCAAATTCCTAAAAATGAGCTAATTTTGTTTTTAACATAGATGTGCTGTACTAAAACTATATTAATTATTTGAGAAAGGAACACAAATTCTCTTCACTAGCTAATCTTTCAAAAGATTATTAAAATAATATTGTTTTATATGGATTGAGCAATCAGCGATTTATTAGTAGAAGATTTTTTTGACAGAAAATACATTTTATTTCCAGCCATAAAAGACACAACATCCATAGTAACTAAGTATGAAAAAGATCCTCGCATGGGTCGTAACCTGTGCGCGAGAATCGAGTCCAATAAGTCCACATTCAGTTAACTAAGTGATATATTTAAAACAATTAACAGCAAGTTTACACACTCTTTGTTTTTGAAGTGGAATTAACGAAAGCGATACATCTGGCCGTACAGACTGTGGCTCTAACTATAACAAGGTACAAATATGTAGACAAATTATAATCCATTAAGGGCATAAATAGTTTTGCCCTGCGTAACTCATTTCCAAATAGCAAACCTTCCACGCATGTTTATTTCAGAAACAGACATAATCGCAAGGTATTGATTCATTCAATCAATAGTATTTTAAAAATTAATTATTAAAAATTATCTGATTAAACTTTGAAAACACAATTACATATGCAATAAAAATATACAAGTTACACCTATGATAGTATTAGGCACACAGGAGATAAATCATTTCCTGGGTAAATCATAACCCAGGAGGGCCAGGGGGATTATTTTAATTAGTTCTGGGGTCGGACGCTAGGGCTGCACCACATAACTTTGATTCTAACCGTTCAAATATTTACTATATGAGCCTTTCACTTCACAGAGTACAGTCAGAGCGCTCATCTTCGCCGTATTTCTAATATAGGATGAGTGATCTCTTGTTTAACTAATACAAACAAGGAATACCATGCACTATACTCTACAGTCTATTCGACTAGTTTCGACAAAATAAGCTTCACATTGGCAGGAGATTGTAATAGTATTTATTTAAAAAGAACATTATTTAATTTATTCGTGATACAAATTTGGACAAAAGGCCATCCAATTTAATACTAAAAGTCTGCATTGACCAAATTTAATTTTTAAGAATAATTAACGAATATTTACAATAAGGGTGTAGCTCAAAATCACCAAAAATATAAGCTGCAGTTTTATAAAACAGACTATATATAACAACACTATGCAAATAGCGCAATAAAGTAGTACTCATAAGTACCCCATCACACCCAATTGCCTATCTCTCCTGGAGGAAAATGAAGCTACTTGTTGAAAATATGATGACGTTTCTTTGAATAATAAGGCCTATTAAGTTTTACATTTAACTTCAAACTGCCACTACCGCAATTATTCCTTCTTCTTCTTCACACATGACCTGAAAAACGGTAAAGGATTAAAATTTAAGGTTTTCAGATCTTAGGGTTATTGAAGCTTTTTACCATAGCTCCTGCTGTTTTCCATTAATAAAATCACAAGATCGACCTCCTCGGCCATCCTAAATCCGCCTAGCACAATCACAGGAATAGAAATTTGGACATTGTTATTCAAGTAGATGGTTAGCGAGTTTGAATTATTTCTTCAGAGTTGCGAGGCTGCTTACAGTCAGCGATCACCTGCTGAGTCAATTTCACTTCAACATCTTTCAAAAGCACTTCGATCAGAGTACAGGAAAAGGTCTTAAAGATAAGAGGACTGGCTCAAATTGAGGGTGTTTTGTAAGCAAGAGCATGGAATACCCAGATCACCAATCCGTTTTAGTGATTTTGGATTTTGGAGCAAATTTTCTATTTATATAATTAATTGGTGGCCTACTACTAAGCACTTAAACCTCAATGGACTTTTGCACACCACGGAATTATAAATACTCTTGGACCTAGCAACTCCAGTAGTGCCAAAAATCGCTGAAAACAACTAAGTCTTTATTCTAAGTACCAAAGATGGCAAATACCAGCAGTCTAAAAGCAAGTGTTCTCCACTTTTGTGTCGCTCATAGTACAGAGGATTATCTTGAACGTCTATGCTCTGTATTATTTCCACTATCCAAGAAGATTAAGATCTGCAGATTCCTCTAAATGGGAAGTTGAATAAATCTTACTCATCCTTAAGCTCTGCTACATTCTTCATATTCTCTCTTGTATTCAGTGTGCATCCACTTCGTGATGGTTCTAAAGGCTACACATCCGCCTGAGGCCGTAGAACGGGTGAGATCCTATCACCTTTGATGCTGAGCCGAAGATTGCCACACTATTCTCTCTCATTTTTCACGATATCCTCATGGCCTGAAGCCCAATAAACAGTAATGTTGTAGATCCTACCGAGATAATTTCCCCGCATAGTACTGTAACAACCCTAGACATGTTTGGAATTAAACACACCATCAAATCTGCTTAAATATCAGTGAAAGCTTTGTCTTCTCCCTATACCACAGAAAGATTCTCACAATCATAATCCGTCATGGTAGAGACCTCTGCTTTGAAGACTAGATCAAAGACCCATAGATATCAGCTTTTTTACAAGGCCTCGATCTCTCAATTCAAAACCCCATGCCATCTTTTCTCTTAGCTGTCAGTAAATGATCACTAAGAAATGAGTCTACCTAACCGAGTCCTTAGTCCCTCAAAGAAATATTTTGAATTATGGGATCAGAAATAACGTACAAGATAACTTTTCACCTGCTAATTTTAGAGTACAACGCTGCAGCTAAGTACCAGCAGTGTCCTGCTTGTTGAATATGATTGTACCTCGTGAAGCAGTAGTTTGTATCACGATATCCAAGAGAGCAGGGTTAGGACAGTATTCAAAGGCAGCGTTTGAAACACTTGGGAAAGCACCTTTGATAGCCAGTAGACGATCCTTTAGATAACAAGTCCCAAATTATCTCGTTCACTCGCGCTACGTTAACTTTCAACTTTAACTACCATATAGGTGGTGTGCCCCTCAACAGAGTTGATCGTCTGAGGGACCTTGGAGTTATTTTGACCAGTTCACTAAGTCCTTCTGATCATATTGCGTCCATCACTTCTATGGCATATGCCCTCCTTGGCTTTATTGGAAGATCGACAAGGGGCTTCAAGTCACACGACTCAATGCTGGTTTTGTATAAATCCATAGTGCGACCAGTGCTTGAATATGGAACTGTGATCTGGTCCCCTTACCAACTGGGCCACGTAGAAGACTTGAAGAGGGTGCAGACACGTTTTTTGAGGATGCTGGGAGCTCGTCTGGGCTACGCCTATATGGAAACGCTTGTTCTCCAACTGAAACAGCGTTTTAACCTGCAGTCACTGTACCATCGGCGCATCATCTTCGATCTTCTCTTCCTGTTCAAGCTGATCAACGGACTGGTGGACTGCCCTGCTCTCCTGGAAATGGTTGATTTGAGCGTCCCTAGGGGAACGAGATCACGGACTGTTTTCTGCCGCAAATTCCTGCCCACGAACTACGCATTCAACAGTAGCGTTGCAAGAATTCTGAGGCATGGTGGTGTGTGGTCCGGGCAGGTGGATTTCTTCCTGGGGTCTCTTTCACCTTTCAAAGAAAAAATATAGCAAACTGTTAACTAATTATAGGTCCTAATACTCAGGAACTTTGTTGTAATGTAACTTGTTATTGTTATTCTCTTGTCTTGTTAAAATTATTTATTTTGTTACTAGTCTTTGTTATGTTGTTACTGTATTGTTATCTTATTGTTTTGTTGATATTATGCATGTTGATATTCGATTGTTCTGTTAATACCATTTTCATTGTTACAATTGCAATGTAGTCTTGTTAAGATTGTCTTGGTAAACTGGAAGTTTTGATTGCATGTTGTATGTAAACATAATTTTAAGTTGTTCTTATACCTAGATAAAGAAGTCATTTTTTTAGTCATAGGCTAAATGGTTATGTACCGTTGGAAGAAATAAATAAATAAACAAACATCTAAACCGTTGGATTCTTAGAACCTCTGGATGCTGGTTACAACCTTCCATTTTTGTCCATCAGATTATCACTCCAAACGTTTAAAACAAGTTTGATTAAAGAGAGATGCAATCAATACCTTGGCTTAATTCACAATACACTTGTATTAAACGTCTTCAATGTACAGAGCGAGTGCTATTCTCCATTGTTGACGATTCTATTGAGATATTATTCAAAATTTGAGACCTTTGACGGAGTACCAACAAGTTATCTTTACTTCAGACTTCACCTCAATTATTGCAGTCTTCCAGAAAAAGGG
Organism: Homalodisca vitripennis; assembly: GCF_021130785.1. NCBI lineage: Eukaryota > Metazoa > Arthropoda > Insecta > Hemiptera > Cicadellidae > Homalodisca > Homalodisca vitripennis. Next base: position 38,810,028 of record NC_060211.1, on the reverse strand, counting down.
ACTAGTGTGTCTATACCTACGCAACCAATTAAAGGCGAAGCCAACACTCTAGGGAGGAGTTAGCTAAGGTCAACCTCATCGAACCAGTTTTTCCACTAATTCCAGAGCTCCATTGATTTAACTCCGTGACTGTGATGAGAAATTTTTCTCTATCAAGAATAACAGTACGAGTAGCTTTGTTCTTGCCGTTACGTGGTCAGTATTATGACTAAAATCTGATGATTTTTGGTTCACATCGAGTCGAAACGTTGGTTACACTAAATTTTTGAAATATTACGACGTTGTTGTGGAAAGCCACCTTTAGTCAAGTTATAAACGGAAACTTAAATAATACGCATCCATAGGTACAGTTGGGTTGAGAGGGGCAGAGCTTCATCGTGATTAGCTGAAGCTGAACCTACCAACAACCAGTATGACCAAAATTATCAATATGGCATATTTATCACTGGCTGCCACCTTTTCGACAATTTGAAGCTATCTACTTTGTTAGGCATTTTCTGTATTGATTATTTTTAAGAATCCAGTTATTATTAATAAATAATCGTATAGAATTGTTTCTTTTGTCGAATTCTACTACATTATGCACAAGCTCTGCAAATATTCCTTACTCTTCAGATATCAGACTTAATGCTTGTACGCTTTAGGAAACAGCCTGATCACAGAAATCATGTCAAGTTAAAGTATATACAGTAGTGATAAATGTGAGATCATTAATTAAGAGGCGTTAACCATGTACCAAGTATGATAATTTGGTAAAGTATAAAAATAAAACTATTGCATTTTTAGATACATTAGGGCAAAGAAAAAAATAATTTTGAAACCTAAATATGAATTCCTAGATGCATACAGTGTAGAGTGGATATGAAAAACCCTCCGATGCTCCGTCAAGAAGACACTGCTCCATATGGAGATTTCACAGTGCCAGTCTACGCCAGAAGGTCTCCAATAATTCAACTCATCTATGTTATAGTGTTGCTGTCACGCAGACCTGTTTAGCACTTTGCCACTTTCATATGGACTTTTAAAAGCATCATATAGATCCCCTCATTGCAGTAACAAAAGTCACACCTTGTTTGTTCCACCCTTCCTCACCCTGATGGAGGGGAGTGAGTGCGTGTGTGCGTGCGTTTGGTGCATGTCTACACGCCATTGATCTCTTCCCCGCTTACCAAGGTCGGTCGTTGACTCTTGGCGGCTCTCAACTCCACGTACTCCACAAGACCCATCTCTTCCAATATTGTATTATGCAACATGCTTCAACATTTCTGGATCCTCCTTCAGTGTTATTTAAAACATATGTTACCTCATCTCTTAAAGTTCGTCAAGGGAATGAAAAACAACCGAATTAGTTGAAAATCATTCTGCTGTCAGCTTATAACTAAGATTCATATTTGAACATAATCTGATTTTTGCAGCATTTTTGCTTTTTAATTTCAATCCAGAGTTTCAGCATATACTTGCCGCAACGCCATCATGATGTCATTTTAATTACTCTCTGTGTTAAAGAAAGTTTTTAAGGTCTATTTCTTGCTAGACTACAGTCTTTTTTGCACAAATCAAAATGATTTCAATCCACCAATTTGGCTGTAGAGTATGTAAATTTACAGATGCTATTGTCCAGCTAATATGAATGATAGTTGAAAATAAAAATTGAAAAATGCTTTTCTTAAAAGGGCTGAGTTACGGCTATCAAACCCTCTCTACCACTCAACCTCGTCATATACGGTATATTTACAATAGTTGAATACAGGCCCGGTAAATTATTAACACAATTAATTATACTTTATAAATATTAACAAAATTACCTAACTTATACAGAATTAAATGGAAAATGAACTTCAAGTATAACTCTATAAATTGAAAAGAATTCAAGAAAATTAAAACAAAAAAGAGAATAACCAGACTAACACTTTTAAGTTATATTCGGTGTTTTAATGAATACAAGAAAACCTTAAAGATGCGGACCGAAAGCAAAGACACGTCAGTCACATCTAGGCGGGGACACACGGTCCGGGTGACTGCCCGGACGGGCGATTGGCCGGACGGACGATATTTTGATGGAACAGCACACTACATCCGAGCAAACTCCCATCCGGAAGATTTTATTCCACTTGTCGTCATTTTCGGCTTGATCATGGACGAAGATAGACGTAAACTATTAGCAGTGATTTGTTTACTGCGTCACAGACGTAAAAAGAAACGTAATAGAAGTGTATGGATACATCCTGTTGTAGTGCAGAAGATAAACATACTAGGACACTTCAATACTCTATTTTTAGAATTAAGAGTAGATGAAGAAAAATTCTTCAACTATTTTCGCATGTCTGTCTCCACTTTCGATGAGGTGCTCCAAAAGATATCACCACAGCTTCGTAGACAGGATACCAACATGAGGAACTGCATTAAACCAGCAGAAATGCTGGCAGTGACCTTAAGGTAAGAGTTGAATTAAGTTATCTAGAAGAGATGTTAACTTAAATAATTAATTTTATTGTAACTATTAATGGACAATTTCTTAGTAAACACAAACTAAGTTTTACATGTCAGATTAATTCTACAATTAGAGGTACCATAAAAAATAACCATAACGACAAGTTAAAACTATGTTTAATGAACATCTGCCTTCAATTTAAGAACAATTAACATTTTACAGTAAGAGTACCCTCCACCTAACTTTATGTTGCTGTACATATGCAATAACGTTTTTCATTAAAACAAATCGGAACTGGGAGAGTATACGACGTCACTGTCGTCAGGTGACATATTGTCCATCTGTGTTAGATCTGATTCGGCCGGACTAGGCCTAGCCTGTTGTACAGCTTGTTGTAGATAGGTGGGACGAGTTTAGCTTGCTCTTGAAGTTGCTGATGGTACTGTGTAACCATGGTGGAACTACATGGTTGTTGTGCAAGTGCAGCATACCTATTAGTATTACAACCTGTGTTGGGTTGATGCATCGGCATGTACTGTTGTTGTTGATCGAATAGTTGTTGTTGTTGTACTTGAATCGAAAGTGGCTGTTGATAATGGACAATATTATGTGGTACCTGTGTTGGTGGTGTGGTTTGTTGCATTTTTTGAACCAATTGCAGTACTCCCAACTGAAACTCTACAATCTGTGGCTCGCTGAATTTGGAAATGGAAGGAATTATTCCTTTAAAAAAGGAAAGATGTCGATCTCCATCTTGTTGCGGGGTTTCCACCACCTTCAGCATCCTTAACTCGAAATCGTCCATTTTCTTCTTCTTTTTTGGAGCAACATTCGAAGGTTTGTAGACCGTATTAGGTACAGTATTTGTAGTTTGTTGAGTGTTTTGAGAGTCGACCCCAGATTCATCAACAGTGTCGTCTTGTTGACCTTCCCCTTGGATATTTGACGTAGTTTCGGCATGCACTCTTACCTTTTCTAGGAATTGCAGTGCTTCATGGTAAATATATTTTCTTAATTTTGAGGCTCCAGCCCCAGACTCCTTTGAGTCTTTTTTATTTTTTCTTCCATTTCATCCATTGGTCCCGGATATTGTTCCATCGTTTCAGAATCAATTGACCTGAAACAAAAACATGTACATGTAGACCCTGTTTAATGAAATACGACATATATAACTCTAACTAAGTCTTTAGTTGAAGAATCTGTTTGTTGTGAAATAATTGTTATACATACATTCTCATTTCACATGTTATTGATGCCGCTTTTGTTTTCAGGTATCTTGCTACCGGTTGTACCTTTGTTGACCTACATTATTCATACAGACTGGGAAAATCTACAATAGCAAACTTTGTTAAGCAAGTCTGCCAGTCTATATGGACAAGTCTTGTCGATGAGTTCCTACCAAAACTCACAACAGAGTCATGCGAGGCTGTCGCAGAAGGATTCGAAAAGCGAAGTAACTTTCCGCACTGCATTGGAGCAGTAGACGGAAAACACATCAGAATTATGAAACCAGAATTAAGTGGATCTGTGTGTTTCAATTATAAGGGTTATTTTTCTTTAGTTTTAATGGCAGTTGCGGATTCAAATTATAAATTTATTTTTGTTGACATTGGTTCTTATGGCAGTGAAGCTGATCCAAATATCTTTAATCTAAGTTCTTTGTGGAAAAGTATTGAAGAAAATCGGTTGGTGCAACCTTCACCAAGGCCTTTGTATGGCACTCTTACCCCAGACATTCCGTATTTTCTAATAGGAGATGAGGCATTCATTTGGCCTCTCAGTACATTTACAAAGGCCATATGGGGGAAAACAATTGACTGTTACAAAAAGGGTTTTCAAGTACAGAATCTCCCGGTCAAGAAGATATATTGAATGTACTTTTGGTATATTAAGCAGCAAATTTAGAATCTTTCATCGCCCTCTCAATGTGAACCCAAACTTTTGTATTGATATTGTGAAAGCTTGTGTTGTGCTTCACAATATAATTAGGGAGCGAGATGGATTCAACTATGAGGACACACTGGAAGTTGTTGGATTCGAGGATATCGAGTTTGTACCAACTCAGAACCAAACTAGAGTAGTAGGGAAAAAGGCAAACCAGATTAGAAATGTGTTGGCAGATTATTTTTTTAGTGATGCGGGCTCAGTGCCTTGGCAAATGTCTAGGATTTGAAAGGTTCATATGCAAAACATCATAGGTCTGAGACAGTTTGTAGTTTTATATGTAATACTATTAACATATTGATAGTCAGTTATTGTTCAGAAGTATTGTATTGAAGAAGTATTCTATTGACTATATTGTAATAAGATTTAATTTGTAAATAAAATAAATGTTACTTACAATAGTTTTTTCTTTTCAATATTACTCAGCTCGTCATAACCAGGATGTAACGAAGAGCAGACAACAATCCAATTCTCCCTTGTCTTATTTCTGTCTTTATATTCTTCCAACGTTCTGTCCCAAAGTTGGGGTCTTTCTTGCACTAGCGATATAAGTTTATCCGCGTCTATATCCGTCGTCATTATCAACTCTCCAATATATAAGTCCAATATCACAACCAAGCACCGAACCACCAACTCAAGATGCGCACACCACGACGGTCACAACAACACTGACTGCACGTGTTCGCCCGGACCGTGTGTTCCCGCCTATTTGACACAATGCCCCGCCACCTGTCGGACGGGTGAACGCCCGGCCGGGTCTCGGATGATCAGTTGAGAATACATCCGGGCGTCTTTGCTATCGGACGGGCTTTCGCCCGTCCGGGTTCCGTGTGTTCTTCACTAACTTTCACAATGTACTTCTGGATCATCCGGAGCCCGGACAAAACTCGGACGGGCGTTTACCCGGACCGTGTGTCCCCGGCCTTAACACACCGCCTCCAACTTCCGCCACCCCACACACAGGCCCCCAGTAGCCCTGGCAGCCCTTCAAGCCTTGAAGAACGAATTCGACTTTAAGCTTTTTTTATGAGTTCAACGGCTTTTGATGTAAGTGCCACTCTATCCTTATAAACAGAGCTTGACTAAATTTCATTCAATCTCACCTAACTAATGACACTTAACAAGTTTAGATCTGTAAAAAAATACCAAAGCTTCAGAAATAAGATATGAATCATACAACCACAAGGTTCAATTCTCAAACCAATCATTTTAACAGTGCATGAGGAATATTAAATCATTAGTCGATTTAAAAAAAAAAAAAACATACGTACGCCGACGGTGTAAAATGTTTAAAAATGTAATGGCATATTAAGCTTTTAAATTCAAATTTATGAAAGAATTTATTTAAATGTATAGCTGCATACAATATTTTAATATGAGCACAACTAACTTACAATTCTTAAACTAATTTCAGTACGAGTATATGTTTTTGCAACATAGAACCTTTAAACTCTACAATTTTCACACTGACTGTGGATGAAGAATAGCTCAAGGAAGTTGATAGTACCGAATTTTTCTGGTATATTCATAGACAAATGATTGACATGGAAAATTTACGTGAATTGTATATAAGAGGCCTCCTAATACATATTATATATTCTAATAGTATAACATATTTTTATCGATATCATTATTTAGAATTTTATAGTTTCTGTAATGTATATAGTAACCACTTTTTATTGACGTTTTATTTATTTTATGCTCCACATAAGTTAATTATACTGAAAACGGGCTTGATGATTGCTATTCAAGAATCTTTTTACTCAGCAGGGATCACTTCTGGCTGGTTTATACCTTCCAGTTGAACCTACCACTGGGCACAGCAAAAACCGATGTGTCACTTAATCTGGGCAATTCGGTGGGTGTAATCTATTGCGGGACATGACTATTGGAGTTGGTGAAGTTCGTTCCCTAAAATCACAGGTTCTTGCTAGCCTCAACATGGGTGTGCCACCCCCTGCCTGCTTTGACTGGAGAGGCAGGTTCAGAGCTGGCCTCCCCTTCTTTCGAGGGGATATGACGAGATTAGTGCTATAAATTCTTCCTCAGGGATCTCGATAGGAGGTTGCTCCTACCCCCGTTTACCCATCCCCCATCCCCCTACCCCCCTACCCACTACCCCAACCTTACCCATCCAGAATTCCTGTCACTCCGGAAGCAGCGCAAAGGTCCTTATAAGACTAGGTGCAGTTTATAAGCTTCTTGTCCTAAGAGCATTAAAAAAAACAAAAAGGTATTGTATTAGTCTCTTGCAATAGGCTAGTGGATTGTCAATTATACACTTTCCCGTATATATAAATTATAGATATATATATTTGTCATATTCTAATAAACTGAACTACAAAAAAGGTAAGAAAGTTTTAATAACTATAAGGATTTATAAACTAATAAAGGCAACATTTATGAATAAAGATGATACTACGAGAATGTTAAAACCCAATGAATATATATATAATCCACTACCCCATATATTAATCAATACCCTACTTAAATGTGTCTAACAATCACTGATCACCAACCACATCATTAGCCATCGCATTTAGTAAAACGAAAATCATTTATTTCAATGTGAATGTTGAGTTTATCTTCAGTTCATCTTCATCTTAGAGCAGCGTCTGAAAGCTAACGCTGTAACAGACTTTATTCGTGGAATTGGGAGTTATGTTCGTCTGAAGAGGTCCATCAAAAGTGTACATCTGATGGGACAATGACAATACCTTTTCACCTATATTACACTTTATTTTGTTGTCTAGGTATCTCTGATGTTGAAACTAAGTAAGGGATTCATTTTGGGCGTCATCGTCGCCAAATTTTTTGGATCTCTTCAGACGAATAAGACTTCAGATTCGAGGAATGAAGACTGTGACAGCTCAGCTGTCAGACTTTACACAAAGAGGAAGGTAAACTGAAGATAAATTCAATATTCACAATGAATCAACCCTTCCCACCATAGTTACGTAATTTATTTTAAACTACGCAAAAATTCAACATTCAAATATCAGTTCTATTTAAATCAGAATTAAAAATATATTTTATTATATCTAATACAGTTCTATATTTCTCCCACAACACCACATATTACACCACACAACATACATTTATTTTCCTTTTTCAAAAATGTCTGTTTTCAATAAATTGTTGGTTTTATCCTGTAAAACGGGAGAAAAATATTTGAAAGATACCATGTCATCCTATAACACAAGAGAATATCGGAATACACAATACAGTATAGTTAAAGCTCTCGGTGGAAAGGTTAGGTCGCGTCGCCAGAGGATGCAGGAAAAGCCATTACAATCTTGACACTAAAGGTTAAGTATTTGTTGCCACGTGCATCCTTATTTAGAAGCTAATTTATGTATAAAATTGGATAAGGTTATGTAAACGTTTAATATTTCATGTTCAGATGTCCAAATTATAAAATTCAGCGAAACATTCTCAACAGATATTCATGAATGTCCATTATATCAAAACGAATTTAACTCTCATTTAACTTGTAAATATATTGTGGTTAAAGTGAGTTTCATAATTATAACCACCCCATTACAGTTTTTAAATGTTGTGTCCAATTTTAATTAATTTTCTTTTTGCTGATTCTGGTCCCTTTTTCTTATTGTTCCAATTTATAAAACCCGAATTGTATGCACAAAATAAAGTCGATTTAAATGAGAAATTCTTTACTGCATACAAATTGTTTTGATATTGATCATGTTACTGGAGTTTTGGTCAGTGTAGTCCAAAAAATATTTAGTTATATTTAAATTTATAAATTTTGATGTAGATATATAATATTTTTGTAATTTTGTACTGCATTATTTATAACTTATGATATATCTGTATTTGATGTAAAAACTATTGTACAATGTTTCAATGGAATGAAAAATGGTGTATTTATTTATTACATATTTATTTAATTATTATCAACAAAGATCTGATCCCAAAGAAGGCCCTTAATCGCAATTGGAAAGCTTTATCTTATAAACCAAAAATAATGGTTACTTTTGTCTATGTATATATATAAAAGTTAAATGAAGAAAAACCATTTTAACACAAATAGAAGTAAAATAATTTCTCCTATTTTGAAACAGATTCATGATCCCATTCAGATTGCGCTAGAAGTGAATAATCATGAATTTAGTGTACATTAAATGTACGTACAATTCGAAATAACATACGTCGTGCGTAAGAATGGATAGTTAATGTCTATTTAAATGTACGATTGTAACAATATGAATTGGATTATGAATTTATTTCAATATATGAGAATTCGTATTGCTCTTTTTAGTCCGGTTTAAAAATATACTTAAAACCCTTATCACTTTTTGTCTAGTGTTGTGCCGTCATTTTTTAAATATATAATTGTATATTCTTATCTACAAATAAAGCACCAATAATTGATTATTGTGCTGAAAATTAAAATAAAACAGTAGTAAAAATTGTATATCCTATATGATTTAAATTTTAGTATGACAATAAACTAACAGATTTAATATACTGAAGAACTCAAATTATTATTGGAAAATTTTAAATTTATGAACACGTTTTATGATTACTTAATCAATAAAATTATTTAGACAAATTATAATTAAACAAGTATAAATTACATGTGAACATTTCATTCGAAGGGTATACTTTACCTATCGGTTAATAAAAATTGTAACTAATTTTAAGATTTTAGATAATTTAGTACTATAACAAAAGTCCAGAATTCAGATTTAAAGTAGTCACCTTACCTCATCATCTTTAAGCTACATAAAGAACTGTTTTCACATATAAAATAAAGTATCGTACTGATATTTTTCACGTTTTATTGTTCTTCCAGGTCATTGTATTTTGATAATGGTAGCGAGAGATAATAAAAGAGAAGCTAGCCTTGACTATGGTAACTACAATTGCCACACTTCAGCTGTACCAAAGGAACACTAGTCGTCTTCCTCTGTTTGTGAATGTGCGTGAACTGTGAGATGTACCAAGATGTCTAGCTGCCCTTGTAGTTATAAGGAGCTAGCGGGATATAATAACATAGACTGTGCTGGCCTTGACTATGATACCCCCCCCATTGTCACGCTACAGCCGTTCCAAGTCCTACACTAGTCGTCTTCCTCTGTTTGTGAATGTGCGTGAACTGTGAGATGTACCAAGATGTCTAGCTGCCCTTGTAGTTATAAGGAGCTAGCGGGATATAATAACATAGACGATGGCCTTGACTATGATACCCCCCATTGTCACGCTACAGCCGTTCCAAGTCCTACACTAGTCGTCTTCCTCCGGTTGTGAATGTGCGTGAACTGTGAGATGTACCAAGATGTCTAGCTGCCCTTGTAGTTATAAGGAGCTAGCGGGATATAATAACATAGACTGTGCTGGCCTTGACTATGATACCCCCCACTGTCACGCTACAGCCGTTCCAAGTCCTACACTAGTCGTCTTCCTCCGGTTGTGAATGTGCGTGAACTGTGAGATGTACCAAGATGTCTAGCTGCCCTTGTAGTTATAAGGAGCTAGCGGGATATAATAACATAGACTGTGCTGGCCTTGACTATGATACCCCCCATTGTCACGCTACAGCCGTTCCAAGTCCTACACTAGTCGTCTTCCTCCGGTTGTGAATGTGCGTGAACTGTGAGATGTACCAAGATGTCTAGCTGCCCTTGTAGTTATAAGGAGCTAGCGGGATATAATAACATAGACGCTGGCCTTGACTATGATACCCCCCACTGTCACGCTACAGCCGTTCCAAGTCCTACACTAGTCGTCTTCCTCCGGTTGTGAATGTGCGTGAACTGTGAGATGTACCAAGATGTCTAGCTGCCCTTGTAGTTATAAGGAGCTAGCAGGATATAATAACATAGACGATGGCCTTGACTATGATACCCCCCACTGTCACGCTACAGCCGTTCCAAGTCCTACACTAGTCGTCTTCCTCTGTTTGTGAGATGTACCAAAATGCCTAACTGCCCTTGTTTGTTACGTGGAGCTGGCGGGAGATAATACAAGGGGTGATAGGGGTCTAATACAAGAGTCATGAATAGAGTAGCCCATTATAAACCTGCTATTCTTCAGAAACACTAGGGGTCGTCAATCAAATCAGTATGTGTCAGTATTGACGATCGATGTTGTCAGTAAGTCGAAACCGAGATAAATAGTTCGGAGCCCTTTGTAACTCGTGCACCTATATTTTTGAGGTCATTAATTAAACGCTCTAATGATCCGTTAACCTTGGATAGTAACAATGATACAGGGGACACCCACACACGATTTATAAAATAGTTAATATAAGAGTTATAATGTTTTTAGCGAGATAACTGTTTTTAACATATAAAATAAAGTAGCGTACTAATCTTGTTCACGTTTTATTGTCCTTCCTGGGTCATTGTAAACGATAAAGATAGCGAGAAGTGATAAAAGAGAAGCTGGCCTTGACTATGGTGCTAACAGCTGTCGCGGTTCAGCTGTTCCAAGGCCTACAATAGTCGTCTTCCTCTGCTTGTGAATGTGCGTGACCTGTAGGATGAACCACGATGTCTAGCTGCCCTTGTAGTTACAAGGAGCTAGCGGAATATAAAGATAGAGAAGCTGGCCTTGACTATGATACCTCCCACTGTCAAGTTCCAGCTGTTCCAAGGCCTACAATAGTCGTCTTCCTCTGCTTGTGAATGTGCGTGACCTGTAGGATGAACCACGATGTCTAGCTGCCCTTGTAGTTACAAGGAGCTAGCGGAATATAAAGATAGAGAAGCTGGCCTTGACTATGATACCTCCCACTGTCAAGTTCCAGCTGTTCCAAGGCCTACAATAGTCGTCTTCCTCTGCTTGTGAATGTGCGTGACCTGTAGGATGAACCAAGATGTCTAGCTGCCCTTGTAGTTACAAGGAGCTAGCGGAATATAAAGATAGAGAAGCTGGCCTTGACTATGACACCTCCCACTGTCAAGTTCCAGCTGTTCCAAGGCCTACAATAGTCGTCTTCCTCTGCTTGTGAATGTGCGTGACCTGTAGGATGAACCACGATGTCTAGCTGCCCTTGTAGTTACAAGGAGCTAGCGGAATATAAAGATAGAGAAGCTGGCCTTGACTATGACACCTCCCACTGTCAAGTTCCAGCTGTTCCAAGGCCTACAATAGTCGTCTTCCTCTGCTTGTGAATGTGCGTGACCTGTAGGATGAACCAAGATGTCTAGCTGCCCTTGTAGTTACAAGGAGCTAGCGGAATATAAAGATAGAGAAGCTGGCCTTGACTATGACACCTCCCACTGTCAAGTTCCAGCTGTTCCAAGGCCTACAATAGTCGTCTTCCTCTGTTTGTGAATGTGCGTGACCTATTAATTTCTCTGTTTTCCCATAAGCCACTGTTAAAATGCCATATCACAATGTCAAGGAAGTCCACCAGTTTAAAGTAACGTATGTGAAAACATTCATGACTTTGTTCATTAAGGTTTGTGTTATAACAGTGTTTAAATGATATATAAAATGCATTAGATGATTTAAATTCATCACTGGCGCGATCTGGAGTAAGATTTTGGTATTAACTTTTTATTTACTATCTGCATTACGCTATTTATCAAGCACTGTTTACTTAATATTTGATCAAATTTAAATGTAAACAGATGTTTCAGCCAATTTTTTAACATAAAACTGAAGGTGTGAACAGCTGTTTAGTGCCAGTTTAATTTGGATTATGAAACGTAAAAGCAGCATTTTTTCTGAATTTTAAAATATTCCAGGTAACTTTTCTTATATTTTTCTTCATAAAAACCTTCCTTGGATTTCAATGGACATTTCACAAAAAGAATTAACCGAATTGGTCCAGCCGTTCTTGAGATTAGCGCTTACCAACACATTTAACGATTCATTTTTATTTGCAAGATGTAAATGTGAATCTTCCACATTAAGAGAACCCGTGGAAAGAAATTAAAATAAACCTTACATAACAAATGTTATTGGTCGTTAAGTCAATTCGAAACTATTCATTAATACATTACATTCTTGTCTTCTTTTACTAAAAAACAGTATTAATTAAAGTAAACAATTGACGATAAAAAGTTTCAAAATATAACAGAATTTCGGACATTTGTTATATGTTACAAAAGGCATGGCACAACGTTTCGAGGATAGATTCCAATCTTCGAAACGTTGTGTTAAATCTTTTGTAAGATATAACGACTGAAAATGTCCGAAATCCTTTTACCCTTTCAATAATAATTAATATTCTACTATTAATACCATACTAGAATTTACCTGATCACGTTTAAATTCGTTTAACTTTAATTGTGTTTATTACATATTTTATGCTATTAATTGTACACTCGTATTACTTATTTAGTACTTCATTTAATATCAAATTTAGTTAAATCATTCATTTTATTACGTCGAGTCAGTCCATCCACTACTAACGTACGTAAAGGATATTGAGGACTATAATTTATTTATAATAAGACACAAATATTTCTCTAAACAACTATTCCTGGGATTTAACATAAATTTGACCTCGGATCTAACATTAACTTTCAATAGCATTATACTCCAAAAGCATTTGAATCGCAATAAATCTAATTGGGTTATTTACAGACGACCGTTATGAAAACGCAACTGTTGTTTGTTTAATACATAACCTGCTACTTCTGTAACATGGAGTTGCATTGTAAAACCAGTTACAAAACTTGAGTTACCTCATTGGTTTACCGGTCGGTGGCCTCAGCTGTTGGGTTCAGGAAGGTCATGTCAGTGGTATGTAACCAAAACGCCTGAGCGGAAGTTGTAATACTTTTTATTTCGACAATAACTAAAGCTTATTAAAATAAGTTAATTTAATACAAGGAATATAAATCCGCCGGGAGTTGTAAACAGAGAAAAACTCTGATAATTTAATAAAAGGAATGATTAAATCCACCGAGAGTTGTAAACAGGGAAATACTCTGATAGTTTTAGTACTAGGAACGATTAAATCCACCGAGAGTTGTAAACAGGGAAATACTCTGCTAGTTTTAGTACTAGGAACGATTAAATCCACCGAGAGTTGTAAACAGGGAAATACTCTGCTAGTTTTAGTACTAGGAACGATTAAATCCACCGAGAGTTGTAAACAGGGAAATACTCTGCTAGTTTTAGTACTAGGAACGATTAAATCCACCGAGAGTTGTAAACAGGGAAATACTCTGCTAGTTTTAGTACTAGGAACGATTAAATCCACCGAGAGTTGTAAACAGGGAAATACTCTGCTAGTTTTAGTACTAGGAACGATTAAATCCACCGAGAGTTGTAAACAGGGTTTTAGTACTAGGAACGATTAAATCCACCGAGAGTTGTAAACATACTTAGTTTTAGTACTAGGAACGATTAAATCCACCGAGAGTTGTAAACAGGAAATACTCTGCTAGTTTTAGTACTAGGAACGATTAAATCCACCGAGAGTTGTAAACAGGGAAATACTCTGCTAGTTTTAGTACTAGGAACGATTAAATCCACCGAGAGTTGTAAACAGGGAAATACTCTGCTAGTTTTAGTACTAGGAACGATTAAATCCACCGAGAGTTGTAAACAGGGAAATACTCTGCTAGTTTTAGTACTAGGAACGATTAAATCCACCGAGAGTTGTAAACAGGGAAATACTCTGCTAGTTTTAGTACTAGGAACGATTAAATCCACCGAGAGTTGTAAACAGGGAAATACTCTGCTAGTTTTAGTACTAGGAACGATTAAATCCACCGAGAGTTGTAAACAGGGAAATACTCTGCTAGTTTTAGTACTAGGAACGATTAAATCCACCGAGAGTTGTAAACAGGGAAATACTCTGCTAGTTTTAGTACTAGGAACGATTAAATCCACCGAGAGTTGTAAACAGGGAAATACTCTGCTAGTTTTAGTACTAGGAACGATTAAATCCACCGAGAGTTGTAAACAGGGAAATACTCTGCTAGTTTTAGTACTAGGAACGATTAAATCCACCGAGAGTTGTAAACAGGGAAATACTCTGCTAGTTTTAGTACTAGGAACGATTAAATCCACCGAGAGTTGTAAACAGGGAAATACTCTGCTAGTTTTTGTACTAGGAACGATTAAATCCACCGAGAGTTGTAAACAGGGAAATACTCTGCTAGTTTTAGTACTAGGAACGATTAAATCCACCGAGAGTTGTAAACAGGGAAATACTCTGCTAGTTTTAGTACTAGGAACGATTAAATCCACCGAGAGTTGTAAACAGAGAAATACTCTGCTAGTTTTAGTGCTAGGAACGATTAAATCCACCGAGAGTTGTAAACAGAGAAATACTCTGCTAGTTTTAGTGCTAGGAACGATTAAATCCACCGAGAGTTGTAAACAGAAAAATACTCTGCTAGTTTTAGTACTAGGAACGATTAAATCCACCGAGAGTTGTAAACAGAGAAATACTCTGCTAGTTTTAGTGCTAGGAACGATTAAATCCACCGAGAGTTGTAAACAGAAAAATACTCTGCTAGTTTTAGTGCTAGGAACGATTAAATCCACCGAGAGTTGTAAACAGAGAAATACTCTGCTAGTTTTAATACTAGAAATGCAGTAGTCAGCCGAGATATGTTAAACTGAGACATACTCTGGCGCTTGCAGATTCCTTACTTGTTCAACGAAAGTAATAGTATGGCCGTAAGTATTAGATTACTTGGAATCGCTACTATATACTGGGGTTTTTGTTAGTTGCCTCTAACGTTAAGAATAATGTTTTCCGGACGTTTAATTTAAAGATAGAGACGTTACTCGGATCGTGTACACGACCAGGGTAGATTGGCCAGGTAGGAACACAATTTAATTGGTCCTCACCATTTAATTGGGTAGTATGATGAACTGAAGGTCTTTTGAATACTTTCTGTTTAACCTATATCATCTGAGCCCTCAGCTAAAAATAGTTTTAATTGAAATATAAATGAAGGATTTGAGCAATTAATAGTTGGATCTGATATATTTAGGACTCTGGAAATATTAGAGCTAATAACCGCACAACCAGGTTTTTACAAGTAAATATAATGAAGACCCCCTGAGAATCTCCTCATAGTTTATGAATAAATTGATCTCAGAAGAAACTCGATTACTGAGCCAGCGCTAACTTTCGTCCAACAACCGATCGTAGGGAGTAGCTCTAAAACGGTGAGTGAAGAGTTGATCTTCTTCCAGTAGGTTTTCTGAAGTCATTTCAGCGAGCAACTCCGAACATGAATGGTCTGCAGAATTACGAGATCGGACAAATCTCTCCTAAGCCTCAGTGGTCGCAAACCGAGTTTATTAGCCAGGAGCTCCAAGATCACGCACAATACCGCCAACCCAATATGTTACCAATCAGCCTCAAGTAGGTTACTTGTAGCCTCAATAACAAACACGTTCTTACAAGTGACCTCAATCTGGACGTCTTGTAAGTAGGTTCTTACAAATATCCCCATTCTAGACATCTTACAAATAGGTTCTTACAAGTATCCTCAATCGAGACTGTTTAAAAGTAGATCTTACAAGTATCCTCAATCTAGACGGTTTACAAGTAGGTTCTTACAAGTATCCTCAATCTAGACTGTTTACAAGTAGATCTTACAAGTATCCTCAATCTAGACTGTTTACA
Source organism: Homalodisca vitripennis (assembly GCF_021130785.1). Taxonomy (NCBI): domain Eukaryota; kingdom Metazoa; phylum Arthropoda; class Insecta; order Hemiptera; family Cicadellidae; genus Homalodisca; species Homalodisca vitripennis. Next base: position 38,794,075 of record NC_060211.1, on the reverse strand, counting down.
AGTAGATCTTACAAGTATCCTCAATTTAGACGATTTTCAAGTAGGTTCTTACAAGTATCCTCAACCTAGACTATTTACAAGTAGATTCCTACAAGTATTCTCAACATGGACGTCTTAGAAGTAGATTCTTCCAAGTAGATTCTTCCAAGTAGCCTGTACATCCAAAGGGCTGCAGAGATATGCGTGACACATCAGCTTTGCTGTACTCAATGTAGCTTGAACTGGAAGGTATTAACCAACCAGAAATTAACCGTTTCATCTGGGGAATCTGTATGTCTTACAAAGTAGGTCCTACATCGCAGACAGTCCTTACTGTTTCATGAAATCTCTTTCATAAAAAGTCTACGGCGAGTTCGTGTAATACCCCTGCTACAGAACGTTTGTAATGGAAGTGAATCTGTAATCTTACAGTACATGTCACTACGCTAGTGTAATGGAAGTGAAGATTACCAATGGAATGGAAAAGAAGATTAAACCAGTGAAAGGGAAGTGAAGATTACACAACTTTAATGTAAGTGAAGATTACACCAGTGTAATGGAAGTGAATATTACACCAGTGAAATGGAAGTGAAGATCACTCCAGAGTAATAGGAGTTCACACGACCGGAAACGTAGATGGTAGCCGTGACACCGGCCGCGTAAGGCTGACAACTACAGTAAGAAAGTGAAAACTAAATTGTACCAATGACATCTGCCCGTGACAAGTAAGGCAGGAGGTGTTATGGTAGTTGTACACCTAAGGTCTTGCAGTGAAAGCGGTGAGAAAGTTGGGGTGAAACCACAGACAGGCTAGCTCACTAGTAGCCTTACTAAATGCCTATAGTCCAGACTGGGAAGTAGGTTGAACATTTGGTTTATCTTACATGACAACATACACTTTGGTATTTTATAACTTTTTTGTAAGAAAATAATACGATATAATGAGCAAGATGCTCGCGGCACACATTACTCCCGGCCTGCTCCATTAGCTAATAACTTTGCATCTCATAATACTTAACAAGTATTGTGTTTCTTTAAGGATTAAAATTGCGAATTAATAAATAGTTTCTTATATCTTATAGTTTCCTTTAAAAATCACTATTTTTTACGTCTACACATAGTGACATTAATTGTAAAAGTATTGTTAGTATAGAATTTGACAAAATAGATGTACTAGATATCATCTGTACAGTCATCCATAAGATAACCCTTAGAAATAATCAAGAAAGAAAATAACTTCAAATAAGTAGATAGTATGAAATTCTCAAAAAGCTGACAGACTGTAGTAAAGGAGCCATATTGATTGTTGTTGGTCACCTCTACTACCAAGAACGTAGCCAGGGAAAAATTGGGGAGGGGGAGTGAAGACAAAGAAAACGCAGTCAACCGCTCATTCCTAATTTTGTTCTTTTAAAAGGTTCTTAACCCGTTTCAATGTTGAGAGTTATCTTTAAGCAGCACATGTCAGTAATACTGAATTATTTAAACAATAATAATAATTTACCAAATAATTAATAAAAAACATTAAAATTTGGGGGGTTCAAACCCCTTGGCCCCCTGACTGGTTACGTCCTTGTCTACTACTATTATACTAAAATTTAATCTGTGATTGGGAGTTCCTCTATGCGCCAGGATGTTTTGTCTGGGGGGGGGGGGGAGTCAAAACGACTGATACTTCCTTGTAGTGGGCAGAAAGTAAAGAAAATTCAGTCAATCGCTCATTCCCAATATTGTTCCTTAAAAGGTTGTTAACCCATTTCAATGTTGAGGAATTGTGTAGAATAAAGATAATAATCGTTGGAGAGTATAGGTCGACCGTGTTATATTCCTGCTTATTTAATGCAATACAATTATTATAAACTGTGACTTTTACTGAATAGGTCGAAGCCCCAAGAAAAACTTTTGCAATTACGAGGAATTGTGAAGAATACTGATTAAAATCGTTAAAGGCTATAGGTTAACCGATTTTTTGTTCCTGCTTATTTAATGTAATAAAATTATTATAAACTTTGATTGTTATTGAATAGTTCGAAGGCCCAATAAAATTATTGGAATTACCATGAATTATGAAGAATACGGTTTGAAATTGTTCGGAGTGCATAGATCGACCGAGGTAAGAACGCACAGAGGAGCAAAATAACTCGATTGTTTTTAATGAATACTCATTCGAATATCTTATAAACTATTCGAGTAGGCATTCGAACTGTAAAATGTATTAGAGTATCTTATTTCCACCGTGTGTGAGAAGCTGCCAGTGCGCATGCGTGTGATATTTGTAGTAATGGATCTCTGACACTACTTCATATGCGATGCACCCACTCGCACACTTGTCTATTCATTCGTTCGCGTTATTTGTTCAAGCTCCTGGTCATTTATAAATCTCCTAGTCCGTAAACACCAACAGTCCTGTTTGTTGTTGTGTTTTGTTGCTACAACAGCGGAGAAAATGTGATCCATGTTGGGTCGATTACTATTCATTCGTTCGCGTTATTTGTTCAAGCTCCTGGTCATTAATAAATCTCCTAGTCCGTAAACACCAACAGTCCTGTTTGTTGTTGTGTTTTGTTGCTACAACAGCGGAGAAAATGTGATCCATGTTGGGTCGATTACTATTCATTCGTTCGCGTTATTTGTTCAAGCTCCTGGTCATTTATAAATCTCCTAGTCCGTAAACACCAACAGTCCTGTTTGTTGTTGTGTTTTGTTGCTACAACAGCGGAGAAAATGTGATCCATGTTGGGTCGATTACTATTCATTCGTTCGCGTTATTTGTTCAAGCTCCTGGTCATTTATAAATCTCCTAGTCCGTAAACACCAACAGTCCTGTTTGTTGTTGTGTTTTGTTGCTACAACAGCGGAGAAAATGTGATCCATGTTGGGTCGATTACTATTCATTCGTTCGCGTTATTTGTTCAAGCTCCTGGTCATTTATAAATCTCCTAGTCCGTAAACACCAACAGTCCTGTTTGTTGTTGTGTTTTGTTGCTACAACAGCGGAGAAAATGTGATCCATGATGGGTCGATTACTATTCATTCGCTATTCCATCACATGTAAACATAGTAAAGTACTTTGTCTACAACAAAGAGATACAGTATTGATAGGCTAGACAGCAATTTCCTACTGAATTCTGTTTTTATTCGCTCGGTTTTGCAAGGTCTTCCTTCATAGCGATCGCTACATCCCTAAATTATATTTGAGAACTTTCAAAACAAACCTGTGTGTGTGTCATAGAACATTAATATTTCTCGCACACTATTCTATAGCCATCTCTTCAACTGTGCAGCCCTAAAGAGTTGAGAACGATTTTTCTGTATAATTTAGGAACCGAGAGCAAATTCGCTCTGTATAAAACACAACCTGGTTTTCTTTGTTTGAAGTTTGTTTTTGACGATGGTGAGATTGTGAAGGAAACAGGATTTTCCGGACATTTGCGATCGTTCAGTGATACAAGAAATCAGTAACACTACTTTTCGAGATCTGGAATCTGATCTCTTCTTCAGGTAAATAACTAACCATAATTACAATAACACATAACACATTTGTAATAACACGTAATTACAAACTAAGTTAAAATAAACAAATCATAACAGAGCGTTGTGACACGCATAAGTCAGGAATCACAACCACCATGTTGTTTACTTATTTATTTTACATATCAACGGACATATATCCAGTTTTAGAAACATTAGACAAAAAATTAGATAATTCTACTCAAGATGCTAAACTAAAATAATTAAAAAGTTAGACCATGTAAACCATTGCCATCTGTATCCTAGTTATAAATAAAAATAGTGCCTGATAATTATAAACAAAATTTTCAAGTACACCCTGATCAATGGTAGCAAATGATTGATTTAAGTGAAAGACATCATTATTCGGCAATTGGTAAGTAATAGTCAAAATGAATAAAGTCTTATTCATTTTGTTTTGTTTTGTCAAAACGTTGTGTGTCAACTTCGTTAATTCTAAAACCTGCTCTAAATAAAAAAGAAAACACAACACTTGTTATTCAAACTGAACTACAGAATATAAGTCACAATAGATCTGCATTCCCTGGCCAACCACCTACGACTGACCAGAGGCCAGTAAATGGCAATCGTCACGGCAGAACCAAGATGGTGGCAAAAAAGGAGGGAACAGGAGTTGGACCTTTTTATTATTGTTCATGCTACTTGAACAACTTAAACTTCTTAAAACCATACTGTGACTCCACATTGATTTTACAAATATCTAATGTGTTTTGTAATTTTGGTTTTCTTTTTAGTTCATTTTTCAGAACCAAAGCAACCTAATTTCCGACTGATTGGTTGGTCTGCCAGTTTAATAAATATATGAAGCCTCGATTAATTTCATTTAAGAGAAATGAGGTTCTTGATGTATTATATTGGCTTTATTATTAATTATTATTCGTATAACGGTCTTCGGACCAACAATGGTGTGCAATGTTTATCTTTTCTGTGAGACCCTTTGTTGTGTTTTCTTTTTGTTCTTTTATCCTTACGTTTAATGGTATTTTTGTCTCGCCTATGTATTCCTTATTGCAAATATATTTTATCCTGCAAACACGTTTTTGGAATCCTGTGAGCAATTTGTTTGTTTTGTTTTTACGAGACTGTATAAGAGTATTGTGTGTTTTAAACGCGGTTCTAATGTCGTACTTTCTACCTACTCTTCTAATTTTCTCTGATAGTCCCGACACATAAGGGATTGACATAAACGAACATTTATCACTATTCTGATTTTCTGACTCAGGAATGAAATCTGTTTTTCTAATCTGGTTTCGTGGAATCTATAAAGGAATTTCCCGTAAGAAATAAATCGATCAGCTTTGCTATCTTAGATGGGGATCGAAATGGAAGAGTATCAAAAGCGTTAAAATATCTCTCGGATAACGTCTTTAGCTACATAAAACTAACAATCAGGCGCGTAAATAATAGTTATATTACCTTCAACCAACGAAATAAAGAGACTGAAATTTGCCATTGTCAGCTAAACGATCGGCTTTCATTTGGTTGGCTGATGATGATTTAACCTTTATTTATATGTCTAACTGTGTAAAATTTAAAGATATGATCTGAAAAGAAACTTATTGTCTGATATTATTTAACCTTTCCTTACCAAAACTATCTTGTCTAAAACAATCAATTCTTAGGGAAATTATCTCTCAATTTTACGACATACTAGTTCGTGTGCTTTAATACAAGTTGGTTCTTGGCTTTTGTTCTAGAAGTTATACTTCCAATTTCAGAAAACGCCAATTTGGTATTAATCCAGTGGAAAAAATAACTTAAATGGACTATTATAAGAAACTCGTAGTTTAATAAACAGTTCTCATGTATTTACTTATTGATGTTGAATACAATTAATTTGGAACTTGTGTAAGTAGCCCTTAGTCTCAAACTACAGTGTTAAGAATTTATTTAACTTTAGGTAGCCTAACTGTTTTAGGAATACGTTTATTGAGGTGGTAATAACTATAAAACCTGCATGAAAACTGTTACGATTTCATTTAACTTCATGAAATTTAAAAGACAATCTAGCCATCAACATTGTACCAAACTACACTTTGTTACTGAAAAATGTCAGAACAACATAGGTGAATTTTAAATACCTAAAATACTTTAGTAAAAAAATTTATTTGAATAAAACTAACTTTGTAAGAAGATAAATACCCTTATAAACTTTAGTCTGACAATGACTGATAATATTACTACTGGAACGTTTTCTCAGCCTTTGTATTATAGAATATATAATTTATTTTGAGAGCCCAATGGACAGTGGGCCAAAACAAGATAAAACCTTCCAAAATATATATACATAATAACATAGATAAGAGCGGAAATGCACACAGAAAGATAAGATAATACTGTAATACTGTATAAAGACTTCTAAGATAACAATCGATGACAAGATAAGATATTACTATCATCATAGGTGCCCAAACCTGTTCAATCCAAACGAGCCACTGATGGCTTTTGTATTTTATGTTTTTTTTTTTTTGCGTCATTGGTGACTTGGAACTTACTATAAAGATAAAGACTATCTTGTGAACGTTTCAATTTAAAAAGTGAGTGTTAAGTAGTTACTAAAAATATTTAAACTGTTCCTCATAGGGTTAAAAATTTATTTTAAGTAGAATTAAAAAAAATTCATATAAGTCTCAGAAATAATATAGAATACTCGTATATATGTCATTACATTCCATATTCCGTTGTTTTAGTCAGATGTACTTGCGGGCTAACTTTGTTCAAGTTCCATAACAACGATTTTAAACCCATTCGCTTTTTAAAAATTACTTTTAACCATAAAATTATTAGAGGTATTTTATTTTAAAGATATAATTGATACGCATCAAAAAGTTTTTACATACTTTTGATATGTTTATGTTATTTAGAAATTTTCTTTTTATTTCATAATATAAATATCAAAAATATACCCTTAATAAAAATTGTATTTGGATGCGTATAAACTGTATCTTTAAATGAAACTCTATTATCAAATAATTATGTTCTTATGGACAAAAACGTAAGGTTGTTTAACTACGTGCTCTTAATTAGGTTCTTAATTTGACGGCCTCCACTTATTTCTCATAAAAAACATTCTACAGGTTTTTTAACAATGCTCCACTGTCCAATAGTCATTATTAGGTTACAATAGCGCTGTAACGATTTAATTAGTTACAAAATTGTTATTATAATAATATGAAGTATTCGATACACTACAACTAGTATAATTGTTATCAATACAGAGAACTGTTCCGTGGGGTATTTTTTTATGTATAAGACTTACGTTATATAGTAAAACTCCTCTACAGAAAACGTATTTTAATAAAATACAGAAAGGAGAGTGTTTTAAATACATTTTAAACACATAAAATACAACTGGAGCTATTCATTTTAGTAGGAAGAAAATAGAAATGGTGGAAAAAAGAAAATAGTGATATTGAAGTATAGAAAAGTTATATTAAATTTAAAATCCAATTCGGAATTTTTAACACAATAATTTGATACAGATGGCTGTGTCTGTTTCAGTGTTGAATAACTGCGCTTTATTAAAGTGTATTCCAAATACCGCCAACTGTGTTTATTTCGGAAAATAAGCAGCCTTGCATGCAACAGGTGCTCTTTCAATTTTGACTAAGTTACGGTGGAATGTCATCATATAAAAGGAAAGGCTTATTTATTGTCTCCTTTCGATGACGAGCTATCAGTGAAATACCGTCAAACTATATGTAAGACATATCAGATTTTGTAAGTTTTTGCTAAAGATTAGACGAGGCAAAAAGAATAATCTAGATTTTTTTATCATAATGAATTTTGGCTACAAGGCCAAGTTTGTTTTGCTATAGAAGGCGAACATGGGGAAATTCTTCCCCTACTCATTTAAACACACCATCTAACTTTTGAAAATTTTTTTGACAGAACACAAGAACTCGACTATCTATAAGAATAGCTGAACTTCGCGGAGTTTGGTCATCTTTCCGCTTTAAACAGACGGACCTTCAAAATTTCAAAAAACCTCAATTAATTCTTTGAGTAAAATGACTAAAAGATATTCACCTGAAGAAGCTTTGTCTGAAATTATAGAAGCTGAACTAACCTATCACCAGTACAAAAATTTTCGTATTCCAGTCAAAAAAGGAAATCAGATTTATACAATCTTATAATAGAATAAGAGAGGCGAAGAATGACTGTTATCAAAATGCTGATGTACAACTACATTTGATGTATTGGTAGAAGTTAAACTTTTATCACTGCGTGATAATACAGCAAAAATAACTCTTTTATCTCAAGATGACGTTATTCGTTATGTGACATTTACCACACAAATGAGTAACATGTTTGTTTTTTTTCTGAATTGTGGTTGTGGTGGTAGTACTGGGCACAGCTGATCCAAACAGTGTTTACCTGATAATCCAAGGACACACACACCGACTCACATTTGGTTATCCATCTCTTGTCCACTTATAACGTGTTTCAAGGATGGAATAAGAGTAAAAACTAGGATTATGGGATTATCCAAGATGCTCTTCTGCGTGATATGGTCAACAATTTCGCATCCATTATCTAAAAGAGACTGCAGAGCCAGCAACACCGTTAATTTCTTTCTTCAAACAACAAATCGTGTATCGTTGAACATGTGAAATTTTTAGTCGATGAACAGAGTATGCCAATATGTATGAAAGATGATGACAGCGAAAGATGGAAAATTCTGTAATTCTGCAACACCGACTAATCTGCATTGATTTGCTACATTTGCAAAGCCTTATTGAATTAATTAAAAAGCTGTCGTTAAATAACCTTTACTTTTGGTCTCTCTCTACTTATGTACAGGTTCGTTTCGAGAGTCTGTATTTGTGTATTGCACATATCATATGGAATTCTTTTTCAAATATGGGAGGCAAGAAAAAGAGACAAAGATATGTTACAAAAAAAAGGCAGAATAATAGAAACATTTCTCACTTAAAATGGGACTGATAGTCGATAAAGGTTGAGCCGAAGGGTGGGGGGGGGGGTAAGTGTCACGACTAACGATGGCATTACAGCCCTTAAGTTCTTCTAAACCCGCTGTTCTAGTTTCCAAGACAACTGGGTTTGTGGGAACAACAGACAAGTTTGACACTCTCACAGAATATAGCCAAGGTGTTTCTGCAACAATATTCTTGGTTCGAAATGCCTTAACATATATAATTATGTTACCGGTTGGGGTTCTGTCTGAAGAGGTAATGGAATGTAGGAAAAAGGATTTTTCAGTGTACAGAAGATTTAACATGAGAATAATGTCAAGACAAAACTCATAAAGACTTCATTCATGTACTTGTATCATCAAATCTTTTCATCGTTGGACAAAACACTCCACATAAGAAATATAGTATGCCCCTGCCAACCGAAGTTGTGGACTTTATGAAAGAGCCTAATGTATCAGAAGCCATAAGATATTCGACTTAGGATTGCTCAAGCGATGAACATCTGAGTCTGAAACTGAACCATTTTGTATATATGAGGTTATAAAGTTATCAATGTGGATCAAGATGTGACATGCTCTTGTTTGTTGGGCTTAAATTACAATAATTTGAGGACCTGCCTACAATCAGCAAGCAGTATTTTTTTTTTTTTTTAGAAAAAGTAATGTTTTACATACTCGAAGAGTTTCTAACCCATTGTGCAATGGCACAAATTGAGTTTAACTTGAAAAGAAACAGAACGCTACTCCCAATGTAATCCTCATTGGAAATCGATAAACACCACAGTTGATCTTTATTTGTTCGATTAAACCACCAGTTTTATGAAAATGATTTCAGAGTCGGTTAATATATCCCAGTTGGTTAAAACCCTTCTTCCAACAAATTGCCAAATGTATTAACTCATTTGCTTAAGATGTAGCGGGGATAGACAGTTAAAGACGAAAGTAAGTAGCAGGAGTAGAAGTAATTGAAGCACTTGAAGGCAGCCCACCCATAAAGCACGCTGAAGACACAAGTTGTTTATTCCGACAAGTCCCACATAAGGCAGGACTCCCTGAGTATACGAGTACAGTAAAGTGAATTAGTTCGGCTAGACAAACACGCTCTGAGTCTGCCGGCCGCACATGCAATGTTATGCAATATGCAAGGCCCGTTTGGCGGTGGTTCGGGTGATGGGCGGAGGGGGTGGGAGGGGTGCACCTCCCTCAACCCCCTGACGTCAGCACTTTTATTCCCCGATGGAGGAGTGACGCATTTACAGCCCCCAGGCAAGTTAGCCCTACGGCTTCACTTTGATTCGCGTCAAACTCCGAGAACAAAACAGTCGTTTAGACTCTCTGACCTTTCGATTTGAGTAAAATTACATTTCCTTATTCACAGACCTTTCAAATGTTTCTTACGAAAGAACTGCTTCGATTATAAGTTGTTATTGTGGGTTTTTAAAGTCAGTAGCCACTCAAAAGTTGTGCGTCAGTGTGGAGTCGATCTTTAAAAGGTATTAGACCCGGAATGATTCGTATGCGGTGGACAAATTATGGAACAATGTAGGGAGGTTTAAGTAATAGACAAAACTAAAAAAAAATTCCAAATATTTCAATAATCAATTTGAAAAGGTCGAATCTTAGAAGCAAAACATAGTTTACAAGAAGTAAGGTCAAAATGTGCACGCTTCACTTCCACTGCGAGCATAAAACAAAACCATGATTTCAAAGAAGTAAACAAGAAATTTAAACCATGATTTCTAGGAAATAAACAAGAAATTGAACTGCACATAGTGATAAATTATCGCAGTTGACCTAAACCTAATAGTAAACTTATGATTCTTAAACAGTAACGATTGTTATATGTATTACATTGAGCGAAATGGCCAGGTATATAGACAACTTGTCAGTGAAAACATCGTCTCCTTGTACACGGTCAGTTCGCGGAATTTTCAGTGACTTTAGGCCCAACATCACGGCTGTTTCGAGAATCATTACTAGTTCTTTCCAAAGTACCTATATACAATTGAAGGAATGGAATCCATTCACTACTAGAGCTGCCACTGGAGTGCAGAGTAAGTATTCCTTCCACATTTTCTATTATCTTGTCAGATAAATTAAACAGGGACCAGTGTATGGGTGTATGGATATCAACACTCACCCAACCACTTATTTCCTATGCTTATCTTTGCTTGCCTTAGATTTGTTTACAGCAATGTAAAAGTAAGAGAAAACTTAAACCTTAAACGAGTTAATCAAAATCTAATTCTCTAATCTTAAAAGTAAGCATCTGCTTACTAGCACGGATCTTCAGGTTCCAGAAAGACTTATTAAGCACAGGATAAAGTCTTACATGTGTGTGTGTGTGTGTGTGTGTGTGTGTGTGTGTGTGTGTGTGTGTGTGTGTGTGTGTGTGTGTGTGTGTGTGTGTGTGTGTGTGTGTGTGTGTGTGTGTGTGTGTGTGTGTGTGTGTGTGTGTGTGTGTGTGTGTGTGTGTGTGTGTGTGTGTGTGTGTGTGTGTGTGTGTGTGTGTGTGTGTGTGTGTGTGTGTGTGTGTGTGTGTGTGTGTGTGTGTGTGTGTGTGTGTGTGTGTGTGTGTGTGTGTGTGTAAAATGTTTACTTATATGTAGTGAGAACAATTATGAAGTTCTGACGATAGTAAACCATATTCTTTCCTAAAAGGACTTTGTTGGCCTTTTCCACAGTTATCTGCAACTTGTGTTTTTTGTCAATGATTAGTTCATTAAGAGAGGCCGTTAAGGATAACGAGAGGTAATAATAATGTCCTGCACATGGAGAGTTCTACAACAAACATGGACAAAGGATTGCAAGAAAAATTGTATTAGAAAACCGTCAACATGATCGTATATTCCCACTTTTTAAAATTTGTTTGATGTACCCAACTCCGAACACAAAACAGTAAAACAATTCGGCGTTTTGTACAAGGAGGTACGATTAGAAGATAAATCTCGGAGAAAGACAATATCCCACCCACTCTACTCATTCCGGAACAAAATGGAGTAATATTAAACTTAAACAATAACTGTCAAATCCTCTTATTTAAAGATAGCGCCACACTCAAGTGCGTGGGCTGGGTGAGTAGGTGGGTGTATTCAATCATTTATCTAAATTCTACAACTACACTGTTACTGGAAATATTCTATTTGATGTACACCTTTTAATAACCGAACACAAAACAATACAACAATTCGGCCGTTTTGTACAAGGAGGTACGATTAGAAGATAAATCTCGGAGAAAGACAATATCCCACCCACTCCACTCATTCCGGTACAATATGGAGCAATATTAAACCTTAATAATTAACTATGCTATCTCCAAGATGCGAAAATGACTTTTACAGTGTACAAAGATCTGAGTGAGACACTAATAAAGACCTTATAAATGTACGTATCATCTGATCTTTTCATCAGTGTACGAAAGACTTTGCATAAGAAATTATTAGTATGCCCCTGTCAACCGAAGTTGTGGACTTTATGAAAGAGCCTAATGTATCAGAAGCCATAAGATATTCGACTTAGGATTGCTCAAGCGATGAACATCTGAGTCTGAATGAACACCATTTTTGTATATATGAGGTTATAAAATCAATACAACAATTCGGCCGTTTTGTACAAGGAGGTACGATTAGAAGATAAATTTTTTTTTTTTTTTTTTCGGAGAAAAAGACAACATACTCGAAGAGTTTCTAACCCATTCCGGAACACAAATTGAGTAACTTGATTAAACTTAAACAATAACTGTCAAATCCTCTTATTTAAAGATAGCGCCACACTCAAGTTTAGTGCGTGGGCTGGGTGAGTAGGTGGGTGTATTCAATCATTTATCTAAATTCTACAACTACACTGTTACTGGAAATATTTTATTTGATGTACACCTTTTAATAACCGAACACAAAACAATACAACAATTCGGCCGTTTTGTACAAGGAGGTACGATTAGAAGATAAATCTTTGAGAAAGACAATATCCCACCCACTCCACTCATTCTGGAACAATATGGAGTAATATTAAACTTAAACAATAACTGTCAAATCCTCTTATTTAAAGATAGCGCCACACTCAAGTGCGTGGGCTGGGTGAGTAGGTGGGTGTATTCAATCATTTATATAAATTCTACAACTACACTGTTACTGGAAATATTTTATTTGATGTAGCCCTTTTAATAACCGAACACAAAACAATACAACAATTCGGCCGTTTTGTACAAGGAGGTACGATTAGAGGATAAATTTCGGGGAAAGACAATATCCCACTCACTCCACCCATTCCGGAAGAATATGGAGTAATATTAAACTTAAACAATAACTGTCAAATCCTCTTATTTAAAGATAGCGCCACACTCAAGTGCGTGGGCTGGGTGAGTAGGTGGGTGTATTCAATCATTTATCTAAATTCTACAACTACACTGTTACTGGAAATATTTTATTTGATGTAGCCCTTTTAATAACCGAACACAAAACAATACAACAACATGGCCGTTTTGTACAAAGAGGTACGATTAGAGGATAAATCTCAGAGAAAGACAATATCCCACCCACTCCACTCATTCCGGTACAATATGGAGCAATATTAAACTTAAAAATAACTGTCAAATCCTCTTATTCAAAGAGAGTGCCACACTCAAATGCGTGGGCTGGGTGGGTGGGTGGGAGTGGGTGTATTCAATCATTTATCTACATTCTACATCTAGTCTATATGGCTACTATAAATATTGTCATGTAACGGATAGGTTAAATAACACGTGTATGCAACTTACAAACATCTTGATGGTGTATGGTTCAGATTACATTAATAGTCCGGATCACACAGACATTTCCTTTTAGAAATAATTGATACTATGACTTACAATATGTAATTGCTCGGCGAATTATTAATCTGCATAGCCTTATCGACAAGAAGGAAATTTGGAATATACAGACATACAGTGAAGGAATTATTGGGTAATGTTACAAGCCTGTAGCAGTGGCTTACATAGAACATTATTTCGAGTGGACTGGCGCACGGGGTAGTTTAGGAGGTGAAAAAAACTCCTTCAAAAACAGGGGCTCTGAAATATTTCCCCGGGAAGATTTTTGAAATTTAAGACTTTATGAATGCTTTCTAGCCGAAACTACCAGGTGAAATTTTAAGGTTTGTTATTTTTTTAATTAAGGGGGTCGTGAGCCCCCATAGCTACCGTTTATATTCGCCCATGGCCTGAAATAAAACTACCTTGAGATTTATACCATAAAATCAATGTCAAACAACAAACACCTTCACACTCTTATTATTTAGTCATAACGTTATGGAAGGTGTCTCATTTTAAAGGTGGGATTAAAAAGTCCTTAGGCTTTTGTCTATTTGTTGAAATCTAATACTTTTTAAATATTTAAACTAAGAAGTACAAAACAGTTTGGGATTATTTTTTGAATACCGAAGAAAAATATTATTATCGTTGAAATGCGTTTAATGGATGTGTATTAAATATATCTTTAAAATGAGAATACGTGTGTAAGAGTGTTTTAAGTTTTATATTTTTCAAAATCAAGAGGTTGCCAGTACTGTCGGACAAGAAGAGACAGTTGTTGACGTGGTGCCACGGTCTCTTAAGATCGCTTTTAATGCCACGTTTCAAAGCCTAGAGCTTGGAAGCTCTTAAGGTCAAGGTCGTGATTTTAATGTCATATTTCAAACTGTTGACGTTTTAAAATATAACGTGCTGCACTGTCAAACTACCGTTTCAATGTATACAATTCTCCCTACAAGGAATTATTTAATCTTACTTTTCAACTTACTTAAGCATATTATTGGAGTGTTAATATGAACGAGAAAGTTCAGTCCCGCTAATACATGTTAACAAATACACATTATTCTAAAATTATTATAGCTACAACTTAATAATTTATTTGAGCGTATTTATTGTATTCAAAGATACATTTTAGTCTAATATCCAAGTAAATAAGTTTTTACAACAACACAACAAATTTGAGTGTTACTATTATTTACATTTATAGTTTGAAAAAATCAAGATTAATAAAGCGATAAAAATATTGGAACTGGACATTAATATCTACGTGTTAGTACTGTAAAAATTACAGACATGTAGGTTTAGTAATTAAAGACAATATTGCGTCGCACATACTACTAAAAGAATCATGAAAAAACTGTGTTTTATTGGTAAAAAAGCTCGGTAAGATTACTTGAAAACTAAAAACGTACACACACACATATATATATATATATATATATATATATATATATATATATATATATATACAGGGTGAGTTTTTTTAAAGTGATCCAGTAGCTAACTTTTTAATTACACGACTTAGCACCACACTTTAAATTTGGAACTTGCTCAATTTTAAGTTTCACTCAGGGATACACTTTCAAATTTTTTGAAGATGGCCGCCATTTTCCAATATGGCGGTCAACTTTAAAATCTCTTATGGAACACCCTGTATTTTATGTTGTTTTTAGATTCTACTCAACAAAAATAATAGATTTTTGCTTTTGAGAGTTTTTCAATATCTCTAATGGTTCAGGAGCTACGTGACTGGAAGTTTTCATAATTTTTGCCAATATGGCGGCCAACTTTAAAATATTTTATGGAACACCCTGTATTTTTATGTTGTTTTTATATTCTACACTACAAAATAAGACATTTTTGCATTTTAGAGTTTTTTCTATATCTCTAATGGTTCAGGAGCTACGTGGACTGCAAGTTTTCGGATTTTTTTCGGACTGACGATAAAAACTTGCAGTCCACGTAGCTCCTGAACCATTAGAGATATAGAAAAACTCTAAAATGCAAAAATGTTTTATTTTGTAGTGTAGAATATAAAAACATCATAAAATACAGGGTGTTCCATAAAATATTTTTAAAGTTGGCCGCCATTATTGGCAAAAATTATGAAAACTTCCAGTCCACGTAGCTCCTGAACCATTAGAGATATTGAAAAACTCTCAAAAGCAAAAATCTATTATTTTGTTGAGTAGAATCTAAAAACAACATAAAATACAGGGTGTTCCATAAGAGATTTTAAAGTTGACCGCCATATGGAAAATGGCGGCCATCTTCAAAAAATTTGAAAGTGTATCCCTGAGTGAAACTTAAAATTGAGCAAGTTCCAAATTTAAAGTGTGGTGCTAAGTCGTGTAATTAAAAAGTTAGCTATTGGATATATATAAATATAACTCACCTGGTATATATAATACCATATATATATATATATATATATATTATATATATATATATATATATACAGGGTGATTCAAAACTAAACGGCAATCTCTCGGGAGCTTATTCTATAGCTAAAAAACAAGTAAAAAAGTTCATATAACCATATGCCCGGAAACGCTTTCGTTAGCGAGTTACGCCTAGCGAAAGATTTCGCCCGGATTTCAGAACCCTTGGTGAAGTCAGGCCGTATAAAAATGGTAAAGGTAGTTACAAAGATACAAATACGATTGTTTTTTATGTTTTTATGTCTGGCAAATTTATTAAAATTCGTCCCCAGAGCTGTAAATGCAATACTTTCAGAGAATATCTTACGTAAAACACAAGAATTGGTGCAAAGAAATAACACATTTTTTGTGTTTAACGTAAGATTACTTCCATAAATGTTAATTAAAGGTCATTTTTTTTCTTAAACAGATTTGTAGAACATGTAATTCTGAAAAGATTCATGTGAATTACTTAGGAAAAAAAATTAATAATAGGTATTGAAATTTAGCTTTATTTAAAAATAAAACAGACGCACAAAAATGCATATTCTTATCTGCATAAAATATTAACTAATGTTTAGGTTGTGAGTAACAGCTGATCATTTATTCAACACTTTTTTATCGTTCATATTTTCTTTGCAAAGGTTGGCAATATCAGCTGATCAACAATTAAGTTTATGAAGTAATATTTTGAATAACCTTTATGGAAGTTTTTGTATTGTGGCGTGTGAAGATTGTATTTTGTGAGATCCTGTGATTATTTGGAAATATTTTATACAAGTATATAAAATATTTTATTAAATATTTTTATAAAAGTGTATGTAATTATCTTAGTAAATAATGGCAGATAATGTAAATGGTATGTATTCGTTTGAAGAGCATACGGACATGGTACTGATTTACGGCAAAGTTAACAAGAATGGTTTTAGCTGCAGTTCAGGAATATCGTGATACTTTTCCACATCAAAGAACACCTGATCGCAAAACATTTGAAGCTGTGGAGAGACGACTTAGAGAAACTGGTAGCTTTAAAACCGAAGCGAATAGATACTGGTCGTCAACGTAGCGCAAGGAACTATAATAATGAACAAGCAATAATAAATGCTGTAGAATTATCACCAACCACAAGCACCAGACGATTATGACGTCAGTTAAATATTTTCCAGTCAAGCGTATGGCGGGACACTTCATGAAGCACAGTTGTATCCATTCCATATAACACGTGTTCAAGACTTATTACCGCAAGATCTTAATAAACGGAAGATGTTTTGCCGCTGGTTAAGAAGAAATTGTTTACGACATCAGTATTTTCTTCGGCGTATTCTCGTTACTGATGAATCCTGTTTTACTAGAAATGGAATTGTAAATTTTCGTAATACCCATAATTGGGCGTACGACAACCCACATGAAACTGCGACCAGGCATTTTCAACATACATTTTCAGTCAATGTATGGCTTGGTGTTCTGGGTGATAATTTGATTGGTCCATTTTTCCTCCCTAATCGACTTAATGGAAGTAGCGTACTTAAATTTTTTAAGAACAAACCTGCCTACCCTCTTGGAAGATATTCCTGTTCAAAACAGAATAAATGCATGGTTTATGCACGACGAGCACCTCCACATTTTTTCTAATGATGTGAAAAAACTATTTAAATGATACATACGGTAGACAATGGATTGGTCGAAAATGGACCAGTAAAATGGCCACCACGTTCTCCTGACCTCACGCCAGCAGACTTTTTCTTATGGGGTTGGATGAAGTCAATTGTTTATTCAAAACGGATTAACACCATAGAGGAGTTACGTAATCGCATTACAGAGGCGGCAGAAACTATCAAGAATGCTCCAAACGTTATGAAACGCGCTAGAAAAGAGTGGATTCGTCGTGCGAAAACGTGCATTGCTAACAACGGAGGACACTTTGAGCAACTATTATAGATGATTATTACAGTTTTTATAAAGGTAAATACATTTTATGTTAATGTTCAGTCTAGAATAAATGATCAGCTGTTACTCACAACCTAAACATTAGTTAATATTTTATGCAGATAAGAATATGCATTTTTTGTGCGTCTGTTTTATTTTTAAATAAAGCTAAATTTCAATACCTATTATTAATTTTTTTCCTAAAGTAATTCACAAAAATCTTTTCCAGAATTAAATGTTCTACAAATCTGTTTAAGAAAAAAAAATGACCTTTAATTAACATTTATGGAAGTAATCTTACGTTTAAACACAAAAATGTGTTATTTCTTTGCACCAATTTCTTGTGTTTTACGTAAGATATCTCTGAAAGTATTGCATTTACAGCTCTGGGACGAATTTTAATAAATTTGGTCAGATATAAAAACATAAAAAAAACAATCGTATTTGTATCTTTGTAACTACCTTTACCATTTTTATACGGCCTGACTTCACCAAGGGTTCTGAAATCCGGGCGAAATCTTTCGCTAGGCGTAACTCGCTAACGAAGCGTTTCCGGGCATATGGTTATATGAACTTTTTTTACTTGTTTTTAGCTATAGAATAAAGCTCCCGAGAGATTGCCGTTTAGTTTTGAATCACCATATATATATCTTATATATATATAAAAAATCTTGAGTCACGATGTATGTTGCCAATAAACTCCAAAACGACTGAACCAATTTCAATCAAATTTCACATGTATCCGTAATTTAGTCTAACTTAGAAGATAGTATAGTTATTATCTGAATTATTCGCTTATGTCGTGAATATAAACGAATAAAATGAAGAAAAGTTTTTCAAAGCGCCTGCACATTATAACCTGCAATTACGATATAGATACGTATATTAAACAGTGAAACACTATTTGAAGGCGCTAAGTTTATGATGTATAATTGTCTAAAACTAAATTTTTGGTTGAACTTAAAGGTTGAGTGGTAGACCACTTTGTAATAAAATACATTATGCATGTACAATACATTTTTTTGACATATTTTCTTGATCGTGACATCAAGGTAAAAATCTACATCGGGGTTGGAAATATAATTTACTTCAACCAGAAATGCTCATACGCGGGCAAAACTTACGAAAAGCGTGCGAAGCCGCGGGAAACAGCTAGTATATATATATATATATATATATATATTATATATATATATATATATATATATATACAGGGTGTCCAAAAAGTCCCGGGTCGGTTCAATATTTTTCAAAATATTTAAAATAGATCTACAAAACCCTACACAAAGTTACTGGACATAAAAATCTATTTTATCACATATTCAGTGATCCGCTACTTCTTCAGGGGGGCGGCCCGCCAGGAGTCAGAAGAAAATCTTAAATGTAAGCATAGGTTGATATGCATATAAAATAAAAGGTCTTTATTAGTAGAGTACAGAGCCGCAAACCCGACCTCAAACGGATAACCGAGTCAAAATTGACAGCCGTTCAAAGATGGCTTGAGTTTGCAACTTAGGTTAATGTAAAAAATAAACTGATGAGCTTTTTGATTTTAACTTTACCAACCCAAAAATTCGATCCCTCTCAGAAATAACGAAACTTATTATTCTACAACAACAATTAATTGTAAACAGTTTTGTGGATCACTGAATATGTGATAAAATAGATTTTTATGTCCAGTAACTTTGTGTAGGGTTTTGTAGATCTATTTTAAATATTTTGAAAAATATTGAACCGACCCGGGACTTTTTGGACACCCTGTATATATATATAGTAAAACTCGCCAGCTTGTATCACTTCAACCACCTAACAGGGCCAGCCCCTATATTGTGTGTTTAGGAGGACCAGCAAGATCGGTGACGGCCACTAGATGTTACAAGACGATACATTAATAGATGTTATACACTATGTTAACCCTTATACGACCAGCACTTAACAAGTGCGATATAACAGGTTATATAAATCGTTGTTGGCTACTATTGGATTTTATGTCAGATGTTAGGGACATTTAATCTATTTCAAGGCATAATTGTAATATTTTATCATTATCCTATACTGTAATTCTCTTGAGATTCTTGTAATAAATTAATTTAACATCGGGAATCTTATTGAGAGAGTTGAGAAACAAAACCCATAATATTTCATAAGAAGGAAGACGGTTCGGAGAACTCGAATTAACTTCTAATCAAAGCCGTGGGTGGAAGAGTAGGAGTTCTCGTACTTCTTTCTTTATCCCTGATTACTTTATATAGATGTAATTAATTAACTCCCCTGTTGTTTGTTTGGTTTTAAATCAATATCTAAAGTTCTAATTTTGGGTGATTGTATTAGAATACATGCCTATATAGCCATTAAACTGTAGCTCACAACGTAATTACTAGCTTTGTTTATTAGAGTACATAGCCTATATAGCCATTAAACTGTAGCTCACAACGTAATTACTAGCTTTGTTTATTAGAGTACATAGCCTATATAGCCATTAAACTGTAGCTCACAACGTAATTACTAGCTTTGTTTATTAGAGTACATAGACTATATAGCCATTAAACTGTAGCTCACAACGTAATTACTAGCTTTGTTTATTAGAGTACATAGCCTATATAGCCATTAAACTGTAGCTCACAACGCAATTACTAGCTTTGTTTATTAGAGTAGATAGCCTATATAGCCATTAAACTGTAGCTCACAACGTAATTACTAGCTTTGTTTATTAGAGTACATAGCCTATATAGCCCATTAAACTGTAGCTCACAACGTAATTACTAGCTTTGTTTATTAGAGTACATAGCCTATATAGCCATTAAACTGTAGCTCACAACGTAATTACTAGCTTTGTTTATTAGAGTAGATAGCCTATATAGCCATTAAACTGTAGCTCACAACGTAATTACTAGCTTTGTTTATTAGAGTACATAGCCTATATGGCCATTAAACTGTAGCTCACAACGTAATTACTAGCTTTGTAAACGTCATTTTTCATAGTCACGTAAATTTTCTTTCCTTATCTCTTACGAAATTTAGTATTGAAAGTTTATCTGGAATGTTCAGACGTTATCAGTGTGTTCCATGGAAGTGGGCACGTTCTTGCTATTTAGATTTGAAGAGATTTATGGTCGTGTAAATTGTATTCAGCTTATGCTACAGATAAGAAACAGTCAGTGAACAAGTAATACGAACATTATATATTGTAAATACATAGTAGAGTAAATTATTATATGATTATCATAAATAGAAGGTAATATGATTACCTGAGATTTCCCTGTATATATCTTGTGTGCGTTTTGGGTTTCCGGAGAAATTTTAAAACAGTATTACGCAATGTTTCGATTCCACAATAAAAGTGGTTCAGTCACCAGTATTTGTAAAGTTTTATCGATCCTTCAGTCTTGACAGCACAAACGAGGTGTTAGCGTCATACAACCTAGAACAGATTGACCACTTATTATAGTACAAGTATAGCTCTATGGATCTCCTGAGGTCTGACCCCAGACGCGAGCTGTCCAGCAGCAGCTGCACGCTAGCACGTGGAGGTGTCAATGACCCCAGGCTCTGACTCTACTACTCTACCGTGTTATATCATCCTTGCACTCGCCCTTGAACTGAACCAAACCTGTAACTCCCGAGTCCCGACTGTAACGCCTTCCCCCTCTACCACCTACAGGCGCCTTACCTTCTCGTGTGGAGAGACGAACTTAACACTGTCACACTGGCAGAATATACAACCGTCCAACTGTCTGAATGTCTTGACTCACGCTGTTGAATGATGCGATCATAGTAACGAATTAAAGATCTTTAATTTTAATTGCAACTAAAATTCCAGTAATACAAATGGTCATGACGAAAGTAAAGGAGAGGGGTAGGGTACGATAAGCGGACCCGGTTTTTTATATCGAAGAATGTAGTAATCGATACCTAATATTCGCATATCAAATCCTAGACTATCAATCGATATAGAAATACCTATAGTCCTCAATAACAATCATATGTTTTAAATTAAAATACGAATTTAATATTTACAGTGATCAAACAAATTATTATAACCAAAAGTAGGAAAACTGAAGACGACCATATTTGCTCCTCTCACAGTTAACAGTTGATTCTTTCCCACAAATTTCACATAATGGGTTTTTCGGTGAGAGTCCAACATGTTGAAGCCACGAAAAACATGTCTTAACACCTTTCAAAGCAATGTCGTGTAGTTTTCTAAAATTGACTGCCATTTTAATAATCAAAATTACTTATGTAAAATTGAAATATTACCCGACGTGTATTATTTTAAAGTGTTTACATCTGTTAATATAGATTATTTAAGTTAATAGTTCAAAATAATTAATCAGTATCGATTGATTATATCGATGGTTATGATTAAGTAATATCGTTTGCCAATTTCGATATAAAAACCGGGTCCGCTTATCGTACCCTACCCAAGGAGAGGATTTAAAGGAAAGATGGAATGTTTTATAGGGAAGTTTATATAAGTTACAAAAATAAAAACCGCATCATCCAGGACTGTGGAGATACAAAGAGCGGAGACACTTCGTACAAATCAACGATAAATGCTACACTGAACTAGTATTATATGCATCTTCAATATCAAAAGATAATTATGGATTCTTTTTGTATTTATTGTTTTCTTAAAACACCCTGATTATGCAAAACTTTTTACAAGATCTATATGCCACAATAGCACAATAAATTATTAAAATGTACACTTGATTTGAATTGTATTTTATTTCTAAAATAGTTATTACCAACCTCGAACCCAAACAAATGAAAACCTAAACTACGTCGGAGGACAATACCTCCCGTAGCATGTTTGTTTATGCCATCACCTATACACTCATGGTAGTGATAATTATTCTATTCTCCCTGTAATTCTCACATCTAAAGTAGTTTGACAAGATTTAAGCACCTGACTTTCTTCTCGTCCATCTCCCACAACTGCACTCTACTATGAGTGCTTTATGTCCATTTTCATAGTGGACACCCATTGCATGCATGGCTTCTTCTTCCGATTCCTTTGAAAACTCCAATTGCTGCTGGCCAAAATTAAATGATTAGTCAGCCGGTACTTCCTTTTTTCTTTGTTACCAGACAGACCTTCAACTGGGTACCATGGGTCCAATGCTCCCGTACTCTGCAATCCCTACGGTTGGAAAAGACAGAAAGGAAGTACACTGGTTTATAAACTAAGTCTGGGTTTTCAAAGTGCATCACTAATAAGGCACATCCTCATGAGATGATTAAGGAGATTGGTGTCCGAAAAGGGAGTAGAAATTTTGGAGTCTACCCAGAGAACACTTAGGCAACGAAGCGGCACAACGTCTAGTCATGGACTGCTCAGAGGAGTCAGCAAGTGTAATCTCTATTAGCGATAAGTAAGGAGGCGATTGCTGCAGAATCAGAATTCAGTCTTATCATCTGATTTTCCTCCTGATACAATTTTGAATGCTCGACAGACTTCTCGGAACTGAGCCCTTGCCATGGCTGGCTGTTACCCGTAGATTTGTGCAAATTGAAGCTCGAAGAATAGTGTGTTATCGCCGCGCATTAGAAGAGTGAAACAGGTTTTATAAGCAGTAATGAGAATCCTGGAAACTTTATCAAAAAAATCAATAATTATATGTTCCTATAAATGGAAGATAATATTAGTTTTTATTGAATTATTCAAAGTAATCCATTTTCAAGGTAAAGTAAGAGTCCACAAATCTTTCTTATTGTGAGCACCTATGATGCAATTTGATGAGCCATTTGCAGTAATAATTTTGAAACTTAAGTATCTTAATTTGACGATCCTATCAGAAAACACTCTCTTGTGCTTTTCTCTAATTTTAGGCAGATCCCAACCCAGACCGTGAAAACGAAACGTCTCGTTCTTCAAAAACGTATCTGAGAACTACAGCGACCAAAATTTTGACCGTTGCTGCGACATTACAAACCACCCCCACTTGAGGAGAAGACGACTCCTTTACGGTTCCTGAGGCGGCAGATTGGTCAATCCCGGGTAGCGGTCAGCGGTCCCAGGATGAACGGAATCAGGGCGGGCCAACCGTTGACACCTTGTGGCCCAACGAGAGCGAGAGTCGCGGGCAACGACCGGTCGTCTGACGAGGTGACCTATAAACGAAACCGAGAGTTCCATCAGTCCAGGCCGTTGACTCCGGCAGTACTTTGACTCTGGCTTTGATTGTAAGCATCACTTATGGTACTTTACCTCACTAAACAATCTTCAGCTTTCTCCTGCGTTCTAAGGAAAACACTTAATGTGTATATATGACTTTATTAATATTAATTAGTGACACCCTTAACCACCCAAGGCACTAAATGTAAATCCCATAAGAATTTATTGGTCTAAGTAGACAAAGAAATGCTGAAACAGGTTCAAAATTGGTACAAAACTGATATTATAAATATCTTGGCCACGTACATTGGAACACCATTTTGTTCCATTAAGGCAGAAGGGCTCACTTCTGCCTGGTTTATGCCTTCCAGTTGAACCCATACTGGGTACAGCAAAAACCGATGTGTCACTTATATCTGGACAACCCAATGGATGTCCAGGAGTGGCACATCATTAATCGTAACTGTCAAGGACTTGAGGAAAAAGGGTTGGCTGATAGCTGTCTAGTTTACTGCGGAGAATATCTGTTAAAGTGGGGCTCCCTTAGTTTAAAGGCATTTAAAAGCCTAAAAATGAGGAAGTATTGTCTATGCCGGTCTTCTCTGAGCACTTTGACTGGAATCTGCGGCAATAGAGCTAGCCTCCCCTTCTTCAAGATAATACGACTGTGGCTCATGGGATCTCTACAGGAAACTACCCCTACCCCCAAACTTACCCATCCTAAATAAACATCCTGCCACTCCGGATGCAGCAAAACAGTCCTTTTCGGATTTTCAGAAGAAAATTAAAGTAGTCGACAGTTTCAGACAAATCTTTTTTTTCTCTAAGACAATAAGGAAATCTCTCTGTTATATTTAAACCCAAACTTGAAAGGCACGTAAAAGAATCACTTAGACCGTATAAAAATAACGAAACAAGAGTGATTCGGAAATGGAAATAGTTTTTGTTTCTTATTTTACAATTATTGTAAACAGGTACTTTTTGGAGCCACGTTGTAAGCTGCAACCTTAAATCTTTTATCAAACAATCTTGTACTTTTGATAAGTTTGCTGAAGAGCTTAGTATCGTAATAGACGCAGCAGACTATTTACTTTAACATATAGCCGTCATGAGGTTGATTGTATGTAATCATGTATTTAGCCGTGATTTTAATACTGAAGCCTTTACTGTAGACTATAGGTAAGACTCAGGCTCTCCAACCGAGAAGGCATGAATTCGATTTCCGGAAAGATAAGTACAACTTTGGAAAAGAATGTAAGCCGTTTCCCCTAAAAACCCCCGTTTGCTATATTCAATTAAAATGCCCTTGGTGTTGTAAAGACCTCAAAATACTGAAGTTAGGTTAAACATGTTATAGTCTAAATTTCAAAAATCTGTTCGTTACTGCTGTGTAATCATGGCCACCAAAAACTACAGTGATAAGAAAATAAATTTGTAACTTTAAATGGACATGCCACTTTGAATGTATTCAATTATTTTAAAACCCCGACATAAATAACCGTATAAAAAATAAACAAAACAAAAACAACAAACAAAACATAACAGTTTGAAAATAACAAATGACAGAGAAGAGAGCTGGGTCGTTGACCGAGATACATATATGTCGGTTCATATATGTCGATGTAAATAGTCCAGAGAGGTGTCGGGATCGGAACAAATGATGAAATTCGAGGACCAGTTTTAAGATGATTCATATTAAATACAAGCACAAGTAAACAAATGATGTTAAAAATTGCAACCTCCTTAGATATTAGAAAACAGTATATATTGTAAAAGTTTTAATAAACACAATATAATGATGCTAGACTCGTTAGCATCTGCTCCATGGAATCCTCTTTGGATCCACCTCTGCAGGATCTGATGATGCCGTTCCCCCGTGCCCGAAGGTCAACGACCTCTACGCTCCGGCTAACCTATAAATATTATGACCGCCGGCGGGTCCAGCTCGAGATAGAACAATCAAGGTAAACATTCCCCCACAGTGAGGATGGGCTCTAATACGTCTACCCTAGAATGCCGTTTTATTATTCTACGACATGAGATTTTTATAAGAAATTAAAACCTTAAACTACAAGTAAAGAAACGTAATAGCGAGCCATATCTCTGGAATAAACTGTTCATTTAATGAATCAAACTACAACGTATGAACCGTTTTGATATATCATAGGTTGTGGCAACTTGTATGGTAAATTTCAAGAAGGTTTATAAGCCTTTTAAAAATCATTTGTCTTTAGAGAACCAATTTATATCAATATATCTATTCGTCCATTCATTATATAGTAATTAAAATAATATTTATTGCAGATTTTTTGAAGGCAAACCATTTATTTTAATGGTTAATGGGAAATGGAATAATGATAACATTAAATAATAATCCAATACAACGGAATATCAAAGGACTTGACAGAACGTAACGAAAATCTGTTGAACTGGCGGTGACTTTTCCTGGATTAATGGAAATGGATGGTCTAGCCCTTTATCCTTTTTAGTGATAACATTGCTGCCCATTGGCTTTCTGACCTTAAAATCAATAAGGTTCTTCTAAAGACCAAGGTGCACCTATATACCAAGTTCCAAGTATCTAGGGCCTTTATCGTACAGAAGGAAAGACAGACATGATTTAAGGATGACAATGACAGGCTTCTAAGATTAAGATTACCGATAGGGACCAATCATAAAAGGGACAGGAAATTCGAAGTTGCTCCATATTTTAAGACAAAATATAACATTTAGATACAACACGCTCTAGACGCTTGGTATTCATTGAACACTATTGTGGTTTAAAACAAAATTACTGTATGAAAACCGAAATTGGCTTAAGACCAGCCGAGAGACTGAAATAGAATTGTGGGCTCGCAAAGGATCAAAGAACTTCATTCAAGAGAAGCGCCGCAACCCGTCAGATCAGGGACAAAAACTGGTCTAATCGTTCCCGCTCTTACTGGTCAAAGACCTTTAGGAATTACACTTCTTTAAATATTTTCAGAAATGTAATTGCAGGATCTTCATGGGGTTTTATTCTAATTTCTCTTATACGATCATAACAACGTTGTATACAATACAATTTGTATCGCCATAGACTCAGTCGCAATATATGTCTGCGTGAGCAGTTATCCATAATGTTAGAACTCCTTTGTGTTTTATCCTTTATCAATTACAATTTTCAAACTTTAAATCTGAGTTTGGCATAGCGCAGTTTCAAATCCCGTCTGTGGCCGTTCCACTTTTTTCAGTACCATCGACCTTGTGATATCGATTCTCCTTATTATGTTTGATGAGATCCTTGCACAGGCCAGTGGTCCATGAAGACAGGTACACTAAAGGCTGAAAAAGCAACTGGATCTGCATTGACCGAATCATCATAGCCTAGCCTGAAGCAATGTGACAGATATCCAAAGCTTCAGATATACATAAAAAAATCAATGAATATTAAAATAATATATAGGCCTACAACTAAAGTATACGCGTATGGCGCAGAGTTGCTTTTTGTATACATACCTTGTAGAAAACTCTTTTCAATACCCATGCGCCGTGTCCTTCACGCTGCGGCACTTCCCAAGCTTAAGGACATATTTAAGCCATATTTATACTGTATCAGGTTTAGGCATGAATATCCATGTTATACAACATATATTCTGAAAGGAAACTTAGCTACAATCTGAAATAAAATTTGAAATAACTTAGTAACCTTAGTTGGGATTTCAACTTAAAACAGTTGACGTGAAAATTAGCTGTGCCTTGTTAAGATTAAGACGATATTGCAATATAATACTTGGATCGTATTTATGAACAATGTAAATGAAAAATAATGTACACTGAGTAGTATTTTTCAATTCAACTGTTTATGTGACCCACAAATCTGCTAACATTGGTCTAGAAAGTCCTTCATGATTTCATCAAAAGCCAAAGCTCTTGGAGCTGCAGAGAACGTGCTGAAGATTCTAGAACCTCCAGTCATGATCTGTAGCGAAGTCAACGACCTCTCTGCAATGTGTAAACGACTGGAAGACGATTTTCTGAGAGGCACCTGAGTTCAACGGCCCATTTCGCTTTCAGTTTCATTTGTAGGTCGGTCACACACATCAGCCGGTCGACGACCCCCGTCTGGTCCAGGATCGAGCGGTCGTCGAACCGGCACACATTCGCTTTCGTTTATAGGTTAGCTGGAGCTGCTGGAGCGGCCATTGATCCCGGCTCCAGCTCCAGCACCGGACCGGAGGCCGTCTGGAGTGGGCGAAGACCCCGAGGTTCAGGGACCGAGAGGCCTTGCCCTTGCTTTCTTGTCTTTTTCTTTTAGGGACGTCTGAGCTGGAGATGGTGTTACGTTTCCCACTCCCATCTCATCAAGGATGCGCTCCGCTCTTTCTTGGGCGTGTGAGGCTCACGCTATTTATAGTTCATATTTATTCAAATACTTTATAGTTGGTTCAACACCTTTACAGTAATGGATACGACAATAGATGAGCACTATATTTCAAATAGTCCATTCCAATGAAATCGGAGAATTAGTGAACGGTGTCCATTCACATGGAAAAATTTGGATTGTTTGAATCCATGAAATGTAAGCTCTTTCATGTTTTCCTTCATAAAAGCAAGTTACACCACTTAAACCCCCAAAGACATTTTTGATCATGCATCGTAAAAGTAAATGCTTATTTGTCTAAAGATTTCTTAGCTCTAAATATTATGTTTATATTCATTCAAATCATATAAGACATAAGTAATTTTAATGAACCGATACGACGGATAATCAAGGAACCGACAGAACGTAACGAAGCAAAACACGTCATTTCTTTATAGAGTTGCTTGCAACACTGCTGTGCTTCGACTTTTGATCCCAAATTCAGTATGTCTTCTTCTTTGAACCAAGAGGAATTCATAAACCAAGTAACATGATCCTAGGATCTTTCTTTTAAGAGTTATTACACTAATGGACAGACAGAAATGATATAATTTTAAGAAGGACCGATTTTCAGTCGGAATCTTAATAATTGGAATAAGTTTCTTATTCAACATCAACACATGTCCTGTCTGAATAATTTGATCTTACAAATGGTGGTGTCAAAGAAGTTCGTCTCGTTTCTTAATAGTTTCGTCTCAGAACGAGATTCTTCAAACAAAAGCCCACTCTTTTTGGCTGGGAGAGTCCACCCGCCTAGGGCAACACTCCCTTGACAAACCCCAGTCTGTTGGCCGGGCATTGCGCAAGTCCATCCTTACAAATCAGGTCGGTTAGGAGCAAAAACAAAGCGGGCATAATGAACGGGGCATTTCCTGTGGCAGGGCCACCAACCGTATTCACTTCCGGCACTGAACGTGAATGGCCGCCCGCAGTGATACCGCCGAGCTTTAGAGGTCTTTGTCACAACAAGCGGGCGTTGGCGCCACTTCTTTGTTCATCTTTTTTCCCACCATTCTCGTCCTGAAGTGGCTACATTTCTTCATGTTATTAAAACGAACAGTTCAATAGCTCGATTATTACTGTTTTGTAGAGGTTATCAAATTTAATCTCCATTTTAAAGTTCGTACTTTGATCATAGTATGGTCTAACGGTACATTAGGCTGTTCAGCATATATAATAGCTCTTGCATTTTGACTGAATCCCAGCAAATGACATAGTACTGTAACATACCACGAAACTGTTAATTTACAGCAGTGTTTCTTCTCTTTTCATTTAATTATGAAATTTAATATTCTTAGTGTTGTGTGAATTTCCTAACATGACAAATATCTTTGACCTCATTCTACGGACTAAAAGTAAACTACGTTGTTATATAACGGCTTTTCGTTCATCCAAACATATTATTACTATTACCTTTGTATTTTATTTTTTATTGGTCTCGTCTAAAGTTAAGAGTACCTATTGTGATTCAGTACTGTTGTACTCTTGGACATGAGGTTGAAGAAAAAAATGCAAGAGACAAGATGATTTGATAAGCGATTAGATCGTGTGAATGCCAACCAAGACTAAATAAATTTTCCGCTTGTGAAATAGGCTAATACCTCTGTATTATAAAACCACAACCACAACCAAAAGTTACTAATCAAAAAGGTATAAAATAGTTTTTAGAAGTTGGTAATATAAGATTATGATTATTTAAAAACATTCACCTTTCTAAATTTCTACACTGAAATTATTTTTCTTATTCGTCGAGGTTAACTAGTGATTAAGGCCTTTGTGTTTTGTTAGAATGGAATGAGCTATTGGACAAGGAGGTCTAGACTTGAATCAGTCGATTGTTGCACAGGAGGAGGGGGTCTTAGAGTTGCAAGAGATGAATCAGTCAATGCTTTGAAATGACTGTGGACTTTGACAGTGAAGAATCAGAGAAGCTAGTCTCATCTGAAGTTTAGTGCAATAGTTTCTCCCTACATACGTTAACTGAGGATTTGCTTGTAGTACCTCTTGGATATAATAAGATACGATAGCTTAGTCAACTATGTTTTCTTATAATTTATTTAAACGGCAATGCCATTACATAAAGGAATGCAAGAAAATTAAAAGTACAGTAGATTATGTCGATTGGTGTGTATCAACAAAGCCAAAAAGCAATAGCATCAGTAAATAAATATAAACTTATCAATGTAAATAACAAATACATGTAAAATATGTTAATATAACTACAATAATATAACAGCAATATATAATAGTAACATCAGCAACATATAACGTAGCCATGGTGGGAAGGGTTGATTTAATATGAATGTTGAGTTTGCAGCGTCTGGAATCTGATGCTGTCACAAACTTGACTCCTGGAATCTGGAGCCATTGTCGTCTGAAGAGATCGAAAACATTCGATGACGAAGAAGCTCAAAACGAATAATTTACATCACAGACACCTATATTACAAATCTTGGTAGTAGGCTTCTTCGTCATTGACTTTTTTCGATCTCTTCAGACGAACATGGCTCCAGATTCCACGAGTCACGTTTGTAACAGCACCAGATTCCACACGTTGCATTAGGAGGAAGGTGAACTAGAATTAAACTCAACACTATTCCATACGTGTTCTATCAGATTGTGGTTTAAAACAGGACCATCACTAAAACAGTCCAGATAACCTGCGATAGTATTATCGTGCCGCTGAATCCTGACCATGGCGCTGTTTCTCGAAGAGTTTGTGGTTGTGGATATTCTGGAAAGTAGGTCACAGGATTTCACAGAGCATCTTACACCTCTTAATCTATATTTCTTATAAATCATATACAGAATTAGATTGGTAGGGTTACTCAATGCTTCTAGGATGATGACAAGATATTTAGCATGCAGATACTTATTAGTGAGTGTTGATTACTTGATGTTCCATCTAGTTTTCTTTTTGTGATGACGTCCAAAAATTGTAAAGACCTATTTTTCAACTGATATGGTGAAATGATGTTGTTATGTATGGCGTTTATATGTTGTAAGAATGCATCTGCTCTCTTAACCTTGCGGTTCAACTGCGCATACATCATCTACTTAGCGAACCCATAACCGGCTTCTTTGCTACTTCTCGGCTGATCTCAAAGTTTTCCATGTAATTTCCCACTACAAGAAACAATGGTGCTCCATTGTGTCAAGTCGCGGAGGCGTCTATCTATTTCAGTTTGCTCATAGAAGTAACTGTTAATAAAGAAATAATATGGTTAAATATATTTTTGCGATTCTATTTGCTTGAATACTTCAAGATTTTTTAAATTTGCGTGTACATTTTAGCATAACTTGTAATAAAAATAGTATCCTGATTCTGATGAGAAATAGTCTTCGGCAAATAAAGCGCATACTCAATTCCACCATGAAAATGGTGAGATGGAACGCTGACCTGGGGAAACTGGTGTACAGCATACAGATATACGACACATATATACATGTAGTATATACCTATAGTATTTTCAATACTACGAGTATCATACTTTGGTGTATGATGAGTATTATGCGAGTATATGGTGATACCCTGACTTCTTGACAAAGCTGTAGACTGAAGAAGTTCAAAGTAAAGAAAGTTGGCTGTTGGAACACATCTTGATTAGTTGGTTATTGAAGATGTGGCCAAAAGATTTCTAGGATTATTATATGTTTTATATGAGGAACGGATGAAAGTCTTTGCTGCTTCATTTTATAATGTTTGGAGTATTTGATAATAGCCAGACGAAATCATAAACTAACAAGAGCTAGTAGTTTATGAGGTTTTTCAAGTTGTAAATTAATCGAGATTTGCCATATCTACATGTGACTTTTATGAGTTTAATGACATCAACTAATTTCTAATGTTGTAAACATCGTCGTAGAATGGTCATTACCCTGTAGGCTATAGAGATTGGTGAGGAAAAGCACAGAACGCGTAGAATTTGGTAGACTCTAATTTTTAACACTTGATGGACTTTCAACAGCGGTTGGCACAATGTTCAGGAATTGGAAATCTATGCTCTTATATTTGCAGCAGTAACCGTTTATTGTTTATAAACATTCGACACGGCGTATTGACTTTTAATGGTGCCTCACCTCATTTATTCTGTTATTGACAACGTTTACGATCGTCGAGATGCAAGAGTTACTAGCGGCAAACATAACCTCAACTAGATGGACCGCGAGATACGAGTATATCGGGATCGCAAATATTGCTGGTATTTGAGTTCCGTTTCCTCTTCGTATGGCGTTGACCCTTGAGCCTGTCAACTGTTGAGATTAATTTATTATTCTTTTCTTATCATCACAATAAATCTTACTGAATATACCACCTTATAAATTAATCAAGCGCACGACAATCAATGAAAAAACTGAAGGAACAACAATTAATTATTCGAAAGCAGCAAAGTGATTCCGGAGTCTAGGCCTATTTGGAGTCGATTTGGCGACAGGAAGTATGCCTCATCGGGGTTTTTCGATTCATTATGAAACAAGGAAAGTACTATTACCATATAATTAAGTTTATTTTGGTCCCCGATAAGGAAAACTCGTCCCAAAATAGTGGCTTCCGGATAATACCAAAGTACCATTTCTTTACTTAATCTTTTACTCGTCAAATTGACAACATTTTGGTTTCACCGTTTGTTTATTAATTGTATAATGGAAATAGATTAGTATAAAAAGTAATTATTAAAGTTTTATTTTAACCCTATACTTTTCCCTTGTTTTATTATAAAATTTATAATAATATATTTACCAGTAATTAATTATGTGTTAGCTCGTACCTATTTCCAAATTATTCTCACTGTCGATCTCCCTGGTGCCTTTATCCACCATCCTTTTGTTTTCCTCTTTTCTTCGGACTTGTTGGAATAGCTTTAATCTAGTTGATATTTTCCTACAGCCGATCTTTCTGACCTTGCTTTCAGTCCATGTTTCTGATATATCGCTCTACAACTTCCCTGTTCTCGCCTAATTTTACCGCATTTACTCCAGCTCCCACTCCACCCCTGATCATTCTTCCCATACCCATTGTCCTGGTTGGCAAATTCTCCCATCATTCTTCCTACTCACTCCTCCATTCATTTCTCCATCGATATTTTTGCTCTTTCTTTTGGTCCAACTCTTCTCTCTCCCCGTTATCCTGTACAAGAAATGGCAGCCCCAAACGTATAATGCTGAAAAGAAATTTGCACCAATTGCATATCTTGCTGCAATCTTTCAGAATATGAAGTAAAGGCTACAAGTCAAGAACAATAATGTTTAACCACATTGACATAGGGACCTTCTTGAAGAAGATGTATTTCAACACATGTATTGCCATTTCTTGTAAAGTGTTCAGATTTCAACTCTTTAAGTGTATTTTTATTGACTAATAAAGACCTTCAAAATGATATGTTGCAAGATTATAAGTGCTATTTGAAAATTTTGACTTGCCTCCCAACCCCCTGTCCACTGAAGGTCAAAAATTTGAAAACTATCATTATTAGTGTAGCCCTTTGTAACTATTAAGAGTGCTGCAAACAAACTTTACATATCTAAAATAACAAAAAAGTTAAGGGGGAGGGTATGAACTTACTTTTCAACCACCATGTATATATTTAAAATAACTATATAAATGGTAGAGTCAGTTCTCCCTAAATGTTTTAGACTCCTTTATTTGTAATTGCTTTATTATTCTTGAGGCTTTCTTTTGTAAAACAAATATTTTCTTAAATTAATTATTAGTTCAATTTTCCGTAATTGGGATCGATCAGCCCATAAGTTATTTTCAAAACTTCTGTTTATAAGTAATTGCTAAGGTTTCTTACGACATATATACTCAAGGACAATCTGAATAATATGTAGGACATATGATTGATTTTTAATTAGAATTTATCTATTAGTATAGATAATGACTTGAACACTTTGTGATTGCAACTCTCTTCCTTAACTAAATTGGAATTTTGACAAATATTCAATTTGTAAAGATAGGTAGTTAATTAAACTGATGAATTGTTTTGTGCAAACTAAATACTGATAAAGTAGGTATTAGGTAAAGTAGATAATTTCTAGTATCCATTCGTTCTCTCATTTATAAATACTGGTGTAACTTTTACAAACTTAATGTAATTTACAAAAGACTTTGTTCAGTAATGTACCCTGAGCAAGGTTGATCAAATCCCATAAATAGACTTTTGGCTTTATAGATTTTAAGTTTTGTAAAATTGACGTTAAATTAGTTTCAGTGACTATTAATAGTAAAAATGATGGAACATATTTAGTGGTGTTGTTTCAAAAATCAACCTTAGCATGAAGAGTACAGGAAACTTTGGCTGCATTTGAGAAAAAAATAATGTCTGATATTCTGAAACTTACGGGCACTGCACACTGCACCCCATGGCTCAAAACTAGAGCGTACCAAACACCCGTTTATTGGAGTTCACCAATCCTCGAACCATTGGAGGTTCTCAAAATCTCGGCTCCTGAGGGATGATGGTCGCTGAAGACCCACGGCCTCTGTGAGTTTCAGACATCTAGATGTATCTGTGTGATTTTGTTGAGTAAGGATATCTTAAATTACGGCAGCTTTACACGTAAACTCAAAATCCGAATAAGTATAAATATCCAATACCTCACTTTGTTTTCTGAATACATTTTACTCCATTTGAGTTCCAAATAAGAGGTTTTTGTGATCAACTTATTCAATATCCAGAGATGATTACTAAAGTTTGATTTTCTCATTAGGACTAAAATGTTTTAAACTAAATTTAAAGGCTTTCAATTATCATATTATTTTAAAGGCAGAAAAAAGCTTACATTAAGTTGTAAATAAGAAAATCCTAGACTGTGTGTGATTATGTTTGTAGTTTGTAGTTTACCAGTTAATGTCATCGAAATGATAAATGTTTTGACATTTGTTTAAGACACTATTGTTTGCAATAGTAAAGCTTAATTTAGAAATGTTAACATTTCATTGTTGATTCATTTATGTTTTTCTGAAACTGTAAGTTTGTATGTTTTAAATTTAAGAGTGAACTTTTTTTATGCGTTTAATAAAATAGAAAACGCTTTTAACTAATAGCCAAAACTAAGTAACAAACACGACTTATTTTTGTTTTAATATTTTAATTACTTTTCCTTTTAGACTACTATCTCTACCAGCCTAAGCCCATGTTAAATTGTACCGTTAACTCCACCTTCTCTTCTTCAATAAGGCCTTGTACACAAGGGTGCATGAATCGGAGAGTTGAGCAACACGAGTTGAGGGTTGAGTCTGTTCCAGCACAGTTAGAGATGGGCACAGTACACAACTAGCCAGTACAGCTATGGAAGTGAAAGAAGCGGTGTGTGGGAGGAAGCTGTTGTACCGTAGATCTAGAGCAAGGCGAAGAAGACAAAATAAGTGGTGGGTGCATCCTGTAATAGATAACAGATTTATCAACAGCTCGTCTGTTACACTAAACTCAAAATTGAGGGGATACGCTAGGAAGATGTTTGAATTTCAATAACCTTTTTTGATAATTTATAAGCAATAAAAGTGCAGGAATTTAGCGATAAATGGAATTTCACCAGAAGAAAGACTATTTTTTTTTTTTTTTTTAGAAAAAGGAGAGGCCGATCCCCTTTTAAGCCTTATTCTGTCCGTCCTCATGGGCCACTGGCCTGTGCGAGGATCTTATCAAACAGAATAAGGGGGGAGTCGTTACAGTACAAGGTCAATGGTACTAATAAAAAGTGCAATGGTCACTGACAGGATTTGAACCTGCGTTATCTCTAACTCAGACCCAAAGTCCAACGACTTAGATCGCTCGGCTATTGGCACTCCCACTTGCGTACATACTATACAACATAACGTAAAGAGAAATGACGGCTATAAAATACTTAATAATAGACAAGTTAGAAAATTAACATTTTTTAAATTAATACTTAATACCTCACTGTACTCGAGATATCTTTGTTTTAGCCTTAATTTTAGTTGTAGAATTTTGCGAGGTGTGTCATTATTTTATTCTTTCAGAGCTGAAAAATTACACTTGGACCTAAAATATATGTTACTGCTTCTGACGTAACAGAATATTCTGGATGGGAAGGTTGGGGTTAGAGGCCGTCTCCTGTCGAGATCCACGAGGAAGGTTTTTTGGGCATTAATCTCAGTCATGTCACCTTGGAAGCCAGCTCTGTAACAGCTTCTCCATTCAAAATAGGCAAAGGTGGCACTCCTTCATGTCCAAGCTAGCAACTGCCATTGACACTTAGGGAGCACCACTGACTCCAACAATCATCTCACGCAGTAGGCTGTAGACCTTTCGATCTACCCTTGCTCTCCAATATCTCGACATTTGCCGAGTACCGTTCTTGGACATCCATAGAGTTGCCCAGACTTAAATGACACGTCGGTGTTCGCTGTACCTGTGTAAGTTCAATTGGAGGGTATAAATGAACCAGCCAGATGTGATCCCTCCTGGGGAAGGAGAGATATCTCATTACTTACCTGTCTAGTAAAAATCTCTTTTAAGAGGTATTTAATATCCAAATTCTTTTTAGTTTTGTCGATATGTTTCAGGAAACAATGAAATTTTCCATAATTTATTTAAATATTCAAATAGATGTACCTATAATTTAAAGAAAACCAAAAAAGCGTTTGTATGCGTATTAACCAACAAAAGTTTTTAAAATAATAAATTTCCCATAATTGTATAATTTAAAATAAGTGCGTAAAAGTGTTTGGAGTTTAACATTATTCTATGGGACAAACCTCAAGGTCGTTTTACTATAGTCGCCTCTCAGCCTATTTTCTTTTAATAAGAATTGTGTTGTTGTTATATTTAGTTGCATGTTTCTGATCATTCAAAAGCATTAGTAATGTGCTTAATCTATATACAATTCGGTACAAAAATGGTTTGCATCCATTCTGATTTGCAAAGGGATTAGAGATTGTAGATGCCACGGTTTGAAGAGATAACTACGAGACCACGATTTGGCTACGTGTGTAATACAAATTTTTGTTCTCTCTTGAACGATTTTCCTATCACATATAATCCCATAAGCTCTCACAAAATCTACCTATCTCTTTCGAAGGAACCGGAAGACCTATTTTACTCCTTAGCATTCGCCAGCAAGGAGTGGAGTAGTTACTGTGCAGCGCAATTGGTTGACAAAAGCTATGGCAAAGTGCGTCACATCACTACTGAATTAGCTATAATGGCATGTTCCCCTTCATCCACAGATAACCGTCACACTCCTCCTCTAGCCATTCCCAATAAAAACTTTGGTTTTTCCAATACGAATAAAACAACAGCTGATTCAAATTACTTGCGTTATCATATTGTGTGCGACCCTATTTGTTGTTTGGTACTTCCGACGTTACATCATGTGAACAAGCCTAGACGTATCTGCTTTTGCTTCTTCCTCCAGCTGATCTTGCTCATTTATACCGCTGTTATCTTGGTATATCCTCAAGTCGCTTCCTTATCCTGTCAAATTGTCTGCTCATTCCTTCAGTAAATTCCCTTGTTCACCCACTTAATGAACCTCGTTTTCACAAAAACTGCCGCCATTTTGAAATGAATTAATATAAGTGAGTTCTGTTTCCAAGAGTCTCTTTCAACGAGATGTCTTGCTTAGAATAATGTATAATTTGTCCCATATTTTCGTTTGAAGAATTTGGAACACTCTGTACATAGATTTTTATTAGTAATATTCGCAAATGGATCCCCATGTGATATTTATGGGGAACTCATTTAGTTTCATGTCAAACAATGTACTAAGGTATACAAATAAAATTAATAAGGTAAAGCAAATCAAGTTTAAATTACTGTTCGTAAATTAATTCTCCTGTCTTTGTATTGTGACTTGTGATAAAGTTTCAGTTGATCTTTAAACTGCAAAGAATTTCCATTCAGGCATTCTAATTTCTCACTCAATTTAATTTGTTGAAAGTGTATAGCCTATTCGAAATCCCTGGGATTTGTATAACCGAGACTATAATTGCTGACAGTTCACAGTTCCCAAAAAACTTTATTTTCCAAATATTAAAAAAAATACAATTCCATGTGCTATACAAAGCATGTGTGGAAGAGATAAAAAAGTTATTTTTTAATGTATTGTCATTATATATTACAGTTGGCAAAGTATATTCAAAGCCTATCCAGTCATCTTTTGACAGAGGGTGAATTTAAATTTAAATAAATAATATGTTTCAAAATGTTTAGATATTATAAATAAATAAATCCTTACATGAATCAAACAAAACCAATTAATAATAAAATGCTTAACAACTTTAAGGAATACTTAGGCAGATTTAAAATTTATGTCGGTAATACATGATTAAATACGAAAATGAACGAAACTGTAACAAATTTATTAAGTTATTTAACAACAATTTCAACAACTTTAACTTGGCAGTAGACATTTAATAGTAATATTAATTTAGAAGATAAATAACAATTATGAATAATGTGATAAATCAACATTCAGATAGTGGTACAAATTTAACAAATCAAAGGTCCACCAAGTTCAATAAAAGTTCAACAAAACAGAATTTAATATAACATATATACAACAGTAACAAATGCAACAATATATAGATGTAACATACAATTTCAACAATAACAGCTCAACAGTAGATAATATGATAACAAACTCTTAAACACATAACAATTTTTAAACTATGTGATAAACTATGGCCTATGTAATGTGACTAAACAATAAAAATGAAACAATTATGAGTGTAGGTTAACAGTGATTGTATAATATTGGAAACTTGATACTATACATTACGTTGGCTCTTGCCGTTTCTCATGTCAACATGTACCTTAGTTGTAAAGTAAAAGTTTCGTTGCATTGCAGTTAAGTACTGTATGAATTTTTGTGAATTATTGAACATAGATTAATTTATTGTTTAGAATTTTACATGGTGTTCTCTGCCCTAGATTATGAATATTCTGATAGAAGTAGAAAGTAAAGCGTCATATTGATGCTGATGCTGTGACGATGAACTGGCAAAGCAAGTTTCAAGTTTTTCATGGCATGCTAAAGTTGTTACTGTGTCCCAAAGCGGTTTGGATTCTGATTGTATTCATGGTTTTCTATTTGGTTATTTGACCCTGACATGGTTCACTGAACCTGTCATAGATCCGCGTCCAAGAGATACCTAACCGCGACATCCGATACTCACATCGTCTATCCAAGGTCAGCATCGTGTTGAGAAGTTAAGTGAGAAGTATACATCATGTGTTGAACATCACTCACAGATCTAATGGAATATCTCCGCTAACGTGGAAGCAATAATTTTATTGCAGATGAGATGAAAAATAGAGCATTCATTATAATGTAATATGATATACTTGTGATATATATGACATAATACGTTACTATTAAGTAGGAGCAATCGTGGCAGCATATTGTAATTGTCAGTATTATGTGTTTGTTAAATAAATGACTTAATATTATATTCCGTTATAACTTGGTTCAGTTTTCAACTCTTAAAATGGACTCTGGTTAATACTATTTACAAAGACCGTCACTTGTTGGTAAGCAAGTTAAAACCAGCATATTACTGAGTTTACATAAACACCTGAAAGTGGATAGATAAGAAATCTAATGTGCCTTGATTATCACATGTAAACTCACCGTTGTTATCCAACTAATCGTGTGTTGTTGAGTTTATGCCCTTACAGTGAGATAAATTTAAATACAACTGATTGAAATCTGTGTAGCTAGATGAAAAATGGTTATAATGTGAGATTTGTAATACGTACGAAAATAATCCGATGACATTTGTGGCGGTGTTGTCATATCACTGTTAACCATCAGTTATTTTCGCAATGATTTGTCTATTGTCACGTACTGATTGCGAATCAGATAAATTAAATCAAATATACGTATATTTGTTTACAGCAACAGTTGATTATATTTGTTTATTCCGTTATGAAGACACGAATCAGTAATTTTTCATACACGGAAAACTGGCAACACTGTCGAGCGCGGAGTGTGGAGGGGGGGATTAAGGCGCAACAGCCTAATCGGCTATTTTCGTGCAGGCTGCTCTAGTGATATTTTTTACTCGGAGGAAATTCATCATAATTTCGTTCCAAGAATGTTAAAGAATAGTTGACGTGGATGCTTAGACAAATAGTAGCAATCAAACTCAAATTATATGGTTCGCAAATGCGAAACTAGTTTAAAATGAATTATATCCCAAATTGGATCTTCCAGAATAAGAAAATAATGCAAAAGCAATTCAGATAAACGGTTCGCATGACTCATCCCCATCAACGATACTAGTATAATTATGCCTAGGCAAGTAGCTTAGATTTAGATTTTCAATAAATATTCAATTTCGGTGCTCAGTCATACCATCCTTATGTAGTCAGGATTGTAACTGCTACAAACAGTTAATACTTCATGAGGTCTATCGTAAAACTACTTTCCAATGTAGTATTGGTCAATTATATTAAGTTCAATCTGACTATAACACATGTTTATTTAAAACATATACATTTCTAGGATTATACTTATGGAAAAAGTAAAGACATCTCGTATATAGTAATTTTGTATGCTATTATTATTGCATTTTCATTTTCCCAATCACGTGTTGAGAACAAAAAGGAAACTTTTTAATTTTTGAAAAAATGTCTTATATAATTTAATAAATTTTTAAGTTAAAGGCTTTTATGAATAATATTTAACAGGTTATTAGACAAATAAGACATGGTAAAATAAGACATCTTTTCTTTACTTTTTACTTTTAAGTAAAAGAATAAGCAGTACCATTATCTGTATTAAATTTATTTAACTTTGGTGGAATTGTAAACTCTGGAAATAGTAATAGAGTTTAATAGAGTTACACCTCATTAGTGCCATTACAAAATTATTTTTCGTCTAAAATACTATATTGATAGGATTGGCTATTATTATAAAACCGACTATCACAAACATTGATTTAAAACTTCCCATTGTTGACTTAAATCTGTAGAAAAAAATAAACACAAATGTAATTTTGTGTCATTATGTCATTATAATTTCTTTTTTGTCAGTACTAAGAACAATAAAACCAGCTTTTAATTTTTTATTTTAATATTGTGTTTGATTATTTTTAATTAAAGTAACGAAAAGGAATTTTAATTTATTGTTTGTTCATTTGCGAGAGTAAGATCAAGGATGGAGAATAAGGATATTCATGGGATAATATTGTGATTTCGCGGAATCAGCTAACCAAGGTATAGCGTTGTTCCCTGTCTTACATAAATCTACCTTTGCATTATTTGCATTTGCATATGTACGTGAAACCGTGTACTATAAAGTACAACAATAAAACAGTACGCTTTTAAACCCAGTCTGTCTGTGCCTCGCTGATATATGAGATGATGCTAACTCAGGAGTTTACACAATGCCCCGCCGCCGCTACTCCTAACTCAGCACTACTCAGCAGTGGTGCAGCGGCGAGTAGATGCAGACAGCGCGTCAGCACGTCATGACACGTACGTCTTATCAGCTGATAGCCACACACGGCTCGCTGGTAACGTCTAGACGGTCACGTGACTTCGATATCGGACTGGCTTCTTTGATGTCCATCACTCGTACCTTCCAGGTTAGCTTTGTTGCTATGATGTTGAAATGAGAAGTTTTGATACTTTAGTTATGCTTTCACTCTATAAAATATAAAAGAAAAATTGAAAATACTAGTTCAATTAATTAAACTCATGGTCGTGTTGTCAAAATGCAATGTTTACACAGAATGATTACATTTAACAGGTTCTTTCATACACAACTTTAAAGGCCAAGATAGGATTTTGCTGACTTAGAAACCAGTGGGACGTAGCCCGAAGGGATTTTCGAAATAATAATAGAAATAATAATAATAATTCATCCCAGGGACCATAAGAATGTCTATGTACAATTTAAGTACAGTTGAGTAGTTTACGCGTGAAAGAAAACAAACAAAGGCACTTTCGTATTTATAATATTATTCGGATTAGATTAGGTTAGATCAATTATAACCAAACACTGATAACCTAAATAGTGCTTTCAAAATTGCAGTACTTCTAGTTCATTTAAAGATAATAACTATTTGGAGTATGTCTTCGTATTAATAACCAACTTCTTATAACAATTTTAATTTTTAATTTTTTAAATGTGTTGTGATAACTCATTTTAAAGTTTCAAAACTTTCAAAACCAAGAAAAGACATTTCTTCTCAAAATACTTTTTAAGACTTTTGGTTTTCTAACCATAGTTGCAGTTCTACTTCTTGTACAATAGTTGTAATATTAATAATTACACGTGAATAAAAAACTAACAAAGAAAGGCACTTTCGCATTTATTATAATATTAGGATTAGATTAGGTTAGATAAACTATAACTAAACACTGATAACCTAAATAGTGCTTTCAAAATTGCAGTACTTTTACTTCATTGAAAGATATTAGCTAATTATAGTAGTCTTCATATTCAAATAACAAATTTTGTATACCAATTTGAAATGTTTCTTTTTTTAATGTGTTGTGGTAACTCATTGATAAGTTTTTAACCAAGAAATGACATTTCTTCTCAAAATACTTTTTAAGACTTTTGGTTTTCTAACCATATTTGCAGTTCTACTTCTTGTACAATAGTTGTAACATTAATAACTTCACGTGAATAGAAAACGAACAAACAAAGGCACTTTCGCATTTATAATAATATTAGGATTAGATTAGGTTAGATAAATTATAACCAAACACTTATAACCTAAATAGTGCTTTCAAAATTGCGATACTTTTAGTTCATTGCAAGTTAATAGCTAATTTTATTGTAGTATATCTTCTTATTCGATTAACCAATTTCTTATAATATTATAAATGTTTCTTTTTTAATACTTTTTGGTAACTTATTTAGAAGTTTTGGCCCAAGAAAAACACATTTATTCTCAAAATACTTTTTAAGACTTTTGGTTTTCTAACCATATTTGCAGTTTTACTTCTTGTACAATAGTTGTAACATTAATAACTTCACGTGAATAGAAAACGAACAAACAAAGGCACTTTCGCATTTATAATAATATTAGGATTAGATTAGGTTAGATCAATTATAACCAAACCCTTATAATCTAAATAGTGCTTTCAAAATTGCGATACTTTTAGTTCATTGCAAGTTAATAGCTAATTGTAGTATGTCTTCTTATTCAATTAACCAATTTCTTATAATAATTATAAATGTTTCTTTTTTAATACTTTTTGGTAACTTATTTAGAGGTTTTGGCCCAAGAAAATACATTTCTTCTCAAAATACTTTTTAAGTCTTTTGGTTTTATAACCATATTTGCTGTTCTACTTCTTG
The DNA here is from genome assembly GCF_021130785.1 of Homalodisca vitripennis. Taxonomy (NCBI): domain Eukaryota; kingdom Metazoa; phylum Arthropoda; class Insecta; order Hemiptera; family Cicadellidae; genus Homalodisca; species Homalodisca vitripennis. The sequence continues at coordinate 38,750,689 of NC_060211.1, read as the reverse complement.
TACAATAGTTGTAACATTAATAAACTACGTGTGAATACAAAACAAAGAAATAAAGGCACTTTCACATGTATATATTATTAGGATGCAATCTTCATAATAAAATAAATTGAAATACTACGTACTTAAAACCAATCTAAAGCAGTAAATTAGGACTTTTGGCGGCCACTCCTACTGCCTACTGGCGGCCACTCGCAAGAACATTCCTACTGATGTAACCAGTCAAGGAATAGTTTATCGTACAAATAGGCTTGAGTAATTAGGATGTACTTAATTCTGTTGGGAAGTTACAATTGTTTATTGTCTTTACTTATTGATAGTAAAAGTGTTTGTGTTACCTGAAATCAAAGACATAAACCGTTATCATACTCATATTTAGAAAGTTAAATATGAACATAAACATCAGGAGGTTTTACAATACTGACAATCTCACATCAACTAGCTAATAAAAGTCATTTTTATGTGCATTTCATACATGAATATAATGTATTCAGTGTAGAAAAATTAAAGTCAAACTAAAAAATAGGATTTCGGACATTTTCCATCGCTATATGTTACAAAATGTATAACACAACGTTTCGACGATTGAAATCTATTCTCTTTATCAGGTGGAAAGATAGAAAATGTTAATTGAAAAAGAAAGATAAGAATGAAAATGGATCAAACTTCTTTCTCTTTTTTATCTTTATTTTATTTTTTTAAATATCGAACTATCTTCCCACCTGATGAAGATCATAGGTTTCATCCCTAAAAAATTGTGTTATAAAATTTTGTAACATATAACGATGATGGCACATGTCCAAAATCCTATTATCCTTTCAAATCTTCCATTGTTAATAACACACTATAAACAAAGAAACTAGACAAGTTGCTCTTGTAAGTTTTACTGATAAAAGTGCCTTTCATTTAAGAATTTATAAATATTAAACGGGCACATTCTGAGTTAAGAGAAGAAACTTGTAGATGCGTCTAAAATTAACAATTCCAAGAGTGATTTTGACGATGCTTTTATTCTCCAAATTTATTTTTAGATCCAGTAGCTAGATGGCGCTGGCGCAGTTATAAATCATTGTTTCCAGTTTCTTAAGTTACCTCATGATCCTTATTTAATAAGTAGTTTGAAAAAAAGATTAAATTAGAAGACAGTTTTTATTAGCATATAAACATACGTTGTAATAACATGTCTCTTGAATATTTAGGCAGACTGAATATTACTATAACTTCTACTTGGAAGTCAAAAAATTAAAAAATATAATTGATTCTTGTTAAAGAAAGTACTCGTTTAACGAAAGCACACAAATGAGGTGTACTAATCTACACTACATTTTACAAAAAGTATCTAATGTATTTAGTGTTTTTAATAAATAAAAGGCATATAGCATTTCGTGAATTTAAACACGAATAAATAAAAAAAACCACAACTCATTATTGTAATATGTTTTCTGTAGTTTCGTACTGTCCCCAATAGCAAGGGTAAAGGGGACTATGACGAGGGGAACGACTGGCACGGGACTGCTGACAATGTTCCCTTGGTAACGTTCCCGGAGAAAATCATTAATTTGCCACGTGCTCCTCCTGGCGACCAAGTTCTCGCCAGGTCCACGTGATCCTCTGTTCGCTTTGTATAATCACTAAGGAATAAATAATTGCCGTTAGCAAAGGTCACGTTAACGTAACTGGGTGGACAACCTAACCCACGTGGTTGCTTGGCTTCGTCTTCTGCAAATTACTTTTGGCGCCTGCAGAATAATAAACAACACTTTTAAGCGTTGACTGAATGCTTTTGTCGATTTCTAATTTCAGAACTGCAATTATATATTGGTATTAATTTTTTCTTTCATTCATTAGTGTTCAACAATGAATCCACAAAAAGCTGAGTTGTGTATTTGTCCCAGGTTTGGTGTAAAATATGTCAAACCTTCAGTTGTGCTAGACGTGTTTAGGGAGCGGTTGAACTGTACGACATGAAATACATTTGGTAGGGTTTTGTCTACAGAAAGGGAGATATCTATCCTTTGTTAAGCCTTATTCTGTCTGTCCTAATGGGCCACTAGCCTGTGCGAGGATCTTATCAAATATGATAAGGAGATGTCGATAAAGTACAAGGTCCATGGTACTGATAAAAATGCCCCGGCCGCAGACAGGATTTGAACCTGCACTATCTCTAGCTCAGATCCAAAGTCCTGTGTCTGAAGCAAGGCCCCACTGCGACCAGACCGGCCCGGCCCAGATTTTGTAGGCTGTCAAGATACACGTAATCAAATGAACACCCGACCACTGCGAGCGGCCCGGATCAGCCCAGCCAGGCCCGGCCTAGGCGAACTCAGCTCACACGGCACTCGTACAGTCGCCCCAAGAGCCGACCGAGACCGAATATCCTGGGCCGCGCCGGGCCGGGCTGGGCCGGGCATGCATTTTGACATCTCGAAAAAGGCCGGAAGGGTGGTGATGTATGGTGGGTTGGGAAGATACCCCTTCTACATGGTTTCCTTTACCTGCCCAGAGATTTATTTATTTATTTATTTATTAACGGACAAACCATTTTACAATAAATTACACAATAGCTGATACAAGCGATAAGGCGATAAGGGAGTGGATTTTTGCCACTCTTCGAAAGAACCTACAACAGTGCAGATCGTTATATTTCGCGTTTTGTGAAAAGTGGCTATTCGCCACGACTTAATGGAACTTATTGAAACACTGCGCCTTTACGAACATATTATATACAATCCAGGACGTAACAGTTATCACAATTCAGTAACAAAAGAAAACCCGTGGAAGGAGATAGCAATTTTACGAAATTCCACTGGTAAGTACCAATATTTATTCAAATTGTTAACCCTGGTAGAACTGGTAATCCTTTTTCCAGTGCTGTTACACATATCCAGGGTGATTTATTTAAGTTTCTTTAACTTGCTTGGAGGTATGTTTGTTTAACTGAAAATCGGTAAATCTAAACATGTAGTTATAAGGTTTATTTCTCCATCATGAAAACTATAGTCATGGAAGGATTTGGTTATTGAGTAATATCCCCTTTAAAATGCTCGTCCCCTTTGTTTTTTCTTCAGATTTGTAAATATTCTGTTTCACAATATCAAGACAACACATATTTGTTAAATCATGTGCGTATATAAATTATTATGATTGATGATCATTTTGATGGAGTGATTAAATTATACCCTATATAACTGTTACTATATCATACAGGATATTTAAAGTTCATTTCAGTTTGTCGTTGATTCGATCTATAGTAGTAGAATAGAATAAATATTATTGCCATTCATATTTGCAGTACACTACTGCTCTTAAAATGCTAAATTGTTTAGAACTTTGCTGATGGAGTAGATATCACAGCGTTAACGTAAATATCAAGATATCACGCGGTCGTGGCGGGCGGGTACATCTGGCAATGCACGGAGGCAGACCGGAAAAGCTGAAGTAGCCGGGCCGGGCCGGACCGGGTCGGTCGTGGTGCGTGAAGGTAGGCCGAAGTGAGCACCCGGTGCTCAATTCCGCTTGGCTACAGCCTTATTGTCAATAAGCACTAATCCTAAGTCCTGAGGTTGACGAATAACTCAGGAAATCATTTCAAAATGATTTAGCTTATGAGGTCAACGTCTTAGAATATCTATAGGGTTTTGAGAATTGACCATCAAGAAACGACCCGATGATATATATTCTCTTCACACATCTTCACACCATTTTTATCGAACAAAACTGTATCAAGAGATATCCTTGTATGAGCTAGATCTCAGAAAGAGCTATTGACGGAGTTGTTGAGAATAATAATATGTAGTATTACCCCATTTATCGCAGATATGTACTCGTTGAATGTTTCTGTTTTTCAGTTAAGCTTTTACTCTCGAGGTCTCTCATGAATGTATTTCGTATCTACTACGGGATCTACTGATGTCTTTGAAGTCTTCCTAGGACAAAAAAGGATTGTTCAATTCATTGCATTAACTTCATACAGATCATGTTTTAGAACACTCAATATTTTGACTTTGACCTCATTGCAAATTTATAAGGCACTCGTCCAACACTAAACCATAAACGACTGAGAAACTCAACAATATCCGAATGGCCAAACCATGGCAAAATAAAAAAACCATGATTGATGGATTGACCATGAAACTCGACTTCTACATAGACACAATTATAGACACCTAATAACGGGATCTCATATCTGCTCATATGTACAAACGAACAAAGGATTTTTGTCACAAGACATGAAACTGCACGTGACTGTTTTCACATTTCAACTACTGCAATGCCACGAGGAATGGTATAAAAAAGTACTCGGTGAAATGCTCCAAATATTGCTTTGATACTTTATGATGTGAGATGGAAACAGACATGTCAAATCTTATGTATTGACATGCGATATCATCAATCTCAATTTTGTCTATACGGAAATGAAGCTTAATGCAAATTTAAAATTCTATATGTGTGTTATCTTCTTGAGATATCATGCGGACAGACAGACAGAAATGACACTTTTCCAGTCCCTCGAGTGATACGGCTTCACTAATGCTCAGCCAATAAAAGCAAAATTTATAAATATTTGCAGCCTTACTTGAGACAGTAGATATTGTGTGGGTTGAAGTGTGCAATAACGATGAATGCAAAGTTGAAGTATATAATAACGATTGTGATAATAAATTGTGATTGCCTGTAGACATTGTGAACTATCACTGGTTATGTAAGCAAACATAAGAGAACACAACAAGGAAAATGCACCTGCTACATCTACGTACATCGCCCCCCTCCGTGACATTCAACTCTGGGGCTCACGATGTAGCTGTCAATGGTGACGTTGTTTTCAAATACAGCATCCTATTTGTTGTCGATGGTTCGAAGCACGTTTCTCTCTTTAAAGTATCTGCGTAGTAACAAAACGAGTATTGCCTCAATAAAGTTTCCTGTTAGCAGAATAATGATTTACAAAAGAAATTCAACATGTGGTAGCTTCTAGCTGGAAATCCTTTATCTTTCTGTAATTTTGAGGTTAGAACAAAACAATAAATAAAGAAATGAATATTGACTACTGTGTTGAGCTTACGAGTGGAGTAGTGGGAGGAGTGTGCTCCCTGTCAATCACTTTTCATCCTTTTCTAAAAACATTGTGCATGCTAGACTATGAATAATTTACTAAAGTTTTTAATAAAATAACGTTAAGTATTTGATTTGTAATTACAATACATTATTATAATTTGATTAACATTTGCTTAAATTTGAAAAATGTTACGTTTGCATAGTATTATAAACCATATTGTTTCGGTCGTTGTTGTCTATTAGACTATTTTCATTGGTTAGTAATTCTAATGTTAATAATTATTTTAATATGATTATAAGATTGTTTAGTATTATTAATGGTATTGTTACTTTTGAAGTAATCAATTTATTTCATGCGTTTGAACTATATTAAAAAGTATTAATAACACAAATACAAAAGATTCGGCCGCCTTGAAATTGTACGTTAAATTAAAAAAAAATTTAGTTAAATAATAAGAGTATATTTAAATAGGCGCTATAAATATGTTAAACGTACAATAATTATCAATAAATTTAGTAAACTTCTAAATTAAAAATACTGGTTAAATAATGGACAGGATTAACTACATTATCAACAACGACTAAAATAGTACTCTTAAGTTGAATTAGGCATGTATGAAAACAGTGGGGACGAGTAGAGGGATGGGGTGGTATATCGGCATATTTTTGGAATGGCTAGTTTCGCTCGAATCTACTCCGCTGCCCCGAACCCCTCGCAACACCAAAACGTGACCCCTCCACAGTAGACCTTGACGATCATCGACATTTATTCTTATTCTTTCAAGATACACTGATGTCATTTGAACATAAGTTGTAGTTCAATTCATTACTCATCAATTATTCATCTTTTTTTAATCTTAAATTTTGTTCTATCATACTACACTATTCGATCAGTTTTGTGTTAGTATTGTTTTAAATTACGTAATATGATCAATCGTCTGTGTTCTTATCAAAGTACTTGAAAGTCTGAGTCACTTTACTATTGCCGAGGTGAATTAGGAAAGCCAAATCTAATGCGTTACGAGAGAACCCAAAACTTTGAGCAAAATTCGACAGGTGAGATGTCTTGGTTTTATCGAGAAGTCCTTCATATAAGGTTGAACAATCCTACGGCGCCTAGTGTTTTCCTTGCTGTGGATTAAAATTTTTAATGCCGTAACTAAAGATTTAGACTTTTAAATTTTGGCTTTAAAAGTCCTTAAGTGTTTTGATTGACAATCTTCTCTTGTCTGCTGAGTTGAAGTGATCTATGGACAACCATGGATATAAGATTTTTGAGAATAGGAGCTTGCATTTTTAATACGTGTTAGTGCAAAGATTTCTTTGCCCGGACCATCAGAATTAAGGAATCTAAGCCTTCTATTGTTACCCTGGTAGAAGGTGCGTTTATTCCTCAGTCAACTTCTGGGAAATGTCACCTCGTCACGATTCAGTTCCAGTTCTGAGAAGCGATTTGCTCAGGATGCCCTCAGTCGAGACTGTAGAAGTCAGTAATTTCACGAAGGGCTTGCGGAAGTAGTGTTAGTGGTAGGTTAGAACACTTATTTTTACGGACTTTCTTGAAATAAGGGAGACACTTTTGAACTAATTGGTATAACATAAAAGGTGAATTCTCTTGAAATCCATTTCCTAGAAAATGTTTAATTCGTTGACTCCATTTAAACTGTTTCCCAATAAAACTTTGCATGGCAAGGGAGAATGCAATTTGGAGATATCTTTGTTTAAAGTTTGTATTTGATGATGGAAGGATAGTAAAGGAAACAGGATTTTCCGGACATTTGCCATGGTTCAGTAAAACAACTAACACTACGTTTTGAGATCTGCAATCTGATCTCTTCCTCAGGTGGATAACCAAAGAAACGCATAACTACAATCTAGGTTAAAGTAAAAAGTGAATGAAACGCGTAAGTTAGGAATCACAAAAAATATTTTGTGTGTCAACTCCAAGCACACTATTTGTAAAACATACACTTAATAATATTAAATAATATAAATAATAAAAACAAAACACTAATTATTGAAACCGAACTAAAGAATACAGGTCACAATAGGTCGGCACTGAACGACCAATCACTGAGAACTGACCAGAGACTAAACGGTGATCGTCACGGCGGAAACAAGATGGTGGTAAAACAGGAAACAAGAGTTACTATATTGGTTCATTCTAGACGAACTTCTCAAAATCAAACTGTGACTCCACATTGGTTAATTTAAAAAAATCGGGTCTTTTTCGTTTAAGGGCCAGCACAAAAGACCCTAGCTTGCCTATTCAAAACTCAGATCACGCGATGCTTGCCTGCTTGCTCTTTTAGAAAAAAAAATTAACTCGAGCTTGCAAAGTCCAAGCCCAGATCAACTCACCACGCTTTATTGAACAAAAAACTCAGACAGAACTAACGCAGGTTTCATTACAGGCAAAAGATAAGCGGCGCGCGTTTATCACTGATAAGATAAGACGAGTTTATACTAGAAGTAGTACCTGGACTACTGCCCTACGAACTAATAACACCAAAAAAAACGATTAAATGCACTGTCAGTCAGGTATAGTATGTTTGTAAGGTGCTGGCCCTTAAACGAAAAAGACCCAAAAAATCTTTTAATCTGGTTGACACTTAGGGTTTCATTGTTAATTTATTAGTATACAAAGAGGTATTTCAATATTAATTGATTGATGCTTGACTGACCAGTTGGTCCGCTAATTGAATGTACTTTTTGGTTCAAATATATCGACAGCGATGTTATTTACCACCGAGTCAATTTCCTCGAATTGAAGACTACCGTTCACGTGATAGAACGTCGGTATACCACGTGATCGTTTGACAACACACCTTGATAATATAAGCGTCAGCAGGTGGTAGCAATCTTATCTAATGCTGATTGGATACTGATACGGGATCAGCGTTCGACAATAAACATAGCAACACCACATCGTCTATCACTGACACTGAGTGAAATGACTTGTTGAATTGTTTGCACACTGAGTTTTTAGTCTAATATCTGTATGACCTGTCATTGTGGCTATCTCAAATCTCATCCTGGATGATACACGATGGGATGGAGTTTCTTTTCTTTGTACACGGATACTTTGTGAGGGATCTAGTAGTCAAGACTTTGGGGGAGAGGGGGGAGACTAGACGAGTTTGGTCCCTTCGTCTAGATTATATATTATAACCAGTGAATAAAAAAATAGACAATTAGGTGTCTAAAAACCCGTTACTATAATAATTGCTTTGTTAGAGTGACTATACAAAAACCTCCACTTCCTCGCTACACTGTATTTCTTTGTTTACAGTATTAAAAAAAATTTTTTTTGAAGATCAATAAATTGAAAGCGTATTCATCGATAGGACATTTCCCATCAATATTGTTACAAAAATAAAATTCTACGTTTCGAAGATTGATCAGGTGGCAAAAGTTAATTGCAAGGTTAAGCAATAACAAAAAAAATTGAAGCACAAATTAGTATACGGTGAACATTTCGCAAAAATCAAACTTGATAACAAAAGTTGTACTTACAAATTAAAGCGTACTACTGTGAGACCAGATCGGTTAGAAGAATCAAAAGCTATAGTTATTACACAACACAGGCGAATCACACATTCAGGCGATGGGAAACAACCTATTCACTTTTAGAGAGTTCTTCAATTTATGTGTGAATGCTTATGCTTACGTTTTAAATTTTTTGATACTTGAATACGATAATAGATGCCAATCCTCGAAACGTAGTGTTTCTATGTTGTTAACATACAACGATGGCTTATGTCCGAAATCCTCATATACTTGAATGATATTGAATTAACAATGATTCATGACAAATTATAGCAAAAAAAAAAAAAAAAAAAAAAAAAAAAAAAAAAAAAAAATAGTTCATTGTTTATTACAAAAACGATACACCGATCCCCTTTTTGGCCGTATTTTGCCTAACCTCATTGGCCACTGGCTTGTGCGAGGATCTTACAAAACAGAATAAATAGAAGAGTCGATAAAGTACAAGGTCGATGTAAAAAGTGCTTCGGTCACAGACAGGATTCGAACCTGCGCTATCTCTAACTCAGATCGAAAGTCCGACGTCTTAGGCCATCAAGCCATCGGCATTCCCAAATATACTAGCTATCTTTCGAAACAAAAGGAATGGCCCGAATAACCATATCTATTGTATAATGAATAACAACGAAGAACTTCATTAAGAGAACAATCAGATACACTTCGGCGTATTAAAGACTTTACCAGATCCATAAACTAATAAATTACTAAGGATATAAATTCCTCCAATGTTATACTTTTGCTTTGGTATGTTGTGTATTGTATTAGTCTCTTGAGGTATCGTCAAAACTTTAGGGTCTGCAAATCACCAATCAAAACTCGGCGTCACAATACCCTGGCGTTCTACTGACGACACAAGGATCTGTCCTCACTATCAACAATATTGGGAGAGTAATGTTGTGTTGTGTACACTGATACTTTCAGTGTTATACTGTTTGAATAACGTTAGGAATGGTGGTAGATTATACGAAAGTCATTATCATTTATCTACACAAAGATAAAGTTATTTGGTGTTAATGAAAATTTGTATTTAACATTGCGATCTATTTAATTCATGAATGTAATACTGCTAATGTATTTGAAACACACGTTGGAATGAGTTGTATTTGAATTTCGTTAGATAATGCTCTAAGTAACCGTGTTCTTAAATTGTGCGACTTCAAATGGAAATATATATATAGTATTATCCAAATAATACACAAGATGGAGTATGCCAGACCTCGTATCTCGAGGCTGGTTTCGCTGAAGTTTCATGGTAAAATCTAAAAAATCTAGATCTCATTTTGTTCATCAGATATCCTACGGACATACAGACAGACAGAAAGATAGAAAATAAATTTTGCAAGCTCTCTGAGTGATGTATTCGCTGACGATCCGCCAAATCCCTTGAAGGAATGTACATTATCATCGAATTCAATGCTGCCTAGTTGGGAATTAAACTGCATGCATAACACAAATTTAAAATTCGTTCCATCCTGCGGACATACAGATAGACGGAATAGAAATATTGGCTGCCCCTCTGATTGATAGGCTTCGCTAACGCTCAGCCAATTATAAATGAGAAAGTTTGTAAGGATAGATGACGGTGTTTTTCCATAACGCTCTATCTTTAGACTTCTCATGCACTTAATATTAACAATAATTTACGTATTTGTGTTTCCTGTTTACGTGAATACATAAATATTAAACTACATAATAAATTACCTTACCAAATTAAAAATTTTACATTAAAAAATGTAAGAATTCTTCAAGTCAAATGTTAGTAGAAAATGGTTTATATAAAAAAGGGGTTTATAAATAAATATTACATAATTTTAGGTTGTTATCAAAACTTTTTCTTTCTATAATATTGTAGTACATCTTTAGATGAAATTAAAAAATGTACTATGTTATTATTATTTAAAAATTCCATTTAAATGCATGGCGATGTGTAAAATTGTGTGAGAGGCTGAAATATTTGTTTAACGAAATAACAATTTATGTTACATTAATTAATTACTGTATTTGTGTACACAGTTTAAACAAATAAGAACATTTGAGGTTTTAGTTGACAGAAACTTTAGAATGCAGATTTTATTGAATACTTGAAGCTGCAGTACTCTGGAAATAGCAATGAAGTAAGTATTATTTAACCTTTGCTGCAGGATGGCAAGTATCGTGTTACGGTGATGAGGGATGCGATAGTAATCAGATATAAATTGATATAATCCCTAGGTGAAGGCCACGGAGAGAAGGAAAATACAGTGAACAGGGATCGGAAAGCAACTTAAATACACTGTATTGCTCCTTGTTTACAGAGGGGTTTATGAATACTCTATTGTTAAAAAATTAAATCCAAGTATTCAAATGAGCACAGCTCAGCGGTATGCTGATATGAGTAACAATTTAACACATACTAGTAATAGACAAGATGATGAGTACGCCACATCACATTTTGCGTTTCAAAATTTCAAGTTTATAGCTACATGTACTACTTACTACTTCACATGTCAAACTTTTGTTGTTGTGCCTATTTTATTTAGTACGTTGCCTACGCTTGCTGTCTTATTATAGAAATATCATCATTCAGGATAGAACCACAGTGAAGGTGTTAACGTGAATATTATTATAGCTTGACAGGCAATGTACAATAGTTTAAAATAGATTTATTGTGGGATTTTCTCGTTGCCATCATGATTGCATATAAGATGAAAAAAGTGTCATTCTGGTTTTCAGAATAACGGTTTTCATGATTTTTGTATGCTTCAACTACGATAATAGTAATCTTGTGTTAGATAAAGCAATTAATAAGAGAGCACGTATCGTCTTACTTCCAATATAAGGAAGTCTACCAATAAATTTAAATAGAATAAAAAAATGAGAAAACAATTAATTCAATACAATATGTGGTTGTAATAACTGATTGTAACTTATTCATTTAGAAATCAGACATACATCCAAACAATACTAATCTGAAGTAAGAAATTCAAGCGATAATTCAGATTAGTTTGTGTACTGTTAATCTTGGAATGGAGCACAAAGATAAAATATCAGTTTTGCAACAAGTAACCAAACATTGATTACAAGTTAAAACTTGTATTTCTTATGGGATATCTTGCAACACTGATTCTGTACCACATAATCACGCTAAACATATCTCTCTCTTCAATTAGAGTGAAAACGTTTAACATTCGTAACAAAAGAGAAAAACTTTAATTTCAGCAAACAAGTATTTACTTTTTCGTAAAGGTTGTTATTGACAATATGGAAGATTTACAAGAATTTCAGACATTTCCCATCGTTATATGTTATAGGAGTAAACAGAATAGCACTACGTATCGAGGTTTAAAATCTACTTTCTTCTTCTTGTGAAAAAAACTCTAAGGTATTAAACAAAATATAACATGTTGAAAGCGACTGCCACCAAGTTTACCTTCATGTAATTGGTCAGCGGTTGTGACGTGCTCTTGGCTTATGTGCAATGGCATCGCTTGGGTTGATTCTCTCAAGTCTGGACTTCATGCAGTTCCTTAGATATAACTTTACTTTTGAGTGGCAGCTCCTTGCTACATTTTTTAATTTTTTACCAGAAGAAGAGGGTAGATTTCAATATTCGAAACGTAGTCTTATACGATTTGTACCATACAACGATGGCAAATTTCCGAAATCCTATTATCCCTTCAGGAATTTACTTATTGATAAGTAGACTAAATACCCAATAAATTGATATTCAACTGCGCTCTTTCATGTTATCAGCTAAAAGTTCTTATCGTTAATAGCATAGCTAAGAGATTATTTGCCTACAGATAACTTATCACGTAATTTATCCAGATTTCACTTTTCTTAATAAGTATTTACTAATACGCAACAAGTACATTCGCATTACTGATTATGTTAGTTTTAATCTTACTTAACCTCGAAACTCGCTTATCTCACAATCTGAGGCATGTCAATATGTACTGTATGTAATAAGATTTTGAACATGCTGTCCACAATAAGGCATCTGATTATTTTTTGTGACCACAAGCAGTGAAAAACAAATTTTATAGGGGCATGCTATACATTACCTCAATGTGGTAATGCATTATCACCATTATGCCACCCATACAATCTAATAACACAGTAAATTAAATGTTAATAAACTTACAGTATTAGCACACTTCCTCTTTTTTTCTTGATACCGCAAGAGGAGTGTTTCCCAAGAAAGAAACAGATCGTCAGCCGTACTAGCGTTGGTGGGAACTGAAATACGAAGGTATCAAAATGATTAAAAGTACAATATTAGCCATAATAAACAGTACTAAAACTGAATCAGCTGTAGTTGCCTTCTCGATAAGCTGATTCAACTGTCGATTGTTGCCACGGCTTCGTGTTCATTACTTATTTCTTATTTGAGGTTAGTTTTTGCTAACATGGTTCTAACAACGGTAGAGAAAGTTTTTATCGTAGAGCATTATTTTTGCTCATACGGAATTGGACGTGCGGATGGGCTAAGCTTGTCATACACTGCATTACGTTTTCAGGAACATTTCCACTAAAACCCGCCTAGTAATGCTGTGGTCCTTAGTGTTGTTGAAAAATGTCGAAGAAGAGGTAGTGTTTTGACACAGCAAAGGGCTTTTCAGGTCGCCCAACTACTTACTGTCTGTACAAATCAAAACCACGGAAGAGTGTTACAGTCGCCGAAAAGAAGCCTAAAGACCAAAACGATATAGGGCCATTCTTGATTTGTTTGTGAGAGATCTCAGGAGATTTTGTCGTGCAAGAAACCTGCCGTTAAATTCACAGTGGTTCTAGCAAGATGGCGCAACCAGTCACACTGTCGTTAACAACATATTTTCCCTCCAACAAACCTTTGGCAACCGTCTCATCTCCCTTAGAACAATTTTCCTTACCCAGCCCACTCGCCCGATCTTACAACACCGGACGATTACGTCTGGGAAATGTTGAAAAAAAAAAAGCATTTTCTGCGAGGACCCACCATCTACCATCGTTTAACTCAAAGAAAAAATAACCATGTATATTAGGAGAATGGAACAACCCCTACTCATAAAAATGAAGCAAAACCTACAAAAACTGGTACGAGTGTTGCCTTAAACTAAACGGGGTTCATATCGAACATGTTAATACCCGAGTTTAACCGATTTTGCTTCCTTTGACTTGTATTTATTGGTAAAATCTATATGTAATGTTACTGTGTTTACCATAATAAAATATCATCATTACAGTACGTTTATTTTGGCTAATACTGTATGAAACGTTATTTTTTCCTCGGATTATGTTTTTTTTCTGACTGGATACATTTAAAACCATCCATCACTCCGCCAGGTGCAAAACAATAATAGTTATATCACTGTTGGACAACTAGTTAGACAGAAAGTCCCTACTGTACTCTGAATATGGTTAGCATACGCTGGTTTAACACTTATTTACGTGTCTGACGGTTAATATCAAGCTGGGAAAATATAATCTGAAAATTTTTAGTTTATACCCATTTGATACCCTACCATTTCGACCTCCACAAAAATAATCATGGTTGATTATTTATGTATTTATTAGGGGACATTTCTTTGATAGAGGTTTCAGAAAACCCTAGTTGCTTATGTAATACAAATTGGATCTTGACTTCTATACTGATAACTTTTGTGGTACTTTAAGCATATTACTTCTTTTATCTTATGTGTTAGTTGTTTAAAAATATTTAAATAAAAATGCAGTATGCAGTTATATTATAAATGTTATTGTACCGGATATTGTTGCGTAATTAGTCATTAGAGTGTTGTAAATACTCTACGTAGTATTAATCATTCCATTTATTTACAAATGAATCTCGTCACTTTTGTACTCACGAAGGAGTGATTTATATTAATTTTCCAAATTTATGATTTGATGGGTAAAATACATATTTTATAAGCGAATAAGTTCCACATTTTTAATTATCACATTTTAATATAACCATCCATTTGACCATGTACTTAACCGTCGCGGTTGTTGAAATATCATACAAATTTTAAGAATGTTATCATCCTCTCGACCCATAAATGTGTATAATAAAATACAGGATCCTTTGAAATGTGCATCTGAACGAAATACATATTTATTATCATTTAATTCCTTCCATACTATTATAGCCATTTAATAATGCCAAAAATAGCGTTGGGGTAACTTTAATCAGATATAGTGACCTTCTCGTAAACAGCCATTACAATTTAATTGGCTGAGGATAAGCTAAGTCTATCTCTGGAATAGCTGAGCATTTTCATTTTTTCTGTTTGTCTGTATGTCTTTCTATGCGCACGATATGTCTATGATCGTATGTCGATAAGATCTAGAGGCTTGAGATTTTGCAAGAAGCTTCATTTCTATATTGGTAACATCGAGTTCAACGATGATTCGTGTCACTTCTTAAGATTTGGCTGAGCGTTAGTGAACATTTTTACACTCGTCTCATAGATAACCATGATGGCAATGAGAAAATAGCAAAATAAATAAACAGTTCACAACCGCATGTGACATAGTAATAGATGTAGCCTAACTAAACTAATTGCATCAGTTATATACTTGAAATTTTGCATGAACTCTCAGCGAAGTCTGTAACGAGCGAAGTATTCTGAACATTACAGATGGTAAATTATCACAAACTGATATTTAGTTCAGAAAGAAGAAACCGAATCGATCTGAGAAACCGTATCAATATACGTGGATTAATCGGGTTAAGAGAATATCTGTAATCCTACATCTCGGGCTGTAAAATTCTAAGACAAGAGTTTTACACGGTTGTAAAAGATCAGTAAACATACGTAATGCTTGTTTACTCAATCCCTATCTCTGTATAAAGTTAATAACACTTATAATTTACATGTATAATTGTAAATTTAAGCCTAATCAATACGATGAATATTCACAACTACACGGCGGTGTGGTCTTCCTTTATCTATATATGAATCGATAGTAAAAAGTTGGGGTGTTAGAAGTAAAAATTCGAGAAAAAGATCCTTAACTCTTTATTTTCATTCTATTGTTTAATTACACAAAATTACGTACTAATTCTAATTCAGAGGTTTTGTTATTTTTATCTTTTTTAATTTACTCATTCTTATATTTTTCACAATATAGTTCTGCAAATATGTTTTTTAATTTACCAAATTATTGGTATATTTCGACTTTTCACAAGTAAGCACAATATGTGTATGACTCTTTTCTTATGGTTGCCTTTAATGGTCGATCAAAATTCGAATGTTTCTAAGTCAAAGAGTTGGAAACTTTGTAGGACTTTTTGATGGATTTTGACTAATGGCGTGTTTCCATCCCAACGGTTCTTAGAACGTGCATTCTTGGAAAGTACTAGCCTTCCTTATCCTGTTATGAATGCTAGTTATGCAGAGATAGACATTTAAATAACACTGTCTACCTTAACCTTATATCTTTCACAACGTACTGGACTTATGCGGTGGACTTACTCTTTATTTGGTACACAAACAGTAATAATGTATTATGACACACACTATACTAACAACAATATTAATCGCTAAAGAAGAACCAAAAATACGAAGTATAAGTAAAGCGAAGTAAAACAAAATTAACAATGATTTGTAATAAAAATTCTTCTAACCCTACTATTATATTTATTAAAAATAAATTATAACCAAATACTTATAACCTAAGTAGTGCTTTTAAAATTGCAATATGTTTAGTTTATTGCAAGATAATAGTTAATTGTAGCAAGTCTTCGTATTAAAGTAACCACTTTTTTTATATAATGATTCTTTTTTAATGTATTGTAGTAACTCATATAGAAGTTCTGGCCCATGAAAATAGGAGTACATTTCTTCTCAAAATACTTTTTGAGACCGTTGGTTCTCTAGCCATATTTGCTGTTATGCGTTTTGTACAACAGTTGTAACATTGTGGCCTGCATTTTTCCGATCAAATTTCTCATTTTACCCAGATGAGATCGGCAGATTCAAGAGTTGTACGACTCAGTACATTTCTGCGATTTATGTCATTATGACGTTAGTCCTTTCATTCTTGTACTCGTACTACTGTCTATCTGCTTATGGGAACAGCATTTCAAGATAGGACTCATGGAAGAATCCAAAATCTGCAGAAATCATCCATCAGATTCATTTTGAACCTGAGACGGGTTGATCATATCTCTCATTTCCGGGATGCTGTCAAGTTAGTTCCCATGGAGGCAGTGTACAAGTTGCTGACGTGTTGCATGGTCCACACAGTTCTCAAATTTAGAGAACTGCCTACCTCAGCAGAACCTCTTATATCGGAGGGAGGTCTCTCAACAAAGCACCCGCCAAGATGGAAGGTTTCACTTTCCGATAGTGAGGCTGGAAGTTGGAAGAAGAGGCTTCTCTTGTTTTGGTCTCAGGATTTCCAATGACCTCCCAAAACATATCACAAGTATTGTATCTTGTTTGTCTTTTAAAGATAAAGTGATAATCAATACCAACTAGTTTGTGGGCGCTGAGCTGTGATTTAGGTAGTTTTGTTAGTTTTAGTTAGTATTTGGTGTTGACCTGAGTTATTTGAAAAACAGCTTTTTAGAAAAACAAAAATTGTTTGAAATAAGCTCTTGAATAAAGACATTTTCTTTATTTATTTAACGTGATAATTCTGTATCATTGTTACCAATGAATTATAAAAATCATTAGTACTCTGAACACAAACAATTGCTGGACCCGTAAGGTTTTTATTTGCAGATACAGTGGAAAAGGTGACTCCCGCAACTTTTGTTCAATTTGTATAAAACATTTTTGTAAAGTTCTGACTTTCCTTACTAGTTTTTAGAGCCTCCCGTCAATGTGTACCATACTGCAATTTGGAACGAACTAGAGCACATTGTAGACGTTTAAATATATTTATACCACAAACATGTCTGAGACAATAACATTTCCTAACATCATTTCTTAAACTTTTGTTATTGTTCATTGTGGCCTTTCTATTCAAATTTCTTATTTGTTAAAACAAGTGAATATTTTAACTTTTAACCGACCATTTATTTAACTGTTGCAATTGGCAATTGGCAATTGGCAGTTTGAAAACAAACAGTATAACGGTATTTTTATTTCGTTTAAAATACTAAAATTGCTGTGCCCAAAATACAACATTTTGTTTTAGAAATATTAACACTTCTATTGTTATCGGTACACCATTCCCTCAAAATACGTTAAAGTTTCATTTATACTATTCCATAACTGGTGTGCATCTTCATTCTAGAAAAGTAGGGGGCTTCGTCATCAACAAATGCTGCGACTACACCATCAAACTCTTTTTCCAATAAATCATTGCTCCTTCACTTATTTGAGTAAAGCTATATATGTACAGAGTGTCCCACGAAGAGGTTTGAACGTTAGATTTTAAATTACTTGCCCACTTATGCACCGAACATTTTTAAACTCTACACCATTAATAAAGTAGGTTTTAAAAATTATCTGTGAAAATTAAAGTTCCCTAACGATTGTAGGAACAAAATGGTGACATATTGAAAAGTTTACCATTTTGCTTCCTATAAAAATTCATTTGTTGAATTACCTGATTTGATTGCTGCGTTGCAGTTTTAAAGAACAGCTGTTTAATAACGCTCATTGTTGAAAACAGCTGTTTGATTGAAGAATATCGCTGGTGCTATAGAAACATAACCTAACCTCCTCCGTTACAGTTTTACTAATATTGAAGTTCGACAAATGGCTTTTAATGTTGAACAAAAAGTGAAGTGTTGTGCATGGGCTATTGCTTTTGGTAACATTACAGAAGCAATTAGACAATTTCAGGTTGCAACTAGACAATTGGACTTAACAATTGGAGGAAAGCAATATATAAAAAAACCTATTCTTTTTAATAAAAAAAAGGAAACTTCTGTTCCCTTTTTAGCCTTATTATGCCCGTCCTCATAAGCCACTGGCCTGTTTGAGGATCTTATCAAATAGAAAGTCAACAGCACTGATATAAAGTACAGCTATTACAGACAGGATTTGAACTCAAAGTTCCAAAGTCCGGTCAGGTTCCGTTATTTCACCCCATGTTTTTAAATCGCTACTACAGCCACGGAATTGATTGTTTTAACTATTTATGATCATAGATGAGTACGGAGGTACTAAACTAGATAGACACTGTTTATTTTCCTTGACGACGTCTTATCTTATCAGCATCAGGCATGCCCAGACTGTTCTTGTTATCGAAATGAGACAAGTGCCTCCGGCCATCAGCGCGGGGCAGCACCGAAGATAAAATAAAAGAAAAACATCCCTCGAGATAGTACCCATCAGTAAAATATAAAATTCTAGAGGGGCTGATCAGAAATATAAGTTAAAATGATTAGTTCACCTCAAACAATCAATTCCGTGGCTATAGTAGCGATTTAAAAACATGGGGTGAAATAACGGAACTTGACCCCAAAGTCCAACGTCTTAGACCGCTCGCTATAAAGCGTATTAATTAAAATATTTATTGAGGGGTGTCAGTATTTTCAGATATATTCTCAGATATATTTTGACTAATCATTTATATGATAATATGAACGTTATTGCAGACGGGAAATCCGCAGCAGTAAAAGTGGGCGAGCCAAGAATCGATATCAGTAGCGTAGTCTAGCTTGGACTGATAACAGAGCCTGCAGACATCACTACTTTGCTGATAACAGAGCCTACTTACTGAAATATGAAGAAGTGTAAATCCTTACTACCCATTTGCGGTTTAATACATAAATAAGAGTTCCAAATCAGGAACAAAAGACGTGTTTCTTCCATATGGTAGTGGAGCCAGCCACACCCTGACTGCTGATAACCTAGAGCAATGTTCTGAGTACCTCCGAGAACGTCACGACATACTCGTCAACGCGTGTTATTCAAAAGTTGAGGATTATTAAACGACATGTTGGCAAAAGAAATGTTATAATGGAAAAGACATTTTTCAGAAAAAGAAATGTTATACGAATATAAACTGGGAATAAGGTAATTGTAAATTGAGCTTTACATAATTCTTAATTGCGCTTTCCTATTATATTTTACTTGATTTTCCAATGTTACTTTAGCAATTGTCCTCATGGTAGTACTTACTGAAGTTACTGCATAACTTCACCGAATAATTATTACCTCCAGATTCCAAAAGCACCTCAGTTCAAAAGTTTATTATATATTTATGTATACGTTATATGCATTATTTGCTGTATAACGCGGCTTGTGGAGACGATAACAGACCCAAAACACCCAGACAAGCTGAAACTTGGTATAAAACTTTATCTTTTTCATATATCGATTGAATTCGTTGACCAGTTAGGACGCTATTTCGTTTTATTATGGAAGCTGTTCAAACTTTTAAAAATTCTCTACTCCGTTATTTTATACATAAAGGCAAAATAAAAATGTTGCTGAATGCTTACACATTAACTTTTTAATCACAATTTTCTGTTTATCAATACGTTTTCTAAACATTTAGTATACATAAAACCCAAGAGAATAAACTACTAATATTTCAGCTGTATTAAAATCTACCCACTTCTTCCAACAGAGCCAGAAGGGCTATTTTTTGATTAAGTCAAATATAGAATTAAAAAAAAAAAACAATTCCTTCTCTAATATCGGATTAGCCTAAGTGAGTAAGAAAGCAAGAAACTAAGTAAGTATTGTGCAATGTTCCCGACATGTGATATTACGTTCCCCTAATAAAATAAGTATGCACTAATTATTTTTTAAATACGTACATAAATATTAGATTCGTAATTTTGAATCTGAAATGTTACGCTAAATTTGGTGCTGTAACAGTCTAGACAATTTAATTACATACTCAACGTCAGAAAGCGAGATGCTGGAATTTCGCCAAAGGAGACGACAGCCGCTCATAGGTCAAATGTTGCATCTCTGTTACGTCGTTGCCGCTGTAACTGTATATACAATTATAGTACATACACAACGTCACAAAGCGCTAATGCTGGAATGTGCCCAAACGTTGGCAAGGAGACGACAGCCGCTCATAGGTCAAATGTTGCATCTCTGTTACGTCGTTGCCGCTGTAACTGTATATACAATTATAGTACATACACAACGTCACAAAGCGCTAATGCTGGAATGTGCCCAAACGTTGGCAAGGAGACGACAGCCGCTCATAGGTCAGCATCATAGGTCAAATGTTGCATCTCTGTTACGTCGTTGCCGCTGTAACTGTATATACAATTGTAGTACATACACAACGTCACAAAGCGCTAATGCTGGAATGTGCCCAAACGTTGGCAAGGAGACGACAGCCGCTCATAGGTCAAATGTTGCATCTCTGTTACGTCGTTGGCCGCTGTAACTGTATATACAATTTATAGTACATACACAACGTCACAAAGCGCTAATGCTGGAATGTGGCCAAACATTGGCAAGGAGACGACAGCCGCTCATAGGTCAAATGTTGCATCTCTGTTACGTCGTTGCCGCTGTAACTGTATATACAATTATAGTACATACACAACGTCACAAAGCGCTAATGCTGGAATGTGGCCAAACGTTGGCAAGGAGACGACAGCCGCTCATAGGTCAAATGTTGCATCTCTGTTACGTCGTTGGCGCTGTAACTGTATATACAATTATAGTACATACACAACGTCACAAAGCGCTAATGCTGGAATGTGCCCAAACGTTGGCAAGGAGACGACAGCCGCTCATAGGTCAAATGTTGCATCTCTGTTACGTCGTTGGCGCTGTGTAACTGTATATACAATTATAGTACATACACAACGTCACAAAGCGCTAATGCTGGAATGTGCCCAAACGTTGGCAAGGAGACGACAGCCGCTCATAGGTCAAATGTTGCATCTCTGTTACGTCGTTGCCGCTGTAACTGTATATACAATTATAGTACATACACAACGTCACAAAGCGCTAATGCTGGAATGTGCCCAAACGTTGGCAAGGAGACGACAGCCGCTCATAGGTCAAATGTTGCATCTCTGTTACGTCGTTGGCGCTGTAACTGTATATACAATTTATAGTACATACACAACGTCACAAAGCGCCAATGCTGGGATGTGGCCAAACGTTGGCAAGGAGACGACAGCCGCTCATAGGTCAAATGTTGCATCTCTGTTACGTCGTTGGCTGCTTTCATAATTTATTCCTGGAGATATTTATTTGTAAATGGTGTAATCACCTCCTAATCCTACTAACCACACTTTACTGGCGACATTATTATGCCAAATTTTGCAGTATTAATATAAATCATTTTTAATCTCTTGAAAAATTAATTTTGTTATGTATTTTAAACCCAAAACTAATTAATATTCGAATTAGTTGACAAAATGGATATACCTTTTATTGACATTCATTGTGGCGAACATTTCGTTAAACACACAACTGACATAAAGTATTTTTATTATAATAGAAATGTAAACGAAAACTTAGGCGGTTTTTTGGTATTCACATAATTCTTAACTGGAGTTAGTGAACGAATCTAATATGACATAATATCTGCATGACATATTATGAGTGCAAATAATTATTTACCAAATTTTAAATTAAATGTTCTTAATATCGAATAAAAAATTATTTGGATATCTGCAAGTTTATTTATAGTGTTATTCATTTAATCACTAATAAGTTATCAAGTCAACGAAATCTGTATAAATTCAACAATTTTTTTGGCTCAGTGAACTTTTTGTATTTGTTATACAACTAAAATTTTGAGTGTTTCAATAATAATAATAATTATTATTTTGAAGAAATTAGGTTAAAAACGATACATTATGGAAAAAAATATAGTATTTGTAAAAATTTTGCTCTTTACGTATTATTTTTTAATTTAAGTTTTGTAATTTTTAAAACAATTCTATCGGTTTTAATTTTTCTTTCCAAGAGGACAATATCTCAAATTTAATATAAAGGACATGAGGAGATAATAAAGCTTAGATAGTAAAGCTCCTTAAAAATAAGAACTCACAGACACAGAGCAGCCGTACAATCAAGCCTTTGTACAATATTTCGTATCTCTGAATGATACTGTAGCAACCCTTCGATTATATCCTGATCTGTGATGACCAGATTTGTGCTAAAACACATTTGTGGGGCAAAAGACAGGTTTCACAACAAAAAGTCTTAAACTTTGTGTCCAATAAGGGAATTGTAATACATATTACGAATATACATATAAAATCCACTGTTTTTACGTTATCGTGTGAAACACCAAATTTTGAGGACAAAAAATATATTTTGAAATACAAAATGTTTGATTAAAGTGTAATCTATTTTTTTGACGTTCGAGATTTGCCATACTTTTCGTATATATTATGTGTATTATTGAATTGTATTTTTATTGAATGTAACAAATAAAATTTTCAAATTTCAACTAGTATATAGTAAACCTGCATTAGGTGTATTGTTGCATTAATAGAATTTTCAAATATATGTCCATTGTTAAAGGAATAATTATGCAGCCAGTAATAATAAAAAAAAACAAACAAACAAACAATGTTTTATGACTACAATTCCAAGGTTATATTTTACTTTGTTTTAGGTAAATATGACTTTTTTACCATGTAAATCGAACATTTTTCATTGTATTATAACTCTCTTTAATCTTAAATATTTGAAAACTGAACACAGAAAAGAACTTGCCTGCGAAACTTAAAACCTATCTAGTCTTAAATGCTGTATATATCTATGTCAGAAGGTTACAATATGTTGTGGATCTATGGAAGTGTAATTCCGGAATTCTTGTCACTAATTAAAAGCACAGCATATAAGGTAATTTTAAAGTATCCATTTCAAAAGAATAATCATTCCAAATCTAAGTATTAACTTGGACTGCCACTTGTTATTATTCTATAAGGATTATTAACCTCCAAATGAGGTCCATATCGATGTTTACATCGATAAACCTTATCCAGTGTTCGCGTAAACCTGTTTTCCGCGTTCTCTCAGCCTTATCTTAAGATAACACTGTCTCTGAAGATAAAACCCCTTTGCTCAAGACAGATACGCAAATATTTGCAGCTGATAGTTTTACTGCTCTTTCTTCACTTACTTACCATGTTCATCTTCAAAATTAAACACAAATGCACATTAAATCATATTCCATTTTTGTACAATTGTGATTAATACATTTTTAAATGATAGTTTATTTCATAGCTTGTTAACCGAATTTTTACTAATTGTGGAACACTCGTATTTGTAAGGATTTTTGGAAATATAACTCACCTTAATATTAATTAACCTGTCCTTCAACGTTCGGTTAAAAATTTCAGCATGATACGAGTTTTTCGACAAAAATTTGTAATATTCCATGAAACTGTAGAAAATTTAAAATAAAATCTCTGTATGAATTCATACACATTTTTAGTTTTATAAAATTGACTTTTTCCCGTCTTGGCCACAATGTGCAACTCGGCAAGAATGGAAAAGTTACTTTGACACCAAAATATTACGAAAAAGTGACAATTGTATCCCATATAGGACGGCCAATGTTTCAAAATTTGGGTCTGAGTACAAAAATACAAAACAATAAATGAGAGTTCATAATAAAAAAACCAATACTTAATCCTTGACAGATATTGGCAAATATGGTACCTATAATATGCTTTGTGATTGCACATCTGTTATTAATATATTTATCGTTTGCAGTGATAACTATTCGTTTCCCAGAAATCTTGTCATAAAGTTTGAAAAAGCTTCGCCATTTTAAAACAGTACTTTTACAATTATACAAAAATATATTAGGTGTAGCTCTGAGTTTTTTTAATTTAAAACATAATTTCGATGTTATAGAGTCGGATTTTTATCAGCAACGAAACGCGTTTTTGTGTTTCTGGTAGAAATTTGTTTAATTTGAAATTCAGCTTTTTGTACTATCGAATTTTATTGACATTTTCAACCATGAGCTACATTTTATTATTATTTTTTTACTCAAAAGCCCTGAAGCCATTTACATAATATTACCCTTTATAGGACACGCTGTATATCTAGATGTGTGTAAACAGTAGGAATTGAATGAAAGTAATGGATATTTTTTAATGTTTATATTACACTGTATACCTTATTACAGTAAACATATCAACGGTCACTGTGATTTTACAACAGGGCTGTCTCAAATATTGTCTCAAGATGACGTCATCGGACAGAGTGACGAATGGTATTACATAACAACTAGTTGAGTACAAACTACACAATGGCGGGTTATCGACCGGTCAAACTCTGTAAGGGACTCTGCCCCAAAATACCAAAACGTTCTATTGACTCTAGTCAATATTTGAGTTCTTTTGTTACCAACTTGCCCTTTGGCCATTACATATCCGTATTTTGGAAACAATTTGAAACTTTGGACACGGCCGTTAAAGAAAAATACCCATATTGTTTCACTTAAATAACGAAACATTGCAGCAGCAATAACAGCTGATCGGTGTTATTTGATAAAGCTAAAAATATTTTATTACCGCTTTTAAAACTTTTGAAGCGGTATACACCATCGTGTTTTATTTTCATGTGTTTAATCATTATAAATACAAATTATGGGTTTTATGTGGACTCATAAATATATATATAGGAGACAGGATATTTAAAGCTTCTAACTAGGCAACATAACTATTGTATTAATGATATTGACTGTATTAGGCTTAAAAGAGAGAAATAGCTTTGTGCTTCCACTTGTCTCACTGTTATAAAAGATATATGTAATTGTTTTGAAATTCAAAATATAATTTATAATATAAATAAAATGTTACATATATTTATAATACACTGAGACAAATAAATACATAGTAGAATTTTATCCCGTGTAAAATCAATACTACTATAGTTGTGTTCCCTAATTTTACACTTTCGAAATTTTGTGCATGGGCATATTTAAGAGGGACTATGGGGGCTCAAGACAAAATTTTGAAAGACAAACATTAAAACTGCACCCAGCGGTTTGCTTTGAGCTTAAACCTATTAATGAGGTCTTAAAAATCAACAACTTCTCGAAAGAAGATTCTTGGAAAACCCAAAGTGTCAGCCCCCCTCGAAGTAATTTTCTAGATACGCTACTGATCTGTGTATTTTATTCGTTTATGAACCTATAAGACCTCTCTCGGTTGCGTATCCATGAGGTAAAATAATTAATTTTCTTCCTACAGATCCACAAATATTCCATTTGGTGTTTAGGCATCTTAACCTATGCTATCGATCTATGGAGTAGCTATTCCGCCGAAGATGATGTTCAACTGCGACCTCAACTTATTTAAAAATAGAATTTACTTAGTAAATAAGATTTATTTTTCCATTTATTTTGAATATTGTAGATGTAAATGTTATACATTTTCACACGCGTGTTTCCCTATCACCAACAGTATTGAAAACACAATCATTACGCTAGGGATTATTTTACAAATTTCCATTGCTAGAATTAAATTTCCCAATGAAATACTCAAGAATACTATTTTGTTCAGATTAATTTGGATGACAGTTTAGTTCTGAAAGAGGCATTTACATTCACGACCCATAACAAGAACAATTCTTATTTTGACCCTTACTAATACTCTCCTGAGGTGTTTCACACGGGTTCTGGAACACACTGTATATTTACTACTTAGTGTTTTTGTACTTTATTTCGTTCCGAACGCTGATTTGATTCCAATTGTGCTTTTCATCAAATTTGAATATGCTTAAAACTTTCCTTATTTCGTTAACACGTAGGGGATTTTTATAATTTGTTGTCTTACATTTTGAATAAAAAATCGATGTTCCAGCATAAGAACATCGATTATTTTAATTAATAATCGAAATAATTATTAATTAAAATAATGAATATAATGAATATTATTTTATTTATTTATTTATTTCCAACGGCAGATCCAGATTACGTAGAGAATAGTGAAATATAACAGTAACATAACAGTATTAATTCTAACAACAAGTTAACAATGAGAGAGTGTAATAACAAAAATAACAATAGTACTTAAAGATAACTTGGCGATAACAGTAATAAATATATAATAACAGTAAACAGTACATACAATAACAGATAAATAATGCAAATTACAAATACAAATAATAGAATATTAACGATAACAATTGATAAATAATTTAGGCTATAGATTTTCAAATGTGTGTGTATTTTATGAACAAGATTGGAATACGCCACACCATGTATCGCAGCCTGGCTTCGCTGAGACTGAATACAAAATTTTAAGAGTATAGTTATGTGTGTTACTATGCCATATGTTGAAATATCAAATTGTATTCAGTTAAACACTTTTCTTTATCCCCTGATTTTCTTGTTGCCATGATGGTTGCCCATAAGACGGAGGCAAAATGATCACTAACGCTCAGCGAAATCCCTTGGAATGACGAACCATCATCGAACTCGATGTTTCTTGTCTAGTGGTTAGTTCGTTCTCGAAATATCGTGCGTCAGAAATTAAATTTTTCCAGCCCCTCGAGTGATGAGCTTCGCTAACGCTCAGCCAATGAAACAGACCTCACCTTCTTATGGGGCCAAACTAGATTATGTAGGCTACTGAGAAGCCGACAACCTCCAATTCCACAATTCCATACCATACATTAGTTGGTATACCATTATTCTCCAGCAGTCATTACAAATAAAATAAAATCGTTATCAGCAACGCTGTCTTTACATCATTCCATGTATTCCTGAAGTTCAGCGATGGTCATTGAAAGTAGACATAAATCCTTCACCTTATGTATTGATCCCCCTGAGTTGATCCCTGCGAGGGGGAGGGAATTCCTTGTATTCCGTCGAGCTAGATTAAATCTGGAAGGTCCCTCCTTTACGAGGAAGCACTTATAGCATTAGCCTTACATCTATATGGAGCTCTACATCTTTAAAGTGAAAGGTTTACAAACGTCAGTGACAGGGACGGTTTTTTGAAGAACCGTCAGAAAACCACCGCGTCAATTTATAATCTCCTTTATACCTCGAAACATAAAAATCTACTTTGGGGTAAATATCAGGGAGTTAAATAAAATTGCAAGTGATAACATTTTAGGTCTAATACCTAATCAATAATTTCTTGCAGACACTTTTATTATAATATTAGTTTTTTTGAAACATTTGTTTTAGTAAGAATTCCAATAAAACAATCAGAATAATAAACGATACTTGGTTTAGCCCTTCGATTGGCAGTCATATTTTCCTCAGATGGCAGGCATTTTTTAGTGTTTTGTACCCGTACTTTCAACATTTTGTATAAAAATACATTTTTACTATAAACCTATATGCGTAATACATTATTTTTTTAGGTAAATGTGGAGATAGCTTTATACTATTATGCATAAACCATCAAAACAAATGGCTACACGTTTTTCGAAATGTGGTGGGACCGCTCCTGGCAATTTTGAATATATTTACATATTACAACCTGAGATAGCCAATTTATTCTTCATTTTAGTTTCAGAATATATATATATATATATATATATATATATATATATATATATTGGTATCCAGGTTCTCTTGAAGAAAAGTTATATATATATATATATTATAAAACCCACAAATAGTACGCGTGAGGCTAAATTTGTTACTATGGTTATGATTATTTTCAAAACTTTACAAACTATATAAATCTTACACTAAATGTTTTCAAAATATACAAAAATTTAGAGAATTATATTCAATTAATAACCAATTTCATTATTTTGACTGGTGGGGCGTAGCTACATTTTTTTACTATGGATACAATAATCGAAAAAAGTAAAAGGTTTTCACAAAACTTTTTCCAAAATATAATACAACCTAGCATAGTATAGCTTAAAACAAAGCTATAAACTAACATTATAAACCATACCCATGATATATCAAAATGGCTAGAGAAGACGATCTTTCTGACAAGATTATTGACGTCACTGTGACATCACTGTTGCTAAAACAGCAAAACAAATTTCACCATTTAATCAGCATTCCCTCTATTTGAAATGATACATAAATAGTGGAGGTAGTGTTGATTTATGTACTATATCAACTGTCAAAACACGTGTATGTCAGATCGACATTATAGTGTCGATTGCCATTTGTAAAGTCATAACAGTAGGTACTTGGTCAAGATCTGTTATATGCCTCTAATTCTTATAGTATTCCTATAGACCTGAAACGATTTTTTCAGGCACTTGTGATTGACCAACTAAAAATTGTATTCTGTTACATGATAGGCACTATCTCGAAGGATGTTTTATGTTGCTTCCATCAGATGTGCCGCAGCCCGCATTGGTGGCCGGAGGCATTAGTATCAGACCGTTCGAAGACTAAAAATACTTTCTAATCTTGTTTAAACCATCATAAAGACTTGGTTTTCATTACTGCTTCAGTAGTTTTACATCTGACACTAATGCCTCCGGCGATGAACGGAAAACTAAAGTAGGGATCACGAAAGAGTGCAGTTGGTGGCGACCAATAGGATGGACAGGCCCACGCGACGTTGCCACACATGTCAACTGCCGCCCGGCACCACACGCTGCCATTACAGCGGAGAACAAGTTTGGCAACGTCGCTCAGTCCTCATTGGCTGCTCTAAGGTCACGCGCCAAATAGGCTCCTCCCTCAACTGCACTTTCTGGTGGTCCCTACTGTGGAGATATTGCATATCACGTAAGAGAATAATGTTCTAAGTCTGATCAGAAATGTCAGAGAGAGATATAAAATATTAATAGTATAAATTCATTTGCAAAGTTGAATTGTAGAGAAAGAAACTGGAGTTCTAAGTCCAGCTGACCAGTTCCAGCTCCAGAGGGATGATCTCGTTGGAGTGGTTAGGGCTTCCTTAATGTTAAATTCTTTAGCAAGTATAAGAGTTTCTTGAAGATCCTGTCACTCAAGAAGCCTGCAGAAGACCTTATAGCCAATAATTATAGCATATATATTGTACTTATAAGTGCAGTGAGAGTTTCCTTCAGTTTCTTACCCTAATGAAAAACTGCAAACATCAAATGAACTTTCATTGAAGGAGGAGCTCTTCTTATAGAAAAACAAATTATTTTCTTTAAAAGAAACACACAGATCTCCAATAATTTTTAATTTCTTACACAAGGTCATTCGACATTCCAAGATGCCATCGTCATATGTGAATCAAACAATTTGAAAGAGTATAAATATTTGTACAAGTATCAGCTGAATAAACCATGACCTCTTTTGTCATGGATTTCTAGTTATCTTCAAAAACGTTCTCTTGTCGTGAGGATCGGTTCCACCACTTCCACTCAGTTCTCACCTTCTTCAGGAGTTTCCACAAAGTTCTTTGCTGGGACCTTGCCTCTTCAATGTCTTTGTCAATGACCTACTAGACAAATTAACTGTAAAGGCCTTACAATTTGCTGACGACCTGAAGATTTTCATTACTGTGTCTACACCAGAAGACTCTCAAGAGATTCAAAATAGCCTTTCCGAAATTGAGGATTGGTGTGTCAGGAATAACATGTCTGTAAATCCCAGTAAGTGCTCTTGTATAACCTATCACCGCATCAAATCCCCAGTCATATACGTATACTCTATTTCTGGTACATCCATTCCACCAGATGGATGGTACGGTCCCAGTGTATAAAAGACCTAGGCGTTATATTTGCCAGCGACATGGGATTTTCTGGACATATAGACCACATCAGTAGCAAAGCAAACAAGATGCTTGGTTTCATAGCAAGATTCTCCAGAGGCATCGACAACCCTTCTGCTCTTCGCTCTCTGTATTGTTCCCTTGTGAGACAGCTTGTGGAATATGCAAGTCCCGTGTGGTCGCCTTACACTGTTGGCAATAGGACGAGACTGGAGGCTCTACAAAGGCGTTTTCTTCGCTTGATTGGTGTCCGGCTGGGTTTTGCCTATCTTGATGTGCCTGTGGAGGAACTGTCCAGCAATCTGAACTTGTCACCTCTTGCCCTGCGACGTGACGTGGCTGATGTCGTTCTTCTCTGGAAGATAGTGAATGGTCACATGGCCTGTCCAGATCTCTTAGCTGAAATCGACCTCAGAGTTCCTACAAACACAAGATCTCGAGATCTGCTGGGTCGAAGATACCACTCAACCAACTTCGACTTCAACAGTCCTTTCGCAAGGTTTATTCGCCTGGGAAATCAGGTTGCGTCTGGGTGTGACCTGTTCTTCGATGGACTTCACCAGGTTCGTCGGCAGGCCTCCTCTCTTCTTCTTTCTGTGAAAGACTAGAAATTGAGACCTAGTTAGCTTTAAGCTGTGTTAAGTGCATGTTCATTGTATTATATGTTGTATTTATTTAATTTCTACTGTTATTTATTAAATGTTATATATTATATTTTAATTTATTAGCACTATTTATTTATGTTCGCTCTTATCAATCTTATAATTTCGTTAGCTAGTTGATTGCTTGTTCCTGTTGCACAGAGAGTTTTTATAAATATTTTTTCCTTTACGTAATTATTTATTATTCTACTTTTGTTGATATCTACCTATACTTTAGTTGTTTTTTATATAAAGTACAATTTATTTGAATCATTTTTCTGAGTTGTTTCCATACTTGAGTAATTATTGTTGTTTGTTAATTTTTATTTTTATTTTTTGTTATGTTTTGGATATTTATAACTTGTTATATCTTTGGATACTTATTATTTATTATCAAATTTTTGTATAGGCCTACCTATTTTGTTACTTTATGTAGATTTTTCATCTGATTGTATTAATTTTTTTTCCCCGCTGTATTCTACCATCTATGCTTGTCTTTGTAAATTGGCTGCTGCCGTTGGAAATAAATAAATAAATAAAGTTTTATAAGAGGTTTTTAAAAATACAACTATAATAAATATTAACATATGTCCCTTACAACCCATCCCTCTGTATTCTCGACCCAAGAGGCAAGAACTGGAATATTTACTGATTTATTCAGTTGTCTCGTGGTTATATTAAAATAAAAAGTATTCTGAAGGTTCAGTTCTATTAAATCAATCACAGAATGACAGCGCGTAGTGGGGTCAATGTTTCGTAGATGGCTAGTAGCGCCTCGGCCCCGCGCTCAGATTTGTACACCACTGACTTGGCGGTGACTGATAAAGAAGCACAACATTTTAAAGAGTCCCTTACTAAACATGTTGTACAATTTATAACAATGTTGCAAACTACACATAAGTTCTATTGCATTTAAGAGGAAACTAAAAAAAAATATTTTAGTGAACAGTGTTTATACGAGGCCAGTATAAATCAATAGGTGTACATAATGTTGAATTATAAATAGTTTTATTTTTTTCCCTTGTATCTAAATTGAAGGGACGTATTCAATTTGTAATTATGACCAAATCATTTATAATTATTAATAAGTATTGTTGATTAGTATATGGTAATTCCAATACAATATAAACACTATTTTGATTTATAGCTTTTATAAACACAATTAATGTAGATGCATCTTCTAATAGCATATAGCTACATAATTTTCAAGTGTATTTAAAACAATTTCTCCTAAACTGGTGTGTTAATTGCGGCAAGTTGTGTACAGTCCAAATCTTGTTCACAAACTGAGGTCGTTACCTTACTTCCAGTGTGCTAGATTGACGGTACACTACCCCCAGAGAGGTCAGAGAGGGTGACCACCCTGTTCTACGCGGAAGTCCCCCCCCTCACACCATTACAGCAACTTGTCTCAGTTATCTCTAGGTTAATGTCCTTCTTCCTCGTGGCGTACGAATCTGATTTCAGACGAAAGTGTTTAGGCTTTCAATATTACTGTTACAACTCCATTCCTTTATAGCCAAAATTAAAATTCAACCAATTAGAACTTCATACGTAAACGTTTATAAATACAATATTGCAGTATCACGGGTACAACTGCATTCTGTTATATCCCAAATTAAAATTCAACTATTTATAGCCTAATGTCGAAAAAACCTTTATTAATACAATATTGTAATATCAAGACTACAACTACATTTTATTACACCCGAAAGTAAAATGCTACCATTAATTTATAATTTCATGGAACACAGCACCCAACGTTGTCAGAGCTGAAAAACTTGGGGAGCTGAAGGGTGTGCAACTTAGTTTATATGAAAGATTTTAAAATAGTATGTGCATATGAGGTTGAGTGGTAGAGAGGGCTAAATAGCCCTAACTCCGCCTCTTAAATAAGGGCATATTTCATTTCATATGTATAGTTGTGAAATTTATTGAATACATTTTTATTATTATTATTTATTTAAAATGTTTATTTAATTTGTATTCCCTATAATGTTTTATAATTGACTAAGCTTATTGGCTGAAAAATAGGATTAGTGAGGCATGCCATACAATTTTGTATAATTGTTAAATAATGACAATAAAAAATTATTGAATTGAATGTACGAGTTTAGATTATTCCCAGAAGGTTTAGATTATTCTCCTCTTACATTCAGACAGAAACATGCCTTGTTACAGGCAGACAAGGATATCGAGTTCAAAGTCCCGCAGTGACGTCAGACAACGACGGAAAGAATGTAAGAGATACGTCAGTCATTTCAATTAGTGCTGGGTTAATTGAAAGGCCTTAGAGATGGACGCGGTGATAAGGTTTTTCTTGATTCCATTTCTGTTTGCGTTCTAATTTAGAGACTGCACTCAGTGGTCTCATTTGTTAATGGCGTAAATCTTTTTTGGTTAATTGACTAATTTATATCGAACGCGATATTTAGGTCAGTGCTAAGCCATGTACAGCGTGTGCAAGCTCTTAGTAGTGTGTTCGAGACTGCTACGGAATCCACGATGGTCGCACTATTTAGTCATTTAGAAATAAATAATACAAAGTATACTTTTCGTCAAAACATTGCTAGAGTTTATCATCCTTAAAATGTGAATGTTATGTGTTATATGACACGAACACAGTATACCCAGCTGGCCACACAGGAATCGATTTCCGACAGACAAGTTGCTGCAGCCTAGAGAGTTTAAGAATAATAAAATGAATTTAACTGTGAGTAGAATAACGGCCACACCATACAATTTATTCACACATTGATATGCAATGACTTATTCTACTTTTTTATCTCTTAGGACAAGAAGCTGAGAAATTGCACTTAGTTCTAATAGAAGATCCTTTTCGTTGCTGCTGGGGTGACAGGACATTAAGGTTGGGGGTAGGGGCCGCCTCCTGACTAGATCCATGGGGAAGGATTTTGGGCCTTAATCTCACTCATGTCTACTTGAAAGAAAG
Organism: Homalodisca vitripennis; assembly: GCF_021130785.1. Taxonomy (NCBI): domain Eukaryota; kingdom Metazoa; phylum Arthropoda; class Insecta; order Hemiptera; family Cicadellidae; genus Homalodisca; species Homalodisca vitripennis. The sequence goes on along the minus strand of NC_060211.1, from coordinate 38,716,995 downwards.
GGAAGCTCTGTACCAGCTTCTATAGTCAAAGCAGACAGGGGTGGCACGCCCTTATGTCTAGGATAGAATCAGCCCTTAACACTTAGGAAGCCCCACCAACCCCAACAGTCATCCCCCGTGTAGACTAGACGTATCGATCTACCCCTTGCAACCCAATATCTCGACATCTGCGGTTAGTGATGAGCTGCTCCTGGACATCCACAAGGTTGCCCAGATTTAAGTGACACATCGGTTTTTGCTGTTCCCAGTGTAGGTTCAACTAGAAGGTATAGACCAATCAGCAGTGAACCCTGCTGGGGGAACTTATTCTTTACTTACCCATATAAATGGATCTGTCATATTGTCCGTTAATGGCATCTTCAAATATATCTGAACCTGGTTAAAAATGCGGGACTAACCATCCGGTTTGAGGATGATTATCAATCAATACATAGTGTTGGTCTGTTTGTGCATCGATAGTTTCTAAACTACTCAACGGATTTTGATACGGTTTTCACTGTCGGCTTCTTTATGAACTAGGGCAGATTCCTAGGTATGATACGTCAATATTGTAATCATATAAAGTAGAGAAATGTTTGTATAGTGTTTAAATAATTGTTAATAATGACTGAAGTGCTGGACCGATTTGGCTAATTTTGGTTTTGAAATATTTGAAGAATTCCAATGAAGGTTCAAAAGGTGAGAAATACTGGGTACGTTTCTCAGAATATTAAATAATTCTGGAAAATAATTACAATATTTACAACACGTAATCCAAATCGCAAAAGCATTTGGTTATATTTAAATTTGAGAAAATATTGAATAATTACACAGTGGTTTATCAGGAGTGTTATGCATATTGCAAAGACAGTGTTACTGTCTATTTTTTATTAATTCTATAACACACCTTGATGAACAAAGCTGTGAATGTTTTGCACTTAAGGTTATCGAAACTGGTTGTCTCCCTTAACAATTTTACCGTAGTTAAAGGAAAATCAAAATGATGGCACACTCTTCCCCTTACATCAGACACAGAATACAAGCAACGGAAGTAGATGGATTTTGACTAAAGTAGTCTTTTTAAGCTTACGTATGCACATATTTTCTTGATCGGGGTAAAAATCAATATACTAATTATAGCACCAGAAGCAATCGCAGATCGCAAATAAACGCTTTTAAATCTAGGTTGGATTCCAAAACCCAGATACCGTATGTAGTTATTTTCCTAGCCAGTGCAACAACATAAACTCAACTATGGGACCATAAATACATTAGAGCGGAAGTGAATTTAATCCGTTTTATCTGATTGTTTTGGACCGCAGTAACTCTTCAATCGTACGAAAGTTATATTTTTTCTTTATCGGGACAAAAAAGCAAATTATCACTATGGCACTTTAGAAAACTGGGGTTTTTTTAATCGAATTTGTTTTTGTTGGTATCAGGGCCGTCTCTAGTATTTAATGCGCCCGGGGCAAATCATGCCTTGAGGGGCCCCCACATAAAACTTACATTTCGTCAGTACAGCCATACCAAGTGATAAGGATTTTTTGGAAATTGTTATATGTAAATAAATACTCCAGTTTTCAGTGTGTAATAAAAATACCAAATATATTATATATGTACATTTAAACATGTTTTAGAATAGATAATAGAATATTGAATAGACCTATATACATAGATATAAAAAGAAATTATTACTTTGGCTCTTTGGCATACAATACTTTTGTGGAACTTTAGGGCTATTAATAGTAGTAACAGCGATATAAAAACGCAATGCATAACTTTTTCAATCTTAATGTCATAACTATTATTTACCTTGACAGAGATAGTTTTATTTTTAAAAAGAAATCTTCCTGGCCTTTGCACTAGCAAACTTCTTGATAACGTCTTCTAACTTCAGCCTTTTACATTCTTCATTTTCAATAGACAGCATGGCAAGGGATGACAGTCTCTCCTGAGACATTGAAGAACGCAAGTAGGTTTTTATTAATTTAAGCTTACTAAAGCTTCTTTCACAACTGGCAACAGATATGGGAACAATTAGAAGGATTCGAAGTGCAATCCATAAGTTTGTGTATAGGTCCTTTCTGTCTGTCTTCTTAATCACTTTTAAAACTTGTAATGGGGTTGCCTTAGCTAGGCTTACTTCATTCACAATAGTTTTGACATTGAAGGAGTTCCTGATAAAAGTTCTTTTCCGCTTATGTCAGAGGTTTGCCCAAAACGATAGGTGTTTCTGTAAATTTTCACAACATTCCTTCAAATCTTCTGCGTGAGGGAGTTGTTTAAGGTCGTATAAGAACCCCCATTTCAAGTTGTGGTTTGAAAACTGAATCAACTTTTCTTTTAGGGAAGCCTGCATAATGTCCAATAGTGGGTAGAAAAAACGTTTCTTTTAATTCTTCTTCTGGGGTTGCTTTGTAGTCACTTTTACTTTCATAATCAAAAAGCTTATTTTTTGTTCTTTGGCGTTTTTCTTTTAAACAATGGTTCCACGTCAATTTCACTACAAATCTCTTTGGCTTTTGAAACTGAGTCATTTAAACCGTCTTTACGAAAATCATCTATAAAACTGTAAAGTTTTTTGCAGCAGATTTGATGTTAAAGCAATATCAGTGCTTTAACCTTGTAAGGTTTTACTTATCAAGTTTACCTCAAACAAAACATCGTGCCAAACAATATAAGGCAAAACCAGAAATGAAAAGTCTTCCATGTGAATTTGGAGGGACTTAGCTTCAGATGAGATTGTAGGGTCATTGACAGTTTCACTCAGTTCTACAAGAGCGTCAAGGACGTCTTTGTACTGGTATCGAACGGCAGATACAGAACTTATTCGAGCCTCCCATCTTGTTTCACAAACCTTTTTCAAAGTTAACCTTTAACATGGTCACTTACAACGCACCAACGTTTTGGAGATGATGCGAAAAATAGTGTAAATTCTTTTGAAGGATTCCAAAAAGTAGAGTAGACTTGACGGATGATCTGGCTCCATTTGCAACAACCAAGTTGAGGCTGTGGCATCCGCAGGGTGTAAATACAGCTAAAGGATATTCTGAGGATATTCGTGATTGGACCTCTTTTTTAGCTCCTGCCATGTTCGCGCCATTGTCGTACCCATGCCCGCGGCAGTTACTCATGTCCAAAACCACATAACTCTACCTCTTCTGTTAACAATTGAGTCAATGCCTCCCCTGTTGACTCCTCAGTAATCGTGTAGCCTATAAAAACTTTCTTCAATAACAATTTCACCATCGATCTCCTCTTCTTAGTGAATATAGCGAATGGTGAGAGATGTTTGTTCCTTATGACTTATGTTGGCGTACAATCCAACATAACTGAGAAGTACCGTGACAGCTTTATTTTCTCGATTATATTGTTTTTCACCTCCTTTGCCAGACAGTTTATCAACTCATTTTTGTATATTGGACACTTAACATTTGAACTCGATATTCACTCTATTCAATACATTTTAAATGTTCCATCATAACCGGATCAAACTCTCCTAGTAACTGGATAAGGCCAAGGAAGTTTCCGTCATTTTTTGTAAATAAAGTTTTGTTGAGTTTCCACGAAATGCCAAGTTGTGTTCTGCTAAGTAAATAATAATAGCAATAATTCTTCCTAGTATGTTTTGCCATCTCTCTTTTTGTATTTGGCCCATGAGCCCAGTATCAATTGCTGCATTTTGGTTGATTCTACGTTCAGCTTCAATCCATTGCTGGGTAAACTTAAAATGCTCAGGTGACGTTTCGTGAGATGAAGCTCGCTCATGAAATTTTTTCCAATTATTGAATCCTTGCTTTTTGCCAAAACTTGAGTGTGGATTATTGTCAAATAAAACGACATGGAAAAGCAGAACACTGCATCAGAAGAGCAAGAATAAAACTAACCACCGCCTTTTCACTTTCTCGCCATTTTCTGCGTGGCGATATTGAAAATCATTTGAAAAATGACGCTTTTCACTGTTTAGTGGATAGTCATCATTACTTTTTTTAAATGACGGAGAACCCCTTGTTATGATTTCATCTCTCTCTCTGACAGTTAAATTTTCAGGCCAAGTTGACGGGTCATTTGAAAAAATTTTTATTTTGGTAGTTTAAACATTTCAACAGTTCCCTTCTTAAGCTTGTCACTGGTTTCCTCCTTCAGTATTTCAGCAGTCTCCTCTTCCTCAGTTAAAATTAGGTCTTGTTCACATTCATGGTCGAAGTCCTGGGTATTTGAAGTAGCGAGTAAAGATGAAGTAGGTTGTTGGGTAGTGCCCTCAGCTATTGTGAAGAATTTTGTCAACTTGGGTACTTTACTTAAAAGAGCACTGTGCGCTAATTCACTGTCTTTTGTTAATTTTCGTCTCTGAGCACCTGATAGTTTTTTAGACATTTTAATAAAATAATCCGAAATAAAATGATGAAACTTCTTCAAAAAATTATGCTTGTTTACTTAAAATTAAATTAAAAAATAATGTTTAAATCTGTTGGTCTACATGTTGCGTAGTTTTTATGCCTACGCTACGACATGCAAGCTAGAGTGCACATAGTACCTTGGTCGAAACAACATTTACACAATTATTACCAATACAAATGACAACCAACACATATTTAACTACCACATGTCTGTAGCTTTTGTATATGTAGGTACTAATACAATACGAAGCTCACCTCTCACGTACACATTCGCTTAAATTTTCACAGCTCTAAGTCTCTACAAAACACTAAACACACGAGAGTAGTTAGCAACCTAACCTATACGGTGTAGACGCAATGACAGTGACAGTTGGAGTTGCGAGTGCGGTGTTGCCAAATGGTCTAAGTTGTCTTTGCCGCGCGGTGTTGCCAAACTTAACTTACTAAAAATAAACAGTATTTTTAAGTATATGGTTCAAACCAAGTTCTTTTTAACAAATATGAAGGCACCGGGGTTGGGGGTTTGTATGTATATAGTAGAATATCGTTGAAATTTTGTTTTACAAATTTAATATTGACTATGAGTAAGGCACCTTCCTAGCCGCGGCGCGGCGCCCCCTTGGCCGCAGCGCCCCCCAGTTCACCCCCCCCCTCTTCGGACGGCCCTGGTTGGTATATGTTTCTTGATCAGGGTACAAGTCAACTATGGCACTTGAAAAACCTTGGATATAAAATTAATATAAACGGAAGGAGGTAGACATTTTTTTGACCAAATTCGGTTTTAGAGTACATATAGGGTGTTCATGACCTAGTATTATCATTTTTTGTGGGTGATAATACAACGTATATGTGACTCAAATACTGAAATCAAAAGTATTTACTCCTCACACACACGCAGAATAAGATTATTTTCGTTTTTTAATAAAAACATAAAAATTTCACAAAAATTGTAAAATTACTATGAAATCTCGACACATTTCTCGAACTTTATTACTACCATCGAATTCCACATTACATTTTGAGTAAGTGTGGCTTACTTTTAATGGGTGTATTAATTAAATCGACTTAAACGGGCAAGTTCTCATTTTTTGAAACAATTTAAAAGCTGACATTCACTATGCTTAAAAAATGCTAGAGACTAGCAAATGTCATAGAAACTGCATAAAAAACTAACCTTTCAGAAAAATATATATATATATATATATATATATATTTGAATCAGAGTTTCTATCTTCAATCGGTGGCCCAAATGGTTTGGTTCACCCTATAGGCTACACACAGTTTTTGGATTAAGATAATTTAGAGCTTGGGAGTCATGGTCTGAGAAAATGCAAAAAATCTCAAGGAAATTCTGTCATTTGGCGATTAAAATAGGCAGATTTCTATAAAATCTACCTAAAAGAGATGTTTTAGATTTTTTTCTGAGTAACCGGTACAAATAAAAAAAAATGTTTGATATGCTTATTAGTTATGTCTTTAAAACAAGACGTCTTCCAAAACTCTAAGACCAAAAATAAGGTCGTAAAAGTGTATGAGGTTTAACATTGCTCTTATAGGGCTACAACCAACATGGCAGGTATTACAGCCAGCTGAAGTGTAAAACTGATGTATTACATTTCATGTAATTTAGTACAGACCATTGGGTATATAACGATCAATATAATATGGAATGATGTACACCCGAACTTACATGATCAGAACATAGACTTCGCAACTAAATATGATAGCTTTTCTATACTAAAAAGTTCAATGAATCATTAGGCAACAATAAACAGCTGTTATAACCCTGGTCATTGCCTTGTTGAGGTAACATTCACGTCTTTACTCATCGTAATCCTGAATAAGGCACATACAAAATGTCTCTTGGACAGGAATTGAATGGGTTCTTAAAGTTTAACCTATTGCGTCATAGGCGCTGACGTCATTATCTGACGTTGACGTGCAAACAGATCGTTAACCCTAGTCTTTCACCACATTTCACAGTTGCCCACGCCTATTATTCGTGACTATCGTCCTAATAACTATCAAATTACTATTGTTGATATTGAGTCATTTGGGAAATAGGACGAATAGTTTATTTACTGGATGATCGGTAACTTTAGATTCTGCAACGTGTGAAGTTAATATGAAATTTACTATGGCTAATATGCAAAAACAATTATTTTAACACGTATGCCGACACACCATGTAATATAATGTTTTCACTATGTGTTTCCTTTCCATCTTCATTTTCAGCTATAAAACTCATAGACTCTTTAAATTTTGAATTTAGTGTTCGATTCCTGAAGGAAAACAAACGAAAATCTTGTTTTGTTCAAAAGTTCAGTCAGCCAGACGGTGCTTCCTTTAATAATATTGTCTCATTCAACTACAAATGCCTTGGCTTTCATGTTAACAAAGCTTTGACAAGTGTTTATTCAAGTGTCTCTTTTGATACTCTATCGTAATTGTTTCCGTCATTATTTCTGTATTATTTTTTGGAAGATTAACGTCAAAACTATCCATAAACGATGCATAAGTTTTTGCATTTCAAAGTATTCTAATTTCTCCATGCAGACCAACGCTGTCGCATAAAAAATGGAAATTAATGCTATATGAAATAAAATTATTTAAATATCTTTATACAATACCTCATAGGCGTTGTCTAAAGATGGACATTGCTCGGGAGAAGTTTGGAAAGCTACAAATAAACAGCAAGTTGGTTGAGCATTAGCGAAACCTATCATTGAAAGGGCGAGAAAAATTAAAAAATCTCTCATGCCTGTTTGATTATTTGTCTGCCTTTCCTTAGGACTTCTTCAGAGATTTGCATGACATTTAATTTGTACATAGGAGAAAACGATTTTGATGGCAGTGCAAGTTTATCCATAGAATTTGGCTGAACGTTAGCGAAGCGTATTAATCAAGAGGTCAACAAATCGAGCTAAAGGGTTGAAATTGTATTTAAAAATTCATTTTTAAATAGATAATTCTAGTTTGATATTGGTGCATTTTCCTCCATGGGATTTGATTGAGTGTGCTCGTAAACGATTCTTATTACTATTTCTGGGAATATTTTTTCTGTCTGCAGGATACACGAGAACAAAATGAGCTATAAACTTGAAATTTGTCATAAACGTTCCTGACAATGGGTATGATTGAGTTCAATGATGATGCATGTCCTTTCATGGAATGGCCATTTTATCCTTAGCGAATCCTGTTTTGCGAAACGTAGCCTGGTGTTCTCTACCTTTTAGTATGTATATACCCCGCATTCCACTCTAATGCTGTATACAACTTTAAAAATGAAGAGATCCATAATGATATCTGCGTACGTAACGTAACAATTTTGTTGAATGGAGCCACGTGTCACTGTATCTATTGTGTTCTTATTAGAACCGTAACTAATGCTCCTTATATAGAGACGAGTGGGTGAACCATTGAAGTATAATAGTTATTGAAACACTCGTCTATAAGAATAACAATTCTGTGTAACTAATTCTTTAACTACTTGGCTCCTGTTCTTTATCTGTGTTGCAATTCTTGTCCAGCGACCAGCTGACCATAATGGTCACATATTACAGTGTCTTAACAGATAAATCTACATTTTGATATAATAATCGATACTCCATTATCGATTGAAATTTATCGATTGAACCTTTTGAAATACTCATTCATTAGACAGTTCAGAGAATTTATAAAAAAAGTTCAATGTACTAAGAACACCTTCAAACTTATTAAGTTTTTGGTCGCTTCATTTAAGGCATTTTTATTGAATTCTGCAATTACGATACATTAAAATTCCTTGTTTATTAAATTCTTACATTTATTTAACAGTATTTGTACGATAGTGTTGTGTACTATGTCCTTAAATCTTGGTTAATAAGTAGGCGAAATGTCCAAGGATTAATACTGATACTTAAAAAATGCGTTACATAATTAATTATGTCACTCAAAATGTGTTTGTTGGTTTAGGTTTAAGAGCCGTGGAGTTTTGATTCTTGAGAGTACCTTTCACTTACTCGCACCTTAATATACCGATTTCAATGTTGAATTTGGCTCCAGTTCACCTTCCTTTTATTGCAGCGGCTGGTATCTGACGCTGTCTCAGACTTGACTCTTGAAATCTGGAATCATGTTTGTCTGAAGAGACCGAAGGAAAGTCGGCGACGAAGAGACTCAAAACAAACATTTACATTGTTTTAGATCAGAGACACCTATAAATAGGTGAAGTGGCAGTCTCATTGTCTCATCAGGTGCACAATTGAGGGCACTACGATTATTCTGATACGATCTCCAGAACATTCGATGCATCTGAGTTTCCTACACATAACGTAGCTATGGTAGGAAGGGTTAATTCAATTTGAATGTTGAATTTACAGCGACTGCTATCTGAGATCAGCGCCAGATTGTGCATCAGAGAACCGACTACACAGAACTACGCAGGTGGGGTTTATGGAATTCATGTGGAGATTGAAATTTTTACAACATCGCAGATCTCACGGTTAATTAGGAACCTCTCCAAATACAAGTTGTTTTTACACTGGACCATAAGAAATAGAAGAATGGGTGTTATTTTGGAGATAGTTGATTACTTTATTCTAAATAAATAATTGTAAAATATTTCACTTTGTAACATTATCCGCTGCTTTCGCAACATTTGTAACATTATCCGCTGCTTAAGCAACATTTGTAACATTATCCTCTGCTTCAGCAACATTTGTAACATTATCCGCTGCTTAAGCAACATTTGTAACATTATCCTCTGCTTCAGCAACATTTGTAACATTATCCGCTGCTTTCGCAACATTTGTAACATTATCCTCTGCTTCAGCAACATTTGTAACATTATCCGCTGCTTTCGCAACATTTGTAACATTATCCGCTGCTTAAGCAACATTTGTAACATTATCCGCTGCTTAAGCAACATTTGTAACATTATCCTCTGCTTCAGCAACATTTGTAACATTATCCGCTGCTTTCGCAACATTTGTAACATTATCCGCTGCTTAAGCAACATTTGTAACATTATCCTCTGCTTCAGCAACATTTGTAACATTATCCTCTGCTTCAGCAACATTTGTAACATCATCCGCTGCTTAAGCAACATTTGCAACATTTGCCGCTGCTTCAGCAACATTATCCGCTAACATTTGTAACATTATCCTGCTGCTTCAGCAACATTTGTAACATTATCCGCTGCTTTCGCAACATTTGTAACATTATCCGCTGCTTAAGCAACATTTGTAACATTATCCTCTGCTTCAGCAACATTTGTAACATTATCCGCTGCTTTCGCAACAACATTTGTAACATTATCTGCTGCTTAAGCAACATTTGTAACATTATCCGCTGCTTAAGCAACATTTGTAACATTATCCGCTGCTTAAGAAACATTTGTAACATTAGAACATCTCAAGTTGAGCTCACCTTGTTAAATAATGTAATTATAAAAAGAATAATGTTTCCACAATCCGTTACTGGAATTATAAATGAATATTTTCCATGCAGAAATGTATGCACGGTGTAGTAAAATGATAGGAAAATTCAAACACACTACCTGCATTACACAACATGGTGACAAAAGTAACGTCTCTGGATTTCCTGTTTGTTTGTGGAAGAATCTTTTCTAATTATTATCTAACCATTACTAAATTTATAGTTATTACTTTTTAGATAAAACGTAAAAAAAACTGCACTTCTCATAGCAGCATCTTTCGACAAGACAATCTTGTGTTAACATTAAAACATGTTATGACGTGCCGAGCATAAAAAACATAGTAATTTTCAAACATTGCATGTTTTTAATTATTATGAGTCTCTTTACTCAAACTAAAGTATATTTTTGTTTTATTTTGGTGGGAATTAAAGAAATGTTAAACACTACCGCTAATGAAAGAAAATAGAAGACGTGTCTTGTATTTTAATTTATGGATCATTTACTAATTTTAAAAATTCCCTATAAGCGCTCGAAACATAATAAATACCAATAATTGAATTTCTGTTGGTAAGAATGACCGATGCGCTGACAATGACGTAGCAGTGATGACGTCACGGCCTGTACGCGTCACGACGCTGACGTCACCACCAGTGGGCGGTCTGCCAGCTCTGTTATCAGCCCAGTGATATCGATTCGTGTCGGGAAGACCTCTTACTACACGCCTCTTGCCTCAGTTTCGACAATAATGGGCAATTCGCTCGTTTTAACGCAGACTGAAACTGTGTTAGTTTGATATTGCGTTATGAAATGAAACGTACATGAATGTGTACAAAATGTGTTGAATTTGTCGCAAATTGTATTTATTTGTACTGTAATTTACCATGATTATTAACCATGAATATGGTATAACGTGTTCTGTAATCATTTAGCCAGTTTGTATTTAACAAGTGTCCTATTCGTACTAATGAATTCTTTTACTCTAAAACCATTAAGTAACTAACGGTTTTAAACATCGTTATTCTGGCTCTATTTACTAGACAAGTAGAAGGTTTCAATTACAGGAAAACTAAAACAAACAACTTACGTAATATCACGAAATTTTTAATGGCGGAACCCCTTGTAGGACAATACGGTTTAATTCCATCCCGAAACGCACATTTATAAAATTTACTCAATGGTTACGGGAACTATAACGTCCCTGAGTTTTAAAGTTATCTCTGAAAAAAAGTAAGAGGAATGCAAAATTGAGATCCAGTGAGCAACGTGGCTGTTTCAGAATCCGGCAAATCCATCTTCCACATCAGCCCCAACTCCTGTCAGTAAATGCGAAAAGCATCATGCAACTGCTAATCTTTTCGTTATCTTGCATCTTTATCGGAAGCGATAGATTAAATTATGCTAACGCTTGGTTATCGTTTTAGCGATGAGGAAACATGAGAAAACTTTAGGACTTTTTTTGTAGGTTTGGACTACCAAGGTCAATAAACCGCACTGACATTGTGTCTGTCATCTTTGCCACATAATTGGAATGTCACAGTCGTCATGTTATCAAGGAGAAGAGAGCAACGTATAAATGAAACTATTTACAAACCTTATGAATCAACCAAGCAAGACAAATAGTACCTATTCTTGTAAATGTGAAAAAATTCTTAATTAGAGATATCAGTTTTGTTGCGACTGGTGGCGTGACATTATTGCTGTGATAAACCTTAACAAGGCTTTCAATGAATTATTATTTATACATTAAATAAACCAGAAAAGGTACACTTCAAAAGGCATTGAACGTCACAGCACGTATTTTCGTAATCCCAAGCTGATAAAACTTTTATTTGCCTCCTACGCTTGTTAAGAAATACCAGATATGTCAAAACTGTCAGGTTTCAACCACTATACCTTTCTTAGTAATTTGTACATTTTATTAGACGGAAATTTCTGTTCAAGCCGCATCGAACATCATCAACAATTATCGAATTCTTGAAATATTTCAGTTTCGCCGAGGAGAGCTGTCTTCATTCATTAGGTGCATATCTGAAAATATCAATAATATATATCCGCCTGTATATATGAACTGAGAGGCGAAGCTTATCGCGTTTGGCTGAAGCAACGACCAATGGTTGGTTGATCAATGGCTTCTTCATTTCAGGCTGCCAGCTTTCTAACACTGTGACGCTGCCTTCTGGACGCTGTTTTCTTTGTTGAAGCTGTATTATTTCATGAATATTTCTGATGTTTCTCTTGCCTTGGATTTTCGTTTAATCGAATTATAATTTATGTATTGTTTTATACCGGTATTATGCTATTACCGTCTCTTTCCCACATTCTGATGTTCGTGTGCCTTGTTTGTTCACTATATCGTGTGCACATTGAAGGTTTTGTTTCCTAAGTACGGACTGAGCCACAACCATACAGCGTTTCATAAATCCCAGGTCTATACAGTAAATACGTGACCCTCACTGGTCTTGAACATTTGTTAAATTTTTAATCGGTTTTAATCATGTTTTTATATGGCATCTCCTTGAAATTCTCCCCATTTTATCAGTTTTTGCTTGAATGTAAGGGAGATAATTGAGTACTTTGATATTATTCGTAGATCACTATTTTTGGAAGATAGAAAACAACAACGGATCATCATTATGACTTTTCATTTTCACTGTAAGCCAAATAAAGTCTGTTCTTTCTAACCATGTAGATTTGTAGGTCCCCGGAAAGAAAAACGCTTCCAAAAATAGTGGCCTCCGGATAATAATAATAATTTTTTAAGGAATGTTTTGACGCGGTATGAACAAGAAAACGATATGTTATTTTTAACATCAGCTGCGCAAGTCTAGGAATTTTATAGAATGTTTTCAATCAATTGTTCAATGATGACAAATTCCACTTCCATCTGAAAGATGATTTGCTGAACTTTTCTTACCGAGCAGAATGAAATCTCCATAGGGGTTGTCTACGTACTCATTGAAAACTCATACCCACAAAGTAATTTGGATTTATTACTGAACACAAATTAGCGAAGAAAGCACTCTTCTGGGCGAAAGAGGATTAAAACGTACTCGTGACATTACTGCGTGTCGTTATCATAGATGTGTTTTCCCTACCTTTCCCCGTAATTGCGATAACACTCAAGTAAACAACATCGTTATGAGTTACTCTTGCTCGATAAGCCAACTATAAATACCGACTATCGCATGATTCGATGTTTACAACTTCTAAAAAACATCGCACAATGATACGAAATCGGTGTTTATTCACAATGCACTTAATCAAACCTTGAAAACGTGCTGAGTTTCTAAACTCAGATAATACTTGATAGCATAATCTATGTTGGTGTAAACACGTTGGTTTTTAATTAGATACTGTAAACCAATGCGCACAATGTAACGCTGTATAAGCATGGTCTCTGGAAATGTTTAATTTGACATAACTCTATCAATTGTAAAATTATCGTCTATCTATCTATATTGGTTTTAATCACATCCATAACACATTGATTGAACACAAAAATAACTTGATTACAATGATCAAGTTTATCACAGGTTATTGGACTTTAGGATAGTAACTGGGATAGTTCATCAATGTATTGGCTTGAATCATTTACCAACAATACAGTTTGATCACGGATGTTCGATCGGTATAAAATGGTAAATTCAGTTGCACACAGTTTGTGTTCATCAAAGTTCATTAAACAATTGTATTACGATACTACCCTAAAATTGGATTTTTTATCATTAGAGAGACTACCATGATTGTTACGTGTGCTTAACATCGATATGTTTAGAGAACTGAAATCTGGTCTGTTCATGAGGTTAAAAAATATTCTTACATAGATAAGATATTAGATTAGATTAAGTAAACAAACAATATCAAAGTGCTATGATGGGCCAGAGTCAAGATCAGGTAAGTTGTATCTAATGACAGATATGTCCCCAAAAATACCATCATCTGCCATTACGAAAATCAGAAATTGGCTGTAAAAGGCATCATATTTCAAGCATAAAAGCTTTAATTACCATTGCACAGTTATGTTACATTTAACTTTCCTAATATTGAACGCAAATAAAAACAAAGCTTTTATTCTTTATAACCCGGAATCGTCTGTCGAGGCCTGCACGTCTCAAAGCTCTCCAAGTGACATTTCTAATTTTATTGCAGAATAGGTAGCTCTGATTTAGTGAAAGGCCTAGAGAAAAATGCAGTTTGTCGGCTGGTTCTAGGGTTATACTGATGGATACATCGTAAATTTCCTGAAAACTACGTTTAGAAAATTTCTGCAAAATGTGTTCAATTTTATCATGTACTTGCCAAGAATGACCACATATATGTCCCTCTCTAGGTATAAGTTGGTTCCTCTGAGATAACCAGCAGCAATGTTATTTGATAATATCTGTGGAAAACGTATTGGAAGTTTTGCTCTAAACAGAAAACGTGAAAATTGATTTTAGGGTTTACACAAATTTCAAGAGCTATGTTTGACATATCATCACAGAACAGTCGCCTGCCTATTGATAGGAACTTGATGATGGCCGTTGTGAAGAAATCGTTCATATTTCTTGTTGATGACAATAAATCAGCAGCTATACGATACATAATTTAATAAACCTACAGTTTCCAGGAACATTCATGGGCTGGATATTACTGTAGGCTTTTTTGCTTGGTTACCGGACAATGGAATTACCTGTGGGAAAGGAGAACAATTTTATTTTGCAAGACCAACGACTATAGAAGTCATGATGGAAAGGATAAATATTTATACTACACCAGACTTCAAATGGAAATGATAATTATTTATGCCATGCGGGGTTTCAAGTCTCAACACGTAATAGTAACGATGTAACATTTTCGTGACAATCCTGTAAACGTGGACCAATAGTTAACAGATATTTATTATTCTGTTAGATATCTAATAGATTTGTTTCCATTTCTATATTGGAAATACAAAAAGGAAACATTCGTGAAAGAGATGAATGCACGGAAGAATGGATGGCGAAAAGGACAGAATTTATAGTCCTCACCACCTCATGTGTAAGCAACAGGTCCTCCGGAGTGTCTGCTGATACCTGTGGAAGATCGAGTTTCAGGTCCATTTCAGGTACCAATTTCGATTTGGATAGCCAATTTTCTGACGTTTTCCTACCACACGTTATCTTATCTATTCCATTTTTATTTCGTGTTGAGGGTAACATAAAAAAAATGAAAACTGTAATAGAACATTAATTTATGGTAAATAATACAACCAAAAATATTTTTGATTTTAACGATTTAACTGATAGGCCTAACTGTTGCTCCATTTCTGCTTTTACCAGTGGTTTATGAGGGATTGTATGTCTTTTACATCTACACTCACGTAAACAAAGCTGTTTGCAATAATCCTTCTATTGCCAATTCACACCTGACTCATCAGCTGGTAGTATGGTGTAGAGAAACTACTTATTTTTATTTTTAATAGTACAAAAATAGTTACATAAAATATCTTACTTCATAAAAAATAAAAGTAGTGAATGATTCTAAAGTGTCCTTCTTAAAGTACTGAGTGATGTTGCTTTACTACGTCATAAGTACATCATTTGGACTAATTTTCATTTTTTGTTGGGAAGATTAAATAGGTAAATAAGTACGAATTTAATTGAAATCAATTCGTCAATTCAATCGGAAACATCGTGGGTGGTTGTCGGAGTAGTCCGACCATTATAGTACTAACAAATAAGGACTGCGACTAAAGGGTCAGGTAGTTACCTCCACGCACGCACCCCTACAACCAGGAGCGCTAAGCTCCCAATCTTAGCTGGTCCCAAGCCCGGAAGCTGACGTTTCCCGTCCCGAGTTAATTATTCATCTTAAGACTCATGAGGGTATGCAATACCTATGATTTCAATGTATTAAACGTTAAGGAAACAGTATTTTTCCAAACATTTGCCATCGTTCAGTGATACGAAAAATCAGTAACTAGATTGCAGATCTCGAAACGTAGTGTTACTGATTTTTGTATCACTGAAAGATGGCAAATGTCCGGAAAAATCTTGTTTCCTTCACAATCCTTCCATCGTCAAAAACAAACTTCAAGCGAAGTATTATACGTTGTTTGGTATCGTTATTCTCGTTACGGTGTTTACTATCTACATATACTAATAACTTTAGGCTAAAATTACAAATCAAGAAATATGAATTTAGTGGAGAAATGCTTTAGATAACAGAGAGGAAACGAGGAAACGCGGCTGGTCCTAATACCCAGCACTGGTGTGTGGGAAATTACCTGGGTCCAGCTGCAGCCGCTGTTTGCTAATACTATAGAGTCTTGCATAAGAGTTCCAGAGCGGGGACCCGTAATCCTTCGGGGATCCAGACTTCTAGACAGACTATAGTCAGTTATTTACTCTATGTACTGAGACAAGGGGGTGTTACTGACTCAGGCCCGTACTTATACCGTTTTTCGGATAATGTTACAGGGGCCCGGGCCCTAAGGGAACCTGGCTGAATATCCTTTCCGGGGCCCGCTAAAGCTGAATATGGCCCTCATTACGGCACCCTTGCCGGGAGTTTGAAGAAGGGAGCACATTCATTACGTGATGGGCGTTTAGGGAAATTGACACAGCCCCTACAGCGGCCTACAGAGGTCATGCCTCGTGCTACCCGCTGACCCAGTTTGTCAGGAAGTAGGTCAAGGGGAGGGAGAGGTGAGTCTCCCACCTTCCACCTGTTACCCGAACCATCACCCAACTCCTCTCCAGTACCCGTCCCTACCCCCCCTCTTCTGGCCATATATTGATTTACGCTTTCCTGGAATCAAGCGAAACTTGGAAATTAGTCATTTCCTCTTCTATGAATGAGGTAGGTATTACAATCGCTGAATTCTCGCGTTAAGGTGGAAAGTTTTGTCCATTCCACAAGGAATTGTGGGCATTAAAGTAGTAATGTTAATCATCTTGAAAACGCATCCACGAAAAATGGTTGAGAGTAAAGGAATGTATGTTTTAACTAATGTTTATGAAAAGTGACTGGAGGGAATTAAAGTTTTTTCATACACAAGTAATGTTATTTACTTTTTTGAGTAATGTTATTTACGGTACTTTTTAATTAATTCGTTAAAATCGTGTCATCGTCTTAAGACTTTAATTTATATAGGTTATTTATATAGGATATATAGGTAAAAGGGTCGTCCTTACTGTAGGTCTTCAAAATTCCACAAAACTACTATATTGAGCGTATTATTTCTTACGGTGACTACAAAGTATGGTCTATTTTCCCTGTAATCGTGGAACTTACCTAGGGGAGCTGTTTATCAAATTAAAAACTGTTACCGAACCACAAACCAATCACACTACTTTGAGCCGTGCCCTGAACCGGACAGAAAATAAATAGGTTCAAAATTGTTGCTTTTATACTCAGAAAAACATTTTCTAGAAAGATTCACTAATTGAACAAAATACATTAAGGTGCTTTCTTAATCACATTCCATTATACTTTTAATAGGCTTCGTTATTGGAAATTTTGTGTTATAGTTTTTAACACTTCGATTAATTTCTATTATAATAGGTCATTCAACTTTAATTTTATTCTCTTATATTATTTCCTGTTTAGGACTATTTAAAAACGCAAATTAATTTTTTTGGAACCCACTTAAAACTAATATTCTCTGGTTTCTAAACTTATCGAATTCGGCGAAAGACTCGTTTTAGTGGGTTGTAGACATAATATGCAAAGCTTAGTAACAGGTTGACATCTATGTACTGTAGGTTTCATTTGCTAGATCTCTGTATTATTATTCGGGATATATAATACTATTTGGCATACTAATCTAAAGTAACAAATATTCACAGTCAAAGACTAGACTCCTGGAACCTGGAGTGATGTTCGTCTTAAGAGATCCCAAAAAAAAAAATTGGCAACGAAGAAGCTCAAAATTAACTCCATACATCGTTTCGCCATCAGAGACAATCTAGGTGGAGAGGTATTCTCAATGTCTCATCAGGTGCACAGTTGAGTGCACTACGATGTGTTAGACACGACCTCTTAAGCACGGTGGAACAACCGAGTTTTGTACACATAACCTAGCTATGGTAGGAAGTGTTGATTGATTAAATGTGAATGTTGAGTTTAGCTCCAGTTCACCTTCTTCTTAGTGCAGCGTCTAGAATCTAACGCTGTTACAAACTTGACTCCTGGAATCTGGTTCGTCTTATATATCCAAAAAAGTCAGATTCCAGGCGTTGCAATAGAAGAAGTAGAATTGGAGATGAACTCAAAAGTCATTCAACCAAGAACGTAGCCAGGTAAAACTTTTGGGGTGACCAGATAACTGATATTTTCCCGTATTGGACAGAGAGTAAGGCCCCATTTTGTCCCTTAAAATGAGTTTGACCAGTTTGTTTGTTGAGGAAGATATTTCAGCAGTAAATGTCAGTAATACTAAATGATAATTATAATATAGTAAGTATAGTAGATAATATAATAATAATTGAAGTAAGTGAACAAATTGAAATTTGAAGATCCGGATCCCTTTGGCCCCCTCGCTGGCTACGTCCTTGCACACAACTAAACCTTCCCCACAGTAGCTACATTATGTGCTCAATGCTTTGTTGAGAATTAATACTAAGCTTATATTACAAGATAAATGAATGAAGGAATACTTTAAGAGGATAGGCCTTGAAACTTTTTCAGTCGTTTAATGAAATGTATTTCGCAGAAAAACTTAAACACTGTGTCTAATAAAGAAATGGCAAAGTGCTATCTATCATTGAGCAAGAGACAGAAGATGTGCCAGCTGTTGACAAATAGCTGCCAGTCACTGACAGCTACCCACCTTTTCTAACATCACTTCAAAACTTGTGCTACAACAATATCAATGTCCATGATCAAAGTCTTGCTGGTATCTCTAAAGTCACTGGTAGATAAATAGGTGAAAGTATTTCTCCTTCAAGGGATTAGGCGTTGGAGCTCTTTCAGTAGTTTAATTAAATGTATCTCGCAGAAACACTGTGTCCAATAGAGAAATGGCAAAGTGCGATCAATCATTGAGCAAGAGACAGAAGATGTGCCAGCTGTTGACAAAATAGCTGCCAGCCACTGACAGCTGAACCCACCTTTTCTGACATCCCGTCAAACTTGTGCTGCGACAATATCAGTCAATGTTCATGATCAAAGTCTTACTGGTTTCACTGGAGTCGCTGGTAGATAAATAAATGAAGGGATTTCTCCTTTAAAGGATTAAGGCATTGAAGCTCTTTCAGTCGTTTAATTAAATGTATCTATCAGAAACACTGTGTCCAATAGAGAAATGGCAAAGTGTGATCAATCATTGAGCAAGAGGCAGAAGATGTGCCAGTTGTTGACAAATAGCTGCCAGTCACTGACAACTGCTCACCTTTTCTAACATCACTTCAAACATTTACTGCAACAATATTAATGTCCATGATCAAAGTCTTGCTGGTATCTCTGAAGTCACTGGTAGATAAATAGGTGAAGGGATTTCTCTTTCAAGAGAATAGGCCTTGAATCTCTTTTAGTAGTTTAATTAAATGTATCTCGCAGAAACACTGTGTCCAATAGAGAAATGTCAAAATGTGATCAATCATTGAGCAAGAGGCAGAAGATGTGCCAGCTGTTGACAAATAGCTGTGAGCCACACTGTCAGCTGCCCACCTTTTCCAACATCACTTCAAACTTGTCCTGCGACAATATCAATCAATGTTTGATGATCAAAGTCTTACTGGTTTCACTGGAGTCACTGGTAGGTAAATATGTGAAAGGAATTTTTCCTTTGAGGGGTTAGACCTTGAAGCTCTTTCAGTTGTTTAATTAAATGTATCTCGCAGAAACACTGTGTCCAATAGAGAAATGGCAAAGTGCGATCAATCATTGAGCAAGAGACAGAAGATGTGCCAGCTGTTGACAAATAGCTGCCAGTCACTGACAGCTGAACCCACCTTTTCTGACATCACTTCAAACTTGTGCTGTGATAAATTAGTGCCCATGATCAAAAACATTATCTGGATCGGAAACGATTAACTAGTACTTATAATTACTAATTTTTAGTAAACTCCTTACCGCAGTTTAGGCATCATGCCATTAATTAGTTAACAATTAAATCATTATAAAGCACAGTCTTTATACGAAATAGACTTGCTCCCGTATAGTACAGTTTACATCAGAATTTTTTTTTCTCTTTTCATCACAGCCTACAGAAGGATTTATGAAAATAATAAGGGAGAACCAGTGGAGTACACAAGTGAAGCTTTGATAAAATTTCAGCTGGAAGACAAAATTTGATTCTAGCCTTAGTTGTAAATATTGTTACTCTTGCTTCCTGGGTTGTTAGATTTAAAAGGAAAAATTACCCCAGGTGGGTTCATTTATGACCAGTTTATACCTGTTTGTATAACCTTTATTGAGTACAGTAAAAACCGACGTGTCACTTATATCTGGGCAACCACTGGATGTCCATGGCCGGGACATCACTAACAGCAAATGTGAAGATATTGGGGTAAAAGGGCTGGTCGATAGGTCTAGTCTATTGCGCAGGATGGCTGTTTGAGTGAGGGAAGATCCCTTAATGTTAGAAGCCTTTTATAGCCTTAACACGAGAGAATGTTGTTTTTCCTGCCCGCTAGACTCTTCTTCCTCCAAGGTGACAAGACCGAGAAAGTGCCCATTATCCCTCCCTCTTCATGGGAACTCGATAAGATTTGGCCCCACCCCTAGTATAACCCATCCTGAATATCCTGTCACTCCGGAAGTAGTGCAAAGATTTTTTTAGAACTAAGAACAATAAGAAGCTTTCCCATTTTCTTGTCCTAAACATACATAACGTTATGACAGAAAGAATATGGTATAAAAGAACGATTCCTTTCAGTAACATTCAGTATTAAAGAAGATGTGAAGAAAGATCCCTACTGAAACTAGAAACATTTTCCGCTTGAACACTGTCAAGAATGGAACATCATACTACAGATCAGTTTTTGTAGTAAGTTGTAGTCGTTACCACCAGACTTAGCACCTTAGCAGTCCAAACCGTCTTTTGAAAAGTCTGTGTAAGCCTAATTTTGCCCATATTACTGTCATGAGTTGTATTAAGTTCAACGAATAGCACATACGTGTATTTTTTATTTTCTTTAGCAATGAGACTGAAATATTTAACCTTTTTCGCAATAGACCACTATTACAAAACCTAGTATACTTTTTGGTCCCTGATTAATCTAAACGTTTCACTGTGTTTGTATTTTATCTATTCATCAACGTATGTAGCCTATGTATGTATGTATCACCATATTGACGCTGTAATTTTTTAGGTATCTTCACGAAAAAGGCACTGACTCGTTGTAAATAATGACAAGTCCAAGTTTATTATTAATGCCAATCGGACCGGACGAGGTGGTGTTCCAGTGCCAAAACCACTTCTTACTCAACTACTCTAGCTTAATGATTGTAAGGAAATGAAATGAAAAATACCTTTTTAAAAGAGGTGGGGTTAGGGCTGTCAAGTCCTCTCTATCACTCAACTTCAGATACATACAGAAAATGAACAATAATTGAATACAGATACGATAACATTGTAATACTTTATAAACAATTTGTCAACAAAACTGCTTAATTTGTTAATTTTTTACATAAAATAACCCACGAATTTAATATAATCCTTAATAAAACATAAGGAAAAACTAAAAATTTAAAAGAGAAAATAAAAAACAAAAAAACATTCAAGCGCTTTTACATAGTGTCTGACTTCACACACGTCGCAGGCACCCCTCTCCCCCCCCCTACAATCACTAAGTAGCAAGTCTCTGACCCTAGCCCCGAAGAATGCACACCCCTCAAATATTTCCAAAATCCACTGGAGGTTAGCGTGGATAACTAATCTTGGCTTGGCATCAAAATAACCGAGTTTAGTAAAATTGTTGAGCATCTTTGGGGCAAGAAGGTGAAGCTCAACAGCCAAATATTTTTACACACCCACTCTTAAGGCCTTAGTGATGGCGTTATGGATTTGAATAAAGACTGGTTAACTCACATCAATTCCTGTTTACAAGGTCTATGAAATAAAGAATGACGTTAACCCTAATAAAGATAATTGGCGGTCTTTAAGTTAAGACAGTAGTGCTTGAACCTTTCTAGCACAACTGCCTTATACGTTTCAGAGATAGGTGGATTGGAATCAAAATTGGAGTGGACATCAAGGATAAGATCTGCAGTGTCTTTTGAGCCAGGAGGGGTGGAGCTCCTGAGTAAAACTTGTTTTCCACACAGAAAACATAAATTACACACGAAGATAAAAAGAAGAACACACGAAGAAGATTTGTCACACGTGCTTACTGCACTTGACAATATGTATTTCTTCAAAGATTTTCGAACTGTGAACTCCATGGCTTTTGTGAACAGCGGCATGATACTTTTATAGAACTATTGTAACCAAAGACATTTATTACATTAGAAATTTGAACAGTAGGGAGCTTTGAGATCGGAAATATAGCAGAGAACTGTTGTGGTGAACCACAATGCACTGCTATTCTCATAAACACATGAATAGCAGAAAGCTTAATAACGATTAAGAGCTTTGGGAACCAAGGGGTTAGACTTCCAGGGCCAAATCCATTTCTATACAAATATCCTACATATAAATGCATTCATGTTAACCGAAAATATGATGAATATTGTACAGAAAATTTAACGCTTTTAAATCCAGATATGTGGAGCTTCTAAGTATGTACAATCTTCATCTCAGCTGCCATAGACCACTTGTAATGAATCCAGGATAGTTAATTAACAGTCCCTTTGATACCCAAAGAATTGTTACGATGCGTGGGTTTCAAATAGTGTCAAGTTTTTGCTTTAACAGGCCAGTATATTACACTTAGTCAGAACTTCGAGTGGCATTAGCCGTACATAGGAAATTGCCGTTGTTTAAAATCTCGAAAGCGTTGTGAGATCCCGGAAGTTGGAATTTCCTATAGACTCGGAATTCATGTAGCCTGAAATTTCTTTGAGAGGCCTGAATATGGAAGAGGTCAAGAGTTACTAAAGGTCGAATGATCTTGAGTACGGAGGCTGACAGAGAACAAGATCTTACAGAATCGAGGAGTGTATAAAGGCCACGAATATCCTGATGATGTACTCCTTGTGGCCAAGATCTCACGGAAGAAGAGGACTGTGAAAGTCCGTGATCTTCTAGATGTTAAGAGCTACTTGGGAAGTACCAGAGCTTTCATGTTGGGGTGAGGAAGCAAGAGGTATAATTCATTAGACAATGTGATGTATTCTCAAATTTGATGGGCTCTTTCATGAACATTTGTTTATTTTAACTATAGTAAAATAGAGATTTGTATAGGTGATGTAATTTAAACATTGAGGTATATAGTCTCTTCGGATTTAATTTTTGTACACAGACTAGCAAAGAATTATTGTCGGACATGAAATTTGTTGTAAAGATTACGAAACGCAGGGGGATTGGAAGAATTAATCATTATATTTAGCCTACTTTAGCAACATTTAACACGCGCAGTTCATGTGATATCGTAAACAACAACAAGAACGGAAATAAGTTGGCAACTAGCGCCGTTCCTTGGGGAACACCCGAGTGACACAATATCCAAACTTGTACGCATATTCTGTAATGCGAATATTGCTATTATTGCGTCCAAATCTGAGAATGTTCCGAGTACTGCAGAATATTCTCCTTCAATTCTTGACGGTCACACGGCCGGCGACGGGTGTCCCGGGTCTGGGACCGAGAAGAGCTGTGACGCTGTAGGAGCGGTCACCTTGTCATATGGCGCTCGGCCAGACTTCAGTCATAGCTTGATAACCGCTCCACCAACACCATCCCGGTCCGTTCTCTAGGCTAGTATTGTTTCACTTTCAGTTTGAACTATCTTGGCAATTTCATTGCAATTGTTCTGGTTTTGGCTTTATATTTTTCCTTTTACCACTAATCGTGTGCACTTTTAGGATTTGTGTGGTTTTTTAGTTCACATTTTCGTACTTTAAAAATATTCTGAACCATCTGTTTCATCCTCATTAAATTATTAATGTTCATACATTAAAATCTTGTATTTTTGATTCTAACCGAACGTTTTGTACAGCTTTGAGTTTGATAAGTTTGCAACGAGTTAGATAGTAGAGTTTGATTTACATAGTAAAGATGATAAGGCATTTGTGTTATCCTCCTAATAACATTACAACATCATACAAGTCAATGGAAGATTGATGGCCGTAATTAATCTTTAAATGATTTCCAAACAACCAATAAACCTTGTTCAGTAGATAATTTTGAAACCATGATAATCGATCTTCTCTTACACAAAACTAAATCCGGCTAAAGTAATCAAAAGGAAAGATATTAAGTGACATTAAAAAAATTCTACAATAATGCAATGTTTGTTTAGATGAATAAACCCAGTTTGGTTTTGTGACAAAAATACGGTTGCTGAACAAGAGGCGTGACGAACTGTGTTAAATCAACTTGAACTCGCCGTTAACTTAATTAACTTTATACCAATAAAAGACGTGCTTTATAGAGACTAAGCGTTCATTTAAGAGAAAAATTACGTCTTTTATCAAAAAGTAGATTACGTAGAAAACTATAATGAACAACTGATGTATAGTATGCATAAAATAGTTTTCCTCCATCAGTTGAAGTACGAGTAATTTTCTCTCAAACAAGAGTGGTGTTTCTTTTCCTCCGAAATTTCACAGGGAAGAAAATAATTTGTATTCCTATCACCAACGATACTTTTACATGCAAAACTAAGGAATGAATATTTGAATGGAAAGTAATATTTGCTTCCCTCTTGCGCTTGTTTAGTCAATCACTGTGATTGGCAAACATTCCTGACAAGCTACTTGTAAATACAAGCTACAATGAATCGTGTATACTGAACCGTAACGCCTAAAATATCAACATAATTATTGTTATTTAAATCAAATGTATCTATTTCTTATGACCATTACAATTGTACTTTGGGATGTTTAAATATAAGAAGAGAAATTATGTTCAGAAATATTGTATTTCCTGTGTAGCTTTGTTACTTACCGGAAGTCGACTTCTCTTCGGAACTAATAACCTAATGATAAAAACTAATAGAAACAATTCCAGTTTGTGATGTAGACAAACTGCACAAATTACTTTTTTCCTCAAGCAATCGTGAAATACTTGACTTAAATGTACATAATTATGGATTGTTAGTGCTTAAATTTGTACGACTGTTTTAATTTTATCTCTGGAGGTTGTACAATTTGGCAACACTGTAAGGGCGCCTACAGACACTTCCTTATTCTCCACGAAACTATTTCAATGTCTTTCAAGCTTGCACAAAACCAGAACTGTTAGTGATTGGGCTATGCTAGAGCCGTTCTAACTTGACGTCTGGAAACTGCATAACTTGGCAACACTGCAAGGGTGTCCGTCATACAATTTCCCTCTCACTGTAAAAACTTATTTCGACGCCAAACTTTCATAGTACCGGGACTGTTAGTTACTAGACCATACTAAAGTCACACTAAATTTTATATATGGAAGTTTCACAATTGGCAACACTGCAAGGGTGGTTGTCAAACACTTTCCCTTTTACTTCAAAATTAATATTATTTCAACTGGAGTCATAAATGAGTTCCTGTGTTTGAGGCCGAAGAAATCTTATCTTCTACCCAGCGAAGATCAGAGGTAACGTTAAAACGATAAAGGCCACGATTGCCAAACTAATAATGTCGATAAAATTGGAGTACAGAGAGCACTATTACTGTACTTTTTATATTATATAAAACGACCGGTTTTACATTTAATTTACTCCTTTAATTTTAGCAACTTCATTTATATTATTTATTATATTGAAAAATGTATTGAGAATAAATATTATTTACAAAAACAGGTGAATACTCGTTGAAACCAAAATGATCGTACACTCCAAGGGGATCGGATTACACGAAACTAGGTAACCGAAATGTCGTGAACACTGTGCCCTGTCTAGTAAACAACTCAGTAATGAGCTAACAGATTAATTAAATGTCTTTTCTTTCCAGACAAAACAAGAAGAAGAAAAAAGAACTTGGAAGAAGAGAGAGGTCGTCCGGAAATTCCATTCGCCTCCTGCAACGTCCTTGATCTTCCCGCTAGGTGACAAGGCACACTCGAGGATTTACGACGTGACAGATTTATAGTGTTTTACAGTGTGTGAACAGTGTCAGTGGTACAGTGACAGTGCAGTGAACACGAGAGGGAGAGAGAGGGGGCAAGGAGAGAGGGAGAGAGGTAAGTACGTAGCCAGATTGATGTTCCAACAATAATAATAGGTCGGGGCACCGTAGTCACTGCCTCGGATAAATTTAGACTCTTCTCAAAGCCCATGCCAACGCGTGGGTTAATATTTCCCCTCGGCTATTTCGACGTTCGGTTTTTGTTTGTTTGCTTGTTTGTTAGCGCTTCAAACGCCGCTGGCCGACAGAGTTGCCAGACCTGGTATTTCTGAATGAACGCGCGACCTTTGGCGGAATGTGGAAATTTAAAAATAAGGAAACAACAGTGGTTTCCATGTAAAATAATCACTGATTAAGAGTAGAAAGTTTGGCTAGAATTAGTGTTCCGAATTCAGATTCCATGGAACAAAGTTAATGGCCAAATATTTACCTCCGAGTCATAACAACAAACATAACATTCCTAACACAGTTTTTATTTGCATTTCTTTGGCAAATACAGACTAATTCGTACTCTCAATATTACATTCAGTCAGTATTTTACATCAGGGAGGATCTTGAACTATTAAATTTGAAAAGAAAAGTGAAGTTATTAATACTATTAAATATGTATATACATTTTAATTGATTTTGGCTATCAATTATCGAGTACAAATTTGAACATTTTCACTACTAAGCAATGAGTGAGAAAGTAACATTAGAAACGTTTATTTTAGTGACATGTTTTCTTTTCTAAATATAGCCAACAATTGCTTAATATTTTTATGTACGTGTTTGTTACATACTTAAACTTGTAAATTTGTAGTCCTGTAATACACCTATAGGGTGTTGGAGTTTGATAATGGTTTGAGGCTAGGGTGTATTGGAACTGGGGACGGTTATAGGATAGGGTGTGTTGGAACTAAGGATGGTTTGAGGCTAGGGTGGGTTGGAACTGAGGATGGTTTGAGGCTAGGGTGTACTGGCTCTGAGGATGGTTAGAGGCTATGGTGTATTAACACTGAAGATGGTTACAGGATAGGGTGTATGGGACCTGAGGATGGTTTGAGGCTAGAGTGTGTTGGAACTGAGGATGGTTTGAGGCTAGGGTGTACTGGATATGAGGATGGTTTGACGCGCTATGGTTTATTAAAACTGAAGATGGTTACAGGATAGGGTGTATGGGACCTGAGGATGGTTGATGCTAGGTGTTGGAACTGGTTAGAGGATATGGTGTCTTGGAACTGGTAATGGTTTGAGGCTAGGGTGTACTGGATCTGAGGATGGTTTGAGGCTAGGGTGTATTGGAATTGAGGATGGTTTGAGGTTAGGGTGTATTTGATCTGAGGATGGTTTGAGGTTATCTGGATCTGAGGATGGTTTGAGGCTAGGGTGTACTGGATCTGAGGATGGTTTGAGGTTAGGGTGTATTGGATCTGAGGATGGTTTGAGGTTAGGGTGTACTGGATCTGAGGATGGTTTGAGGCTAGGGTGTACTGGATCTGAGGATGGTTTGAGGCTAGGGTGTACTGGAATTGAGGATGGTTTGAGGCTAGGGTGTACTGGATCTGAGGATGGTTTGAGGCTAGGGTGTACTGGATCTGAGGATGGTTTGAGGTTAGGGTGTATTGGATCTGAGGATGGCTTTGAGGTTAGGGTGTACTGGATCTGAGGATGGTTTGAGGTTAGGGTGTACTGGATCTGAGGATGGTTTTGAGGCTAGGGTGTGTACTGGATCTGAGGATGGTTTGAGGCTAGGGTGTACTGGATCTGAGGATGGTTTGAGGTTAGAGTGTATTGGAACTGAGGACGGTTTGAGGTTAGGGTGTACTGGATCTGAGGATGGTTTGAGGTTAGGGTGTACTGGATCTGAGGATGGTTTGAGGTTAGGGTGTACTGGATCTGAGGATGGTTTGAGGCTCTGGTGTTTTGTAACTGAGGATGGTTTGGGGCTAGAGTGTATTTGAACTGAGGATGATTTGAGGAATATGTCATTCGCTTCAGTCATATTTCATATCTAAACAGTAAAAGATCTTTTATGTGGGTAGATTGTCAGATGCCTCCAACTTATTGTATTTGAAATGCCTACGATTCATCGAGAAATATAGTCTCACTTTTTCATGTCTTCAGGAAAGGTATCTTAAACGACTACTACTAACAAAATGTAGAATACCTAGGATTACTTGCTTGACACACCCTGTAAATTATGTTAAGTACAGAGTTAAAATAACTATTGGTTGACGAAAAGCATTTGAATACTTGTGGCAAGCATGACAGGAAAGGGCGACCTTGGGATTATGGCAGACCTAATATCTTGTCGTACTATTAGATTTTCATATGTGTTACGTGTAGCCTATAAATAATTCTATCTGGCTACTATTAGTGTAAATTTTCCAGAGTATTTAACTCTACTTAAGCTATGAACTAATAATGTACGGACTATAAATTCAAATTGGAAATTATTTAAAACACTCAAAGACTTGTACAGAAAATCTGGATAGAATCAATCAAGGTCGTCTGATCAAAGTTTTCATAAAACCTCTTTGGCAAAGAAGAGTCTGATGGTTGCCAAAACTGGCGCCTATTTTAAGATAACCAACCTTACTACAACGTATGGAAAACTTCCCACATTGTTCATGGTCGCCAGAGGTAATTAATTAGAATGTAAAGTCTTAATTTGCTTAATGTATCTTACAATGGCAAATACTTATTAGTTCCTACTTCTATTTCAGAGGTTTATGTTTAGCGATCTTTGGCAATGTGTAAAGAGCGTCCGTTATTCTCTAGTTAATAATTAGTAGAGAAAATACTTATAGAAAACATTCTAACTTTATCTCGAAACAAAAGGTTGTAAAATTGTAAAATTTATTAATTGTTAGTTGTTCATAGCCAGCAGAATAACATATTCATTACTAAAATTGAATTAAGAATTAAACAATTAAATTGTGATGGAAACTATAATAAATACTGGTGTATTTATCATATTATCACAAGGAATATCGTATATTGTATACAATTATGCAGACTTTCATTTTTGACAGATTTTATCACATTTAAGTATAACGAAAATATATCAATAACTTGTTTATATTTTGCCACGTCACAAATAATACTGTAAATGATACTTTAACGACATATTTCCTATTTTTTAGGCTTAAACCTTTGGAATTTTGGACGTAGCAGTACATCTAACGTTTTAATGTTGAATCGATGTTTAACAATATTCACTTTCTCTCAGTATTATCCAGAAGTTTGCAAACTACCATAAAACCATAAAGCTAAGTTATTATTGATACTTTATTTTCTCAGGGTTCGCATAAATAAAAGGCATAACAACGAAGCAATTAGGTATTTTAATAGTAACAAGAAACTTTTTTACAATTAAACACAAAAAATATTTAGTTATTCTTTTGTAATAAGTATACAAAGTTTTTTAATGGTATTCATTTAATGTGACCTTTGATTTTACAATAGAAGTAGACATCGAACCCATTTAAGAATGTATGGCAGAGATTTCGTGGTTACCTGCAGCAGAATATAGATTTCACTACAATGCTCTTTTGCTTCAAGTAGTTATTCTTTTAAATTATCTAAAAATTACCTCAAGTTGAAGGAGTAGCCTAGATTAAAATGTGGCTACTTTTGATACTGCCAGAGTTTACTCGATATAACATGTTTAATACTTTTCTTTAATTAATGTATTTATATTTACTGTTTCTGTAGTTTGCTACCAGATGGCGCGCAGGTAGAACATTTCAGTCGACAAAAGAATGGACGAGTATCTCCTTTTCTCCTAAACTGTTACGTAGTCAGACATAACACGATACCCACCACTTCCTCAATCACTCTAAAACGTTTTGGTCAACATGTTTTCGTTTACTTTACTCGCTGGGTGGCAAAACCAATCTTCAATTCTCGTTTATAACGAGTAAGTAGACACCGTGTGTGTTACATATGAGGGGAAATAGCATTATTATTCTAATAGTTAGTTAGTTATTCAGTTCAGCTATGTTACATTAAACAGGGACTGGGATACTTATATTTATTAATAGATTTTGCAACATTTTGTATAGTACAGTATTCTAGGATTCGAGAGCCAATTTATGTTGCATAAGTACAAAACCAGGGTTTTCGTGACATCAATAGAGACATTTTCCCCGGAAAAGAAATCGAACTTTGAAAGTTAGCCGCTAATTTTAACGGAGGTCAAATTTGGGGGTATCAAAAGGGTTAAAGTATGAAAACTTATTTTTTCCTCATATTATCTTTTTTTCGATTGATACTCGTACACTTAAAACCTACCATAACCGCAACAGACACATAAAAAATAGTTTAGCACTGTTGACAACTAGAAAAAGAGAGAAAGTCACTACTGGGTCTCAGGTTAAATTATGCTGATTTCACATTTTATTTATGTCTCAGACGGTTGGTTTTAATTATATCAAACTAAGAGAAAAATAATCTGAAAAATATCGTTTCGTACCCTTTTGATACCCTCTAAATTCGACCTCCACAAAAAGTAGCGTTGTTGATTTTTTATTTATTTATTGGTGGATATTTCTTTCGAAAATATTTAAGAAAACCCAAGTTTCGTGCTTATCCCATAAAAATTGGTCCTTGACTCCTGGACTACTAGCTACCCTTTAATTTGTATCTTCACCTAGAGTAGCATGATTGATTATCGATTTAGTTCTTAGGGGATATTTCTTTCAAAAATGTTCTAGAAACCCCAGGTTATGTGCTTATCCAATACAAATTGGCCCTTGACTACTAGCTACCATTTAATATCGACATCCACAAAACGTAGTGTGGTTGATTTTGTATTTATTTATTAGGGGATATTTCTTTCAAAAATGTTCAAGTAACCTCAGGTTGTGTGCTTATCCAATACAGATTGACCCTTGACTACTAGCTACCATTTAATATCGACCTCAACAAAAAGTAGCGTGGTTGATTTTTTATCTATTTATTAGGGGATATTTCTTTCAAAAATGTTCAAGAAACCCCAGGTTGTGTGCTTATACAATACAAATTAATTGGTCCTTGACTCTTTGACTACTAGCTTTTTGATATTTTAAGCACCATTCGTCCTTATATCGTGTGTTAGTTGTTTTAAAATACTTAAATAAAAAATTATAAATGTCATTGAACCGTTGGTTTTAGGTTTTTCAAACCAAAATGCTAAATAAGACCTGATGAAATAAATTGTAGTTTCATACTTTTTTCACTGATGATACCCTCCCATCTCGACCTCCAAGAACGGTTACAACCGATTTTTAGGGCAAATTCTCTAACGTTTTCTAAAATAACCGGTTGCGTGCTTATAAAATGCAAATTTGCCCTCGGCTTCTGCACTACGAGACAACATGGTGTACTAGTACACAGCTATCACACTGTAGATCATAGCGCAATCGTTGTAATTTACGGCATTTGTTACTTAACTCGCTTCAAACAGGAATGCTGTAAACCTCACGTTTGCGTAATAGTTAACAGCAAACTTCACCGAGGCGCGGTGTGGCGCATAACGTGTTAGTTGTGTACTTTACTGCATACAGGCATCTCCAAACGTAACTTCTATTATGCTGTTAACAACTATTTTTAAGCACTTAACAATCCAATTATTTGTAAGTGGCTAGTGAACATTCGTGTTAGAAGGTTATCTGTTAGTTTATCTAAGCAAGCAATTAAAAAAAGTGTTACTGTATTAATACTAAACATAGCTTGTAGAAGCGATTGCTGCTTTTCACACTGTTCATTAATACTCTTACATGTATTTACGGTCTGTGCATTTCAATTTTACAGAACAATAAAATCTATAAACAATAATATAAGTAATTTGTACAAAAGCTATTGGAGAGATTATTTAATTTCGAAAAGTGAAATTTCGTAGTTCACATTTCGAATTAAATTTGAATACAACGTTTCTATAGTTATCCATTTATTTATAGCAGTGATATTCGTGTACATTAATTAACCTTTTCTTTCTCAAATTTGAATATAACTTCATACGTCTTATTCTGGTTCACCATTATATTTCAGTCATTGAAATTTTAATTTTCCCACATGCTACACATTTATCATCTATCTTCATGTTTTTCGGGAATTAGTATGGGTTTCAAGTGTAGGCTATTACGACATGTATATAATTTTGGAAAGGTTAAATACACAATTTATAAAGTTATTTAAGAAAATAAGTATTAATATATAGTTAAAACATATTTACCTTATTCTAATAATGATTAATAGTCTCCTTCTCTATTCATTTTCTTACCATTCATGTTCTAAGATGTAAACATTGATTTTTGTGATTAGTGGTTTTCACATGTACTGATTTAATTCGACATCTCTCTTAAAATCACGTGTTTATTTGTGATGAAAATATTAAAATAATCATACACGAACCCACGGACTATATAAACTATTTCAATTATACAGACCACTAAAATTCATTTACACTAAATAATGTATGCAATGTTTACATCATCTTTTTCATCCCAAATGGTATAACAGTTTATTGATAAAACAACTGTAGCTATGCAAAGTTTCCTTTGAACATATGATTAAATTCAGATTATAAATTCACTAATGCATTTCTTATGGAGATTTCTTTGATTTTAGAGATCAGTGAGGTGGAATTGTCAGATGTAGTATTTTGGCATTCAAGCTATAAAATTAATCTAGTAAGGCTCTCTTATTTTCTTCAAAGAAATTTCCTGGGGACTGAATCGCTTAAAAATAAGATACATTTAAAAACCAAACTCCAATGTTGCCAACACTGCGGAGTGAACTTACCATATGCTGACCTACCTGAAAATTCCGATTAATAATATCGTCTATTATTAACTAATTACTCTGTTAGCCATGATACTAACAGCTTATGGAAGAAGTGTTGCCAAACTCGAGATAACTTGTAATGTTAATTGTTCCAAGAACCACCATGACAAGTCAGTTTGTTAGGTTATGTTAAGATCATTAACAGGTATTTGCCAAGCGATGTTTCACGTGTCATAAGTTGGCAACAGTGTCTTCCTGCTACTGATTAGCTGACTTACTTCATCACTGCGTTTAATTTAATGCATCTTTTCTTAACAAAAGGGAAATGTCAGTGGTAAGAACTTACTATTTTTGTAGAAGTTGTAACTCAGTTGTATTGTTTGATTTAAAATTAACTTTTACGCTATCTTTCGGAGGTTAGAACGCCAAATCCAGGTAAAATACTAACTGCAATGAATGATAATTAATTGTTAAAAACTGGTTATAAACGTAATTACAATATAAAGTTTGCACTGCTGCCACAAAAAATAATCATCATTATTATAAAATAATTGAAATACTTTATTCGTGTAATAATTTGGACTAATAAGTCAATTCAAAGAATTATCTAGAGCTGAACAAACATCTGGTGAACAAACTTATATATACATATATATTGTACATTAACTCAATAGTTTTATTAAACATTATTTATAATATATAACCTACATATACTATGTTTCTATATACACACTACGTGTATGCATAAACAAATAATCATGATTTATATACATTTTGTTTTAAAAACAAGTCAAATTATTTTATAATAATTTGTTACTTTTAAAACTGTCTTAATTTATTTTATAGATTTGTTAACCTATACTGTGAAAATATTCGTAGCTTTGAATAATAATATAGAGAGGTATACGGTTTAAAGAGAATATTTTATTCAATTGTAATACACTATTCTAAAGACATATGTGCACTTTATGGAGAAAAAGTAATTTCAAACTTCGTAAAGCTGCCTTCCAAATAAGTTTAAAGGAATTTTTTGTTAAAAACCTTAAAAGAATATTTTGGCATTTACCGGTAATTTTCGAGCAAGTTGTATTTA
Organism: Homalodisca vitripennis; assembly: GCF_021130785.1. Taxonomy (NCBI): domain Eukaryota; kingdom Metazoa; phylum Arthropoda; class Insecta; order Hemiptera; family Cicadellidae; genus Homalodisca; species Homalodisca vitripennis. The sequence goes on along the minus strand of NC_060211.1, from coordinate 38,683,175 downwards.
TTAGGATTACTAAATTGATTTCTAAACCATTACCAAACCAATAATGCCAATGCTTTAATTAAAGCTTAAAAGAATTTCTTAATTTGTCATCCCTACAGAGCCAATAGTATTCAATGGAGTGATAAATCTCTATTTTGGTTAAAAAAAAGACGGACGGACGGTAAACAGTAAAATTGTTCCAATAAAAGATTCTACGAGAGAATGATAGGTAGTTCCTGATAGAGGAACAAATAGGTCAGGCAATATAACCACACCCCGGCCACCGAGTTTCTCTCTGGTGTTTACTTTGTTTATAGAGCGCGCCTCTGCTCAGTGAATAGCAAAATGTTTCAAACGAAGGTTTCTTTTTGTTCTTTAGATGAATAGAACAGGTAACACCGTAAATTTATCACACTCAAGTTGAAATTGTGTTTGAAGCGTGAGTATAATTCCTCTTCTTGTGAATTAAAAAGCAAAAGTAGGTCATACTGTACGGAATATTCAGTAATTGAATGTCTCGTGATGTAATTTTTAATAAGGAAGATAGATCGGTTTGTGATTATGAAGATATTTATAATTCTGAACAGATATAAGTAGTGGCTATTGACTTTTATACACTTTTAAGAAAAAATATGTCAAATTTATTGCTTTGGTTGCATCCACAGCTTTTATAAACTCTAACCTAGAATACAGTTAAATTGGTTACACAAACAATATTATTTATTGCAAATATGATTTCCATTTTTTAATTTTGCAAAGATTGTAACTCACAATCAACTTGATTTTCGTCAGGAAATGTTCACATTTTTAATCAAGCCTGATCAAATCCTATAAAAGCCTGATTAAGACATCTTCTTCCATGTCAAATTTCTATATAAAACATCTAGTATAATTATTTATTATAATCTAGCGGATCCAATGAATGTGTTCAAAACGGATGAAGATTCTCAACTATGATTTAATAATATATGGAGTTTAGCTCCATTTTGCCTCCCGCTTAGTGAACCTAAACACAATGTTCGCATTGAATCAAACCTTCCCACCAGATCTATGTTGTGTGTATGATCAAATGATTTGATCAATACTGATGATAGTTAAAATTCAGATTAAAAGGGTGATTAATCTGGAAACGTCTTATAATTTAACATAATTTTTATAGAATTTGATATTGTTTAATAAAACTAAATTGTTTCGTGGGAGTTCGCCCAAAATCTGTTGTCATATTGTTAACAAATAAAACATAAAGTGGCAATAGACGAAGACTAGCGCAGACTTCAATATAGTTTCCAGATCTATACACTTTATCGGAAGTTTCTACTGTTGGATCACATTTAAACTTTTCCAGAGTAACATGTCGATGTTACTATATTATAAAGTCACAAACCCAATAATCGCGTGGAATAATTTTTATTTTAGAATTTTAACAGAGAAGAATATTAAAATATACCCTTTTTTCCCCACTTTGTAAAACTCGAGATCGTTGTGCACCGTTTATTTTCCCATCAGCTAGATCGCAAAGCCGCAAAATGTATATAAAAGGACTTTTATTTTTGATTGTCCTACACATATAAACGTCAGGGTAATTAAATTTAACGCTGTCAAATTACATTCATTCTCTGCTTCTCGTTTGAACCATGCCTATAAAAGTATCTCGGTCTACAACTGTTGGAAAAAGTATAATCCTAATGTCTTCAATATACAGCATTAATTAAAGAAAAAAAGTAATTATACTTACTTCTGAACATTTTAGAACACTGAGTTACGCATTAAGGTTTTATTATTATTAGTAACCGCAAGGCAGGTTAATTGAATTTTCCACTTTATTTTATATATTTCAGAATAACAGTTTTATATGTGAGTTCTATATATTTGTCGGAAAGAAGGACAACGTAAGAGATATAACATAGAAAACCTCTACATAACCTTGAAACGTTACTGGTTTTCTAAGATAGCAATAGTAAAGAATAAAGAAGCATGTAATAGGTAGGTAAATATAAACAGTAATTCTTAGTCTTACACGGTTGATATCGTGACCATTGACATAGTTTACCGGTCCAGACTGAATAGGAAATTGCTATCATAATTCAAATCTTGAGACACTTCGGCCTCGCTGTGGGAAAGAGCTATCTTAAGTTAAATTTTTTAACCAAAACTGGCAGGTCCAGTAGTATACGTCGTACGAAGGGGCGAAGATTTCTTATGATTGGCAGAAACGTAACCAATCAAAGATCAATCTGAGCGATCATCGATAAATGTTGCTTCTTTATCACAGCCTTTCGTGTTTTCAATAACTGGAAACCAATTGGTTTGTTGATGTTATTTTACTTGTACTATTTTTTTGATGAAATCTTTCTTTGCCAAGAAGATAAAAGACATCAACAAATTAGATAGCCTCAGGTTGTAGAAAATATGTTAGCTTGTGACAAAGACGTAATATTTATCGATCATTGATGAATGGAAAAATAAAATGTCTCTTCACTCGCCGAGGCCCAACATCTGTTACAGATTTGAATTTTGTTAGCAATAATATTTCGATGCCAAGTATATTAGTGATTTGAACCGGAAAACCTTGATGATGGACAGGTAAATCTAACCGTTGACTGTTTTTTCGCATTTTATTCTTTACTCACACATATGCAAATATTACATTAATGTGATCAGATGTCGAGAGATTCTTCGTTAAAATGGATGTATCGGAGGAATATTGATTTGAATTTCTAATTATGAGAGTTTTAATAGATATTATGTAATTTTTGCTTTCTTGACAAAAGTGAAAAATTGTTTGGCAATAACATTGTGTATTGGCTTAGGTAATTTTTGAAAATGGGTTAACTCCGAAGCACTACAAATTTCCTACGTTCTAAGGACGTGACGTTAAAAACAATAAACCGACACAGCGGATATATCCGACAGAAACAATGACAGTCTTTACCGAGCTGACTTACTGACTTAGTTCAAGGAAAACTTTACTGCCTTTTAGACATTTTTTAACCCAAAATCAAGAGAGGTCTTCCATGGATGGACCAAAAGGAACCTATCTACCAAGTTTCAAGTCTCTAAGACATTTCTATCTAGATTTTTTTCACAGACGGACAGACAATAACACGATTTTACGAATGCCCTGTCGGGTTCTTGATGAAAAGCATATTTGCATAAAAAAATTATTGGCATTCTTGAGAAACAGCAGGATGATGAATTGACTTCAGATTCATTCCGAAATGAGCGAAACCTTGAATGTCACTCTTGCCGAGGCTGGCCCTCTCAACATAGCCACAATTTGGCACAACTGTGCAGTATAACACATTAGCGTTTGTTGTCTGTGGCGAGGACTGAGACATCGTCTCCACCCGTATGTCCCCACACAGTGCCGTGCAAATACCTGCGCTTGACGCAAACTGCATATTACATGTATCGTAGCTGAAAACTTCTTGTAGGTTTTGGGGTCACATTGCAATTCAACAAGAATCGGGTTTTGCATATTATTCTAGTGGTCGTTTTTGAATCCTATAAAAACGATTTCCTCGGTTTACTAATGCCATTGGTTTTATATAAATCGTCTAAATATCCAACGCTTTAATAATAAATAATAGCATTTTTTTTCAAAAAAACTTTTTCAAAAACTTTTCAATTTCAGAAATGTAAGGTTTTAAAATTAAAGTCAATAATATAGTTAGTTGGAATTTTAAAAATGTTAATAATCTAGTTACCTACTATTAGTAGTAAACATTAGAATTTACTAATCATCTACATTGGCATAGTACATCCACATTTGGTCTACGGTTTGAGACTATGGGGCAGTTGTTCCAAATCAAAATTTGATAAACTATTTAGAACACTAAAGGAAGCTGTTAGAATAATTGCTAAAATAAAACCCAGAGAGTCGTGTAAAATTGTCTTCGGGGAGCTTGGATTGTTGACCTTTCCCAGCCACTATATTCTCGATGTCACCCTGTAGTGCCGATTCAAATGTGAACTGGTTCAGGTCAGAGACGTCCACCAGTACGAGACCAGAGGAAGAGATAACTTCGGAAATGAACAGCATAGAGCGACTATGTTCGAACACTTGCCGTCTCAAGTTGGTCCAAGATAATCAATAAGCTCTCTGGAGATCTTAAACAAATCAATGAACCCAAACCATTCAAATTTTTTTGTTATCAAAGGTATTTTACAATGCCTGGGCCGCAGGGATTAAAATTAGCAGTTTATTATCATTTTATTTCTCCCTTTCTGATAACTGAAACATGCAAAATACAAATATATTGGTTTGCAAATTAATATGTAGAAATGTGCCTATGATAACTTAAGATAGTTTTAGTTTACAGATGTTTTAATCAATATTATGAATTGACGTTTGAAATACAAGTTTGTCAATTGTTTTACTGCAATAAAGAATTATTATTATTATCATCTGGTTCAATTTGACCTCAAATTCTGTGTGATTCTATCATGTGAAAGATTTGAAGACGAACTGTACGTTGATTTTGTTTTTAAATAGATAATTCGATTTTATTTTCCCTTTTTTTGTAAGAGGGTATATTCTATTTTGCAAAGTCGGATTATACCTGTACATCCGAATAAAATGTAATTTTATAATCCGCTTATACATGTTTTGAATATTTTTATCAGAAGGGACAGAGATATATCATACACATTAAAAGATTAAAAGACATTTCATAAAATGGCAGTAATATTTGAGACCTAAAAGGTATAATTTAAACTCAGTTTTATTGATGCAGTCGATTTTAAAGATTTTGTATTATAAAAACATTAAATATTTGCTGTGTAAGAATAATTCAAATTTTAAAATAAAAAAATTGAACTATAAATGGTTATTCATGTACTTTACGGAAATATCAATAAACGGACTCACTATAAAGTCAATATAACTTTTAGTTGATCCAACCGTCTAGTAGCAGAAGAGATCCCATCACACTGCACACATATAGGGTAGAGTTGGGAGTTGACCTACTGCAACTATAGCTGAGCTGACCCATATACTACATAATGTGGCTAGACAAATTGGATATTTATAATCAATACTTGTTTCAACTTTATACATGAAGTCCGCTCTATTTAGCCACTTGATGACCATGTGTGGGATTTAGCTGCCAATAACTCGGATATAAAATGTAGTCATCAAAAATCTACTTACTACTTTTTGGCAAATTATTCTTACAATTCATTGTGGTTAACCCAGGATCGATTTTAATAACTAAAGTTATAATAGTCCTAAAGTCAATTCAATCCAAATTCATATGGTCTTAATGGTTATGGTGACATGTTTCTAAGGTTAACCTTCGCCGTCAGACCTCAGTAGCCGTAGTGGTGGATGGCTTTGTCATAGAATTAAAAATTACACAACACATTATACATTTATGTCTGAGGTCTGACAATGAAGGTTAACCTTCGAAACATGTCACCATAACCACATGCATTTGGATTGAATTGACGGTAGGATATAACCTATTATATTTTTAGTCACATTATTATTGATAACGCATCTTAGTGGTTTATAGTTTCGTATTCGTATTATGCCGAAACCAAGACAAAATATACCCCTATAGCCTACCCCATGTTCAGAACTACTACAATCACAAACACTAGCTGTTGACAAACATGTGTACATTATGACAAAGAAGAGAAATGCTAAACCCATTAGCACTATCATTAAAGAAACTGTAGTTTTCCGTTGCAGTATTGTAATTCGTGCTAGAGTGAAATAATAAAATTAATTCTAACGGAAAATATGTGTGCGGAAAACGTACTAAATTGTAAAATAATTTTATTAATTCCTGTACAAAATAGCAGTATTTTTTTATTGAAAGCAAACAATACTGAACAGACTTAATTCTGACATAGTTTTGAAGCTGAACTGGAACATGAAACTATATCTTATATATACAAAATATTATAATTCATACAAGCATGTGGAGATCGACTGTTTCGCGGAAATAATAACAATTCATGTATTTATTTTCTCATTCTGCCACAAAACATACATAAAATAAATGAAAGTCTTACATGATTTAGAATCATAACCAATACAATTAACACTTGCCAAAACTGACTAAAGACGTTAAATGAAAACTTAACTATGTATTTACATTTAAATATAACAATATAACTTCTTTCAGTCCCCTTTCATATACAATTATTATGAAACTTGTAAATATATATATATATATATATATATATATATATATATATATATATATATATATATATAAATAGCAGAAGAGAACATTTAGGGCATCCACGGACTTTGTCTGATTGGAGTTTACTATTATTTATTATTAAAATTGTTTTACAGCATACATATGTTGAAGTTTTGGAAGAATTAAGTTATGATTTAATTTTTTCGGCCAATGTTTTTTCTTACTGTCAGTGCTTCTTTGCTCGCTTAGCGCATGAGAAATTATTGAAAAGGGAAAAACTAATAGAAAATATGTTGAATAAAACTTTAAAAAATACACTGTATGTCTTAGAGTATTTCTTTAAGTAAAATAGTGATGGAAAATACTTATTGTGCACAATCGTAACTGCTAATGCTGAGTTTTAATTAGAAAGCCAAGGTGCTCCAAAGTTAGCAGCTACTCTCTAAATGTTTTCAAAAAGGTTTTAAAATTCGGTGATTCGTTAATATTGTTTGATAGTTTGGTAAAAACTTTTGGCGCAATAAAATTTAAAATTCTTGTAAGAAATTTTATAATTTGGGTTTTGAAACTGTTAATTGATTCCCGGAATGAAAGTGAATATGAATGAAAATTGTGATTTTTCAGTCTATTTTCCTTGGTTTATGGGAAATAGCTATTATTTACCGGTGTAGCGGTTAATTTTAAGGGAATAAAGCGAAAATCCTAACCTGAAGAAAATTTCACTTTTAATTTCTTAACCCTTTTGGTTCTCTCCCATTTTGACTCTCTCCAAATATAGTGCAGAATCTCAACTTTCTCCGGGAAAATTCCTCTATCGATTCCAAGAATAAATATGTTGTGTAATTAAACAATGCAAAGTAGCTCTCAACTTCTGGACTAAGAAGATGTTCAGATCTGCTGTAAAACAGTCAATCATGACAGAGTCGTGTTGCTTGCATTGGAGCTTTGCTGGATAGTCAGCAAGAATTAATGGCATTTTAATATTCCAAGGTTGGCATTAGTGAGTAGTGTTTCTGCATCCCTATAACTACCTCCTATAAGGCTTCTGTTGGGTGCATCATGTGACTTCCATTCATTGAATCTAAGTTAAGACTATTAGGTAAATGCTTCATTGAAAAGATAAACGTTTTAAAAAGAACAACAACTCTTTCTGGAGTTATATTTACACGGATTCAACTTTACGTGTTCTTGATCTGTATGATCAAGTTATAACAGAAATAAAAAATCAAACATAATGGCACAGAGAATCTGCTGAATTACTAGTAAAAAAGTACAAGGATAAATGATATAACAACTTAACATTAAATAGTAGGATCGAACTCATCTCTAAACAGTCAGAACTAAAAATTCCTGAGCTGAACAAGAAAAATTAAGGGATCAACCCAAAAGCCACACCCACCAGGGATAACTTGTGGCTGGTTAAAAATTCCACTGGACACAGCAAAAACTATGTGTCACTTAAATCTGGGCAACCTTGTTGATGTCTAGGAGCGGCACATCACTAACCGCAAATGTCGAGATTCTGGGAGTGCAAGGGTAATTCGATATGTCTAGTCTACTGCAGCACATGACTGTTGGAGTTGGTGGGGTTCGTTCCCTAAGTATCAGAGGTTCTTGCTAGCCTCAACAAGGGCGTGCTACCCCCTGCCTGCTTTTACTGGAGAGGCTAGTTCAGAGATGGCCTCCCCTCCTTCCGGGGGGACATGACTTTGAGATTAGTGTCCTAATTCTTCTTTATGGATCTCGATAGGAGGCGGCTCCTACCCCCTAACCTTACCCATCCTGAATATACTGCCACTTCAGAAGCAGTGCTAAGGTCCTTATAGAATTAAGTGAAATTTATAAGCTTATTGCCCTACAAGAACAAAAAAAACCCAAAAGCTAAGAAATTATAGACTAGTATTTAATATATGAGATTTTACTATTATTAACTTTACATTTTCTTTTAGGTAGAACTTTACAAAATCACCCAATTGTCCTCATTGTGGTACTTACTAAGAATTTCCACATAACTTTACCGAACATGATTCTCAGAGCCCAAAATCAACCCCCAACCAATATACTATATATAGTTACATATAACGTGCCTTGTGGAAACAATAACTGTCCCATAAATCCCAATGAAGATGTAACTTGGTACAAAAACGTTTCTAACAGGTAACTCGACTAATCAAGATGTAACTTGGTACAAAAACGTTTCTAACAGGTAACTCGACTAAGTCGTTGTAGAACTTGGTAGACTATTATTAGGTTTCGATATATCGGACGTCCAACATTTTAAACTATTCACAACACCGTTATCTATAAACCTAGACAAGAAATAAAAAGTTATCTGAAATGATTATAACATTTAATAAACATTCAACAATTTTTTATATCTCGAACGGGTTTTGAGTGCATGAAAATCCCATGATAATAAAGCTGAATAATGTTATAGCTATCACAAAGTCTACCTACTTCCTTCTGCTGAGCCGGAAGGATTATTATTATTGCTAATCTTTCTATTGTTGGAGCAGTTATTTAAACAAACAAACAACTGATTAGTCTGGGCATTGTTGCCAACTTGTGTTGACGAATGCTCGGTTGTTAACGGCCACATACTAATCATCGACTGCAGTATTAACAAGACGAAAGTAGAATACATTTCGTAGCATGGGCATATTTAAGGGCGGATCAGGAGTTTCAAGGAACCCCCCCCCCTCCCCGAAATTTTGAGACACATTAAAATTGCATCTAGTAATTAGTTTTACTAGAACACATTTTTGAAAGGGTAATAGGATTTTGGACATTTGCCATCGTAAATGTATAACACAACGTTTCGAGGATGTATGTTTTACGAATGTTTATGAATTAAATTACCTTCCCACCTGACGAAGAGGGTAGATTTCAATACTCGAAACGTTGTGTTATACTTGTTGTAACATGTAACGATGGCAAATGTCCTCAATCCTGTTATCCTTTCGAACCTTCCATCGTCAGTAACGAACTGTAAAAAAAGAACATATATAAGATATGCAAGCTTAATAATATTTTAAAAATATTAACGTACAGTTTGATTGAGTTTAAAATAAATAATATCGATAAATAATAACATAATGAGGAAAATATTAAAATTAGAGATAAAAGTTGCAGATAAATATAAATTATAAAACGCGGTGTTTTAACAGTAAATGTAGGTAGAAAACGAATTATATACTATTGCGTTATATTTCGTCAATGCCATAACCAGTATTACATTACAATTCAGTACAATTATTTTATCAGCAATTATAATTACATAATAGTTATAACATATATCCACCCTTGTTTATTGTCTATCACTCTGAAGGCTCAATACTCTATGGAACATCTAATCTATTGTGTAACCACGATGGCAGTTTTATTATTATTGAACATATGTCATATATTATCCACCATGAACATACAAGAAAATGAAATGCATACGAACATACATGCCTGGTATCGGCACTCTAAGGGTACAAGTACACACGCCACGCGATATATAAATTTTATTACATATGTTTTTGATACATCGCATCGCATCCTTTCGCTGTCTGTGTATTCGTTCCCTAATAACGTTGTAAATCCAATATTTACCAAACATGCTGCAAACACGTGCAATCTTAAATGCTAATAATACTTTCGTGATTCAAGAATAGTGTATTTTTTTTGTGTATAACATATTTGCATTATTACAGAATCGTACGTATAGTTTATATTATATTTCTATTAATTTGTATAGTTTGTAAATTATTGCCATGAATACATTCTTTGTGTATGAATTCGTTGTCGGATTAGTTCTAAATATTATAAAAAATATCAATATTCCAAAACGTGAGAAATTGTCATATGAAATTTTATTTTAGTTGATTTTCTAACACTTATATTTCACCTATTACTATAAATATATTTGTATTTTTAATATGTTTTAAAATAAACATGAAAAAATGCGCCAAGTAAGAAAAAACACGGATACTTAATATTTTAGCTTAACGTCAGTTACAAGTTCAATATTCTAGGCAAAGGTGACAGAACACCTGGGTTAATGTTGGAATATAAACATTAACCCAGAATATTTGAGTCGAGTATCGTATTAATGGAGTTTACTTGCTGATTTTGAATAATATAATTGAGTACAAAAATTGTATTTTGTATAATCTACAGCCCAAATGTTATATTAATCAGTTTTGAAAAAGTTATATTTAAAATAGGTACCAGAGTGGGATATGAAATTAGATAGTAGTAGTAATTTATAGATTAGTAATTTTTTCACGGAGTCAGAATACAACTTGTTTTTTAAAAAAGGTCTAAATTATTGACAGCGACATTTAAAATATATATCATTTTTTATTTTAAAATATAAAATATTTCTAAAAACAGACGTGTTTGGTATCAAATTAAAGTGATCCTTCTATTTTATAGGAGTATGAAATTCACTGCCTTAATATTCTGTAGTATGTAACTCTCAGAAGATAGAAACAATGTTCAACTCGTTAAAAATATTTCTTTTAGGACATAAGGGGTGTTATATAAAAAGTAAGTGATTATGATTATGAATACGAGGATACTTTTAGATTATTGAATATTTAAAATATATATCCGATATTATAGGATGGCGTTTGTATTTTCCTTTGGTGTTGGTATTAATAATTAGAAATATTATCCAGAGTAGGCTGCGCCGTTCTCGATTTCGAGGCAGAAGAAAAATCGAACAAAGCGGGCAGGGTTGTCCCCTATACAATATCCTGGATTATAAACTCTTCTGAGAAGAACCTTCAGAAAGTTCCATAGCCCGGGATAATATACACTGACAGCAACTAAACGTCTGTTGAAGATACCTTCCTTACATCACTAAGTGAAACGGTTCATCCCATTATCTCTAAGTGATTGCTTTATAATTCCCTTCTGCTTCTTTAGTGTTAAGTTCCTACTAGTCTAATGTAATTCAGAATTGTAGAAATACATTTATAAGCTATATTTGCAAATAAATTAGTGTGATCATATAAGACTGAGTGATTGCAAATCACTCGAAAGGCTGGAAAAAAATAATTTCTGTCTCTCTCTGAGACTCCAAGAATGAAACTAAGTAAAATGAAACATAAATGTAATAGAAAAATTCTTGGAGGATTGGAAATATTTTCAATTAAGCACTGGTAAATTACAAAAGAAATTCCAATATTCATTTAATTTAGCGAGGCCTCTCAGAATCGAGGATTCCATCATCAAGCAACTTCATAAATGAATAATTATTTACATTTTTCTCAACAGTAATTACAAAAATAACATATGGTAAAGGATAAAAAAAAACGGTTAGCCAGTATAAAATATTTAAACTGATTACATGTTAATTTTCTTATGAATTGTCTTGGGAAACACTTTACATACATACAAATCAAGAAAATCTTGTCAATAATGAAGACGGACCTATTGAAAAATCAATTCTACTCTCATCGCGATTCATAAGAAAATTAAAATGTAATTAGATTTCAATGTTTTATACTGGCTAATCATTTTTTCAACTCCTTTACCATATGTTATTTCTGTACTTATTGTTTGGAAAAATGTTAGGCCACTAATATTTATTCATGTATGAAGTTGTCTGATTATGGAATCCTCGATTCTGAAAGGCCTAGCAAAATTAAATTAACATTGGAATGTCTTATGTAATTCACTTGTGGTATTAATTAAATAAATGTAATGCCCTCCACTGCCATCTTATTAAAACAAACAATATAAAGCGGAATATTAAAACGGTAAGGAAAATTAACATTGCGTGATCACCGCAGTAGGCTAATAATAAGGCAAAGCAATATTATGGATTGCAAATCCCCTACATTACACAACAATAAGCTGTAACAATAAAAGGAGCGGAAGGTATAATAATGTAATGAGCTTAGACAGTTACTGGGCTGGGAGAAAGCACGTTTCTGCAATTAACAGACAGCGGTACACCGCCACAATAAAGCCCGTAAGTAAGGTTCGGGTCGGTTAGGCTATGTCGTAACTCGGACATAAGCTAACGTACCAAGACGTGTAACTCTCCGAGTTTACAGACATAATAGGCTACTGTTGTCGAAGGTTATGGCAGAACTCAATACCAATATTCTATTCTTGTTCTGAATACAGGTTATAGATTGGTTGCTATTGCGTGATCATATTTCCAGTCACTCTTCTTGTGTCTATCTAATAAAAATATTTGTCTCTCTCGTGCTACAACGATAAAAAGATAATTTTGTTTTATAGCAAACCAGGAAAGTAATGGTTACCTTTTTTACTTTATTTATGTGTGTCCAACTAAATACCATGACCTGTAAAATGTAGAGGAAAGTACCCAAACGTGAGCCCTCATTTTGTGTTTTTGGCCTATAACTAAGATCCACGTAATGGAAAAATCAAAAATAGTTTTTTTATGAATTTATAAGTTATATGAAAAATTACAAAATATAAAATTCTTGTCGTTAAAACAAATTTCTCATAATCTAGGGTTTCCTAAGTATGGCTCTTTAAAACTTATAGAAAATGTGTTCCTAAAGTGGCCTATTGAAAAATCTGTAAATTAATGACAAAAATTAAATAAATGACAAAATAGTTAGTCTATTCAAACAACATGCAATTAAACGGTTATGAGGTGAAGTAAAATGAAGAATAAACAGTTTTTAGCTATAATAAATTAGCTTCATATAAAAATAATATTTATAGAGGGTAAAATGAAACAGAAATAGCAGAGCATGAAAATAAATACGAAAAATTAACTTTAACTACATACTGAAAATCTATTGATTGTGAAAAAATTAGATAATTTTCAATAGTTGTACATGAATTCTTTCGCTTATTTATAGTCCTCAATGGTTTATTTATTGATAGTATTCACGTATCCTAATATCTTTCTCAGCTTGAGAACAATCCACGTGTCCCACAAGCCGCACACAATACACTGCCACCCAAAGTTCACCCATAGTGTCATTGCAGAATAACATATCGCAAAACATACATTTAGCGTTCTACCATTAGGTAGTTTAACCGTTTCATTTACCCAAATCTACAGTAACGGAAACGAGCGCGATTGTTGCTTAATTTCTAAATCTTAGGGGAAATTCCTTTTCGATTTCATGTAAAACTATAAAGCATTATATTATGTTGAGTTACTGTTTATAAAAGTATACGGTGACTTTCTATTAAGTGCAAAATTAGCGCTCATCTGCCAAAATCTGAAATGTTTCAAATGGTGGTGTGTATGAAAACTAGTAACAAATTTCCAAGTAATAATATGCTTGTAATAGTGAATTTCAATATAAACAACACCGAGTTTGATAATGGTGTACGTTATTCCATGGGATTTGGCTGAGTGTCAGCAAACAATTTAAAATTGGTCATATGGGTAACCCAGACGTGGACGAGAAAATTGCAGGATAAATTTGTAATAAAACAATCATATGACATTTTAACAAGATTGTGATATTTCCTGTAATGAACCGTGTAGCCTAATGAAATAAGCGATAGACTGAAAGTTTGCACACAACTTCAGCTAAGCCTGTTGCGTGCCATATGGTGTGTTTGAGGTTAAACATTGTTGTTGTGGGTTTAAAATCAAGATGGCCGCCGGTACAGACGCACAGATATTGTAATTGACGACGTGTCCACGTGACCACAGATCGGTTACAGAAGAACCGTATGCATGTTGAAGCGGATATCCGGTTACTGACCGCGTTGTTATACCTCACTGAGTACAGTAATACTCGTAAGATCGCTTACGGATTTCCAGTCTTCCAATAACGTAGCTTGGAAAAACTTTTTGGGGGGGCGTCAATAAAACTGATATTTTCCCAAAGTGGTCAGAAGTAAGGCCCCATTTGTCTTTTAAAAAGTTCTTGATCCGTTTCTGTGTTGAGGACAATATTTCAGCAGTACATGTCGGTAATACTGAATTATTTAAATAATAATAATCGTTTACTAAAAAGTAATTGAAGCCATTGAAAATTTGGGGGGTCCGGACCCCTTGGACCCCCTCGCTGGCTACGTCCTTGTAGTCTTCGATTATTGAATTGTCTTCCTCAAGAAATTGCTAACCTGAAACAAAGGTATTTTTATATTATTTTATTTCGGCAAGTAGGTACTAAATAATTTAGAAAAATGAAGATAAATTCAACTGTCAGTAAACTCTAAATAAGATAACAGATAATAAACTATATATAAACAAACTTTTTAACATTACCGTAATAACAACAACTATTATTTGTTAGGATGTTTATGTAACTGGTAATGAACTTTTCACAACCAAGTTCAACAACACAGGTTTGAATATTCACTTAATAATTATTCATTTGAATAAATCTGTTTCAATAAACACTTCACTTGTTTCTTAATTAGTAATAGTATTCGTTTAAAAAGATTTCGTTATTCGATTTTAAAAGCAAAAATTGTTATTTTTTACATTTTAAATATATATATATATATATATATATATATATATATATATATATCATGTATTTATACATGTTTATAACGCAAAAAAACATAAAACATATATTTGTTGTACCCACTGTCAAAGATATGAACATTTGTAATTTCACATAAAAACTGGTCGAACATTAGGTTTATGTGTGTATTCTACAAACAACTCGTTTATTAAATAATCTTTTTTATTACGAAGTACGAAGGAGGGTCTAAAGGTTGGTTGATTAACACATTATCAATTACACATCGGTTTATTACCTAGTGACCTTACGGAATACCTAAAATATGTTTAATTTTTCTCAATCGTATAAAAAATTGTTGTTTCTTTTTTTGTTTTTAGAATAAAAGATAATTATTTAATTTTGACCCATGTAATTCATCTCAGTTGCAGGGCTAAAACTGTATGGATTGTTATTTGGTGCTGTAAACCCCGGTTTTTGAAAACTCCAATGATGGCAATACTGAAAAAAGGTGTTTTTTATAATACAGATTTGTTGTCTATAAAACCGGTAGATCATCATCAGGTGGTCACGAGATTGATTTTGATAAGTTCAGAGCATTTGATCATGCGGCTACCCGGCTTTCATGTGGTTATTCTGGTGTCATGAATACCCATAGTGACCAACATCACAAACTATATAAATTCATCGTTCATAGGCCATTAAAATACTTGCTTGACTCATAGTATGCAAATTGTTATTTCAATCTAATATAATACAGTAATGTATTACGTCACACATTTCTTTTTCTCCTGTATTTGTAAATAACTAAAACATAACTCTACAAAACAAACTAACCTATAATAAGCCCATGTGAACTAATCAGGTATTTTATTTTCAGATACACAGAAAATAATGTAAAAGTGAACATACATTTATGATGTATTATTTCTGAACAATATTATTATTATTATGTGTTTTGTTATAACCGTATTTTTATTCCTTTTTATTAAGCAAATAACCCAATAGATACAAGGACGTAGCTAACGAGGGAGTCAAAGAGTCCGTAACCCCCATTTTCAATTTTTTCAATTACTTTTTTAGTAAACGATAATTATTATTTAAATAATCCAGTAATACTGACATGTACTGCTGAAAGATCGTCCTCAACATAGAAACGGGTCAAAAACTTTTTAAAGAACAAAATGGAGCCTTATTTTCTGTCCACTATGGGAAAATATCAGTTGTCTTGACACCCCCCCCCCAATTTTTTTCTGGCTACGTTCTTGGATACATATACAAAATATCTCGTACTATTTTCTTTTATTCATTTGGACTCGTTTTTATACCTTTTGTTTGCAATAATAGTCCACCTTTAAATAATCAAACTTCTATAGCATCTTGATCCACTGTGCGATCCACATCGATGTCAACACTCTAACCTCTTGTATGCCTAAAGGCACATCAGTTCCCACGCCAACGATTTTTCTCTAAATGAACTTCATCACTGAAATTCCTCTCAGAGGCTTAAAACAATCTCTCCCGGTAGATCAATCACCCAAGAGGTGATAACGTCCGGAAAGGAGTACGTCGCGAATGATCTGCATGTGTACGTCACGGAAGAGATGAATATGAATGGCCGTGGACAGCTGATTGACAGCTGATGCTTTAATATCAGCTGATTGATCGCCCAGAAACGTCTCGTAGCCACTGCGTCACGTGACTGTAGATTGAGTCACTGTCATGGCGTCGCGGTCGCTGGTTTCTTACCAACGTAACAAACACAAATAACACTTTGCAAGCATGCCTTAAATATTTTTTTAGATATTTATAATCTTCATTATTCTATAAAACATTAAATGCATTAATGTATATTGTCGAAAATTCAACAACCAAATGTACGTATCTTTAGATTTGTTTGTAATTCCACTAAGTTGCGTACTTTCATACCGGTACAATCCATTTTAAAAGTATCCGTACTTTATTATTACGTACCGCGGGGAAGGGGAGGGGATGGAATTGTACACTTTTGGACTGTACTAGGTATAACATTCTAAAAACTTAACCCTTCAGTGTAGATGACTTTTGTACCATAAATAGATTCTACTTCAGTTTGTGTTTGAAGTTTAAAACCTTATTCTCGTATACTACGGTTTCTTTCAACTAAATTAGTTCTTATTATTCTTAATACTTATAACTTTAAATCCATAGTATTATCACGTTCTGTATTTTGTTAAAAGAAGTATTACGGTTTCGCTGAGGTTTAATGCTAAATTTCAAGTGATCATATTATTATTGACAGACAGACATCATGCGGAAATGAACTTTGTACATCCCCCGTCAAAATAAATACAAACTGTGTCATCCTACTGAGTTCTGAGTACTGAGACAGGCTTCAACGATGCTCAGACAAATTGCATCGTTGAACATGCACTTCAACATAAAGCTATAAGTTCAAAATATTCTTTGTTACTAAACAATACAGTTTTAAAAATAACTCATTTCATTTGGTTCAAACAGTTCTACACTTTACTGTTTTATCCTTTCTTAAACTGGATTTATAATTTAAGTTTGTTTAATAAGTACAACTAGAGTTTTTTGCCCATAAACCTTCTAGAGTTTCACATAGCAGTAGGCCTATATAACAGAACTAGAACTCAGCTCTCTTACTTGATCAATATGTTTAGAGTTTAAGGAACTAGGAAAACTTACAATAAAAGTTACCTGAATTAAAAAGTTTACCTACTTACACCTAATAAAAATTCAGCACACGAATAGGATTATTGATAATAATTCAATTTCGTTATTGCTGTTGACACAAATTTAGTGCATCAAAACCTTTATTACACGATGTTTGGAATTCATGCACTTTGATACGTGGTTGTTTTCATTGTATACTTTTCCTTAATGACCTTCCATGGACACTTCCGCATCTCGTAAAAGCATGGCCATTTTTCACCCAGCTTTAAACTTTGCCAAAATAATGTATTTCATGCCCTCAGGAGGGCAACAATCAGTTTGACACAACGCGTGACACTGCAGCTTCTAATCAACAACAGACGCTCTAATCTATGTTATTAGATTCTGTGTTGTCCCTTTCTCTAATCACGTAGCTGTGAAAATGTGCTAAACCAAAGCGTACAGAATACCATGGGGACTTAGGAAAAGTCACCGAAGGAAGTACAAGAAAGAACATATTGCTCACGAACTAAATGGTCTTGGCGTCCTACAAGGTTTAGTCATTATAATTGTTATTGTTATGCAGTTATATCCTCTGTCAGTTTTGTCTTAATATAGTCTAGTAGTTAACTTGCAGACAACAATACCAACTACAAAGAGTTGTTAATTTTAGAGAAAATCCTAATCTTAAGAGAAAAACACATTTTATATAACTGTATACCGTATAAATAAGTTACAGTTTGTATAGAAAAGTTGTTTGTAGCTTAAATTAGTCCTATCCTAAGTGTTAAATGGGTAAGTGATCCCAGGAGGGTTCAGTTCTGGTTGGTGGTAGGCTACATCTACCAGTTAAACCTACACTGAGTTCAGCAAAAATCTATGTGCCACCTAAATCTGGGCCACCCTATGGATGTCCGGGAGCGGCACATCACTAACCACAAATATCCAGATATTGGGGTGAAAGGATCGATCGATAAGTCTAGGCTACTGTGGGGGATGATTGCTGGATTTGGTGGGGATGTTATACGCAGTTGCTAGTCTATACATAAGGGTGTGCCAGCCACTGCCCGCTTTGACTGGAGAGCTAGTTCAGAGCTAGCTGGCCTCCCCTTCTTCTAAGGAGACATGACTGAGATTAATGCCCAAAATCGTCTCATGGATCACGACGGTGGCTCCGATGGGGATAATCCTGCTCATCCTGTCAATACGGAGGCAGCACAAAGGTCCTTTTAGGACTAAGTGCAAATCTCTCAGCTTCTAATCCTAAGACAACAAATAATTGTGTTGAATAATACTTAACGCAGAGTTTAAGACTCTTAAAAGTCTATAGCAAAACATTAAAAGTAATTTTGTAACATTCGTGTGATCAAGATCCAATATAGAAGTAAGTCACTGCAAACGTGACCAATACAAGGATTGTACTATGAGTCATTATTTACTCGGTTATCCTTCACGTTCCTGGCTAGAGTCTAGTCAGGTCAGTATTAAGGTCGAATTTCAGCCAAACACTATTGCGTGTATTTCGTGAGGAAATACCAGATAGACAAGCCAAAGGTCAGGCAGTAGCAAGCTCGGGCAAGATGAATCATGAAGCATGAACAGTGTTATCTCCGTTGGCACATGTGACTGACTCATCATGTGACTCGTCTGCTTGATAACCGCTGCCGATTTTTGCCATTGTAGAAATGAAGGTTCTTGCAAAAATTGTAATCTAGCTCAATTTGTCTCGAAATATCCTCTGAGTGATAGATAGATAGGCTTCCTTAACGCTCATCCAATGTATGTACATTCATCAACAGACAAAAAGGAAACTTATCAGCTCCTCGAGAGTGATAAGCTTAGCTGTTGTTCTATAAATATAACAACATAATCTAAAGCACGACAATAACAATGATAGAAGCGCTGATAACAAAAAGGATGTTGTCAAGTATTCATGTTTATCAAAGTGGTTTTGATTTTTTGCATGCACAGCCATATTTTTGAGATTTTTTAACCTGAAAAAGAAATGAGATATCAGTTTATCGAAACGTTGTGTTTCTGTTCCAATCCCAATAAATAACGAGTGAAGATTTTTCCTTAATTATGTTATCCTTCCAACAGAATGAAAATTTACGTTTTAGCATCTTTGTGTTGAAAATTATGTTAAACATACTAGGGGCAAAAACGTTAGTAATTTTGTTTATAGTTAATGACTCAGTCTCCTATTATCTGCGAAATAACTAGCTTCTCAACAAAAACAACAAGTAGTAAATGGAAGAAGCTTTGAGAAGTTCTACTAAATAATTATATACACTTCGCAGTAAAAGCTCTTCAGTTGTCCTTGTACGCTTCATGTTTTCTTAGTCTTGTAACTGAAGACAACGCCGCTTTGGCGTTACGATAACGTTTATTTTGTTACAGTTCTGACGCAGTTCAGCAACAGTTGATACTGTTAAGAACTAATTTGCCAAACAAGTGTAGTTACATCTCACTAGTTGGCTGAGGCGTTAGCGTGAGCTAGAAAAATTGTATTTCTCTCTGCCTTTCCGCACGATATCTGGAAAATGAACTGACCTATAGACGTAAAATTTCCCATGAAGAAGTTCTGTCTGAGCACCGTGGTGCTCGGTGATGGTGCATTTCACTCCATTGGATTTGTCTGAGCGTTAGCAAATATGTTTTACATTGGTCTTCTGTTTTCTTTGTTATGAGTTTGCGATGGGCCACTGGGCGATGAAAATGTGCACTTTACCACTATTTGGTATTTATTAACATGAAATTAAATGAAAAATAAAACAAATAACAAATCTGTTCTAATAAAATAATGAACAATTCAAGTAGAAAAGTTATACCTCGATTCGTTTATGAGCAATGCGTAGTTGAACATGAAAAACAAGTATAGAAGATTTTGCTCATCTTTTATCTAATCAAAAAAACACTTTCGAAATTCCTTAAAGGATATTGAAATACTCTATACATTACTTTTATTAAAAAAAAGAAACAAAAAATAATCGATTAAAACTATCCAAAATTTAACATTATTAAGGAGGTAGGTCATACAAAAACTACCAAATTCGCCTTTTCCAACACTTAAATTATCATATTTTGTCCTGTATCAATTTGTGAACACAAAGGAGTAAAATAAAACTACCCTGGCGAATTTTTTTCTTACAACGCAGGAAACATTTTTCAAGATGTAATTTAGAGGGTCTTTAGCTCCAGAATCTTGGAACTTCGCACCTATGTGTATTTTTTTCTTTTTTTTACTGCACTACACTAATAAGACAGAAAGAAAACAGTTAAGTTGTCACTTGTGGCCCTGGAAGTTTTAACGTAATAAGGCCTTAAAAAACTAATACAGTGCGTCGAATTGGAATTTTTCGCTGTTTTTCTATTTTATTATTTCTATTTATTTCTGAACGTTTATTACTATTTTTAAGTCAAACACGTAATTTTCTGAATTTGTAAAAGTGATAGAAAATATTTGTAATATTTTGTTAAAATCAGTTAAGTGTTTAAAATTTGTAGTTGTATTTGTTAAAAATCTGTCATAAAAAAATGCAAATTATATTTTTTAATAAATCTTTTAATATTTAAAAATCCTTTTTAATTTTATGTGAGACCGATTCTTTAAAACCCGTGCTGCAGAACAATCATATCTCTATAAGTTAGAGAGCTTGAATAAAATTCTGTTCCAACAAAACACTTGATAAAACACATAAAAACTTCCACTCATCACCTTTTTTTAATGGAAAAAAACCTTTCCCCTGTATTTCAACAAGATATGCTAAGGTTCACAACAAGGGTATAGTACAGGAAAAGATGGTCAATAAATAAAAGGGTTTTTCTTTCATGACTACCTTCTTAACAAAACTGTATTGATTAATAAAGCTGGTGTAGTTTTTCTTTTCGATTATAACCGGCGAAAGAACTACTTCTCGGTAAACACAAAGTCCAAGTCTACATAAAAGTTGCGCCCTTAATTATTTTTTGAATGCGCTCCAACCTCGGTGCGCATGTAAAGTATGCCTGTTAAATAATAAAGATGACTGGAGGCAACCAAGGTCAAACTTGACTGACGTCAGGTTAGTTTCTGAACTTCGTTAATACTTCTATCGAATAGTTTTTCAGCTCATTACATCTTGAATAACCGGAAGTCTCAGCAGTTCCGGTGGAAAGGTTTCGTAAATACAAAATAATAAATTAAACATTTAAAATATTCAACAGTTTTCTTAATAGACACTCGAATTCTGTATGAAAATGTGTGTAACCTGCATCAGCTTAGATTGGAATTTCAATCAGGGCAAGTAAAGAGTTGCATCGTTGTTTGTTCTAAAACACCAAACAGCGGCTTATGGAATGCAAACAATTCATTCTCACGTTTATTGTTCTGAAGTACTGTGTCTATTTTCTGATACAAAATTACAATTTGATTTGAGAGTTATATTGAGAATTTGAATATCCGTAAATTTCTCTACGATAAAAATGTTAAGTTTACTATTAGTATGTATTTGTTGATAATATATTATCAAACTGACTGCTTCATAGCAATTTCATAAATCATTTTAAATTTATAGACGAATGAGATGCCTGTCGTTGATGTAATTATCGTGACAATAACAATTTCAAGTGAAAACCCGTGCTGCAGAACAAAACATGATCTCTATAAGATTATGAGATGAATAAATTCTGATGTAACAAAAAGCGATTGATAAAACACCTAACAACTTCCACTACATTCAAACCATGATCAAGGGATTATGAAATGAAAACTTTTTAATTGACTGTAATTATCGTACAAGAATATGCTAAGGTTACAAACCATGAGATCAAGGGGGATTTGAGTAGGAAAAAGGAGGTCAATTGTTGATTGATAAAATCAGGGTGCTGATTCTTTCATTGACTAGCCTTCTTAACAAGGAACTGTATGATTAATTGAAAGGGTTGATTGTTCTTTCGATGTACTATCGGACTGAATGTTACTTCTCGGTACAAACACAAAGTCCAAGGGTAATTATGAAATTGAAGTTGCGCCTTAGATTGATTTTTGAATGTAATCGTGCGCATGTAAAGTATGCCCGGTATTAAATAATTAAAGATGAACTGAAGGGGGCAACCAAGGTCAAACTTGACTGTAATCAGGTTAGTTTTCTGAACATTCGTATACTTCTATCGAATAGTTTTGGTTCAGCTCATTACATCTTGAATAACCGGAAGTTCTCAGGCACGTTCCGGTGGAAATAAGGTTTTGAAAATATCAAAATAGATAATAGATAGCTGTGACCAGATTAAACATCTTAAAATGGGTTTCTAATCAGTTTCTTAATTAAGATGGAATATATAGCTGTTTGGATTAGATGTGTGTAACAGACTGCAATCTTTAGATTGGAATTTTCAATCAGGGCAAGTAAAGAGTTGTTCGTTGTTTGTTCTAATCATGATCACCAAATAGATGGTAGTTATGAGATACAGTGCAAACAATATCATTCTCACGTTTGGGTTCAAGTTAATGTTCTAAGGTTTTGATACAAAAGTACCTATAAAAAGATTTAGAAAACTAGCTGTGAGAGTTGATAGAATGTATCGGAAAATATCGTATCTTAGTGGGCTTAAAAATCATGATCAACGTTACATATAAGATGGAAAGATAGCTGTGATAGATGTATTATCGGACAGACTGTTTCTTAGCAATGGGTTCATAATCATGATCAAGGGGTTATCATAGATGGAATGAGATAGCTGTGATAGATGTATTATCGGAATAACAGATTTCATGGTTACAAAATCATGATCAAGGGTACCTATAATAAAATGGAGAGATAGCTGTGATAGATGTATTATCGGACAGACTGTTTCTTAGTGGCAAGTTCTAAACATGATCAAGGGTACCTATAATTCGATGAAGAGATTGCCTTTGATAGATGTATTATCGGACTGACTGTTCTTAGTGGCAAGTTCTAATCATGATCAAAGAGATTAATAATAAGGGGAATAGATAGCTGTGATTGATGTATTATCGGACCGTTTCTTAGTAGGTTTCTAAATTCATGATCAAGGTACCTATAATACGATGGAAAAGATAGTGTGATAGATGTTTTAATCGGACAGACTGTTTCTTAGTGGGTTCTAATCATGATCAAGGTACCTATATTAAGATGGAAGAGATAGCTGTGATAGATGTATTATCGGACAGACTGTTTCTTACCAAGTTCATATAATAATTAAGGGAGTACCAAAACCTGCTGTAGGTTTTCTTACTGTAACCGGACAGTTATCGACATTAAATATCCAATACCAAATTCTACCTTCAGGATTGTTTTTCTTTTTCCAAAGTTTAATCACCCCCCCCCCCCTCATATAGAGGACATATACGAATTGTCGAAACGTAATATTTCAGACGTTATTAAGTAACGGAATGCATATGTTCCAAATCCGCCCAGTATGTCCACTATCCGCGAATAAATTGTTCCATAGAAAAGAGTGTAGTTGGAGAGTTGTAATAGGAGGACACTTTTTCGTCCGAATGTGCAAACCCAGGTAAAAATGAATAGCAATTGTTTCGCAACAAAATGTGCTGACATAGCAACATTTCTGGCCTTATAATCGCCTGTAGGCCATGCGGTTTGCAGTGATTGACACCAGCGCCAACAACAGCAAGGGTTAGCGGTCAGTAGGTGGTAAACGGCACGTGGCATGGTGTACAGGTGACATTGGCAGTAGGGCTTGGCGGCCAGCTCCAGTCCAAGGTTGTCTCACTGATAACTGTTACTGAACACAGCACTGCCTCTCAGAACATCTCCCTTCCCTGCTAGGAACAGCTGACAGAAATAAATGGCAATGTCACCTTTTTTCTTTATATCTTGCAGACGTTATATACATTCTGCAGCGGTACAGCAGTGATAAATAATAGTTGATTAATTTTTCCCGTCCAGAAGCTAAACAATAGCTAAAACTATTGTTTATACAGTAACAGTTTAGTTATGATGCAATAATTATAACATTTTATTTAAATCGGTGAATTGTTTATAAACGATATGATTTGTCCATGTCCCCCCACAAATCTCATAATTGTTGGAATGTTTTATAGTTTAGTTTAGTAAAGATTTGAAATTAAGTTATGAACATTTTTTACTAATGTGCACTGTAAAATATTTCTAAATTCTTCTTTTAATCCAATCCAGTAATTATTTCTGTAGAAAGTCTAGCTTTACATTTGATAATTTAACTTACAATATGAATATCTGTTCGTTTTTTGTATCATTCTTTCTTTTACACAAATACAATGAGCTGTTACTATCAAAGGGTTATATTAAATTCGTGTATGTTCCTTTTTTATTCTCTTTTAAGCCTCAGCTCTCAGGCTATGCTGGCTTGTTTTTTGATCGCTGTGGCTATTATTCCTCTTATGATTGGACCTCCCCTGGGATTTGAACCCGTGATCTCTCAGTTAAGAGCCGTCACTATATCCACTATCCTAGGAAAGACAATGTGCATGTTCCTTTAATATAATCAAAAACCTTCTGAAGGAAAACTAAAAGTCTGTACGTTATCTACAATAAATTACATACTCCTTGTAGAAGTGAACTTCAAGGGGAAATCATTAGGTTTTATTTATAACTCTATTACTGTTATGTAAATGATTGTAAAGTCATTCAACCTCCTTTCGTTGAGTTAGTGACTCTACTAATTCTAGAGCGTCCCCAAAATACCGCCAGTATTTCCAGAAAAATTACGATGTCTTGTGCTGTATATCTTCAAATTATTATTACATATCTCCCTCTGTTCGTGATGCGGTAGAATTAGCTTCCTGACAACAGTTACTTGCTGACGTACGCCGGACTAAGGTAAAGGTTAGCTCGTTGTAGGGAATACTAGCTGAGCGCATGCGCGTCTGTTAGTCCGCGCGTGGCGGTAATATTGTTGAGTGACGTCAAAGCGCGTGCGTCACCGGAGGATCATAGCCGCAAGTGTTGCCAACTGCTGGCTTTGTTTGCCGTAAAACTAATTACCGTGGTAAATTTTGCGTCGCAACATTCATCGCTCTGAAATACGATGAAAATACGTCTCTTCTTGTTTGTTGCTTGTTATTGTTCAAATCTTCCCGCATTGTTTTCATTTAGTATGTGCAAGATTATTAACGTGAATTGTTGAAATTTGGTGTCATTAAAAATCGTCGTTACATTTTTGAAAAGAGAGTAAACTTCTAGTTCTAAAGATAAATCCTTAGTATTATCAATAATGTTCCACATTGATAAAATAAAACTAGTAGGCTAATCATAGTTTTTTATAATATTAAGATAATATTAACACAACACTTACCAATAATAAATATTAAGCAAACGAGCGCAATATTAATATTTTGGTGCAATAATAAGATGGTGATTGCGCTTTCACTGACACATTGTAGGCTAACTAACTTAAAAATTTTCCATCCATCACATGTTCAATACAAGACTGATTGCTCATTGTGAGGATTGTTTAGTTAAGCCTCGTATAGCAACGATTTTACGAAACATTGAAATATAACTTGTTATCGTAAAATGATAATCGTCAGAAAACTCGGTTTTCTGAAGTCTGATGAGAGAAAAATGTTCTAGAAACTGTCACTCGCATGATTTTTTATATAGTTTATTTCTAGACCAGTAGCGAACAGCTGACTAATGCGGAACCTAGTACAGCTGTTGGCCGCGACCAAGTCC
The DNA here is from genome assembly GCF_021130785.1 of Homalodisca vitripennis. Classification (NCBI taxonomy): domain Eukaryota; kingdom Metazoa; phylum Arthropoda; class Insecta; order Hemiptera; family Cicadellidae; genus Homalodisca; species Homalodisca vitripennis. The sequence continues at coordinate 38,657,291 of NC_060211.1, read as the reverse complement.
AAGATGACCTTCGACCCAACCTTGGCACTATCAGCTACGAGACTCTCCGACTGGCGACGATAACAACTGATTCTTATTCCGGGAAAAGTAATAATATCTCTCTCAGTCTCTCGGAAATAGATAAATTCGACAAAAGCAAATAAAGTTATCTTGTTCGGTGGACTCAATTTCAAACCAACAAGTTAGTGTCAACTGAAATCAATAACAGAACAAGGTGCATAGCATGAAGACTATGGACTTTGGCGGTTCGTCTTCTCAGTGATTCGTAAAATAGGAAAAAGCCTCAGAATGATTCTTCTGAACTTCACACCTGTCATATTTCTTTCCAGAATTTAAGGATTGTTGAGGATTAAATCCTTTCAAGTTGAAGCAGATATGGGAAACATTTTCTCTATCCCACTCATACTCTATGTCAGACTCGATATCGTTGAGCGCGGGTGTTCGTATTTCTCTGTAATGACTGTAGATAGCTACATGAAATATGGCTGAGGTTTAAGATAGCACGACAGTCACTGCAATCTTGAGTGGCATTCGAAGTGGCAGTCGATAACTTCTTCCGGAGTCAGATAAAATGCTTGGGTTTAAAAAATAAAATCTGTATATATTCTTAAAAGTCCATAACAAATGTGAAGAGAATTTCAGACAGCTCTTCGAATGAAATGAAATTCGATCAACAGTTTCTTTGCTCATACGTTGACGTTGAGTGACAGCTCTTAATTTATTCTGATCAATTACGAAAAAATGTTTAGATTCAAATGTTTTCCTGTAGGGTAAGGAATGAGCACTCATCAGCAAAGTCATTACGATATTTTAGATTTAATATTATCTTACGTGTCTTGTAGCTTTATTGTACTGTAATGTCTAGGTATTGTATCCAATCCAGATTTTAATAAACTAGATTCAGCACTTCGAGGATGTCCGCAATTCCCTACAAGGATGAGCAGACAGGCCAGTTGCCCCCACTGCAGTTAGGCAAGTGCTTAGAGTCGTTTACTTCTAATCAAGTGCAATTAGCAACGAACGATCTTGAACCCATTTGACACTGATAGTCGACTCGCGGATCGTAGGCATACAACAGGAGGCTGTGGCAGTGGCAGTGGCGCCGCGAATACCAGATTCGACTAGATCAAGTCACCTTGGATTTGAGAGGCGCGAGTTTGAGTTCGTTTATCAAAACCTTCGCATCGACAACTGTTCGCTTCTATTCTTTCTCTTTGGAATTGACAGTTTAATTTTGTTGAGAGGGAACCAAGTACTTTGGTGAGTTGTATAATCTTTTTGTTATAGATCTATAATTTGTCTTCTAAATGTATCCGCACATTCAAATGTTAGGCTAGAACAATAAAAAAAATATTTAAAGTTATTTGCATGACTGTCTCTACGAATTTGTTTCCACTAAATTTCCATTGCAATTCATAATATGCCATCAATCTAAATGTATAATAGTCATGGCAGTGGCTTTAATTTATTCCATCACCCAAAAACATTTACCACCATTTCAAAAATTATATATCCTCAAAGTTCTGTAAGTATTATGGAGAAGTGTCTGGGAGTAAACAATAATAAAAAAACTTCGAGCGACGTAAAAAGTGCTATCACAATTCACAAATGGCTGAATATTATTTTCCCATTTAAAGTTATCTACCCCATTGTTTGATTAGTTTATTGTTGTTTAAATTGATGAAAGCCAGTCGTCCGTGACATCATTCACTTGGCCAACTCGTCCAATTCCTGATTCATTGCCTTATCTTAAATAAATGAATGATGCAACTTGTTCAGATGTTGGATAGGTCATCTCAGTCTTCTTGTTTACAAATTTATAGATGTGTTATGCAATTAGACTTATGCAATTAGCGTTGCTTTAAAATAGTGGTGTATAGATTGAGAGCTTTAGCATACAGACAAATAATTATTTGGTAGAAGCGAATAAAACAAACATATATGCACCTAGGCATATGTTATTTACATAGAAATCCGGTTCGTAGAACAACCAAGTAGAAGAAAAGCAGTTTTGCGTAATTTGTTATGTAGTGTTTTTTTATTATTATGAGTGCTGGGTTTGTATATTTATTACTAAACCAAAACGGCTGTAAATAAATATTTAATCAGATAACTGGAAACACATTTCCATTGATGAAAAGGGTATTCAAGAAAACAACGAGAATAAGGCAAACTGTAGTGAAATTCGTAACCGTATAACAACAATGCTGAAATTATAATTGAGTTTCGTCAAGGGAATGCCTTCTAGACCCTTGTTTTGAAATTACAACTACTCCCGAAGAGAATATGTAGATTTGCTCCTTGGAAACTCGCAGTGTATGCATGTATTACTTATCCGGAATTACCATCATTTGGCGTCCATGATTTTGAATGTCCGATTGTGACTTTGTTTATTGAAAAAGAAATTGTTAAAGACCGTTTAAAATTGTTTTTTGTGCTATCGTGAAGTTCAATATTTTATCGCTGGAACTGAATAAAGAAAGAATTTATTTGTGAATGGATTTTATTTCAGAAGGACTGTCATTCATGGATTCCATTTTTCCAAATCGTGTTAACTTTGTTCATGAACAGTGACTAGAGAGTTACTTGGACCAACTTTATTTGCTTACGTCTTACCATTATTACCACGTAAACAACCCATTCATAAAAAAAATAATAAACACAGTTTTATTCAAGTAGGTTGTAGTTTTTTAATAATACACAGAACTAAATACGTTTCTACTGAATGTATTCAAGTTCTTCCTACAAACTTTGGTATATTGCTCTGGGACAAAACACCTAGGAATAAAATCCCTAGGATGAGAAAAACCAAAGGTTCATCTCATTTCGATGTATAAATTCTCCGCCTGATTGGGTTTTTGACTTAAACGTTCATTATTCATAAACGTTTAAATACAATATTGTAATTTTAATTGTTAGAGTTAAGACACTTGTTAAAACTTTATCTTAGTGTTAAAATGAGTAGATTACTTTTTCCTGGTTTAAGAATTGTGAAAACTCTAAAATTGGAATATAACATTGAACAAAACTAGCATAAAAACTCCAAGGAACTGCATGAAATAAACAAAACTTTTGACAATAAATTTGTAAAAACAATAAAAATAATCTCTGAAAGAACATTTTACCGTTGAAATAAACACAAATATAGCCTAATACAATAAAAGTAGCTCAGAAATCGACTAAAACTCAACGCCTACAGCAAAAGTTTCTACGTCCTCCTTGTAAAAACCATCGGTATCAGTAATCCTAAACCATCGGTGTTCAGAGGAAGAGGAATGGATAAAATGAAAATTTTTGCAGTTTTTTACAAATATTTTAAAAGCCAAGAGGCATAATAATATTATCAAGCGTAGCTCTGAATTCGCCTATAGGGTCTTCGGTTCTATTATTTAAGATACAACACTAAATTTCATTTAAATTTTAACTATTTCCTAAGTCCTGTGAATTTTTGTGCTACACACATAGTTTACGGATATAATGGAAGGGATAAAGTGTCGTTAAAAATCTGGTAAAAAGTCAGCCAGAACTACTACGTCCTAACTGTCGCTGAGGCATTTTCAAACTTGTCAGATTGTGTGTACAGAATCAAGTAATGAGCAAGTGTCAGAAATCTTCAAGTACTATGTGCCTCATTTGTACCTTATTTGTTCATGAATCTGACAAGAAAGGGCAATAAGGCTCAATAGTCAAGTTATCATTGGGGTTTAAAGGAAATGAACGAGCTGGCACAGAAATTATAAAAGATTTGTTCATGAACCCTGTTGCATCACAATGTCCAGTAGCTTTCAAAACCTTTTGTCAGCAATAGGCCTACGTTCACTTTGTCATGTTTAATACAGGAAAGTTTGCATTGTTATTATGGTTGTTGTGAATACTTCCACTGACGATGAAGGATTTTTGCGCAGTCCATTCACATTACACATGTGGAGTGAAAATATATCGTATGATTAATTCTTATGCAATATCTTCTCACTAACAGGCTGAGCGTTAGCGAAGCCTTCACTCATGGGGCTGAACAATTGTAATTTCTTCCTCTCTTTCTGTCAGTCCGCACGAAAACTCGAAAACGAACTGGCCAACAGACTTCAAATTTTGCACGAAGGCTCTTTTGTATATTAACAACACTGAGTTCGGTGATGATGCAAGTCACTCCATGTGATTTGGCTGACCGTTAGCAAATATTTTTATATTGGTCATGGGTAACTATGATGGCAACGAGAAAATGAGTGCAATCATTTGAGATTTTAACATATAAGAAATCAAACATGTAGATTATTCATACAGTAGAAAGAAAAAGTCTAGAGTTAAGTCGATGTTAGAAATTGGTGACAAGATTTGATTCGTTCACACTAGCGTTGTAATACCCTCCCTACCTGGCCGATACTTTATAATTTAAACACTGCTATGAAACTTAATTCAATGGACAAAAATATGAATATCATTCTGTAATACATCTTGATAATGACCTCCTGCAGACTTTGTAAGGGGATTTTCCCTCCCGCACTATCCTGAGGGAAAACCCACCTCCGCACTATTCTGGGATACTATCCTGGGTTATTAGAGTAAATTGAGAAACAAAGTTTAAATTAAACACTGGTTTGCTTTATTAAGTGCTATTCCCGTCGTTGTACCCTAATATGTATAATTTAGTTTTCCCTTGAGAACTCCCCCACTGGAGCTGGAGCTGGATGGCCGAGCTGGGTATCGAACCACGATCTCGTCAGGTGCAGTCCTGGGATCAACTGGTAGCTACCGTAAGCTCCTTAACCTCCGTTGAAGTGCCCGAGGTCTAGTAGCGGGCTTCGGAGATCGACACAGGTGTCATGACTCTACTGTATAGTTCCCGGTAAAAGCAACTGCGTATGGTGTCCCCTAGCTCTGTGTCCTCTCGATTAGCTGGCAGAGACCATCACATCAAAAAACCTGACTTCTATGATTACCTCTGATCAGGTAGCGATCCTGTATCAGAATGAATCTGGAACATGTGGAGGGAGTGGGGATCCATCCCCATTCAACCGCATCTGTTATTAATGACATCGGAGGCTCAGTAAATAAATATTGCTAGTAATTTCATTTCTACTTAGACAAGAATGACTTCTATGAAGGTGCAACCATCGAATTTAGCTAAGTGTCATTGAAGCCTACACTCAGTTAGCTGAAATAATTTCTTTTCATGTTTGCCGCAGGACATCTCAAGAATAAAATGAGGTATAGCCTTGAAACCTTAGCGAAGCCTATTACGCGACACGAGGTGTGGCGTATTCCTACCTTGTAATAAGAGCAAGATGTAACTGATCTCTTCTCACACTTAACGTTCTTGAAACTGCTCGCTCGGTACTTCAGAAGATGACGATGACGCACATATAGTTTCAACTGCAATTGCTGAATCAGAAAGGGAGAGAAGAATTGTCGTAATTGGTGATGACACAGATTTATTGGTCTGATCGATTGTTTGAATTCCAAGAACACCAAGTAGGGGTAACTAACAAGAAAAACTAACAAGAAATGGCCACCGCGTTGGAGAAATTTCAACACAATACTTTTGGGAGATGGAGTATGCCTTGTTGGCATTCGCTTTACAGTAACATCAATTTATAAAAAGGTAATAGCGGATTTAAAAAAGCGTTAGGCAATTATAACCTTCGTGCAAACCCGCTTACATTATAAGATCAGATATAGCAAGGTTCAGTCCTAGCCATCTTGCACGAACCGCGGCTTGCGCGTGTGCATGACCGACCATCCAATCCACACGAAAGCACGTAGCAGTCTACGTCAATAGTAGTATTGTTTTTGTGGTTTCAGCGTGTTATGAATCAGTTTATATTGGAATTGGAGCGTGAACGTTGGTGGCCGAAACATACTCGGTTATATCGAGAGAGGTGTTGGATATTTGCGAAAGGTGGGGGACTATGTCATCTTCTGAGAGTAACAAATATATTTCAAAATAAGACAGACAGTCGTCAACAGCCAATGCCAATCACAAATAATGTGCTTGATCCATGCGTTATAAAAACATTAGGAGTTGTGTCGTAATTAAAGTGAGCCAGTAATAATAATCCAAATAAATTTCTTTATTGCCAATTCAGTATAAAACCGTTTTATAGCATGTGTCAAGATTATACACAAAACTACAAAAACCTACAACATTCAAACCAATTGAAATATCAGCGCTTAACGAGAAATTGTGCTGTATTGCTTCATTCGTTCATACTGTAAAATGTCATTGACACAAAAATTCTGAGGTCGCCTTTAGACTTCTTTAAACGATTCTGGAGCCGGTTAAAAACGACGTGACGTCTGCCTGTGACACTTCTCTGGACTGATCGCGATGTCTTGTGCCATTACCTTGAACGTCTGCCTCTAATCAAGTTACAATTGAAGCTATAATATATAGGATGGTTTGCATCATGTAAATACGGGCAATGTCAATAGCCGTAGACCCGTCAAGAATCTCTACACTACTGTGTTAGTGAAAAGTTCAAGTTTACAAACTGATGGGTTTTTTACAAATCATAAAGATGCAGGAAATCTAAATTACCACAGCAGCCCAAATAATTATCCCATAAGATAAGTGTGGAATATCTTACCAAAATACGTTACCATGAGAATTCTTTTCGAACAGTGTATTGAAAGACTTTTTAGTAGAAAAATGCTGGACGAAACTCTTGCACATACACTATTGCTCCAAGTCAACCCTTCATCCAAGTGGAGAACGTTTGCACATACACTGTTGCTCCAAGTCAACCCTTCATCCAAGTGGAAAGCGTCAACGTTGCACATACACTGTTGCTCTAAGTCAACCCTTCATCCAAGTGGAGCGTGAACGTTGCACACACACTGTTGCTCCAAGTCAACCCTTCATCCAAGTGGAGCGTGAACGTTGCACATACACTGTTGCTCTAAGTCAACCCTTCATCCAAGTGGAGCGTGAACGTTGCACACCACTATTGCTCCAAGTCAACCCTTCATCCAAGTGGAGCGTGAACGTTGCACATACACTGTTGCTCTAAGTCAACCCTTCATCCAAGTGGAGCGTGTACGTTGCACACACACTGTTGCTCCAAGTCAACCCTTCATCCAAGTGGAGCGTGAACGTTGCACACACACTGTTGCTCCAAGTCAACCCTTCATCCAAGTGGAGCGTGTACGTTGCACATAAGTTGTTGCTCCAAGTCAACCCTTCATCCAAGTGGAGCGTGAACGTTGCACACACACTGTTGCTCCAAGTCAACCCTTCATCCAAGTGGAGCGTGAACGTTGCACATACACTGTTGCTCCAAGTCAACCCTTCATCCAAGTGGAGCGTGAAAGTTGGAGGCGTGAACATACTCGGTTATACCGAGGTATAGAGTATTTGCGGAAAGTGTCATCCTCTCCTGAGAGGAACTAATGCATTTCCAAATAAGACAGTCAATCGTCAACAGCCAATACCTAGGATTTTGGCACAGTCGGTCTCATTCAGAAACTCATCATCTATCCTGACAGCCAGCCTGTAATGGGAACACTGACATTTCAGAAAATGTCGATGTTTTAACCCTGTTGCTGACCCGGATATGCAGATCGCTGCGGTGTGTGCAGTCTCGCACGCCCCGCCTCACGCAGTTTATCGCCGGTGCTCGCTCGTAAACCAACCTCAGGCGAGACTCCCAAGGTGAGCCATAAACGCACGTGAACGCCGTAAAACCATTCTTATCACTCAATGAATGATGGTGTTATCACCGCAGACCCTCCTTCACAACCAATCACACGGCTTCTCTTCACGACCTTGTATGTGTACAAGTAGGCCACAACACTTCGAAAATCAGGATAGGACCTTAAATATTCTTTCTGGTGCAACAGACAAACTTCTTTGTCTGCTCAAGAAGTTTTCATGAGCAGTCGGGAAAAGTTGAAATGTGATTGTGTGGCAGCCATTTTTATTAACTTTTTGATCATACAGTGCATACTCAGGATAAATGGGCACATTAAAAAAAGAAAAAGAAGAATTGCCTGTATGAAAATTTAAAAGAGTATTGTAAAGTTGTAATATAATATGTACCACTTTGCTGATAAGAGATTGGTCGAGGAAGCGATCTGAGGGCTCCAGTTCTACATTAAACGATTATTGTAATTTGTACAAGTTCTGTAGAAAAGGGACTACATTTATGTGTTTTTAAAGATTGGAAATTTCTTTATTCTCTTTTAAGCCTCAGCCTCAGCTCTTAGGCTATTCTGGCTTGTTTTTGGTCGCTGTGGTGTTATTCCTATCATGATTGGACCTTCCCGGGATTTGAACCCGTGATCTCTCAGTTAGAGAGCCGTGACTGGATCCACTAATTTACGTTAAAAACTAAGAACTAGGAACGTTAAAAATTAAATTCCTTAAAACACAAAGTTTTTATATTTTTGAAGTTTGAAGGTCCAAAACGAGGACCTGCATTTGTGGCATATATTTGTAGTCTATGGAAAATCAAAGTTTTGTGATCGTTTCAAAATGATCAAAGTACGAAACGCGGCGACGCTGAAAATTCTCATAACATAAATTATTTTATATTTTGATGGATTCGTAAGTTACGTACTGGTAGGCCTACTATTAGATAATATGGAAAAGTTTTTAAAGTGCTCGTCTTTCAATATCGAAACCAAAATCGAAAGCTACTTTATACTCGTTTTTTCTCAATTACGGGTCGACTGTTTGACATAGTGCTCTATTGTACGCTTCTTGCAAGTGCAACGTTAGGCCCATGCTTGTAATTGGGAATATAAAATTCTCGTGAGACAAGTGAGATGCTGCCGATTTTGAAATCACAGAATATATTCCCGAAGTCACGATGAGACGGACTGTATGCTGATCGCGAGTGTCGTGTAAGGGTTGTTAAAATTTTCCGCACAACTTCTCTTCTCTCTGCAGTGATGGCTGGAGGTGAGCATGGATCATACGATATCCATGTCGGTCGTCGTCAACTCGTTAACGAGCAAACTCGTCCGAATATAGACTTCTTTGCGATTGGTATCACGGAGCAACTTTCTTCTCACTTGTTAATGACCTCGTTTTCCGTGAAAAGACCAAAAGTCTCGAGAATGTATTGAGATAATGAAATACGATAGCTCTACATAGTTTATAATAATTTATTGGAATTGTTCATTGTCCGGTTATATATTGGGCACACACTTTGGAAATATCCTGAAATGTGATTTTTTGAGAGTTTGTTGTTTATAAATTTGATTACAACGGAGTTTCAGACTATTCGAAGGGCAAAAAGCAATAGTTCAATTCATCCCGCGTGAAGGAAACAGGATTTTTTCGGACATTTGCCATCAATCAGTGAAACAAAAAATCAGTAACACTACGTTTCGAGGTCTGCAATCTGATCTCTTCTTCAGGTAAATAACTCGTTACGAAATCCCGCGTGTAAAATTGTTATCATTATCACTCGAGGGGTAGGTTGTAATGGACAAATGATAAAAAGTATCCATTACTTGCCATATTTTACCACAAGGTCTCTTTGTCGGCTTCGAGGAATGTTGGTTGTCACTGAAAAGCTCGTGCTTATGCCCAGCCCAGGGGTTTGGTTACTCTGTGGAGAGACGTCTTTTTGCTCCCAGGACCCCTATGGCTAGACCATTTTTTGTACGAGCGGTTTTTGTCAGAACCCGAGTCTGAATCTGGCGCCCTCTCACTCAACAGACTCTCTGCTTCTAAATACTGGACACTGGAGTGGAGAAGTGCTGGAGACTACAAAACTACAAAAATATTACAAAAAAATGTGTGTGAATAACCCATGATTTTAATAGGACACAACTTTTCTGACATGCACTGTTGTAATACAAATTATCCCTGGAGGAATAAACATACTATCTATTCCAATACTTTAAACTCTAAATTTATCACTATAGTTTCGGCTAAAAATACTCAAATGTGTATGATTTATGAAAGTCGTAATAAAGCCACGATTGTGACATTGCTGGTTCCACGCGAATGCTTACAAAGGACTCCAAGATATTATTTTACTCAAGAGTCTGCTCGGGGATTATTGTTGGTGACAGTACAATACCTTATATTTATACAGGATTCTGAATAACCGTGGTCCGCCCTTTGGAAGACTAGATATTAACATTTTATATCATAGCTAGTGCAGTACTGTTGTGTAACGCAGATAAATAAAATCAGAAATTACTTAATAGATGTAAACGATTTTAAAGTTTATTTAGTAACAAAACAAACCACGGTTACCAGTATGTATAAGCTAATTCAGATCACGTAACTTAGTGATCATTAAATTTATTTCATTATAAACTATCCCAGTTGCCTTCTTCCGTAATCAATATCATTAAAACTCAAAGTGTATATCACTTCCAAACGCCTTCTTTAGTTTAGACTTAGATAGTACGTTTCAAAAATTTTAATTTGTAATAGTAAGCTAAAATTAACTTATATAGATTCCAACATTTTAAAACTACTGGTAAAACAAAAGCAGTTACATAAAAATTCAAAATGTTATTGCAATATTGAAAAGAATATTATTACAATTCTGTATTCTTGAAACATAAAATAAACGTCAAATTGATAAGACGTTTTTCAAAGAGTAAAGAAATCCATTTTGATTTTTCCAAGAAAACGAGAAGTGAAAAGTTTTCGACGGTTTACAGATACAATAGGGAATTTAATGTGCGGTATGTTGATGTTGGCAGCAGTGGTGGAGGGGGAGGAAGAGGGCGTTCCCCCTCTCCTTCCCCTTCATCGAGTCTAGAAGCTGCAGCTGTTGGGTTCGCTCAGTCGAGTTGTGTCGTGCACCACTGGTGTCTTCGTGTTATGATTTCTTGTGCCTGTAACTCCACCGACCTTCACTGGATTTCCATGGTGATTCGATCACCCGCGACAAGGCTTGAGCTGACAGCCACCGGTTACCAGGTATGTTCTGACAGTGGACACCCCCGTCTAGTGCCGACATTTTGACCCGGCTATACCCCCAATATGCTGGGGTGGTTTCCAGAACCGATAATAATTTTAATCCAAGTGTGGAATACTTTTTTATTGTTATTTGAAATTGTTAAGTGTAGCTTATTTTTATAATTTCCAATTTTAACTTTGATTTATCATTGGAATTGTATTGATTTAATATGCCTCATGAAATTAATTTTAAAGTACAAAAACCTCGTGAGAAAAAAACGTATTACTGATTAAATAGAAAGAGAGGAAATTAAATTAAAAAGTAGTTATTCAGTTGTATTTTAGTCGAAGTATAAATCCGCAAGATAAAGTGCTGAAAGCATGAAGTATTCTGCCAAGTTTTATTCCAGTCCAGTCAACAAAATTCATGCACAGACAGGAAATTTGAATTATAGCTGACTATCAGTAGTGTTTCGTTAGTTCCGGGTTCGTACCATTAACTAGGCCAGCCACGAAGCTGCCCACCATTTGTTTGACCAACTGAATTTCTGTCATTCACAGTGTTATTTTATTTCTTTATAATACAATATTTAACTTTTATCAACCAATTAGAACCATTAAGCGTCTATCCTTTTTTTCTACTATTGCGACATTTTGTACAATAATTCATTACGGAATTTAGTACATTTTATCATACTATTAGTGAAATCTATTCCTCAACAAATATTAAGTAAAAGCATGTTTCAATTTTAGCAAATTACTTGTATTATATTTAGTAACATAATTCTAATTAGGCTAGTAAGACTGAAAGTTTGCAGGGTCTGCTGAAAGGTGTCGGGTATTTTTAGAAACTCCCGAACGAGCAGGATAATTAAATGCAAATTAATTTGGGAACAATTAACTAGGAACGAGATTTCCAGCTTGTGCATTGTAGGCCCGTGTAATTGGAGCAGCGAAGAGACGACGCGCTGTTTGACCTACTTTAGCCTACAAGCTCCTCACCTTGCCCCTAAAACAGCTCGGCCGTGTTCTAAACGTATGAATGTTACGCCCCTTATAATGAGTTCTGTAATTTACCGCGCGGGGGTGATAAAACCACAGGAAAACTACATATCACAGTCTGTAAACCACGATCTTACGAAATCTCGTTTAATACAAAATGAGCATAAAAAATAAACTGTGACATGTTTATTTATAATATGATTCATTCTAAAAAAGAAAAAAAACTGGGCACTTTATGTTTACTGACCAGATGTTATAATCCTAAATATTAGTTAGGATTGCATAATATTTGTGTTAATGAAATATGAATACATACATATTAATACACTGTTGTATATAAAATAAAATATTCAAATATCTTTTCACTTCCGAAGGTCACAAATATAAAGAGAATTTTTCACAATATGACGTAACAATATTACCACAGATAATTAATTGCATCGTAAATAGGCTAGTTATACGTATTGAAAAAGAAAAAAAATCCCTCATATTAATCCATATTTGATTTAAACAATCAGCACGGTTCTGTTTATTTTTATCTAATACATCCAAAGCAACACGTTCAATAATTCTGGAAGGACTTCCGTAGCATTTAAGTGTTAACAGGAGTGTTACGCGAGCAGGTGCGTGCGTATGCGGCATAATGCCTCGGTGATTTTACGGCATAATGTGACAAACAAGGGACAATAACCGTAACAATCACGTTGCCTTTTTATTACGCAACTAACGTAAGGAGAGCGGACTTTGTGGGGAGCGGACTGTCTCAAAGACATAGTCCTTCTCGAGCTGACTACTAATTAATAACCAATTACGTCCTGTGTTAGCGACAACATGGTAAGTGAACAAATACGATGTCAAAGTTATTTTTATAACAGTTCGGAGGATACAGAAAGAAACGTATTAGTTCACTGACCGCTGAATGTTCTTGGACGTAGGCTACGTACGAGAAATAAATGAAATACATTTTTTCATTGATAGTCTCGAAAAGAGCGTTATAGATCCATTTATATCCTGCGGTAACTCATTTTTTAACCGCACAATATCGTGCGTGATCAGTGACGTAGAGGTTTTACCGTCCAGCATGGCCGACTGGTCGACGTACGTGATGGAATTGTAACAAAAGTTACAATGTAACATAAAATAGTGATTCAACCAACACGTTTTTTTTAATGAAACGAAGAGACGAAATAACGTAAATAACTATTGAATTGTATTGGAACATTTAAATTCAGGTTAATTTATTTAGTATATTTTGAATTCTGATTTTGAAAAGTCCACTCCTCACGAATTTGAGAAAAGAAGGGCAAGCCGTCTGAAAATAATTGGGGTTTCGAATGGAATATTACCATCAAAAAGAGGAATAGGTGTTTGGTGACGTGTTTTTTTTTAAATTTCAGAGGTACTTAATGTATTTCTCTGAAGGAGAAAAATATTAGTACATTTTCTAATCACCCCGTGAGGAGTTGGGAATTTGCAATAGTGTTTTTTTAATAATGAAGCTCGTAAAAACCTGTTGAAGATAAGAATGTGCGTTTTTACATTATGGGTGTACAAAATATAACTAGAGAATGAGACGTTTTTAATAATTTATGACGAGTTAATCTTTTAATTTATTAATCAAATTTAGTTTTTTTTAATCCTGTGGTTTTAAATGAATATTACTTGTTAAGGACGTTACGCTTTTTAGTACAAACATTTTGCTCCATATCCAATGGGTTACTTACGAAATACCTCAACAGTTACTTTTTTGTCTTCAGGAAATGTCTTAGTGTTTCGATTTTTTTTTTTAATAACCTGACGAAATATCGATTTGACCTGAGTATTTAGTGTTTTAAATACACTAAAAGTTTATATCGAGTTTGTTCTGATAGTGCTGTAGACTGTAGAGTGTATAAGCGGGCGTGGCGTGGCCTGGCGTGCACAGTTCGGTACGTTATCTGGTGAGGACGTGTACAGCAGGCTAATCTGTAATCAACATTTAGACGTTTGTTGATTGTTTAGGCTGTGGCGTAAATGGCGGCATGTTTCAAACGCTTCGCTGCTCGAATATCGGCAGCCACAGTTACTATTATTTTGTTTTGTGTCAACGACTTGATGTTGTGTGGGTGCGACAGAGGAAACAAACTCATCAACGTTGAAATTAATCAAAATCTGTATCAAATGGTAACTATGATTAATTACGTTAAAATTATGTCGTTATAAAATGAAATGAGTGGGGTATCGCTCCAATATCACTTTGTTATTCTAGGAGTTCTACTCGTAATGTAAGTACTTATATTGTGTCTAAATTGAACAGTTACTATATGTAAATGAATTGTTTGTATAGTTGTTTTACTACAAGTTCATTTTTTACTTTTATATTATTTATGAATTGTATAAAGCAAATAAATATATATAGTAAACCAATTATGTCAAAATTGTATAAACAATAAAACCGTACAAATTTAGAAAATAAACCACAAAATTCTTTTAAAAATATTGATAAAGTAAATATATTGTGAATTAATATTTTAATTTTTGTTAACAACTAATTGAAAGGTTAGCATTCCAAAAACTACTTTCCAATATGTGCAAGATAAAACTGAGGAATGCACTCCTATATAAAAACAACGTTATGTCCACAGTGTTGTACCTTGTAGATTTATTACTCTTTTTGAAAATAGTTACACTTTATATTTTAGATCATAACATTACGTTACTAAAAAATAGCATACGCTATTAGATTATTATTCCCCACTTAGACATCTAACTGTATTTTGCTTCATATTAGTAGAATACTAATTATTCATTGATGATAATGAAAAGGAACATGCTTGCCGTGTAATAGTAAAATTTGCAATTCCATTTCCAGAAATGAAGGATCCGTTATCTTACTGGTGTTTAAAAGTATTTCAACATTTACCACCGGAAATTGTGAGTTAAAATTCTGAATTGTTAGGAGCGTAAACTTCCATTTCCGGCGTTAATACTCGCCGTGTAATAGTTGCGACAAGAAAACAACAATACGGGTTTTGGTTTGGCTCACTTTAAACTCGATGTTATATTGGTAACGAATAATGGTTTTGATAGACAAAAATCTGTAGATATTCTCCTCTCCACACCGAACTTTAAAATCGACACTCTCTTCTTCGAGATACCGTGAGTGCTTCTGATTGTTGATACACGTGATACACGTTCGATTGTCCGATATTTGCATAACTAATGAAAACAACTATAAATTCCAATACTGTACAATGTATTGCCTAGTCTGTAAAGGCAATATTCTGAGAGTCAATTAACATTGCCAATCCACGTGTGTGGTCAATGACAAAGAGGAAAGTAATATGATAATTTTTGGCATTTTTTTCTATTTTATCAATTCTTCTTTTTGCTTTAAAGAGATATTAAAAATCCTGAAAAGTAAACTGTCTAGCAGGTACCTAACTTCCTAATTGTAAAATCGAATAGACTACATGTATGTTCTTGATTATATTTTCCAATCTATTTCGAATTCAATAATTACACTCAAAACGAAACCCATGATCTTAGAACCTTGGAATAATTAAACTGTAAATCCGTCGTCAGGACATTCGTAACAAAACTTTATTGCAGTCTTAAAATGTTCAAAACAAGTTGGAGTGTAAGATATTGTCGTAAACACCACAAAACACTTGACCTCCTTTAACTTTTTTTTATTTTCAAGTACTAAATATTTGAAGTCTTGAATTATAGGCGGCTTACTTTGGTACATCGTGTAACAGGTTTCAACAAATGTCGAACCAAACTTCCGTTCCGATCGCATTGACGATTACTGTCTTTCAATCAGCATGACGTCATTATTGTTATCAGCCGGTAGACTGTAACAATTAATACCGCAGAACAATCAGTAGAGAGCGATCTTATCATCAGCGCACGAGAACGTGTCTGCTATAAATATAGTTCTATAACATGTTTTCCCCATCGTCTGTGTTAATAGGAAATTCCTGTTAGTGCCGTCGAATTTAACTAGTTGTAGATAACGTATTTCGAAGATCTTAGTCCTGAAACCTTTCCTGAATGCAGGAAAATTGGAAAATTATTTTGATTGTTCCACGAGGAGTGAAGGATTTAAAGCAAAGTTTATGACATAAATAAGACCCAAGGTTTAAATTGTTGAAGAAGAGGATAAGAAATTTGCAAAGTATGTGCATGAGAGATGACGGTGGAATAATTTATATTCTTAAAAAATATAATATCCCACCTCCTGAAGCACCCATACTGCAAAGAAATTCTAATTTTGATCATCAGCCGTTTTTATTTGGGTCTAGTTTCAAAATCAGGTCTGTGTGTGTGGTGGTCAACAAAGTCTCTACTTTTTCTGCCTTCAGAAAATTGATCTTACTATGAATTTAAACTAAAAAAATATTGTTTCAACCATAAGTCATTTGCACAACCTTAATTTGTGTAGCCTACGTCAGGTTTAATAAATGATATCTTTATATTTTTTTTCCAGCATAATGCATTGGCTCAAAGTTCACGAAGTCTGACTATACTAGAATAACCCATGGCAGTCAAATTGTTAAATATTTACGATATCTAGTACACTCTAAAGTACCATACGCCTTTTGGAATTTAATAAAAAAATAATGATTTATTACTCCCTTTTTATACAAGCAAAGTACATGTAATAATTTCTTACAAATTCAATCTGCCACGTTATCAAGTTATGTGGCAGCTATTTACAAAAAAAAAAAAAAAAACAAATCAAAAATGCACAAAAACCAAATAGACAAATAGTCAATAGACTTGTTGACATACTGAGAGTCCAGCACATAATAACTAAAGGATTTTGCTCAGTGGCGTCAGCTACAATTTTAACAAATATACACCAGTATTAAGAAGGAAAATGATAAATACAAATACAGATAGTAAAACAAAGAGCAGTATTATGTTTTAAATCATGTTTATAATAATAACCAGACTATATTACAAAGATTACAAAATACAGTATTATCAAAACTAATTGATTGGATATGTGCACTGTTGCAAGAAGGATAAATGATAAATACAAATACAGACAGTAAAACAAAGAACATAATATTAGAACAATGTTTATAATAATAACCAGACTATATTACAAAGATTACAAAAGATTGTCAAAGACTGATTGATTAGATATTTGCACTATTGCAACACTTCCTTAAGAAATTCCAAGTTTTCATGCACAAGTAGCCATATCTTAAGGTTCTTGCTAAAACTTCGCCTAGTTCTGAATAATTTTAAGATGCTGGGGCAATTTATTAAAACACTTGTCTGAAAATGGATTTATTATTAACCTCGGGTAATCTAAAAACCAGTTGTCGAGAACTTCTAATGTCAAGTTAAATATACGCTACGAATAAGCCGGAAGGACAACATTTCGCTGGGCCCTTGCTTGTTTCAACATGACCCGTGACAATATTCCGACGCGCAGTTGGAAGACCTGAGGCGACATCAAGTGAAGTGAGTTGCACAAGCGTTGCTGTGTTATCTGTCGGGTCTAGGTTATATAGGTCGACTGACATAATAGTGGAATGGCGGCGTAGCCGTCATCAGGGGGCGGGATTGGTTCATCGGCTGCTAGATATCTATCGGCATCACTGGTCAAATTCAAAATGGAGTCTAGAGAAGGGGAAACTTGTATAAAGAGTGTATAAAACTTTTAGTCTTCGACCTCATCCATGCGGGCGAAGTGTGATGAGGTCCAAGGGATTATTTTATGTAGTTTTGAGGTCCAACGCTAGTTGACCTTATAGTAGACTCCACAGAAGGTAGCCTAAGCGCTCACTTTTCCCGTGCCTCAATTATGAATGTGTTATATCTTTTGTAACTAGCACAATTAAAAATAATACTTAACGGGAGTGTCAGGTAAATTTTACTACCCCACAGGACTTCAAAGGACTTTTCATCAGATCGGATCGTAATTTGGACCTACGAAAGTTCTAACGTCCTCTTGTTCGTGCATTAGTCCCATGTCGGCTAAACACGGTAGAAACTTTGTAACTCCGAACGGGAGACGGTAACTGCCGCTACTTGTCACTCGAATCAATCTCCAGCCGAGGCACGCGCGTGCCGCTGCGGAGCAGAGACAAGACACTAGAGATTGCGTGCAATATTGCCTTGTCGCTTCCGATCGAAACATAATTTACCTCTGCTTGCGTGCAGCAATTCTTATTTAATACAGAGAGGCTTTGCAAAGGTTGCTGCTATTTGGACGGACTCCAACTTGTTGAATCCAACTTTCGTAAGAATTTACAGAGGTAACATTTGTTTCCGCGAAATTCGTTTTTTTGTTCCAAATGTGATTTTGTTCCAAACGAATTTTCCTGCAATAGACAGTCAAGGTTGGGCGATTGATTACATTTACGTCTCGCTGGGTTGGGAATTGTTAACGCTAAGGACTATAGAATCACGAGACATTGTGCTAGTGTATAAAGCCCCCGAGTAAGAAGAGTATTGTTCATAATTAATCTTTACGTTACGATTTTCAACGGTTTCAGCCACAGATGTGTCTGATTAGAACTGAGAGAGCTCGCGTAGGCTGTTGTGATTACATCCCCTCGCCGCGCGGAGGCCATTGACTTGGGGTTGCCAGACAGAACACCCTCCTCTCTTCTTTTATCTTGTTACTGCAATAAGGAACCAGGATAGCTTTTCTTTCGAGGTTCAACATCGGTATTTTTCATCACGTGGCCGGGTTTCGTTTGTTATTTAACAGTTTTTATACAGTTAACAGGACGCATGGGCGTTCTTGTACACTGTCACGACTTTTGAGGTTATCCGTCGTTCAATGAAACTGATGCGGAAGATGGCGGCAGACAGCTATTTTAGGTTATGTCACACGCTCGCCTGTGAAACCGTAATGGATGGGCAAGTAGCTGTCGTCGGCTTGTCCCAATTTAACCTGCTGTCATCCTGATTGAATGTCCAGGTGGTAACCAAAACTGGCAATGCCGTAATAATTGTTTATTACCTGATACTGTACCGGTATATTAGTACAAAGTAAACACAGCACGTTTACATCACAGATAAAAATAACCAAAGGTAAATAGTTCGGGCGTAATATTAGTAATTCGGGGAAATTCCTAACAAAATTAATAGGACCAAATTAATTTAGGCTCATTGAAAATTTTCTACTTGATGAATCTACAAGAACGTAAATCTAATCTGAGAGAGGTTAAATCTGACAATAATGTCGGCTCGGATGAAAGGAGTGGAGTTCTATAATTAGGCGGGCAGTAGACGGCGGGCGGCGTGCGTGGGCGGTGCGTGCGCGTGCGGAGGCGGTGGCAGCGCCGCGACGCCCGATCAATAGCCAGAAACACGTGGACGCTCCGTGTCGGGTGGGAGGGGAGGGGGGTTGATGCTCCTCCACGCCTCACGTCCTACCGTAGACCTGACTGCACCTCGGGCACTGGGGTCGGATATCCATGGGATATCCAGGACAGGGACAATACCGAGATCGGTTCTTTCATTTCCGATAGAATTTTAAAATTATTTTGCTGCATAGTTTTGGTTTTACAGTTGAACATTTTATAAACGAAACATGTATTTTGGTTTCACGTCAACTTGAGATTTAAATCGAAACATTATCTCCTACATTTGCGTAGGGATTTTCCATATAAATTATAATTTTTGAAACATATTTATGGCTATCCAGTGCACCAGCTTGCTAACTAAATTTAATATAATTCAAGTATTTGACTGTCTTAAGTATATTTAAAATCGTTACGTTTTGCCAAATTCAGTAATCAACTTATTTGGCCGTAACGGAGCATTTTTGTATTGTAAAAGTTGTTTTATTGGACAGTTTTCCAAATTTGAAGCCTCGCTCACGTCTACTAAGGGTACTTAAGAGTGGGATTATAAAATCATCACATAAACACAACACTGTACTTGTGAGTTTAATCTTATTTCAACTGGTTGAACTTGAAGGGATCAACAAAGCGATTTCGCAATAGAGTTTGGAGAGATTCATGTGCTTAAACAAAGTTGAGGATATACCTTCTCTCACTAACGATAATCGCATTTTAAGATAACGTGAAAATTCACCATGTGACGTTGTGAATAACAACATTATGTGACGAGTTGGGAGAGATTCATGCACCTAAACAAAGTTGAGGATATACCTTCTCTCACAAAGACAGTTCCATTCGAAGATAACGTGAAAATCCACTATGTGGCAATGTGAACAACAACGTTATGTGGCTAGTTGGAAGAGGTCCATACGCCTAAACCAAGTGATGGATATATATTTTCTCTAACTAACGATAGTCGCATTTGAAGATAACGTGAAAATCCACCATGTGACATTGTGAACAACAACGTTATGTGACGACCAGGTGACGAGCCACATCCACATCCGTCCTCTGACGTCACTATGACGCATGTCGGCTTTATTGGTTTCATCTGACACTATCCATTCTTACAAAATATGCACAGATGAGCACTGAATTTGTATCCAGTACGGTTAGAATTTGTTATTCGAACCAGAATGTGTTATTCAAATATATCTTATAATAATGGAAATTTGTTTAGGCTACATTCCATGGCTGTGACTGTCATCATCCTGGATGTACTCTACTAGTTATCTGCCAGTAGCAAATCTGAGGCCTCACTTTTAACTTGGGGATGAAATTTAAACTTGTTTAATGATTCGCACGTTTTCAGTATAGAATACGTGTCTCAGTTTCAGTGCTAGCAAAGTTACAGTTTGATTATCAGTTAATAACAATGGGTTAATAATTTATATTCAACAAAGTGTTTCTTGCGGGATGATCTATACTGAAAATAAATTGTAGACAATGTATTTTTACAAATCATTAGCATTGAGACAGCAACAGTTTTTATAACGAAATGAAGTTATATAAGGAATTTTATTTACTTAAAAATCCTACTTCAAAACATTTAGTTAAACCATTACCATTAGAATGTAGAGAACACAACAACAGTTGCAGGATGTGAGTTGTTAACGGTTATTTCTAAGGATATGTGCATAGAAACAAATGTGGTGTGTGTTTAGGTTGAAGACAATTCGATACGTAAGCTGTATGTACAAGTATCAAATCAACTATTCCTTAGCAATCCAAACAGTTACAAATAAATGCCTAGATTATATAATGGTATATTTAGTTTCCTAGCCCCTGGGGTTGGGCCTGGTGCTGGAGCCAGACAACCCCGACCCTGCCTGCAGCCCCGTTTCTACCTGCCTGGGGGCCTGAGGGTGGACAGGGCGGGTCCGCCAGCTGTCACGTTTATCTCCACAATGCAGGAAAGGTTCAGTTTTTGTTGGCACTGTCTTTGTTGAAACGCCCTCGTGAATTGTCAGGAACGTTCACAAGAGAAAAGGTTTCTTGGGTCTTCAGTGTCGAAATACACAAAGTTCTAGAATCCACCCACTCTCCCAGTTGAAAACAAATTCCCTAGCGGCTAGGAATGTCTTAGTTGGCCTCTCTCCCGGGGTGGTTATGGAATAGAAAGCTTCCTGGAACCACCCTCCCCGAGGAACAAAAATCGCTCACAACGTCCAGATGGAATTTAGTGGGAAACTAATTTTGGCAAGCGCATATTTTGGATAATAATAAAGAAATTAAACTTTAAACTGATATTTTGTACATACACCAATCATGGATTCTTTTCAACTCCTATGAAACCATATTTTACCAAATTATCAAACCCATTTCAAGACAATCCACAAATGTTTAACCTTCACTGTCATAAAAAGATCCTTTGTCTGATATGGGCCATCACATAAACGCCTAGACTCTGATCCGCCCTTTGTTTGGTTGAATTGTTACTTGGCAAGGATAAATTAA
This sequence comes from Homalodisca vitripennis, assembly GCF_021130785.1. Classification (NCBI taxonomy): domain Eukaryota; kingdom Metazoa; phylum Arthropoda; class Insecta; order Hemiptera; family Cicadellidae; genus Homalodisca; species Homalodisca vitripennis. Next base: position 38,635,607 of record NC_060211.1, on the reverse strand, counting down.
AATCGTGAAAAGTACTTTCTTAAGTTCGTTACTCGTTTCTACAAAGGACAACGATCGAACGGAGACTTAAAATTATTTATAAATGCTGTGGAGATCAATCCATAGGAACATATGCAATTACACGATGTTATACAAATAGTGTAGGCGACAGTCTTGCCGGTATAGGCTATACTTTGTAGCCGTTCAATTACATGATATTATACAAATAGTATGGGTTACGGTCTTGCCGGCATACCCTTTGTAGTCGTTCAATTACACGATGTTATACAAAAAGTGTAGGCGACAGTCTTGCCGACATACCCTTTGTAGTCGTTCAATTACACGATGTTATACAAAAAGTGTTGGGTTACAGTCTTGCCGGTATATATTTTGTAGTCGTTCAATTACACGATGTTGTACAAATAATGTGGGTTCCAGTCTTGTCGGTATACACTTTGTAGTCTACCCAGTGCTTGGATATTACATTTCATTGACTTTTATTACACAGCTTTAATTGTGATATAATAGTGAAAGGCGCTGCATACTTCTTTTAAAACGATCCTAGTGTCTGGAAATGAAATTTCAATAAGCCGTTTAGAATGTACACAACGGACGGGCAATCTTACTAATGTAAACACTTTAGAAAGGTCTATGTAAATGAGTGAATACATAATCTATACGCCTCCCCGGACTGTGGACATGAATAATTTAGTTCACACTGATCTACCAGTTTCATGTCATATTTCCAGTGACATTTGTTGGCCGTAGCGACTTGTTCTTTCACTGGAAATTTGTATCACAGTCTATCAGATACAATTTTAAAGTATTTAGTGCTTTTTTCCGCTTACAATGTAATATATTATTTTTCGTACTGTATTCTACACTGCATTGTTAACTCATAATGGACGTGTTAGTAATAATACCCATGGTTCCTTCAGCAATGGGTGTTTCGTTACTAGTTTTGTAATACAACACTGGTACGTGTTACATCGGTGTACCATAAGACCACAGAACAAAACTTAATAATTTTAAATTTAATAGGCATAATTCCAATTGAAGTATTCAACTGGTACATTTCAAACTAGTTGACAATAACAAACAAACATTTTATTGGTATTTAACAACGTTAAGTTGTATCATCTAGGTAAATCGAATATAACCATTTTTTAACTAAGCGTGTTTACTACTGATATATTACTATTTAAAAAATAAATAATATTACATTTAAATGATTATAACCTTGGAGGTATCGAAATAATTTATGAGTAAAATGTTTAAAATGTATAACGTGTTAAACCTAAATTTTTAATTCAGTTAATTATGTAATGGTATGTTCCATAAATTTAAGTTTAATTGATGTTACAAGTATACTACAAAATGTTAGGCTTTAATAGGAGGAATTATATCCCCCCCCCCCAAGGTCACTGTCGAGTCCCAAAATTACGAGAAACTTCGCGCTATACTACTATATTTCGTGTGGAACGATCGTACACGAAAGATGTACATTGTTGGCTCCAATATTGTTTCAATCTTTACAATCGTTTTCTTTTGTGACTTGGAAAACCATGTAACACGAAATAAATGCTAGGCAGCCTGTTTCTAGTGCGGTACAGTCCAATGTCGGGTAAACCGCGACACGATGACGTCACGCGCTCGTCACTGTCACGATCTAGGCTGGGGCCTCGATCTTGTGACTCTTATAGTCAGTCCACTTTTACTCGTGCGAATTACGACTGTCGAATAGCACAGTCCAATGTCGGATAAACCGCGACACTATGACGTCACGCGCTCGTCACTGTCACGATCTAGGCTGGGGCCTCGATCTTGTGACTCGTATTTTTACGTTCCTGCCTCTTATAGTCAGTCCATTTTACTCGTGCGAATTACAACTGTCGAATAGCACAGTCCAATGTCGGATAAACCGCGACACGATGACGTCACGCGCTCGTCACTGTCACGATCTAGGCTGGGGCCTCGATCTTGTGACTCTTATAGTCAGTCCATTTTACTCGTGCGAATTACGACTGTCGAATAGCACAGTCCAATGTCGGATAAACCGCGACACTATGACGTCACGCGCTCGTCACTGTCACGATCTAGGCTGTGGCCTCGATCTTGTGACTCTTATAGTCAGTCCATTTTACTCGTGCGAATTACAACTGTCGAATAGCACAGTCCAATGTCGGATAAACCGCGACACTATGACGTCACGCGCTCGTCACTGTCACGATCTAGGCTGGGGCCTCGATCTTGTGACTCGTTATAGTCAGTCCATTTTACTCGTGCGAATTACGACTGTCGAATAGTGAGTGGACGGTCGAGTAGACGCGGTTTATGTGCTGTGGCGAAGCGGCACACTCACTATCTGAGTCATTATTCCACTGTGACGTAACCGCAGTGCCATGTCGATAACGTCGTTGTCACTATTGTACGTTTTCCTGCCGTGCCGCGCTTCAGCTCCGCCTCTACACAAAGGCGTCTAAACGATTCGACCTTGCGCCGTGACTTTAGCTGTCTCTGACAGTCCGACCTGCCGTCAAAATGAGTGTCAGATACGACACATATGGGCATTCAACAGGTAAATAATGGCGGCTGTGTTTGTTACATTGAAATAAAACGCTCTCATCGTCGTGTAGACGCATTTTAAAACGGTTATCCCTTGTTTATGCTGGTTGTAATGTACTAGATGTATAGTGTCAATGTCAACTCGTGCGACTTCAATTTCAACTATAGAATTTAATAGGAATCATTTGAAAACGTGCTCAAAAGTGTTAATAAAGTTCACAACAAAGCTGGGTTCTCTTTATTAAATGTTATTTTCCTAACAGCATTTTCTTTCAAGAAGAAAACATGGACTAAGTTCTTTGTACAAAGTAAGGAAAGATCTCTTCGCTTCCTTTGATCTCTCTCGCCATTTTATTAAAAGGTGCGATGGGTAAAACGGAAATGCGCCCAGAGACCAATTTGCCTTGTGTTTTAACTGTTCAATTACGTCCTCATCATCTTGTTAATTGGACTTAATTCATTATTGTTATTTTTCGACGATGTTCTGCTGTATATAATGTATTTGGCTTTTTGACCCAGAACCTATTAAACATAGGGTAATACAAGTATAATAATGCTTCTAAGGTTTTATCAGCTGTAAATAAATAATTGTCTTCAGACGTTATATTACAAGTAAAGAATTCGCTAAATCTTAAATCGTTGTTTGCAAAACATGAAAATGCATTGGTCCAGAGTATCAAGCAGCTTTTCAATGTAGGTCACATTGATAGGAAAATAACAAAACAAATAAAGAAAAAAGAGACAGTAGCTAGAAAATATCCGTTCCGAGTCAGTCGGGATAAAATGTAGATGTCATACGTAGCCGTCTCCTCTAAATGTGAAATGGAAGATGCATTATTAGTTTAGATGTTTAATTAAAAAAAGAAAATACAACAAATATTTTTTAAACACTGGTGGGACAATAAATCTTAATATTGCCATGTTGATGTAATAATAAAACCTTCAAACATTTAGAAACTCCCTTAATTTTGAAACCCTACAAGACATGAACGTTATGAGCATATACATTTCTTTGTAAAAATCGGGGACTTGATTTTGTTACAGTTACTTCTAAATTATGTTTTAACATATTCACTTATAACTGTTCAATTGTATGCTTCTATAACTTGAAATGGCCACCATCTCGTAACTTGAAAAGTTATCGGGAAGTAAGTGAGAATAAATGTAGCTTTTACTTAACTTTTTGGAGAATTCTTACACTTTGTTTGGCGCTAAAATGCACAACTTATACACTCGTATATAAACCATCATTTTTCCAAATTTTGAATTACCGCCACCTTAAAACATTGAGAGATGTCTAAAAAAGTGAAAGAATCAAGTTGTTTATTACCTAGTATATTTTAAAAACGTATCGCTTTCTTTCTATACTGGGAGTTAGTCGAGTTACAATTTTTGCTCGAGTGTGAATGTGTGTCGCCACGTTTAAACTTTTTATTTGTTAAGACTGATTTACAAACTCATTCAAACTGTGTCTAAGTACTGGATTTGCACCACGTTTAGTCTTTAATGTTTTAAAAATTCGGCAATAATCTTGCTCACAAGCTCACGTTATATTGTACAAGCCCATAACACTCCGCTCGTGTATACATTTTTGGGATTATGGTAATCTTGGATTCCGGAGTTCATGATCGGAGAGAATGCAAAACATCTCCCGGAAATTCCGGCATGAGGGCGATTACAATAGGACAATTTCAAGGATTTCTTAGAACTGATCTCAACGAGATACTTATCGCTGTTGTTGTATCTCGTCCTTGAGATTTCGAAATGTTCTCAATCACCGCAGTGCAGCGTGGCGTGTATAATCTATTGTCGATATCGACCTATATATATCGCCGAACTTGCAGTTTTCTTTTGTGGGCAGTCCATTGTTATCATTGTCAGCGTGTTTCGTTTGCCATGGTATTGAGCCTTATGCCTTTTCGTACTAATAGAAATTGAGGACTGCCTGTAGTTTTTTTCCATTTTACACAATATGTCGCAATAGATCGTCTTCGACTTTGACCTTGAAAATAGACCTTGCCACCCATATGAGTATTGTGTGCCTGAAATGTTGTGTTGGTTATGTTCAGAAACCTTCAGGTAGCGCTATAATGCTACATTTTTTATTTAGAGTTGTAATGTATCTAAATCTTCAATAACAATCTTATTTGTATGAATGAAATTTAAAATGTTGGGTATTATATAATTATTACTGTAAGTTTACTCAATAAAGCTTGTTTAATACTTTCTTTTGCTTAGTTACTGTTTATTGTTGCCATGTAGCTCGCACCCACGTTTCCAGTATAATCCAACGGATTTTAGTGTTGGATGCAAAATATTCTCACGTACTGAGTAATTGTGTTCAAGTTGACTTAATAAAACACATGAGATGATTAAAAAGTCATTGGTGACAGATACAATGAATTGCGTTCTATAGATCGACAGGCTTTTTAAATTTTCTTGCATTCACTAAGTGATCTCCTTATAACAATCGATTATTTAATTTCCGGACAAGTCCAAGTTGTCCTTTGTTTTTTCGGCTCTATAACGGGACAAAATTTGCTTTCTTTGGAGCAACCGTTCCTGTCTCGGGAGGCTTCTCGTGTTCGCTGTGATCTAAAATAATTCATAATTCACTGGTCATTAACCTACATTACACTATCGGTTATAGACCCGCACATATCGTCCAAGCTCACAACACTCGGATAGTCTTCTCCGACGCGCGGAAAATTACTGACGCTAAAAACAAAAACACAAGTGGAGACAACGCCGGCCCAAGACGCCCTTGCCCGCCTCAACCTTGAGTGGTCGGGTCAAAGACTGGCCGTGACGGGGCAAGTGGAGGGTCACAGAACTGGCGCGGTGTTGTCCGCGGTGGCGGCAACCACCTAACCTCACCTGTGTCAGCTGATACATCGTTTTCCTCCGCGATCAGCTGTTTGTAGTTATATAAATCTCTTGAATGTCAGACCAATGACTGCTGCGTTCTGTTTGGTTAGTCTGACTTTGTATTAACGCCTTTACTTTTAGATAGGCAATGAGGTATTTGTGCATTGGATTAAAATAATAATACGTTGTTATTCATTTCAATTGTTTATTGTATCGTGTTCCCTGTTGTCTTTGATTTATAAATTTGTTTCGTTGATCAAACTGTTTCATACAATTAGTGATAAAAACGAATCGATCTAATCACCTAACAATGTTTGCTGTAAGTGTAGTAACTTTTGCGCTGATGTCTCTTACCCAAGTAGATTATGGCAGAACCTTTACGTCCATGTTCGTGAGTTGCAAATTATTCAAACACCTGAAAAATATTCTAAACTCGGACAGTTTTACAGTTACAGCCAAACGGCACAATCCGGCCGACAGCGCTGTCCCGACTCGATCAATGTCCCAGCGCTCTAATTCATTAATTATTCAGGTCCCTCCATTGTTTTGTACCTGTCCCCATCCCTGTGCTGCGATGTCAACTGCCCCGGTGGTAAGTTCGTCTCCGGAGTTTAACTTGTGTCCCTGCTGTTCGAAGCGTAGTAAGTACAGTGGGGGAGGATATTACTGAATGTGGCAATAATGTTTAAGGACTTTCCGCTATGTTTAAAAAACTGTACCATAAAATTCTGAATGTAGCCTTGACCGTGGCATTTAGAAGGGGTGCGTGAGATAATTATGTCCCATTTTCTCCCATTCCCGCTATATACTCAACCTAATATATATATATATATATATATATATATATATATATATATATATATAGGCCTACATATAGCAGTGAAACCATTATTGGTGTAGTTTAAATCTCGTTTTGTAACGCGAATTTGCATTGGTGTGACATATTCTTGTGGTTAATATGAAAGTATATCGGAATTAAGCTGTACTTTGAAAACTTCTCGCATCAGAATTATATGACACGTCAAAAATAAAAATTGCGTACCATCGTATTATGTAGCCTATGTAATGAATTTTGAAAAGTTGAAGGCAAGAACCGCAATGAGTGGAATTGGTCGCGAAAAGGGCAAGGATGTTTCTTAGTTATATTAATTATCTTTGCCATTAACGCAACCTCGACAAAAATGTGTACATTAGCTGGTTGGAAACTATTTGATTGCTGTAATATATCGCGAGGGAATGGGCTGGAACTCCGTAGCCCACCCTCTCCAGTCAGCTATTAATCGTTATAGAACATAAGTTGTTTGAACTAATAACTTCACTATGAAGAGACTTATCAACAAGTTGAGTATGCAGTTGAGCGGTCAGGGGGCGAAGCGTCGTTACCACATCCGGTGTCGGGGCTCGGCGGCGAGACGTCGCGGTGCGGGTATTTCTGCGCCTGTCGCGGACTCAGGTCAGGTCTATTCGCGGATTTGGCAGGTCTCTGATATTCCAGATGCACCCGACGCCTTGCGTCTTCGCGGATCTGCTTCTTTACGAGTACAGCAGGGTCAGCGATAAAATCTCGGACGACGGAGATAGTTCACATTACTCATCTCTCTGTCGGGACATAATAGGCCACACACTGTAGGCTACCTAATAATACAAAATAACACGTGAGAACTGTTTGTTTTGGAGCCAATATTTAAATCATATTTGATTTTCCATAATAATAACATGATCTTGTGATCCAATAACATTTAAATTTAGAATTCTTGAAAGAAACTCCTCGCAAAAACGAGTATTTAAAACCGATATTAAATCTTGATGCATAACTATCAAGTAAGGAGATTTTGGTTATGGCATTTTAATTTGTTGAAATACATCGATATAAGGTATTAGCTGTATTAAAAATCGCTATAGGTATTATGTATGGGAATGGTTAACTTATTCCCTTTGCCCTTAACACATCAAGATATTTGAATGCTTGGGAATCCTAGTACATATATCAAACAAATGCAGAAGATTGAAATAAATCAAGAAGATGGACCAGTACAAAATTCAATATTACTTTCACCAAGATTGGAAAAATAACTTTCAAAATTTATATTCTATAATTCCAGTAATAATTTATCTCTATTTTACACATTACACCAGACAGAACCAATTAATATTAAAATCCTCACAATATTTGGGCATGATCAGGGGAAGGTATACAATCTTTGTATCAATGGGGAGGTATATGGAAACGAATCTCTCCAGATTTTAAAATTAAATGTATCAGAGAATAATTTAATACAATGTATGGCCTATCATGTGTGATTTAAATGTTTCAGTCACCCCCAATTACCGTATACACTATTCTTCTAAAGCAAAGCCGCACTATGAAATTAACCCTAAAATGAAACAAAAAGTATAACATTATGAGAAGTTTTTAAAATGAATTTCAAAATTAAAAAATATATAATACATCTTTGTGGTGCTTAAAAATACTTTAGCCTACAGAAGAGAATGCTCATTATCATGAACGAAGGTGTAGAATTCACTTATTTGGGAGAATTATACTCACAGCATATTATTCCTGCTTTTACCAAGCATAAAAGACTCTATTAATATCTTACAGTGAGAGGTATACAGCCATGCAAGTTGTATTTCATTAATGAAGTTAATCTTGTTTGGTATGAATAGGCAAAGAAGTATGTAGGTCAGCAGCGTAAATTATGTATCACACCTTAGGTCAGTTTTATACTCGCAGTAACTGTTAACTGGTGAACCGTAGCAGAACAAATTATGCAAATCTCTCCGCAGACGACGTGTTACTGTGCATGCAGTAAACAAGTCATCCTTACTCCTTTCTTGATGACAGTGCTGTAGGTGCATTTGCACATCCTAGTGAAGTTGTTAGAGTTTTATAAGTCAGAATGTGATAGTCTTTTGATTGTGATACAATAGTTTTTATTACCCATATATACCCTTTTGATATAAGTTTTGTACAGAATATACGGTATACAACATACATTGGTTGTCTTAAAAATTATATATAATCTGATTGGTTGTAGGTGATGAAATTAGACTGAATATATCACTGGTTATTGGAACAATTCACAAATACTGGAAATGAAAGTGTTTCTTTTTGCTGTACCTTGGAGAGCCTTGGTTGACATTGATGGAGTTTCACCGGGATATTGTGGAGTATTGTCATGCTGAGCACAAATATTTTGACTAATGAAAGAAGCTCTTTCTTGCTACAGTACCTTGGAGAGTCACAGCTGATAATGATGGAGTTTTACCTGGATAGTGTGGAGTATTGTCTAGTTGAGCACAAATATTTTGACTAATGAAGGAAGCTCTTTCTTGCTACTGTACCTTGGAGAGTCACAGCTGACAATGATGGAGTTTTACCTGGATATTGTGGAGTATTGTCATCATGCTGAGCACGGATATTGTGACTTATGAAGCTCTTTGTTGTTACAGTACCTTGGAGAGCTTTGGTTGACATTAATGGAGTTTCACCTGGATATTGTGGAGTATTGTCATGCTGAGTATAAATGTTGTGACTAATGAAGCTCTTTCTTGTTGCAGTACCTTGGAGAGCCTTGGCTGACATTGATGGAGTTTCACCTGGATAGTGCAGAGTATTGTCAGGCTCAGCACAAATAGACAGTTCCGGCGAAAGCGCGTTGAGTTGTTGTGTGTGCGTGAACGCCAGCTCCATCCGAGCACCGATAGTCATCTGGTGAGCTACTCGGGAAGAAAATTCTGCCCTTGGTGGCCTGTCTTGAATGGGGTGAAGAGTAAAGGAGTGCGGAGTGCGTAGTGGAACGAAAGAGACAAGGGAGTGTTTTATTTCCGGCTCATCAGCTTGATGACATTCGGTGCGTTTCTGTAAACATTACACTAGGCGATAATATCGAATTGTTCTCTCTAGTTGTGGACGGACTGCGTCAGTCTCTCTGTGTTCATGTGCGGTAACTTGTGTGTCTGGTGAACCTTGCGTATTGCATCCGTACTTTGTGTTGCCTACAAGACTTGTAGTTTTTTCTATATTTTGCCAGATCTGAATCAAATTTTTTACGAGAGAATATTTTTTGATCTAATAAGATTTAAGTGAGAACTCAAGAGTAAATACATCACATTAAGATAAGCCCTTTTATAAAATTTTGGTTGAGATCGTGTTTAATTTTTATATTTCGGAATGAGTAATATCATCATAGAAAACATGAGGACGAAGGATATACGGCCTCCTCCCTGCGAGATAGAATACAAGAACATGAAGTTCCTAATCACGGATAGACCCACAGATCAGACGATCCAGCACTATATTCAGGTATTTCATTAAATCTGTGTACCATAATAAGCTTCTACTAAGTGGTTTAGGCATTTGTGTTTTTGTTTGGGGCTTGTTTGCTGTTTTATTCACTTCATTAATTTATGTGTTGGTTTGTCTCTTTTCATGCACCATTATGTAAGGATCAAATAAGTAACAGAGTCCTTTAAAGTTGAAAAGTAACCTATCATTTTATTGCTAAGCTGATAACCGTGCTATTGCTTCTGCTAAGTTATTAAAATAGTACCTAGATTTATTAGTATCCTATACAAACATTAAACAAAACTAATAAATTAACCAGATGAAACAAGACAGGTATAATTTGATTAAAATGGGGGTAATCAACTTTGATCGGATGACCCGATTCGGTTCCCAGTGTCATATTATGTTTTGTAATGTGACAGCAGTGAACATATTACAAAAAATTTAATATTTTAAAAGCTTCACTTATTAACCTAAAGTATAACTCTCGAAATAAAAAATCCTGTAAATAAAATTTAGTTCCATTTCAGGGGTAGTGTTTGTAATAAGTAGTTATTTAAAAAAGAAATTCCCAACTGAAAATCAATTATTTTATAAAACACATTTTTTATTATTAGTCTGTCTATATATTCCGATAAGTTACAAACAAACACTGTACCTGCTATTCAAAATGAGTCTAGAAAATGATCAAACTGAAAAAATAAAGTACACAAGCAAAAAATATTATAGTACATTACTGAAACCTGTAAGATTTGTGTAGTTAAAATAAATTCTAAGGTGTGTATTGTTGAACATGAAAATCATGTTTATGTTGCAAAGTTGGGAGAACCGCAAATGTAAACTTTGAAAAGTGTTCGTTTATTTATGAGGAAATGAAAACTGAAGGAACAGTAATCACATGTGCTGACTGAGATAGTCATAGTAATGGGTTGGGTTCACAGACTCACAGTGTTATTCACAGAGGTAGTTACAGGAAGTTACTTTGCTAATTAAATGATCGTACATGGGTTTTCGGAAAAACCAATCATGGATTGCCACAATAAACCAGAGTACATGTTGGGCCTTATCAGTAAATTGTTATCAGGCCAGATGTGAATGGCCTTGGTCGCTTCTCGGAAACTCACTCTCATTATAAGTTGTAATAAGGCTCTCCTCACACAGCCACAGAGGTATTATACATGTGCCGACTGCTTCCCTGCAGCTGAAGCGCTGAGCGACTCATTACTCATGTTCGTATTAACAAAGAAAGTTGTGCTCTGTGAATTGTTAGGTACCAAGAAAGTTGGGCTTCTTGTTCTTCTTACTCCTTGTTTTAATGAGCTCTCTCGCTTCGCAAACTAGACAGGTTGTTTGACGTCCTATAAGTTTTAATGTAGACTAACTAACAAAGGGATCGTTCTACAGACAGTAGAATCGGAAGGTTTTTCTTACATCGCAAACTTTCTTCAGTAAACCAATCAACGGGTCTTAGTTTGCATGAGAGAGGGAGAGGTCAGTAGCAGAATTATTCGTCTAGTTAAAAAAGTAATTAAAGTTTTGTTTGACTTCACAACCTGTTTGATAAAGTTGGGCGAGTTCATAAAAGAGCTTCCATTCTTAGTTTTCCTTTATTTAAATATTTGTTTCTTAGATGAATTTTCAATATTTCCACTTAAATGTTTCATACTTAAACTCATTGTTTCCGATAAACTACTCCTTGGTCGAAACTTATTTTTTAGATAACCAAAGTTTGAGTTAATGCCAGAAAACAGGAATATGGATCTTGTGTGAGTAAATGTCACACCACTTGTTCATGTTATCAGGGATCAAGGGGTCAGGGATCAGTCATTGAGATAACTTGCTAACAGCAGCCTGCTCTGTGTTAACTGCCCAGCTTCCAATAATTACAGATTATACAGTCTAGTTTACATGTACAAGGCCCTGTTTGTGATGTCTCGAAATATTGTCCTTCTGTCTCTATTTATAGCTTGTGATGTTTACAGTGTCTAACATTCAACATCAGTTGTACTATATCAGAGCTATTAAGTTTTGTTCTGCTCTTGCCACAAAATTAAATTAAATTTTATGTTATCATATTTTTAACCCTCAAAACCAACAAGCAGATTTTATCACATATTATAAGTAATCAACCCACATTCGAATCATTGCAAACTTTTAAATATTTATTTATATTACAATGATGTGGACAACATTGTAATCACAATAACATATGGAATCTATGGCATGTTTTTTAGTTCCAAAGAAAATATAATTTTAATCTAAATCCATTATCTACTAGTGTAAATAACTAAAATTATGGTACTATACCTTGTCAAACAGTTGCAGAATATTGTAGATGTTTACTACATGTTTCAGAACTATCGTTCCATCATCAAGTGGTTAAAAAAATAAAATATTATGGGATTGTCAAAGTTTAAAAATTTAAAATATATAACACAGAATATATGTAATAGAATATAAAAAAGCCATATAACATATTAAGATTGTAACAGTAGTTTTAAAATAATTTTCTAAATATTCCTTTATATAAGTGTTTAACATTATGATGATATACACCAAATATTTAAATATTCAATTTCATATAGATTTTGTGCAGATTCCAAAAATGTGTAGTTTTAACTTTAACTAAAAAATGTGTTATTAGTATGTTTCACAAAGAAGTACATAGTTACTTTTCAACCAAACATACAGACATCTTTAAAGTATGACAACTGAAATAAAACTGGTAGAGTACTAAATATTAAGTCTGACCTTTTTACACTATATAAATATACTATACTTATATCTTTGATCACTAGATCTATCTCTAACATTTTTACTCATCGCACAAAATTATTTAAACAATAAGAAGTCTAAACACTAAGTAACAACAATTGAATGTTGTGCATAAGTTGTACATGGCTGCTTTGGTGTTGAATATTTGTTTTTGCCAGTTCTAGAATGAAAATTATTCAAATTCTAAAGATTTAAATTGAGCATTTGTGAACTCACTGTCCTTCTGGTGCTAATTCCTTTCTCTGTCGGTAGGCAACATCTCAGCATCTGTACTTTTTGACAAAAGATTAAAATAGAAATTTAAATCGTAATACACAACTTATAAAATAACAAAATTACCATAATTTAGGTCCACTCACTGCATAACCAAAGAGTAGAAAAATTTTGCAACAAAGCCAACTCTATGCAGGTGCTGCTGACTTCACAGCATCATTGGTAAAGAAGAAGAATAGAGTGTAAATTAATTGCCAAATTTGAGATGGCACTTCCATCAAACACATGAATCATGTTATGTTAATACATGTACATTTCACACTTACAACAAATACAAGAGAGAGCATCTGTCACTAGTCAGAAAATATTTGCAGATTGTTTATAAAAATCTGTTTTTCAAATAATAACACTGCTGTTTTTGTTATTGGACATCTTTTATGTATACAGTATTTAACACATTTACTGCTCATATATAATTCTTGTGTTGGCAACTGTTTTTCAATAGGATAAATTTCTATTTTTAGGCTCTTTTTATTGTTGTAATAGTTTACTTTACATACTTGAATTTCAATACATTTTTTCTCTCAGAATTGAATAAAAGTATTCTCTAATTATTAAAGAAAATGTACGAGTGAAATGTTTAGAACTCTGCCGAAACTAAGCTAGTTCTCTGTAACTAATGAATTATGTCGTGAACACTGTTATATTACGCTGCTGATACTCTATTGTGCTGGAAGTGAATGCCCACGGTATTCTGTTGCAGTGGCTAGTGGCTAGCACAGTGCAACAGTGTACAGTGTGGCCTATCACTATACTTTCACTCACGGTTTGTGGGTCACTAGGTCACCGTGTCTCGGTCCCAATCCCTACTTCACACTTGTATCTCAAGCCTTACTCAGATTGTGAAGAACAGATTGGCTCGCCGTATCAGACCACTCTAGTAGTGCCACTCTACGATAGCGTTACTCTTGGAGATTCCAACGGTCTGTGCGAGTGCTTCTAGAGACACATCTCGGTTACGTAACACCTTCAAGGCAGCTTTCTACATTTTCTCCCTCCTTTCACCGAGATATCACAATCTGTTGTGTCTTCTCATCCGTGGCGCTCGGTTATGTAACTGTCAAAGGTTTAGGTTATACTCTGTTTCCGAAGTTATATTTTCAATTTTAATGCAATGTAAAACTTCCATTTTCAATCTCTTTTTGCCATCTGTTAGAAGCATTTTGTATTCCTTTGTGTAAAAATCACTGAAACTAGTGTTTTTACCTGTTGCTGTAAGTGATACTGTACTTTTTCTTCAAACACTTTGTAAATGTGTAAAATTTTTAAACAATTAATATGAGGATAAAAGGTCATTTTAATGGATTTATGAAGACATAGATCAGGACGCAAGTATTTTGAGCTCATAAATATATTGCTGCGATTTGAAAAACTTCATACTTTAAATCATTAATAAATCAGGTAAAATTAAAGCTTGGAATTCATTAATTTGAAAACTACAAGTAGCTACAAATTTGAAAAATACATTGAATCAAACAATTGAACATGAAACAGTTAGTAGTATGTGGCCTCATTTTTACACTATCAAATGTTATGGGGTTTAGAATATAGGCAATAAGTGAAAAAAATTGTCTTGTTAAAATTCCCTGTCATAGTTTTAAAAGTGTTTCTGATGTTAATTTCTTTGATGTGTATCTTATCATTTGATTTAATTTATCCTTGTATATAAGTTCTCTGTTTTCCCCCAAACCTATTAGAATGATCATTCTACCCTTGTAGATATATACATGTAATTAACATCTTAACATATTCATCATGTCAAAGTACATCACTAACTACCTACACTCCATTGTGTTTTTGTTGCTTTTGTGACCTAGTACTTTTTATTTTATTCTGAAATGTAATAATCGTTGAATGTACAGTTTAAGTTTGGATATTAAATGTAATTCTAAGAGGTGGTTATGCAGAGGCAGTAAACCCTCAAGGTCATCTAGTCTTAGAAAAATTACAATGTCAGTGCAATTCTGTGACAAAGAGTTGGTTAGACAAAAATATTCACTTCAGGACAGTTTTGTTGTACAGTTAGTGTACCTTCTCATCTAGTTGGGTTAGAAAATTGAATAAGTGGATTACTTTGCTTTTCCCTGCATAATCTTTATTTTACCCTAGTACAGCTGGCTGCTTTTTTGTAATTAAAAATTGTTCCAATAGGTCATAAATTACAAATAATCTTTTCTCAGTAGCATATCCATTTTCAGTAAAGCATTGCTTAGTATTGCAAAAATGGCAATAGAACAAAAATATATATGTGTCAAGTATATATAGACAAAATGTTAAATAAAACATGGTTTTATTGGCAACAAATCAGATGTGTTTAATTAACAAACCATTCTGATTGCAACAAGACAATACAAGCTTAAGTTATTATTTACAACCTGATATGTTATGGAATTTCAAAGGCAGAAAAATGCTACCATAACCTTAAAGATCTATTGTGATGCTGTCTCCTCAAAGAACCAAATTGCGTAAAATCCTCAAGATTGAGTATCTCTTTTACTCTAACTTGGTCAGCCTTAGATTTTGATTCTTCTTCTTGCTAGTTTATCACTTTTCACTTTTTGACAGAATTTATAGATCCCATCTTCTTTCAAACCGAGTTTCCTCAGTAGTTCTTTGAGATTGTAATGCCGTGTAGGAAAGTCTGTCAATCAATCTGTTTCCGTTGAGCTTTATAAATTTCTTAACTCACCTATGATCATGTTCTCAAATAATTCTTGATTCGGACCTGTAAGAAAGTCTGTCAATAATCAGTCTGTTCCCGTTGAAACTTTATAAGCTACTCAACTCACATATGTTCATGTTCTCAAATAATTCTTGATTCAGACCTAGATTCTTAACTCATCTACATATGATCATGTTCTCAAATAATTCTTGATTCAGACCTGTAAGAAAGTCTGTCAATAATCAGTCTGTTCCCGTTAAACTTTATAAGATACTCAACTCACCTATATTCATGTTCTCGAATAATTCTTGATTCAGACCTAGATTCTTAACTCATCTACATATGATCATGTTCTCAAATAATTCTTGATTCAGACCTGTAAGAAAGTCTGTCAATAATCAGTCTGTTCCCGTTAAACTTTATAAGATACTCAACTCACCTATATTCATGTTCTCGAATAATTCTTGATTCAGACCTAGATTCTTAACTCATCTACATATGATCATGTTCTCAAATAATTCTTGACTCTGACCTGGGTTTTTTTTTCTTCGGTTGCCTTATTTTTACTTGAGTTTCCCTTTCAAGAATGCAGTGCTCAGCCCGCATTCCAGTACAAATTCTATAGGTATGTAGAAGCCTCTTTTCTGGCTAGTTGTTTAGCGTCTTTATTCCCTTCAAATGTCCCTGGCACAAATTTGTGTCATTTTACACCATATCAGAGAGTATATCGGCAAATTCAGTGCTTCTGACTATTGCTTGACTTTCAGGCAAAAGTCTGTGTCCTGTATATCTTACAGAATTTTGCGTATTTTTAAATATTTAGATCTCTGTCTGAAAAATAGTCGGAGAAGCACCAATTTAAGTGGTCCACAGTCGCCAATTCCTTGTACTGAAGCCATCAGTATACCATATAATGGAATACTTCTTAAGTGGATTTTATTTATTCTTTTCACATTCCTTCTTGGTGGTCAATTCTATACATTTTCTCTCGAAGCACTACTCCATATCCCCATGTTTTTCCTGTATGTTCCATGACAATTACTATTCTTAGGTATTTTATCTCAGATTATGTCATCTGCATAGCCAAAGCAGGTGAGATCTTTTTTCAGTATATTTACCAAACAGGTCATCCACAAACGGCTCTACAGCAAGAGAGGTAGTTCCCTTCCCTAAGGACATCCTCTTCTTTCAGATGGCGTATTAAAATTATCATCTAGAAATCATCTTTCCTCCAACACTAGGAGTGATTAAGTTTCTATAAAACAATGTTAAGAAATGTACAGAAGGGAAGCCTCTTGAAAATATGTAAAACGTACCAGTTCCTCAGTAGCTCAATGGCTCAAAAGTACAGGAAGCTTTGGTTTTTGGCAGGAAACTGATACTTGTGATCTAATTACAGGTTGATTGAAGGGCACGTTATTTCTTCGGTTTGAAAGAATAGGTATGGAGAATCCTTAAGCCGTATATTTCTGGTGCTATTAGGTAGTGCACCAAGAGTCTTAAACTCGAAAACCCTGAGATGTTATGCAAAGACCTAAAGATCAATGGAAGCGTTAAATGAAAGTTCAAATATCTTGAGATTAAAGCAAATATTTAAGTGATTGAAAGGGAGACCGTATGCCTGAAGAAGCTCTGTTATAAAAGAATGAAAGGTCCAGTCTATCATAACATAGATTAAAACAGTGATGAAGTCAAGGTGTATCTCGTCCTTTGATAGAGCTGGTTTGTAAAACAATATGATAGAGCATAGCATCTGTAAATTTGTTTAATGATTTTAAGGCAACATACACAATATTCATTCGTGGTTTTATTTTGTAATTTTAAACTAGGGTGTATAGATAAATTATAAGCATAGACATTATATCTAAGATAGTTTACTGTTGATAGTTAGCGCTGGGTTGGCTCAGTCATAGCGTTTTGGATTGCTAACCAAATGGCAGCCAGTATACTGCCATTTGGCCAAGGTGCAAATCACTTTCTCTCATCTGATGATAAACCCTCAATTGGCTATACATTCTCGTAAAAGTTGTACAGCAAACAAATCTTTTCCAATCAATAAAGGTTCAATCAATAAAGCCCCAAACAATAAACTCCATGCAAATAAAGTTTTCTTGAAGATTATCCATGGTTGATTGAAAGAACTTTTGACTGAATCACCTCATTGTTAAATAGCAGGTTAATTTAACAACTGTAAGGAAGATCGGGCCGTGGTTGCAGGAACTGAAGAAACACAAGGTGCGGGACGTGGTACGAGTGTGCGAGCCAACCTACAAGGTGGATGAGCTCAGCACTGAGGGTATCAGTGTGACGGACCTCGCCTACGACGATGGCACTTCACCGCCTTCTGAGGTTAGTCTTTTAGAGCCAGCTAGTTGTATTGTAGGGTACTTCATTTTAGCTCCATAAGAGTAATGTTAAACCTCAAAACGCGTTTAGTTTTGGTCACAGGGTTATAAAATATATGTTTTTACAGATATTTTTACATTATTGTTTGACATGTTGATTTCCAGAGCATACACATGCTGACTTTTCTGCGTAACCCACACTGCGCCACTTGGGATCCATGTGTTAAATGCTCATGAAGTGTACACTTTACAAGAAAAACCAAAAACTGACTGTTACTGTAGTGTAGGTGTAAAGCTGCGGCTGTCTAACTTAGAAGTCATGGGTTTGATTTCCGAGGAAGTCGGTCAATAAATATTTGTAAGTGGGTTTGGACGATGCTTCTGGGTGTCAAACAAGGCAACTCAATCAAGGATTCCCACCCTTGAGGTGGCCATTTGATATGGTTCAAGTAATCTATTGATAAATATTGACCATTTTCTC
Organism: Homalodisca vitripennis; assembly: GCF_021130785.1. Lineage (NCBI taxonomy): Eukaryota > Metazoa > Arthropoda > Insecta > Hemiptera > Cicadellidae > Homalodisca > Homalodisca vitripennis. The sequence continues at coordinate 38,617,371 of NC_060211.1, read as the reverse complement.
GTAAAAACGTTTAGTAAGCTCAATAGAAATGCCCATTGGCGTAGAAAGAACTCCTAAAAAAAAGCATTCAAACGGGAATTAATCACATCTTTAAAATGTGAGATCTCCCATGTTTCCACTACCAATAAATGGAGACTTGAAAGTGTTTTGAGGTTTAACATTGTTCTTATGGGTTAAAAGTCAATGTCATATCAGTACAGACGTAAGTATTTCTCAATGTCTGGGTGCTAAGGACGATATGCCATTGTGGTTCTACAGCCACACCACGTTTTTTATAACAAACTGAGAGTAATCAAACATTTGAGTTTCTTTATAATCTATTATGTTACTGAGTGAGAGGACTAACTTTACTGTAATGCTTTCAGTTGGTCTAAGCAAAGTTGCTTAATCCATATTAATATGAATTTGTAACTTATGTAAAAGTAATAATAGTTAGTTATTAACAGGGAATCCAGTAGTGTTTTCCTCATAGTCCACTCAGTCCAAGAGCTGAGTGCTAATTTACGTTGACTAAACACAAAAACTTGTTTTTCATGAAATCGATAAGAGGAATATTTCTAAGAAGCAAATTAGTCATCATCTACCATACACTAGTTTTGGTGGAGTTTGAAATTGGAGGGTATCAAAGTTGTTTAAAAAATACCAAGAATGTTTTTTCTCAGATCATATTTTGTTTAGTTTAACACACTTAAAATTAACTTTAAAACCTGTAAATAATAGTTATATAACTACCAGCCAACGAGATAAAAAGACCCAAAAGTCGTCACTTTTATATAAATAGTTGGTCTTCATAGAGCTATTGCTGATTTAACTTTTAGTTTTATGTCTGATAATTGGTTTTAAGTATATCTAGCTAAAATTATTATTATTGTTTTATATACTTAATTCTTTTGATTACCTCCGATATTGACCACCACTAAATTGCTGCTATCTATTAGGATAAGTTCTTCTATCGGTTTCATGAGAAACTTGGTTGTCTGGTTATGAAATGCAAATTGGCTCTCTTCTTCTGCTCTATGAAGATGTTCGGATCTATTGCAAAATAGTCAAAAATTATTGGGCCTTGGGGATTTCATTGGAAATTTGCTGGATAGTCAGCAAGAATTAATGGCATTTTAATATTCCAAGGTTGGCATTAGTGTGTAGTGTTCCTGCATCCTTATAAGTACCTGCTATAAGACTTCTGTTGGGTGCATCATGTGTCCTTCCCTTCCATCATATATGTGAGTCATCTACAACCCCTAATAGACTATTGATTGTCACTACTGTTGAGAAGACAAAACAGAATACAATTTCTTTTGTTAGGTCATAGTTATTTTAAGTTTTAAAAAGGTCTGTAGTATGGCCAGTTAAAATGTATATGGTTCTGAAAAAAAGTATTTTATTCTAAACAATAAGTTTCAATGTAATCTTTTAGTTCTTTTCTAAAATAAATACGGAGGCCAAGCTATAGATTTCACAGCTCTTTAAAAGTTTGTGAATTAAGCAATATATTCTTTTATTATACAACAAAAATAATAGTTTCCAATTTGTTTTAACTTCTTGAAAAAAGCAACTATAGATGCTAATAACTTTTACCACCACACATTTACCACCTACGCAGTAAGAAAATACAAGTTTTTTTTTTCACGTATTAAATTCACACTCAAGAGTATTTTCTTAAACATAATTTTATCTGACCAAACTTATCATCTCAGAATTTAATTACTAGATGACTCAAATCTTATATAATTAAATCATGAAGTTAAACTTCCTTAATTTGTTGTCTTTTCCTCCCCTCAACACCTTCTTCCCTTTTATGTTTGTTAAAATTCTTGTTTCCATAAATCCAGCTGGTGAGATCTCTCGCCTGACTATCTCTATGCTGCTGTAGGTCGTGGATGAGTGGTTCGAACTACTGAAGAAGAGGTTCAAGGAGGAGCCGGAGGCGTGTGTCGCAGTTCACTGCGTGGCTGGCCTGGGACGAGCTCCGGTACTCGTGGCACTGGCCCTCATTGAGCTGGGTATGAGGTACGAGGATGCTGTGGAACTCATCAGACAGTGAGTATGATTGTACCATTTATATACAGTGAGGGTTTACTGATTTAGTCCAGTCGAAAGTTTAAAACGACCGGTTGTTGTGTTCCCCTTACTATTCAGAAATATGCCAGAACCCATAATATTTATCTCCCAACTTTACCTTTAAATTAGTAATAATTTTTAAAGTCTCCTTTTAAGCATGTTTCAACACAAAAATCAATTATTGAGACAATTTCTGATCAAATTTGATGTGATGTTGACCTGACTTATGTGTGCTGACCACATCATCTGTTATTGTTTGCTAATTTGTGATTAATAAAAAGTCTTGAGCGTAAGAAGAGACTGTATTTAAATGTTGGAAATCACAGTGAAGTATTTATGAAATGCAGTACCACATCAAACCTAACAGGGTCGTAAAATACCAACATTCTTTTTTTCCTGAAGTTCAAAAGTCCTGAACTTTGATTGGGAAGTAATTGCAAAGCACTAAAAGCACTTGTTATGTGAACACTACACAAGTTATTACATTTATAACTATTTATCCTTCATGTGCAAGAGCAGATAGCTAACTATTGGAGGATAATTTAACTAGTGCATGGTACTTAAAAAGAGATTTCCTCAGGATTGTTAGATATTGATCAAGACCTTTTTATACTTAAGGGGACATGGAACTCAATATTTTGATTTTTTTTAGGTTTTTATTTTTTTGCAAATTATTATAGTTTGATTTGGTACAAAAAAAATGATACCACTCCCACGTTTCTATGACAACTATAACCCTTATAGAAAAATTAAACAAAATATCTTGTCACACTAAGCTTATCACGCTTAAGCCTAACGAACTACTTGGTGAAGGTAAACTCACCAGCTCATTCTTTACACCAAAGTTTTGTAGACTTTTTATACATACAAAGACTCAAACTTATGTTGTGTATTTAGTTTTGTGTGTTGGCTACATTGCCAGAGTTAGTATTTGACATCTGCTGTTTGATTATTGTGCTTTCTGCAAATACAGTTAGACTCAACAGTTTGTTTGTTTCGGTGTGATTAGTATTTGTGAGCATATTGTGTTTCTCATCTTTATTGTTTAAATTTCTTAGTGAATTTACAATGGGGAGGTCTAATAGGATATTTAAGAAGAGAAAGTTTACTGGTAATCGGTTTACAAACAGAAAGGCTACTTCTACAAGTGAGCCTAACCTTAGTTCTAGTCCTAGGCCTAAGCACAGTACAAAATGATTCTGAGCCTTCTGCTCACTCAGCTTCTTTTGTAAAATTAAATATAGAACCCAGAGATACCTCAAGATAAGCCTAGCCCTTTCATCAATGTAATAGTTGATTTGGACATCCTGAATGAGAATTTGAAATCCTCTGTTTTGTGTAAAAGTTGTGGTGAAGGAAGTGTTTCATTGAAAGAGGTGCCGAACAGAAGAATGGGATGTGCTTCAATGCTCTCATTTTACTGTGACAGATGTGATTGTAAAAAATAGTTTTATGACAAGTCCCAAAAGTGAATCAGGTCAGTATGAAATAAACATTAAACTTGTATATGCATTTAGGTCAATTGGAAAAGGTCATGATGACGCACTTATGTTTTGCACTCTGATGGACATTCCAGGACCACCTACTAAGTTTTTAAAGTATAGTAATATAATTGCACCAGCAGTACAGAAAGCTGCTGAGGACTGTATGATAACTGCTGTAGAGGAGGTTAAAGGAAAAAACAGAAAGCTGTGATCTAAGTGTAGCTGTTGACGGGACATGGCACAAAAAGAGGGTTTACGTCATTGAATGGAGTCGTAACCTGTACTTCAATTGAAACAGGCAAGGTCATTGATGTTCATGTCTTATCTAAATATTGCCAAGCTGTAAGGTAGCTAAAACTGATGTGTTGAGGGAAAAACATGAGCTTTGCTGTGAGCTGAACTATGAAGGTAATAGTGGAGGCATGGAGGTTGACGGTGCCCGTGCAATATTCAACCGATCCATGATGACAAGAGGTGTAAGATATCTGACTTACTTAGGGGACGGTGACTCTAAGGGCCATGCAGCTGTCAATGAATCAAAGCTCTATGGAGATATAAATATAGAAAAGGCTGAGTGTATAGGACATGTTTCCAAAAAGGATGGGGGTCGCGACTTCGAAAGCTGTGTAAGACAACGGGAACATTGAGTGATGGTAAAGCACTTGGTGGAAATGGTAGGCTTAGGTTACTGGCCCTGAAATAGATACCATTCAGTCCTACTATGGTAATGCCATAAAAAACAACAGAGATGACTTACTTGAAATGAAAAAGGCCATATGGGCAATTTTCTACCATAAAATGTCAACAGATGCTAACCCTAAGCATACTTTATGCCCCGAAGGAGAACTTTCATTGGTGCGGTTTCAACCGAGCAAAAATAACTAAAGAGCCATATTCCCACAAGCACTCTCTTCCTGAAGTAGTTTTAAATGCCATCAAACCTGTCTTCAATGACTTATCAAAACAACACTCTTCTAAGTCGATGCACTTTAGGTCGTACCCAAAATCCAAACGAGTCATTGAATGGAGTTATATGGAAGCGCCTGCCAAAAACTGTATTTGTAGGTATGACAACCTTAAAAATAGGAGTATATGATGCAGTTATTAGTTTTAACAAAGGTGCTTTAGGGAAACTAGATGTTTTACAAGCTCTTAAACTAAAATACAGTGGTAATTGCAATCTGCGCCTTCAGAAAATTGATAGAAAAAGAGTGTATGAAGCTGAAAAGAAAGTTCAGGATTCACAAAAGAGAAAAAAGGAAAACAAAGGAGGATGGCTAAAAGGAGAAGATTGAAGAGAAAGATAAGTTCAAGGACTATGAACCAGGAATGTTTTAATGCTGGTAATTTACAAAAATTTTAAATCTAGTATAATCACTTACTTTAAACTGCGTTTACCGAAAAATTTCATTTTCGCAACTTATGCCCGGTTTTCTCAGAAAACCGTTCAAGATAGAAGGTTCAAATTTTTGTCACATAATTATAATGCATATTTGTACAAATATACCTATTATTATCTTGGTATCTGTTTTTATTGGAAATATATGAATTAAACATGTTAAAAAATAAATCTTTAAAATTGGTACTTAAAAATTTTTTTTTGAGAGAGAGAGGTTAAAAGTTGAGATATTTATTTGAAAATAGGTCTGTTTGTAAATCAAAAGAGGTAGTACAAACTGTGAAATTTCATAGGTCTATCTCCAATGGCCTCTGAAAAAAAATGGGCATAAAAAATAGCAAAATTAGCATTGTCGGTTATAGGGTGTACCATGTCCCCTTAAGACACTAGTCAAAATATTTTGGTGTTATTTTCCCTTAAAGTTTCATAAAGAATAATCCATTGGTATTATGGAATTGTCATAGACTTTAACCCAGCTCTTAATTTGGAGATATTACTAGATGGAACTATTACTATAGAAGTGATTTGGACTGATGTTTTGTATCCAGACAACTATGATTTCAAACATTTTTTTCTGTTTGCAGTTATGGTCGGGAGATGAGCAAAGTGTTTCTAAATATTTTATTCAACTGTTGGGGGGAATCAAAATGGATTTTTTCTTTCTTGTAGAATACAAAACCATCACTTACATATATTTACTCCTTCAAATAATAAAAACATTTTCTTATTTGTAAAAATAATAATTTAATATTATAACATTAATACATTTAAATGCTGACTAAAAAATTATTATTCTGTTTACAAAATATAAATATTTTATAGACACTTATATATCAGAGAATTACAGTTACAGACTATAATGTGAAGATCTAGAACTTAATCATTATATAGTTAATAAATTACTCATAATAAAAATACGTATAAATTGAGAAAATAAGTGTAACAAATTTATAATAATTAATTACAAGATAAAAACATTTTCTAATTGCTATAATATTTTCATTCCATTGTTAGTATTAGTTAATAGTACGCAAATAAGTTCTCTCAGAATTACAAACAAGTTTCACTCTCAATTTCCCTGCCGCATAATAAAACACTGAAGAGTTACTGTACTGTTGTGTGGTTGTAACATAAACTATGATTAGGCATAGAGCCTCGGGGACCTTCATAAGCCTGGAGCAGGCAGAGGCACAATTTCCCCAGGGAAGGTTGTGAGCAGCAGCTCTGCTCTGCCAGTCTGGTTCTTGGTAGCGAAGTGAACACATATAATCATATAGATATGTGTTGTCCTGCAAAGAATATTTAAAAATAACGGTCAATAAAATATTTGTTATTATTTCTAGTGTTTTGTTACCTACTCATACGCATTTAGTGTGGTATATTTTTTTGTACAAAATCACTGTACTACAACTGTCCTTATGTGTTCACTGACGATACGTTTCTGAATAACTTCACCAAACATGACTCCTAGAGAATAAAACCACCCCTGTACAAATTTTATATATTCACTAGTAGTTACCTGCAGCTTCGCACACGATTTCCTACTGAAAAACAGGGACATTGGGTGCATATTCCTTTTAAATGACATTCTAAACACTTGTGAGTTAGTTGATAATCAGGATTCAAAATTGAAATTGAAATTAATGGCTGAAAAATATTCAAACCTTCTGATCCGTTTTAGATTTAAGTTTATTGAGTGGTATTTTGAGGTCCTCAAGCCAAAGAGGCTATTGTATCAATACCAAATGAGATGTTACAAAAATTGTTTGACAGCTTTTCTGAGTGATTTGAAGACGAATAGACACCTTTTAATTGATACCATCTTAAAGTCATAAATCAGTTCATTTCTTAATAATATTTTTCATTAATTGATATCTGCTTTACTTTGAAAAATGTAATAAACATGTAAAAATGTAAACAAATGTTCAAGCCATTTGAAATTAAAACCATAAGATATTTTTGCCGCTCCCTGTATTTTAGTTTATTTTGTGTGCTAAAACACAAATTTTGCTGTGCAACAATCTAGCTGACAAGTTTATGAAACTGGCACATTTTAAAGTTAACATTCTAAATCCGCACACTGAATTGAAAAATTGTGTTCCAGAAAACGCAGGGGGGCGATCAACGCCAAGCAGTTGCAATTCCTGGAGAAGTATCGACCAAAGTCCAGGCTCAAACTGAGGAACGGACACAAGAACTCCTGCACCATCCAGTAAACGTCTCTTCTGTCATCTGCTGTCATCTGCGTTCTCTTTTAAAACCTAACAAGAATTTAAATATTCTGGAAGTTTACAAGTGTTAACGACTAATATCTTAGTGATAACTCAGTTTGTATGTTCAGTCTTTCATTTGTTTCATCAGCAATCTATACACATGTATTCGTACAAAAGTATTTTTGTGTTTTAGTATTTAAAGTAATTATTTCCAGTTATGATTCCTCATGGTGGACGATTACCATTGTTAGGCATGATATTTGTTGGCAGTGGTTCGCTGCTTTAGTTTACCGTCGTAACTTTAGTACACAGTAGCGTGACCCTGTACATCTGTCACAGTTCAATTCCGTTTGTTCCGTTATTTGTTCGTACACCGCTGGAATAGTTGTTGTTCATGTTAAACTGTTACAAATCTATCTATCGTCAGTGTAAGCCGCCTTAAACTGTTTATTTTTCAAACACTATTTTCAGAAAATCTTTTCCTAAGCACTGCCAAAACGAACCGGGTCGCATCGATTGCTGGTGACCAGACAACTGGTCGCATAACTGGCGACAAGAATCGTTACTGGAAAGATTCTCTTCTGTTCTGTCGTGTTTAGCTCGTCGATAGTAGTTCGCTTTTAATTATGTTTTAATGTTAAGTTCAAGATAGTTCTGTACTTTAGATTTATATTTATATACCATTCAGTGTAAATTTAACTATTAATTGTATTAATCAGTTAGGTATTAAGTGGATTTCTTGAGTTAAGGCATGTAGTACAATTTTTAGATTGCCTCATTCAGTTGGCATGCCCTCTTACGGTCAAGTTTCCCCAACACTGGAGCCTGAAAAGTTATTTTTTCTAAGATAGGTCCAAAGAAATCGAAGAGTCACAATGTTGGAGGTTTATTTTATCATTTTATTTTTGTAACTGAATGGCTTTCTTTTTAATTGTTTGATTATTGTGAAAATGTGTTACGTGGAGACTCCTTGTTAGTTTTATCCTGTATGCTTGTAATGTGTGCGTAAGCATGGGTAATCCAATAGTTAGGAACCAAAATTAGTAGTTTGTTTGGTTTCTAACTGTTGGATAATCTGTGCGTAGAAACCAAATAGATTAATGATTTATTTGGTTTTTAACTGTTGGATCATCTGTGTTTACGCACAGTTAGAAACCAATTAAATTATTAATTACAGTGGAATTATATATGTAATGAAATAAACCAATAAAAAAACTTAAACACCAGTTCCTTCTTCTTCATTTTATTATCACATCGTTGTAATATGCAACTTCCTCTTTCTCATCCTAACCTTCAAAACTTGCTTAAGTTAACTACAGTAGTTACAAGTGGTAAAGTACAGGATCACTTGACCTATCCAAATGGGTGACATTTATTAAATGAACATGTCAGATAATGTGGAATTATCAATAAAATCACTCTAAAGACATCAATTCCTTTTATGAAAACATGTATAGTCTACAGTACTATGTATATAAGTGTGTTGATTTGTAAATATTATACAGTGGAACATTATTTCAAATGTTAAACCCTAAAACGTTCAGGCATAACTCACTTATGGTGACTTATTCAAATCTTCTCCAGTTATGAGCACTAGTTGAGTACCATACCGAAAGGAGCGCTTGTCATGGTACCTCATTTCTGATTAGCTGAGAGTTAATACTGCAGTAGTAATAACAAAATATCAGATGTCAAAATAAATTTTTGTGGTTATTTCATTATTTACGTTCTTTACTGTTCTTGTTGAAATAAAATCTTTCCAACGACTTTTAACATGACTTTCCACTCTATTATTTTTTTTCTTTTTACTCTATGATGTTTTTTGTTTTGTATGATATTGAAAGATAACATAGCAGTATAAGTATTATTTATATACTGTAATGTATAAAATAATGAAAGATACTTTAACACGTTCACAACGTCAGTGTTTTTCCGGACTTTTTTGATTTGCCCTTGAATTTTTTTAATAATAGTGACGAAAAAATATAATCAGTTTTTTAATGTGAAACATCTAAGTATAACGAGAAAGGTATGTAGTCTTTGCAATTTAGCACAAAAACCATTATTTTATTAGTCTTTTCAATTATTTTCAGTGCACCTCAAGGTGTACCTAAAAAAACTAATTTAACTTAAAAATTAAGCGATTTTGCGCCTGACAGGGTACACAATGTCTGATATATTTATTTAAGCGCTGAATCAAATTTAACAAACCAAGACAGGCAAACAATAAAAATGCAATAATGAAATGCATAGCAATATGTACCCCATCGGGTGCACAACATACTTTACAAAAGCCTGGTGTACTCAATTAGGTACACGACGGGAATTGTGAAAGATCGCATGTACCTGAAGAGGTTAAAAATAACATTTAATTTCATTGAAAGGTAAGAAACAGCACAAAAGGTCGGACGAGTTAGATCTGCAGCCTCATAGTCATTGTCTAAGTGTCTTAAATGACTACTGTACAAGTAACTAAATGAAATTGGAATAGCAGGGTGAAATGATGACCTTGACTGCCAAAATAGTTGTAAATGCACTAGCATGGAGCATTTTATAGCTTTTCTATGTCAATTTACTTTGGTAGTCAGTACACAAGTGGTAGGTGATGCTAGAATTAATGCAGTGAAGTGTACGTAACGCACCATGTTAATTTTCAGTATGTACAAAAAGTATTGTCAATTTTTACTGGACATATCTCAAGCCTCAACCCATTACCTCAGATTTTGAATGGTTGAGTATGTTAAAATCTACTTGGTCAAAGTAAACTATACAAGCTGTTTTGCTGTGTTTAGGACTATTGAACCTCAATTTATCTTCTTTGTCAAGAGTATTGAAAGTAACGCACCACTTGCAACAATATGCATATTGCTGACATGAATTGTAACATTCAAAACCTTTCTGAGATGTGATACTTTGATATTTACATAAACATTTCTTGAGATTAAGACCAAGCAGTGGCATTCCTTGGCCACGTCTTTGTTAAATTGTGAATTGTAAAAGAATTAATTTTTCCAAATTTTTTAAAAAATACAATGAAAAGAGTAAAATATTTTACCCTTTATTCATAATCTCATTCAGATCGTAGTAACGATTTGTATCAGAGATTTTAATAAATATTTGAATAAATTCAAAATAAAATACATACAGTGTAAGTAATGAGTAATTTATGACAATAATAAAACAAGTTTATTAATCCTTTAGCATGTTACATACATATGAATGGAAAAAGTTTTAATTTATTTTCCTTCTTGAATACAGGAGGTCTAAAATGTCAAATGGTTTCATAGTATATTTTACTGTTACCTCGTTAAAATTTGAAGCAAAAAAAAGGGTTTTCCAAAAAGGAACTTTTCTAAAAATATGTTACAGTTATCTGCACATTTCTTATTTTTTTTTAATAATTCGAATTTAGGATATTCCAAACTTATAAAGAATTCAAATAACAAGGTATAATAACTTTCATTATGCCTATCAATAGCTCTCTTAAAAACTAAAACCTTTTACATTTAAAGTTTGGTTCTATCTTAGAAATATTGGCGCCAAAAATGGGTTGAATATGGGTTTTTTTTTTGTTAAAACGATAAAAATAGGTTTCTGTGTTTAGCTGCTATACATCACAGGGGTGGTCTGCTTCACCCTGTGTACAAATTTACAATACATAAAACTTTTTATATACAGAAAGGTACCTCTGCAATTAGCCAATGGCTTCAAATGAAATGAAATGAAAATTGTCTTTATTAGGCGAAGTTAGGACTATAAAGTCCTCTCTATAACTTAACCTCATAAAAAATAAACTAACATATATACATTTATAACTAAAAAAAACTAACTTAAAAAACAAGCATCAATAATTAATATACAGGTAACTTTATACATATTTATACTACTATTACAAGACACACTTGCATTCATTCAGCTTGCATTCCATTACCCTAAGTACCACACTCCAAAGCCAACAACTGCTATACCCCTTAGCCCCCAGCATCAAGGCCCTGACCTCTGCCTTGAAGCGAGCACGCTTATCGATGGCTCTGATGTTCCACAATCGACAGGCAGAAACTGTAAACGACTTACTAAAGGTAAGTGTTCAATTAATTAGGATAGATAATAAGAATGTATCCCTCCTTGTACTTGTTTCACTTATTTCAGACATAAATTGAAAGTTGTTTGAAAGATAACTGGGACAATTTGTATTTAAAAGAGCGTGCAACAGAATGAGTGAATGATAGTCGCAAAGATCTTGTAATTTTAAGATAGATAATTGTTTGAAGTAGGGCGTTACATGATCATCACGTCTGAGATTGAAAATGAATCTAAAGCAAAAGTTCTGAGCACGCTGGAGTTTATTTGAAATCTCTACAGTCATGTCATTAATGACTATGTCACAGTAGTAGAAGTGAGGCAGTACAAGAGTCTTAATCAGCACTATTTTAACTTGCTGTGGTAGATATGAAGCCAGTCGCTTGAGGCTGTGAACACCGGCAAAAGACCCTATTACATATCAAGGAAGCCTGTTCAGTCCATCTTATGTGTTTTTCAATAATAAGTCCTAGATTTTTTACTTTCTCACAATATTCTAACTCCTAATCATTTAGTTTTAATTTGGGAGCTGTAGTAAAGTAAATTTTACGAACAAGCTTTGAATTACCTATCATAATACACTGAGTTTGTCTACGTTTAATTTTAGTCCATGTTTCCAAATCCAGTGAGTAATAGCGTCAATATTGGAGTCACACAAGTTTGCATTTCTCTAATAGAAAAGTGGCAGTATATTTGTAAGTCATCTGCATATAAGTGAAAATTGGAATGTGTAATTTGAGTAGTAATGTCATCGATGTACAGTGAAAATAGAAGTGGCCCAAGGACTGAACCCTGTGGAACTCCACAAGTGACTGGTCTCCATCTCTACTGCTTCTCACCTGACCTGAACCCTGTGGAACTCCACAAGTGACTGGTCTCCATCTCTACTGCTTCTCACCTGACCTGACACATTGGCTCCGTCCCAAATGATGACTCAACCCACTTGACACTACCATCAGAGAAACCATCTTTTCTAAGTTTGGTGAGGAGAAGAGGATAATAAACACAAATCAAAAGTCAAAAAGGATTAAAATGGTTACCTGACTCTTATTAGTTCCAAGGCGTATATCATCAACTATTTTTAGAAGTGCAGTAGTAGTGCTGTGGTTGGAGCGAAAATCAGATTGAAAATTTGATTAAATGTTACTACTTTCAAGATATGTTGAAAATTGCTGATGAAAAATCCGCTCCAAACACTTTGAAAAAGCAGGGAGTATACTTATTGGCCTGAATTGTGAAGGATTTTGTAGAGAGGATAACTTCTGAAGTGGGCGAACTAAAGCAGACTTCCATGTCCATGGGAACATCTTATAGGAATGCCATCGGCCCCGACTGCGTTGCTGGACATCCTTATAATAGCTTTTAACATATCTGTCTCTGTCACTGGAGCGAAAGAGAACTGAAACTCAGGTTTATTAAAAGTAGCACCTTCGAGCTTGAAGACATACTCCTGAGCTCCATTAACAAGAATTTCAACAAAGAAGTTATTGAAATCATCGAGATCAAGGAAAACAGGGGAGTAAGCGTTAGGCTTGCTGACTCCAAGATCTTTTAGTTTCGACCATAAAATTGTACTAGATTGTTTTTTAGACAAGGAAGAGTAGTAAAACCTGATCTTGGCATTTCTAATTTGTTGTTGCACATTGTTCCTTAATTTTTTTATATGCAGCCCAGTCATTATGTAACTTGGACGTAACTTGGTTATAATTTGCTTAGGGGGAAGAGGTTGGGATCCCTTGAAATATTTTGCATAACAAAAATAGAGTAAAATGTTATTTTAAAATTATAGATTATAAAATAATATCCCAAAAACATAATAGTATGAACAAATTGTTTTGGTGCACTTAAGAAATTTGTTTATAGATTTTTACAAAGGTCAGAAGTTCATAAAGACATCAAAGTGACCAATCAAGCAACCTCCTTGCACCAGTAAAGTGTATAGTTTTTTCTTACTGTAGATTAAAATGATGGAGACTACCTCCTTTTCCCCATAGCAAAGGGAAGTTTGTTGGAACAAAGAACGTATAGTAGATATCAAAAGTATTTTAAGTAAAAATAAACATTTTTTGTTTACAGAATTATAAGAAACGTTTAATCTTAAATCAAGTTTTTTTTAATACAATTGTTTATTATACAGGATTGTGATACATAATAGTCTATATTTATATATTCACTCTAGTAGGAGCCTATAATAAATAGCCTCGTTTAAAAATAGTAAAACTATGATAATTAATATTAAGAGTCAAAACAGCTGTTGATGATATTGGTTAGACTTACCGGAAACCAAACTATGGTTATCAAATAGAATAAGGAGGAGAGTCTATACAGTACAAGGTCGATGGTACTGACAAAAAATGCTAAGGTCACAGACAGGATTTGAACCTGCACTATCTCTAGCTCAGGTACAATGTCCTACATCTTAGTCTGTGGTGTTCCAGTTGTGTTTATTTTGCTGTGTTTCTATATAATTTTAGTATAGTTTCCTTATATAAAGTGCAGAAAAATCTGTATAGACAATGTAAGTTAGTATCAGTCTTTGTTTTGTAACATATTTCTATTGTACAAGTACTTTTATTTCAATACAAATCATCATACTATAGTGGCTGTGCCTGTGTTGTCCGAACCTAACAATACGTTATTTGAAGGCAATCACAACTATTGTTATAATTCAATTGGTGTCAACAATTCTTCTTTTAGCCAAATTGTGACTACAGGAGGTGAAATGAAATGAAAATATCCTTATTCCTTCTAAAACAGTATCATATAAAGTGGTAGGAATATACTCGACCTTTCTACACAGTTTTGATGGCCGGCAGTCAAACAAAGTACACTATTATCAATCACTAATTTCATGTCATTGAGAATTGGTGTTTGGCCTCTGTAGTGTTATCACTTGATTTGTTTACAAACCACTGTGGACAATCTTAAACCTTACTTATTAACATAGAACGAAGCAACCAAGAAATAATTATTAGCAAAGTTAGTATAAACACTTCTTATCAAATACTGCTACTTTTGCAGTTTATTTATTTTATTGTAACCATTAAACCTAAAATTCCCTCTACTATATGTACAACTTTTGTATACACCCACATATACGCAATCAGAAATATTTTATTCGATTATGTTTATTAATTGTCGGTTTCCTCAGAGCTCAACAGCCATTTTTTACGTGAGCTTTTAAAATATATTTAAGATACTGTTACTAGCGTCCCACGTCCTGACCCCTGAGCCTTGGCCTACCTGGGAGTTGAAGGCGCTACTTTGCGAATTATACGCCACGCAAACAATACATTCAGTCTGCTGCTTTCAGTGTTTACTGTAAAATTCTACATACAGACTGAACATTTTACAATGCAATCGCTTGACGCTTAGTGTACGAGGGATACAAATAAAAAAACACGACATTTGAAATTATTTAAATTTTATTTACAGTAATATTAGTTAACAGCAGTGTGAATTAAATAAACATAATTACTATTTTTAATAAGTAAAAAACTTATACAATTGTAAAATTTAGTTATCTATTTGTACGTGTACATTTACAGTAGTATGAATAAAATTAACATCTTATTATTAAAAATGTATTATTATTTTTAGCACTGCTTTGTGATATTAATTAAAATCTTATGAAACACATGAAAATATATTTATAAATAGAAAACAAAACTTGAAACAAAATTGCAAGAAGAAAGAAAATTGCGGGAAGAATTTTAACAATGCTAAAGAATTACGGTACTACATCTTTAAAAACTAATAAGATTGTTATTTATTTGTGTGTGTTTCCAAATTACAGCTGTAAACTGAGTAAGTTTAAAATATCCATACTATAAAAAAAGTTATACAGAAGCATATACAGAAAAGTTTGTTTTATTATATTTAATAAACAAAAAGAAGCATACATCATTAACATGAAACACAATTTTATTTAAACACTTAGGATGTCTCTAAGAGATTTATATAATTGAGGCAAAACCGTCTACCTTTATCAGTTATCATTCTCAAGTAGCGGCTGGGCTAAGTCGTCATCCTCTTCCATGTCATTGGTGACCTCAAGATGAGTGGTTTCCTCTTCGTCTGAAGAACTAGACATCATCTCCACTGTCCTCTCCCAGATTGATTATAACCTCGTCATCCTCAGTTATGCCATCTTTTGCCCAGTACTCCTTTTCAATATTTTGCACATGGTCAGTGTACTTTTTCCAAAGTGATGGTGAGACAGACGTCAAGGCTTCAAGTACCAATTGATGACCTAGACAGCATGAAATATATTTATTAGTTAAAGAAAGACTAAAAATCTAGGATTAATATAAATAAAATATTTAATTAGAGTAAGACAAAGATTTAATGAAGAACAAGTTACCAGACAAGCGTTTTACATATAAACGTAAATGTTTACAACTACCTATGAAACTTGTTATATTACGTCTATAAGTGTCATTATGCCATAATTCTTAAAAAAAACAGCTCTCTTTGTGTTGTTTATTGAAAAATAAATATTTAACACATTTATTTGTGTTAAAATGTATTATCAATATTTTTCAATAGTATTTGTTATTGCGGTAAAATTAACGCCTTCATAATCTTACTACTACCGCCTCAGTACACGGCTGTTCAACGGTCCCGCCAAGGGGTCAGGACGTGGGACGCCCACAGTATACTGTGATCTGTCCAAGGCTTTCGACTGTAGGTGTCAACCATTCTGTTCTTTTGGGTAAACTTGAAAGATATGGCTTGAACGGTGCAGCAGCTCTCTCACTCCTTTCCTTATATCTCTCTGAGAGAAAGCAGACAGTTTCTGTAACAAATAAAGGACAACTTCAAAGAGGTTGGTTGAGGACCAGCTCAGGAGTACCTCAAGGCTCCGTACTTGGTCCTTTTTTATTTTCTATATATATATAAACGACCTTCCTTCCAATATGAAATCAGACATTGTTTGCTATGCGGATGACACAACTGCTCTATCTTCTTGTCGTGATATTCACAGCCTCGAAATTATTATGAATCAGTCGTATGTCAGCTTGAATAAGTGGTTTGAGACAAATGGTCTTCTCTTAAATGAAGAAAAAACTAAAATCATGGTTTTCTCACCAACTTTTCGTGATATAGCGAGTTTCAGCATAAATGGTATCAACCCATCAGAGTCTGCCTCTCTTCTTGGTGTTGTCATTGATTACAAGCTCAACTGGTCTAAACATACAGATACGCTATGCTCAATTCAAAGCTGTCATCAATTACCTTTGCTTTTCGAGTTTTAATGCCTGCAGTTGGTAAAGAAAGTATCCTTCAAATTTACTATGCTTATGTATACAGTAGACTGAAATACGCTATTGGATTCTGGGGATATTCTAGTGAAATTTTAAGGGTATTTAGAGTCCAAAAAAGAATTGTTCGCATTATGTCTGCAGCGGGTAACCGTGCTCACTGTAAGCCCTTTTTTCAGCAACTGAATCTCCTCACTCTTCCAAGTATCTATATACTTGAAGTTTTGACTTTCTTCAAAAATAACCCACATCTCTTTGCAGAGAACACTTTAACCGTGCTCACTGTAAGCCCTTTTTTCAGCAACTGAATCTCCTCACTCTTCCAAGTATCTATATACTTGAAGTTTTGACTTTCTTCAAAAATAACCCACATCTCTTTGCCACTTTTAGGCCACAGGGGTAATATGGTCTACCCGATCCATAGATTGACAATTTTTGAAAGGGGCATGCACTATTCAGCCCTACGGCTCTATAACGCGCTGCCTCGGCACCTGAAAAACATAACCAGCTCACAAAGTTTTCTAAAAAACGTTAAAACTATTTTGCTTGAAAAATGTCCGTATTCTGTTCAAGAATTCCTGTCAGATTGCATAAACATGTGAAATAACCTATGTTGACTATTTGAGATTTTATTTAATTATTATAATATTTATCTACTATTTCATCTATGACTTATTTCATGTAACTTTTTGTTATTAATGAAATAAATTATTTCTGATTCTGAAAATGTTTGATTAGATTTGCCCTTTTTTATTTCAAATAGATATTATAACACCGGGCCTAAAACAAGAAATGATGAGACAAATGTTTTATTCACTTTTGGTCTTTTAACTGCTTTGTTTCTATTGTTCAGTGTCATGTATGCATGGTTATATAAATGTCCTATTCCATTGTTTCCATTTCTTTTGAAAAACATTTGTAATACTTCAAAAAATAAATGTTGGAAAGGTAAAATATTAATATTTTGGTAAAGGGGAAAAGATTAATTTCTCTTGTTACGAGATACAATTTTTTGCTTATTGAATTTTTCAAAGCTCCTCCCCAGTAGTAAATATTATATTGCAACCTAAAATTTATAAGACCAAAATTTAATGCTCGTAATAGATCTGTGTTACGTTTATTTCTTATATAATGAAACTTTCCTAATTTGACGCTTTAAAGAATTTATTATATATTCAATATGTTTTCCCCATAACAATTTACTATCTAAAAATACTTCTAGCTATTTAAAACCATTAACTATCTCAATTTTCTTGCATTTACATAAGTTTGATTACAATTAAAATACATTGCCATATCTCCTTGCTTTCATTAACATATACAAGAATTAAGTCGTCGGCAAAAGCATAAATTTTACCGTTAACGGGGTTTTCTACTTTAATGTAAATTAAGAACAATAGCACAGAGCTCTGCGGCACAGCTTTCTGAACTATTTTTGAATCACTATAACACTTTTTAAGATTTATGATTTGTTCTCTGTTTGGTAAAGGTATGCACTAAACCAGCTTTGCATCACTCCTCTTATTTCTGTATGTTCTAATTTTGCAAGAAAAATAGTTTGGTTCACTAGGTCAAATGCCTTTTGATAATCGATAAATAATGCAGATGCTTTTTTGCCTCAATTGATGTTACTATATAAACATTCTACAAAAACTGAAAGCACATCTTCCATGGACTTGGCCTTAGTGAACCCAAACATTTTTCATTTAAAAGTGTTTACTGTTTAAAAAACTAAGAAGCCATTTTTTTTATAATTTCCTCTAGTATTTTAGAAGCTATGGTTAGAATGCTAATAGGTCTCAAATTGTCTAGTTTTATTGAATTAGGTTCCTTCAGTAAAGGAGCTACATTTTAAAAATAGTTTGGGAAGTTGCCTGGCTTAAAACTTAAATATTTAAAATGTGCTCAAGTGCTATGAATGATTTGCTTTAGTACTAGTGTTAGTGCATAAGTTTAATGAACGAGACAGTAACAATTCATGCTAAACAGTGACAAAATGAAATAATGTAATTTTTATGTTAAAAACCTGTACTAGGTGTGAATCACTACAACTCAGTTTTAAGATGCTCACATCAACCAACATCATGTATGAATATTACTAAATGTTAATGAAAACACTACTTTTCCAAATTGTTTATTTTTCAGATGAGTCCTTTCGAAACCAAAGGTTTGATTGAAGACTCTTGGAGCAATTGGAAAATTCTTTAAATATTACTAAATGTTAATGAAAACACTACTTTTCCAAATTGTTTATTGTTTGGACGAGGCCTTTCGAAACCAAAGGTTTCATATTCAGGCAACTCCACAAATAATTTTATTTCTGTAGTTGCCTGAAGATGAAACCTTTGGTTTTGACCAAAAGGTTTGATTGAAGACTCTTGGAGCAATTGGAAAATTCTTTAAACATTACTAAATGTTAATGAAAACACTACTTCTCCAAATTGTTTATTGTTTGGACGAGGCCTTTCGAAACCAAAGGTTTCATCTTCAGGCAACTCCACAAATAATTTTATTTCTGGAGTTGCCTGAAGATGAAACCTTTGGTTTCGAAAGGCCTCGTCCAAACAATAAACAATTTGGAAAAGTAGTGTTTTCATTAACATTTAGTAATATTTAAAGAATTTTCCAATTGCTCCAAGAGTCTTCAATCATGTATGAAGACAGTGTAATTAAATAAAAATGGAAAGGCAGTTGCAGGACTGACCGACATAAGTGACTACTTATTATAAAGGGCTGTGAATATATACCGGGTGAGTTTTTTAAAGTGATCCAATAGCTAACTTTTTAATTACACAACTTAGCACCACACTTTAAATTTGGAACTTGCTCAATTTTAAGTTTCACTCAGGAATACACTTTCAAATTTTTTAAAGAAGGCCGCCATTTTCCAATATGGCGGTTAACTTTAAAATCTTTTATGGAACACCCTGTATTTTATGTTGTTTTTAGATACTACTCTACAAAATAAGACATTTTTGCTTTTGAGAGTTTTCAATATCTCTAATGGTTCAGGAGCTACGTGGACTGGAAGTTTCATCATCAGTCCGAAAAAATCCAAAAACTTCCAGTCCACATAGCTCCTGAACCATTAGAGATATTGAAAAACTCTCAAAAGCAAAAATGTCTTATTTTTGGACATGGATTGTCATGTACTACTTTTCTATTTTCTGTTAATTTTATACATACTGTATTTTTGTAATATTATTAAAATTTCATATACTACAATGATCACTGACTTCTAAATATTGTGATGACTTCTAAAGTAATAAGTTTCATTATTAACTGAGAGTTTTAAAATCAAAGATCCACTACCCATATTTTTCATAGATATATAAAATCAACTTACACTATCCAAACAACAAAAGCATTTTCAAGATTGAATTCTTGTTGGATGCTAAGATTGTTTATGAATTTTCACATAACAAATTTATATAGTCAAATGCAAGAAGTGGCCTATACTAATTGCCTATCCTAGTCGATGTGTTAATCAATGGTGCAATTTCAACCATGACACCAGTTCTTCCTAAATATCCAAAAGCATTCCTCTTATGTATGCTGGAGGAGAGGAGCACTCAGCAAATTATACAGATTGCTCTCTAGGCAAACTAGTAGAATTATTGATTCCTCTGCTCAAACCTGAACATGGCCACTGCTTTATGCTGATGCAGCTTAAAAGGCTTCATTCTTTGTAAATTTGAGGATCTTATGGCGCAGTCAGATCAGAGCAGAGGCATTTTATTAACCTATCAACAGCAGGTATTTATATCTATTTAATTATTTTTGTGAATATATTTATTCTATTGACAATATTTTACATAAAGTAATAGTAAGTTTTAATACCATTTTGACGTGACAACGTCTTAAATTAGGTTGCGGCTCGGAGTCACTCATGAAAAAGTGTAACGCCCGGTAACGTTACGATGCCCGTCCAGTGGGTCCGCCGCACGGGATAAAGCAGATAACTGTGGGTCCGCCGCACGGGATAAAGCAGATAACTATGTTTATTCGTGAAAATGTGGAGTGCTTAGATTCGTCATTTACAACAACTACAACAATAAAGGTAAATAATTGTACACTGATATTTCATTATCGTAAACTATGATTGATTGATTAATTGTTAGATTGACACAAAAGTTGAGAAACTGAGTTTATAGGTTATGTCATACTATTGACAAATGTTGATAGTGTTAAGTAAATTATTAGTTTAAATCACTCTGCAATCAATCGTAATTCAGTCGATTGAGAAGAAACAGCGCGTATTGCTAGTCAAACATTTAAAATAACAAATTATAACCTCTAACCTGTCATAACAGTGCGACCAAACAAACGAACTAAACCGACCAATCACCACGCGCGGAGTTAGAATTTAACTGTGTTTAGCAAGAATTTCAAATTCCAATTTTAGTAAATGTTTTATTCAACTTTACCATTTACAATAAAAAATTGTAATTAATTTCAAATTATGTACAATGTTTTAGTAAACAAAATATATTTCTATAGTTAAAATTTGTGCAATTCTTATTTTCATTCAATTCCTTGTTCCTATTGTGCAATTTAATAATATTCATATCAATAAATATTCTACCGAGAAAAAGACGTTGTCACGTAAAATCTTCGCCCGTAAAACTGACTTTACAGGCAACCATAATGTTTTTGACAGTGTTAATCTTACAACTAAACCCATTTACTTGACTTCCCATACAATTGCCACAGGCACACATTCATACATACAAACATCATGGAGTAGAATCAACCTCCATGATCGTAAGTAACACTTCTGTGAGTATCAATCCCATGTGTGTGTTCCACCAACTGAGTAAATAGTACAGGACACCAGATATTGTTTAGAATTTGTCTTTGCAACTCCAAGTAAATAGCTTGGCTAAACATTGTACAGACATTCAGCTATAATTTTACCTTATGCATTATGCTTGTATCTGAAATTCATTTTACAGCTATAAATTATTTTAAAGTTAATTTATTGTTTACTCCACAAATCACCCTGTCAATACAACTTATTGAGGAGGTGCTGTCCTAGGAAGCGTGAACATGGGATAATCAAATATCAGTAAAACAATATCCACGAAACTGCTGTATTTTTAAAAAACTGTACAGGCCTTACAACTATTTCTGCAGTTTATTTTTCACCTACACATTGTACTAAGATTTAAAAGTTGATAAACTCTTCAACACTTTAGGTCCTTGATTTATGATAGGTGGAGACTTCAATGCTAAATAAGTCATGTGGTTATGTAGTTGTTGTAATCACCATAGGAGAAACTTACAAAGTGTATTAATAACAATAATTTTCATTATTTGTCAACATAGGACCGACTTGTTAGCTAAATGATATCATAAATATCATTTTATAGGACCTTCTAGACTTTTTGTCATCAGAGGTTTTTTTTAAAACTCGTATATGAATATTGTTTCACCCCTTGACTGTCATCAGATCACACTCTCCTGACAACAATAAACACATTAATTCTGTTATTTAAAATCTCCCCACTTTAACACCTTCACTGAGCCACAAGTAACATATAGACTTCAGAACAGCCAGGTTAGTAATAGGATGTAGTTAAATATCAGCTTACAACTCAACATTTTTCTGCATTATAACGAAGGCATAGATAAGGCTTTTGAATTATTTATCTGTTTTTTACAGTTTTCTGCTAATTGACAAGTAAAATACGTAGTAGTTACATTATCTCTAGTTTTCTCTGAATAAGGCGGCTAATTACTAAATATTGATTGATTAATTAATAGTTTATAGGATATTTATCTAGGTTTGTTACTTAGATTTCTTAATTAACTAACAACTTAGGCTACACTGGTTCCACAGTTAACTAGCAAGATAGAGGATTTATTAAGTTACAATTTATAGAAATTGAAAAACGATTAGTGTTAAATTTACAAAGGGAAACTACACAGTAAAAAGGGCCAAAAATGTATTTTGTTGTGAAATATATTTGATTAAATTTCAGTAGAGCAGAAATTCTCAGGGATAACTCAACAAAATATTGAATGAAGGCTTAATTTATTAATAGCATGCATACACAGTCAAATAAATTATAAGTAAAATTGTTAAAATATTTAAAATTTATCCAAATATTTAGTGAATTAAGTGAGGGTTACAGTTCTTGCAAACAAGTAGAATTAATATTTGAAAGTTCTTGAATTTTAAGGAAGTGTTTAGAAGTCAAAGTATTTGTCTCTTTGATTTTAAAGTTCAAAACGGAAGATGTCGGCAAATACAAGATGTCTCACCACTGGTGTCTCCTTTACCACAGGGGAGTATTTGATGCTTAAAAACGGGAATTCAAGAAAACAACTGTGATACCGTTACGTAGATTAGGTTGAAAAAAAGTTTGATTAATTAAAGTTTAAGAATAGGGGAATAATTAACTGGAACTAAAACTGTCTTCTCCTGCCATACATGGTGGTAGCTGGAAGGGAGGAGATGTTTCAGGAAATTGTATAATAATTAATTAGTTCAACAATGAGGGCAGAAAATGGCATTGGTGAATCACATTTCTTCTTTTTGCTAGTCACTTCACTGAACTATAAATCATTGATGAGGTTTAGAATTGGAAATAGTAAATAAAATAAAATCTTTACTTAATAATAGTGCATACACAGTTTCCAGAAGACGGTGAAATGGAAAGTAGTGATTAACCATATGAAAAACAAGTTAGAAGTTAAGATGATTTGACAACTTTAACTGAGGTTACTGATAAAATATTTACATGTGTATTAAATTTATATTTATCTGGAAGTGATCATCCTTAAAATAAGATGGGGGAAATTAATTTGATTAACAATAAATTTACTAAGAACATTAGAGGAGATGAAATATTATGCTAAAGTGTTATGATAAAACAAGGTAGAAGTACGCCTTCGCTGAGGTTGCAGACAAAATTTAAAATGTATAGCTCCTTTCATTCTCCAGATGATTCTCATTCACAAACAGACAGACAGAATCGTACAAAATAGAAGTTAACACTAAAGACGCATTATAGATCTCATTCTTGTAGAAATAAAGTTTCATACAAAATTTAAAGTTACATACGAAATATTTCTCGACATATCTTGCAGATGAAAACCTGACTTGGAACCAACATGTGGCATATGTATTAAACAAGATTTTGTCAGGGATTTATGCACTGAGGCGCATGTTGGAATTGTGTGATTTGGATGTTCTGAAAAAGTCTACTTTGCAACATTCAAGCAAAATCTGGATAAAATATTGATAAATCAAAAAAAGCAATAAGAATCATGCTAAACTGGAATAGATTACACTCTGTGAAACACCTTTTTTGTAAACTTACCCTACCATTTATAGTTTCACATATTTACAATACACGTAACAAAATCACAACTGACAGACACAATCTGAAATTAAATGAAATGAAAACAAGCTTTATTGGCCAAAAATACTATAATCAGCTACCTAAGGAAATAAAAAATTATACATTCAGATTTTGTTTATTAAATTGAATTTTATATCAGTGTTTGAATAATAAAAGTCTACTAACCAAGTCACTATAAAATTATAATTGGATTAGTTAGACTACATTTGTTAATATTTCAAATGTTTTGAATCTCTTATGGGTGTATTGAGTTTGTTTTTTAATTAATTTTGTTATTCTTCTATTTTCTCGTTGCTATTATATGGTTACCCATGAGACAAATGTAAAAATATTCGCTAACACTCAATACCCAAATCCCATGGAGTGACTTGTACCATCACCGAACTCAGTACCTCTCATGTAGAAACAAGCTTCATATCCAATTTCAAGTTTATAGGTCAGTTCATTTTTTTGGACAGACAGAGAGAAATTAAGGTTTTTCCAGCCCCATGAGTGGTAGGCTTCTTTAAACCTCAGCCAATTAATGAGACACTTCACATGTGTTCAAGCCTAATCCTGTTCACGATAATTTTGATATTAATCCAGTAATATGAGAATTTCTCGACCCAACTAACCAACATGCACTGCCAGTCAGTCCTTTTAAACCTACAGAGCTAAAGAAGACCATTGACAAATTGAATCATGAAAAGCTCCAGGTTTATGATCTTTTAACAGGAAAGTACTGAAAGAACTTCCGAGAAAAGCAATATACTTAGTAGTAACAGTACAAGGCCTATTCAGAAAGTAAGGAATGTTTCCGCCTGACACCACCAGAGGCGTGCCAATCACATGTACGAGGGGTATTAGAAAAATAAGGTTTCCTATGCCGCCGAGACAGAATGCGATATGTTGGGAGAAATCTGGCAACACTGTCTTACTCATCAGCTGTCCCTGTCTCTATCCATACCACTCGCGCCTCACTACGTCCAACAGTGCCGGCCTAGCTGCCTTCAAAGATGGAGCTCGGAAATGGTGTAGAGAATTCAGTGAAGGGCACATGGAAATTCACGATGAAAACCGAAGTGGACGGCCTTCAGTTTCAGATGGAGTTTTTGAAAAAGTTGAGACAATATTGCTTGAAGAACGGAGAATCACCATTCATGAACTTGTTTTGCTTATTCCTGAGATTTCCAGCGCCACAATTCATAAGATTTTAACAGAAAAATTAGGCTATCACAAAGTGTGTGCACGGTGGATACTGCGAATGATCACGGATAACTATAAACAGCAGCGTGTCGGTTGCAACAAGGTTTTGCAACAATGTGAAAACAACAAGGAAGAATTCTTGGATTCCATTGTTACAGGCAATGAAACATGGGCGTTTCACTTTACCCCCGAAACCAAGCAGCAATCACGTGAATGGCGTCACTCAACTTCGCCTAAGCCGAAGAAGTTCAAGCAAACACAGTCTGCTGGAAAAGTCATGACAACCGACTTTTAGGACAGGAAGGGCCTGCTTTTGATCAACTTTTTGCCTCATGGAACAACAGTAAACTCTGACAGATATTGCGACACATTAAGAAAACTGAGACGCATGATCCAGAACCGCCGGAGAGGAAGATTGTCCAGTGGTGTGAGGCTTCTCCATGACAACGCTCAACCTCATGTCTCACGTCAAACTCAAGAACTGCTGACAAATTTTGGCTGGACTATTGTGCCCCATCCCCCTACAGCCCAGACCTAGCCCCAAGTGATTATCACTTATTCCCAAAATAAAGAAACACTTGGGTGGCCAACGCTTCAGTACCAATGATGAAGTCAAGGAAGAGGTTACTCGATTCCTAAAAGGATTGGGGGCAGAATTCTACAACATGGGGATAGAAAAGTTGGAGCATCGTCTACAAAAGTGTTTGAACAGAAACGGTGATTATGTGGAAAAATAGCTTAACTTTTAAGTTTTAAATTGATGTATAACACTAGAAATATAGAGCTGTCTATTTTAAAAAATCATGGGAACCTTATTTTTTCTAATACTCCTCGTACATCGGGTGTGCTCATGCTCTGCACCTCAGTCAGTGTCAAGCTGTGACAACGGAAATATCTTTGCACTGCCTGTTATTTTATATTCAAATTTGAAATGTGTGCTGCAATTCAAAATCCCACCAGTTGTGAAGTGCGGTCTGTGATTAGTTTTTGTACGCAAAAAACTCAAAACCAATAGAAATTCATCAGGAACTGTGTGAAATGTGTGGGAACAACCTGGAAGTTCTGTCAGGAAGTAATGCATTCAGATTAAAAATGACAGAGCGAACATTCATGATTGAGAAAAGAGTGGACATCTGAGCAATGTGACTGACTATCCGGTCACCAACAATATTTGTGAAAAACGCTATTACACAATAACTAAGCTTTCTTCATGTTTCCCACAAGTTTCACGGACTTTATTGTTTGAAACTGTTTCACAAAAGCTAGACTACTACAAATTTTGTTTAAGATAGGTGCCAAAAACGCTTACAAATCACTATAAAGAACAATGAATGGGGGCAGCTTTGACATTTTTGTAAGCCTACCACAGTCATGGTGATGCACTACTGTATCGAATCGTAACAGGAGACAAAACCTGGGTGACACATGTGAATTGTGTCACAGTCCGTGGAGCGGGGCACACAAAAAAACCAAGGAAATGTCTGCAAACTTTGTCGGCAAGGAAGATATGGCAACATTGATCTGGGACAGGCAAGGTGTTCCTCTTATTGATGTTCTCAAACATGGTACTACAATAAACTATGAGCGGTAGTGCCCCACAAAGCAAAACCTTAGGAGAGCTGTTTAAAACAAGCGTCAAGAAAAAGTGTCATCAAATATTTTACTTTTGCATGACAATGCCTGGCAAACTGTACACAATGACTCTTCAACTAGGAAGTTTTTCCTCATCTTGCTCCAAGTGATTTTCACTTATTCCCGAAAGTGAAGATCTGGCTAGCAACACAGCCTTTTGACAATGACGAAAGTACGTGTCTCTGAGTGGCTGAGATTACAGGTGGCAGGAATTTCAAAACTTCTCCACCGCTATGATAAGTGCCTGAATTTGTATAGTTATTATGTAAAAAAAGTAGTATATTAGTCTCTCTTTGACATGCATATAATAAAATGTATTTCTTGTACTTAGTTTTTTAAATTGCAAAACGTTCCTTACTTTCGGAATATCGCTGGTATACTTAATCTAGTTCACAGACTTCAATACTTTGTATCTCAATGGAATATTGCTCAAATCGCAATGTACCTAACCCAGGTAAATCTTCTTTCTTCAATCAATACTCTTAAAACATTTCCATAATATCTTATATTCCATAAGCGTTTATAACCACATATATATTTTCAATACTATGCTGACCGATCAGGTTGGTTTCATACAAAAACATTCAACAACTGAACATTTGCAGTGAGTGGTGGATATAGTACCACAAGACTTAAAATTGCTTAAAAGTTTTGTTCTGCAGGATTTGTTGTGGTAAATCAAGCTCTTGGTAAGGTCTAACATTAGGGGTGTTCAACTCTTTGAGTGTTGTAGTTATTTTTCTATGTAACCGCCTTAAACTACCAGCCTGATTTTTGTACATTGGCAAAATTTTCAGAAAAAAACACTGTTTTACTGTTTAACAATAACCACTTAACAGATTTGTAAAAAGTGCTCCTAGTCAAACTCGTAATCCACATCTAACGAATTCCAATTCTGATAAAGAAAAATATGTACATACACAAATCTGATAAGCTTACTTTGGTTAAAGGTGTCTACTTCAGACTGTATCATTTCTGGTTCCACAGTTGAGTTTGCCTTAAAGCCTCGTTCAAAACACTATAACTTTCAAAAATCTACTTCGGTCAAAAAGAGACTACTTCTCCAGAGATCTTGTAATCTACTTTCAATCTAAGGTATTTCATAAAAAGGACTGAGTTTGGCTGGTTATCCCAATGAAGAAACTATACTTACATAGGTAAGCCTGTTATGGTCTAGGGGGAATTCATATCTATTTACGGTAGGAATATGGAGGAAATTCTTATTAAGTTCTTGCAACTTTCCAAAATAATAATTTATAAGGTTTTGCACTGCGAACTCTTGTTGTTTTTCAGACTGTAGTCTGGGAAAGAATGGATCGTTGATGCATGTTAGTACTCATTTCCAAACTTTTCCTTAAGCTACTTATAAAATGCCATATCACAATGTCAAGGAAGCCCACCAGTTTAGAGTGCCATATGAGAACACATTCACAGCTTTGTTCATTAAGGTTGATTTAATAACAGGGTTTAAATAATATTACAATGCATTAAATGTTTTTAATTCATCCCTGGTGCAATCTAGAGTAAAATTTAGATAAATTAACTTTGTATTTGCTATCTGCATCAAAGCAAGATAATCAAGCACTGTATACTTAATATTTTATACAATTTAAGTGAGATGTTTCAGCCAATTTGTCAAACTTCATCTTTAAGTGTCAACAGCTGTTTAGTGTCAGTTAAATTTAGATTATAAAATAAAAATACTTCCATTTTTCAGAATTTCAAAATATTCCATGTAACTTTTCTTATATTTTCTTCTTATAAACCTTCTTCGGATTCGAATGAATGTCTTACAAAAAGAATTAGCTGAATTACTCCAGCCGATTAGCACTTAGCAACACATTTTACGATTCAGTTTTATTTATAAGATGTGAGCTAATCCCTGCAAAATGGAGCTCTAAATTACAAATTCTTAACTGCAAAGTGGATAAATTTTTCCAAACATTTAGAAAAGGAGTTTACCAATCATAGGTTGGTCAGTCTGGTACTTTTTATTTGGTAGCAAATAAAAATATAAATTCAATTTAGAAATCAACTCTTTAAACAATCCAAATAAATTTAATTTTTCAAAACCCTTCAAAATGCAGAGCGAGCAATTCCTTTTGCTTTTTAAGTAAAAATATAACTTTTTAGTTAATAGTAAAATCTACTTCTATGACTAATAGATTTTTTTATTTTTACTTAGATAGATAAGGAGAAATAAGTACAACGTTTTAACAAGAAACATATTTCTTGATACAAAACATTTCATTACAATATAAGTTAGAGTAAAATGTTATAATACAAGTATATAATAGTTGACTTAGGTTACATGAACATATCATCGTAGCCTGGGGGAGGCAGATGGTCAGCATCAGGGGGAAAACGGGGCCTGGATGGACGAGGGCCTACGTCAGGAGGTCCAAAAGGATCAAACCTTGCCCCAGGTGGGACTGCTCCTCTGAAAAATAAAAAGTAGAATAAAATTAGTTTTACTGGACATAACATTAATTAAAAAATTAAGTAAAGAGAAGACACAATGATATAATGCTTATATTATAAACAAATGATATTTTAATTTGTCTTATATCATTGTCTTATTCTTTGCTATATCATTGTACGAGACATGTCCAGAAAGTAAGTTTTTTTTTTTTAAACAAGTAAAACAATTTTTTACCATAATTTTATTCCTACATGAAAGCCTAAACCTTAAACTATTTTTCGACATAGTTTCCACCGATGTTCAAACACTTGTCGTAGCAGGTGATCAATTTGTCTATACCCTCTTTGTAGAAGGTTCCTGCCAACGAATGTAGCCACGACTCCACAGCAGTTTTTATTTCATCGTCGGTTTCAAATTGTTGGCCGCCTAGCTCGCGCTTCATATGCAGGAATAAGTGGTAGTCAGACGGTGCATTAATGGTTTCACCTCTTGGGAGAAAATCAATCAACAAAACACCTTTCCGATTTTGAAAGACAGTGCACATGATTTTTGTGCAGACATTGTCATCTTGAATTATTGTTTCTTTGGAGATTGCATGTGTAGCCACTGCATTGACTGCTGTTAGAATTCCGGTGTGACATGACATTCCCAAGTATCATCACCTGTCACAATTTTGTTTAAAAATCCTCACGATTGTTAACATCACTGTACCATGTAAGAAAAGTCAAAGCACTTCAGAGTCTCTTTGTTTTGTGCACGTCAATGAGCAACTTTGGAACCCTTCGGGAACGCATCGGGAACACAGCTTGCAATACCCTAAGCGGTCCGTAACAATTTCGCACAAAAGAGTGTGTGAAATTGATTGGAAATCATCAGATAGCGTTGTCATAGTGAAACGTCTGTTCTCTTGGATTTTTTTCGTCAACTCGCTGACGAGAGAAGGCCAACTGCTCCAATTCTCATCATATACATTTGTTCGACTGCCATTGAACATTCTAACCCATTTTTTCACCATTCCTTCACTCAAGATGGTGAAGAAGACGTTTACGTCACTCGAGATGTTTACGTCTACCCCGTAAACATCTCGAAGTTGACGATAAATTTCAGCCGTTTTCACATTCCTTGCGTTCAAAAATCTCATTACAGAACGAATCTCACAATCACTAATTGTCTTAAATGCTCAGAAAAAACTGAAAACACAACATAGAACAACTGAAATGGTGTGAGTTGATAACCAGTGAACAAGGATGACTAGTGCGCATGCGCGGAACACCATCTCCCACTGTTGTACTGCAAAAAATAAGAGCGTCACATTGTCTTTTGGTTAACATTATTCTTTTGAGATCAAAGTGTTTCTACAAAGTTGATGATTACAAGAAAACAAATTATATAAATTTATGTAAAATCTTTTGTATATAAATTATAGAAAATTGATTATTGCACTTCATTTTTTAACTATTTTTTAATCTACTTATTTTTTAATTACGTACAATATATAATCCTGTGTTTTGTTATAAATACATTTTTAAAATTATTTATATTGCTAGTTTCCAGTATTTAAGAACAAAATGTATTTAATATTTAATCATAGCAATAACGTAATTATTTGTACTAATTTAACACTGATGAAATATATTGCTTCAATGTGTGCCTACTGATTAATACAAATCTTGAAAACATAAAACTCTAAGGATAAAGACGGCATAGTCTACAATATAATAAAGAAACTGAGGGAGTCTCCATGTGATCAACCAATCACTAACAACGAAGTATGGCATACCGGGTGGTGACATACAAAATGATTGAGAAGATAAGTTAACCTATCTGCTTACGAAGTAATTTAACCTCCTCCTTCCTTACTTGTGTAAGCTATTCAGGGAATATATAGCTTGTAGCCTACATACATTCCTATAGAGGAATGTACGTATAAGCTATATATTCCCTCCAGGATAGCCTGGAGGATGGTTCTGATCTGGATCGGTCTAAATCTTTTAGGTTAGTATATATTTCCTTCTTCCTACTCAAGGCTGGAAAGAGCCAGTTGTGAGACTTGTGTGGGATGTGGCTCTTCTGGTCGCAACTTATACACTAATCAGAACATTCCAGGGACATGTAACTCTACACTGTATCAATTGGTGTGTGGGATATGGAAAGTGCTGACAGCTAAAGCTCTGGATATTTCTTGAACATTGAAGAAGCTTTTGAAAACACTGGATTAAATCTTTGCTCACAGACAGGGTAGTGACTACCCCTTCTCAGGGCAACATACAATCTAGTCAATGGCTGCTCTAGTTTTGTGTTCTCTCTCAGGTAGAACATGCTTGTAAATGACCTGCTAAGTATTAACAGCAGTTGTGCTTGGCATAAGGTCATGCATGTGGTTCTGGATCTAGTAGGACACTAGTGTAATTAGGTTGGCCTTAGCTTAAATCCAGAGAAGGCTATTGCTGCAATCATTACTAGGAGGCCTTGGTTTCTTTTTGTTGGAAAGGCTGTTCAGGTAAAACCTAAAGTCAAGTATCTAAGTGTTGTTTTAAAACAAAAAGCTCAACCCAGGGGCTCATCTATACAAGATTGGATATCAGGTACCCAGAATTGACTGATGAACTCAAAACCAAGAGAATAGGTTCCGTTCTAAAGTTTCTTACCAGGTACCATGAAGAAGGTGATTATTTAAAGTTTTTTGGTAATGAAACATGAATTTCTTATGTCATGTCAAGTGAAAAAAAATCAATGAATTGGGTCACATCACTGCTGCATAAATAAACCTGTCAACGATTGGTTACATGCAAAAACAACAGAAATTTATACAATAGGTATTGAAAAATGTGAGAGCTTAAATTTAAACGATGAATTTGTTGAAAAATAGTTTAAGAGCTCTTCTGTCAAATATTATGATAAAAAAGCTATAAGTCATGTATAATTTTGTAATTAAATAAAGAAACTTACTTTCAGAATGACCCTCATAATATTAAAATAATAGTACATGTGTACTTACTATGCGTTTGAGGCCCAAAATCATGTTCATGTTAATTTTTAAATTCATGTTTTTATTTTTAAACAAATTCAAAGTACAGTAATTGAAAAAGGTACAGATTCTTTTTAGTAATACAATAGATTTTACACATGTAAGTACATATAAAAAAACATCGAAAAATCCCAAATGAGAAAATATAACTAACTTTGAGCTCTTAAAATCTACTTAAAGGTTTATCATAAAAAGTTTTTAAAAATTAAACAATTTATGATCGAATTCCCAATGGCAAAATTAGCAACTGCAGTAGCACTCATGGGGTTACCTCAGCCTGGGAAGTGAAAATAGAAGTAAAGGTCACAATCCTAACCTACTCAAACTGTACAGGTTAGAGGAAACAACTCAAATAAAAAATATCGCATAATCATATGTAAATTTCCTACCCAAAACATGTTGTAAAGGAATATAGATCAAAATATTGTGTGAAACAAAACCAAACAAAATTTTTTTATTATTATCCATTACTAACATAGTTATAGCTATACTTTCAATTACTGTTGTAACAATATGGGATGCTCAAAAAGGAGATACGAAACTGGGAAGATGAATATATTGTATTATGTTATTATTGGTAATTGTTAGTAATTATAAAGTTGTAGTAATTTGCTACAATAATAAAGCAAACAGAATGAATGGCAATTTTTTATACTGTTAAATGCTTATAAAATTATTTGCAATTCTGAAAAATCAACATAGTTAATGGACTCAGATGAAAATGAGGAATGAATATTTAATTACATCCAAAACAAGGTTTTGTCAATTTCTTGTAATTAAATAGTATCAGAATTGTAACATATAAATTATAAAAAAGCCCACTATTTTGTATAAATTTAAATATGTTTAAATTTGAAAGTATTATGATACATTATAACAAATTTTATAGACAAAATGAATTTTAAATTTTAAGTTGAATAATTTAATGAGCTTTCAATTTAAAATTAGTTTTTGAAAATAAAAGGTTTTCCGGACATTTGCTATTGTTTAGTGACAGCAAAAATTATTATCTAACAATGGAAAATTTCCGAAAAGTCCTGCATCTTTATGTACATGAGTTTATAATAAAAATGTAATCTTAATGAAAAAAATCTGACACGTTTACAAAATTTCTTGGTAATTGTATTTGATGAATATTTACCTCGGAAGACCCCCAGGAATTCCTTGTCCTGGATCTGGGAATGGCCTCAGTGGGTCTCTGTGGAAAGGCTCAAATAAATTCCCATGTCCGGGAGGGGCAAAGGGGTCCAAGTCTGAACCTCCAACACCAAAAGGGTCAGCATACCTGCTCCTGGAGTCATCAAAAGTAAACGAGTTAGTGCTTTTGATCGCATTATCTTATCACATAGAGAATTATAATATTTATATCTACTTTCTCTATTTTAAATTTGTAATCATAATCATCAGTATAACCCTTTGAGTGCCAGAGCATCCCGCATTATATGCAAGAAATGCCAGAATTGCTGTTAGCGACTTCTGCAGTAACGCTTATATTTTATATATAGTACTAGCGGGCCCGGCGCGCTTTGCTGCGCATTTCAATAATTTTTTGCAAAAGTTGCCCGCGGCTTCGCACGCAATTTCCCGTTGAAAACAGTACACTATATTCACTTATTCTTTTTCTATCACATTCTAAACATTGCTGAGATAATTGATAGTCGTTCCATCGTGAGCCTCTTGGGCGTATTATGAAGGTATGTACCATATTCCTGCCTCTATCTAGCTGTTACCCACGGCTTCGCACGCAAATCTTAAGAACCGAAGTCCTTATATTACTTAGTAAATTTTTTTTTTTACTATAATAAATTTTAGATTAAATTAGTTATATCTCCGATGCCACGATTGAGCTTGCTTTGTTGTCTCGATCGAGAGAATATGTACACACGGAGTTTTGAGAACCATACTTCTGTCAAAAAAAACAACTAAGGTTGATTTTATAACATTCTTTATATTTGTAGCCAACGTAAGATAGTAATTATGATATCTGCATTGCTCTTCTGATCAAGCATGAGCATGGTTTATATTAAATAAATATTGCAGTTAAAGGTGAATTTTTACGTCAAATTTGAATTGTATTATCTGGATAGTAAAGTCTATGTTTAACAGTGATTGCAGAAACAGTTTAAACAAAATTTGTCGTTTCTCTTAAGCTTACTCTATGCTTTAAAACTATAAGTGTAATATATGTTTACAAAGAACAGCTGATTAAAAATTTGAAAAGACGTTAACATATGTTTGCTGCAATGCATTTCTTATGGGTATTTCTGTAACCAGTGGGGCGGAATCCTGAATCGGGAAAGGGATGGGCATAGCTTATAAACCTTCTCCGTGGAAAAATACATATACGTACAAATTTTCATCATGATCGGTCCAATAGTTCACGATTCCATAAAGGACAAACATACAAACATTCATTTTTATATATATAGATTTATCTAAATTGGCTCAATGACTATACATACGCATTCTAAAGGCTTCAACGTAACTTTTGATGTAGGCTTTGTTGCATTCTGGTTCGATTCTGATTTTTATGGCGGTTGTAAAGTGAGCGCGTCATTCGAGTTTAGAACCGGCCGCTACGCGGACGAGCCGTCACGTGTTTTGTTTGTGCTGCTGTTTATTTTACAAATGATATTGAAAGTTTTTAAGTGTAAATGGGTTTGTAGTGTTAGTATCTTCAAATTATTTTGTTTGTGGGCTTGAAGATCGGAGAATCACCATTCATGAACTTGCTTTGCTTATTCCTGAGATTCCTAGCGCCACAATTCATAAGATTTTAACAGAAAAATTAGGCTATCACAAAGTGTGTGCGTGGTGGATACCGCGAATGCTCACAGAAAACCATAAACAGCAGCAGCGTGTCGGTTGCAACAAGGTTTTGCAACAATGTGAAAACAACAAGGAAGAATTCTTGGATTCCACTGTTACAGGCAATGAAACATGGGCCTTTCACTTTACCCATGAAAACCAAGCAGCAATCACGTGAATGGCGTCACTCAACTTCGCCTAAGCCGAAGAAGTTCAAGCAAACACAGTCTGCTGGAAAAGTCATGACAACCGTCTTTTGGGACAGGAAGGGCCTGCTTTTGATCGACTTTTTGCCTCATGGAACAACAGTAAACTCTGACAGATATTGCGACACATTAAGAAAACTGAGACAGGGGCCGTTCAAGTATTACGTAAGCAGATTTATTGCAATTATTTACCCCCCCATCCCCCTTGTCAGCAAAAGTAAGCAAAGCTCTTACCCCTCCCCCCATGCTTACGTAAACATTTGTCAATTAATGTATTGTTTTTTTAATTTTATAACGTTATAATTATAATTTGAAAAATAAGAAAATAGATTTAGGATAGAGATTATATTGTACTGAAACGGTATTCAACATAGAGTAAAGGACAAAAATATTATATCTTACTAACATAACAAACTTTATTTTAAATTTTTGGTAGATATATTAAATTCAAATTAACAGTCTTCAGTCCATGAAACCCGAATCCATGATTCTAAGTTTTCGATGACATTGGATTGCTTCGATTGCTGCTCAGTGTTGTGAGTCTGCTCGCTTTCATCCGATTTTGGAATGTCTACGTCATTCTCATCGAGCCATTCAACATCATGGGGCTCTAAATTTTGAATAATGCACATCAGTTCATTAGCACGACGAGCAGCGACTCTTACAGGTCTAACTTTCCTATCAGTGTGCGTGTTTACTTTCTTATGGATCTTTTCGATGTGACGATTTAGTGACTTGACGGAAGCATGATAAAGACCACACGTTTTGCATGTTTGACTTGATAGCCTCAATTGTACCGTCGGACAAAAATAATCGTATGGTATTTGCAGGAAATCTTTGAGTGAAGCACTTAAGCGTAGAGCTAAATTGACTGGAAGATTAAGAAATTGCCCTCCTTCATCTAAAACCAAGTCATCAACTGTTTGTTTTACTTTTACAGGTGGTGGAAGAAACCTGTTGTCTAGTAATCTAAATAGGCCACTTCTTGGACGACAGCATTCTGTATTTCTACATTTTACAATTTGGAGCAAGTATTGGCTTTCACGCACATGTTCTAAATACCATTTAATGTCTGGAAAATCAGGAAGATCTTGTTCACCTGCCCCAACATATTTTCCATTAACATTATAGCCATCAATTTCCATTGAACTCCATACTTCAGCTAATACATTTCCTGCAAATTCGAAATTAGATCTTTCTAAATGTTCATCAATTGTAACGCCACGTTCATCCAAATGAGACCCAAAATGGTCATGAGGCAATATTAAACCAGCCAGTTCCCGACTAAGAGGAACCATTCTGCGCTCTACTCTGTTATACGCACTTCTTCCGGTAGCATTGGTAGCTAAAAACAATGCATCGAGATCATGTCGCTTAAAGTGTTGTATAGCAAACCCTATGACTTTTTGATAACGCGGATTTTCATCTGGCCCTCCATCAACCGTCATGATTACCACTGGTTTTACTAGTCCTTGGTCAGTTTTAGCTAATGGTCGAAACTCTTAAGTTCGAGAAGCGTCTCGAAATCCTGAGCATGAGTATTAGCAGTAGATGAACTATGCTTTCCACTTCGAATAGCGATGTATGTTGGTCCAGAATATCCAACGGCTTGCGGTTGTCCTAGCATATTGGAAGTGATTTTGATACCAGCATAAACAGATGGTATTAATTTATGACGCTCAGCGATTACCCAATCGTGATCAGGCAATTTGATTCTATATTCCATGTGCATTAGAAGAGGTGCTTGCTTATTTGCCGCAGTTACGCCAATAGGGACTCGAGCTTTATCATCTTGAGATATGAAAAATACTTGATCTGGTCCTAGTATGGATGCTATGTTCTCTAAATAATGGATTGATGTTTCAGCGAACTTGCTATCTAAGTGGCTCTTGTGGTGATCAGTTTGAGCCCGAATGAGCTTAACAGGGACTGTCGATACATGTCTTCGTCCCTCTGCAGAATTAGATTTTCTGGGAATCAAACGAAGATATGTCCCACTGCGACTAATGTCAAATCCCATTTTACGTAATTCTTGTGTGAGTTCATCAAGAGTTTTTACGCTGCGAATTGATTCCGTTCGTCTTCTATCATCTGCTGCACTCCCAAATAAAGCTATATCCGCGATTGTTTTCAATAGTAAAGGTTGATTGCTTTCAAGATTTTCATTTCTGAATTTTCATGACAAATATCTTCTAACTTTCTTTTCATACCATCCCTGTGTTTCTTCTGGGCAACTGCGTTTTGAACCTTCCTGTTTAAAGGTTGTTTTGCTGTTTTTATTTCCTCGCGCAACTTAATGATCTGTTTATCAACTTCAGCACGGCTTGGCATAGTACCTCTGGCAGAATACAAAGCATTCAGATTTTTTTCGAGTAGAGCAATCTTATTTTTCATAGCTTCCTGAGAAGGTTTTGGTCTCTGTTTAGCTGTATTTTTATTAATTTCGCATTGCTGCTGTGATTCATTACCGGTTTTTTATTTGATCTTCTTCCTGTTTTTTAATATTTGAAGCTGGCTGTGTAATTTGTGTTTTTTCTGCAGGTTTACAGGTTGCCTAAAAATAAAAACTTTCTATGGGTTCTGCTAAAGATTCTCTTATTAAGCTACATAAATACAACGTATGGAAATATATATGGTAAATACAAAACCCTATGGCTTTAAATCTAATATCTTTAAACGAGCAATTCGTTCCGGTCACAAAATACAGGGTGTTATACTCTATTCAAGTAGGTATTTAAAAGAATGTAAACAATCTTGATATGTCTTTTTATTGAAATATGCAATTATAAAATCAGATATTTGTAAAGGTGCGTACAGACATCGCGAGGCTTGCGCCGCGAATGGTTCGTCTCGCATACATCAACCTGAGGCATGCTACGGCACATGTATACGTGCGAACCATTCGCGGCGCACGCCTCTCGATGTCTGTGCGCACCTTTATGTACTTACAGAAAAGCAATTTTAATATTTGTTGAGTTTTTTAAATGAATTACAACAGATTTTACACAGTTTACAATTTTAAACCACATATTTCAATAAAAAGACATATAAAGATTGTTTACATTCTGTTAAATACCTATTTGAATAGAGTATAGTTTTCTGTAGGTATATATATATATATATATATGTATAAAACTAACATCCTGTATTTTGTGACCAATTGACGGAATCAATTATAAGAAATAAATCTATATAATGAATATTACCTCTATACTTTAAGATAGGCCATAATATTTTCTAATTAGCAAAGAGAAACTTTTTGGAGATTTCTAATATTTCTAGTAGGTATTCATAGGTACCTAAAATGATATCGTCACTCACCTTAGAAAAAAAATGTAGTAGATTGGATTTATTCTAGTCGCCGCTTGCAATTCTTCTTCGATTCTCTTAGATACAATAATATCTAGTTCCTTGTCGGATTTTGCTTGTAATTTTGTAATTTCGCCACACTTCGTTAACTAACTTTTGTACAATTTGTACTTTCGTACTTGTATGAGATTTTTTAAAACTTTCAAACAATTTTTGGTATAACTTGGATTTGTCTATTTGAAACGACATCTTATTTAATCATTAAACTTTGGCTAATGGAATGAATGGTAACACAAATGTTAACTTGCTTTACTATGCTTACAATACGTCTACTCGCTATAGCATCCAAACGAAACAATACACTGATAGAGGATAGAGGAAATTTAGACAAGTGAACAGCGCGCGGTAATTCCCTTACTCGGTTCTAACGCGAGTAGGGGAATTACCGCGCACTGTTCACTAAACGTATGTAGCCTATTACTTGCGGGAATCCCCGAAAATGCGTTTCGTTTTCAAGCAAAGACAATGTGTGGGTTGCCATTCGTGTAAAAAAGAAAATAACTACCGATGACGTAATCATCATCTAGACTCCCCTACCCCCCATGTCATCCAAAATAAGCAAAGCAAAGACCCCCCCGCCCACCCCCCCCATAGTGCTTACGTAATACTTGAACGGCCCCACACGTGATCCAGAACCGCCGGAGAGGAAGATAGTCCAGTGGTGTGAGGCTTCTCCATGACAACGCTCGACCTCATGTCTCACGTCAAACTCAAGAACTGCTGACAAATTTTGGCTGGACTATTGTGCCCCATCCCCCTACAGCCCAGACCTAGCCCCAAGTGATTATCACTTATTCCCAAAATTAAAGGAACACTTGGGTGGCCAACACTTCAGTACCGATGATGAAGTCAAGGAAGAGGTTACTCGATTCCTCAAAGGATTGGGGGCAGAATTCTACAACATGGGGATAGAAAAGTTGGAGCATCGTATACAAAAGGGTTTGAACAGAAACGGTGATTATGTGGAAAAATAGCTTAACTTTTAAGTTTTAAATTGATGTATAACACTAGAAATATAGAGCTGTCTATTTTAAAAAATCATGGGAACCTTATTTTTTCTAATACCCCTCGTACATCAGGTGTGCTCATGCTCTGCACCTCAGTCAGTGTCAAGCTGTGACAACGGAAACATCTTTGCGCTGCCTGTTATTTTATATTCAAATTTGAAATGTGTGCTGCAATTCAAAATCCCACCAGTTGTGAAGTGCGGTCTGTGATTAGTTTTTGTAAGCAAAAAACTCAAAACCAATAGAAATTCATCAGGAACTGTGTGAAATGTATGGGAAACAACCTGGAAGTTCTGTCAGGAAGTAATGCATTCAGATTAAAAATGACAGAGCGAACGTTCATGATTGAGAAAAGAGTGGACATCTGAGCAATGTGACTGACTATCTGGTCACCAACAATATTTGTGAAAAACGCTTTTACACAATAACTAAGCTTTCTTCATGTTTCCCACAAGTTTCACAGACTTTATTGTTTGAAACTGTTTCACAAAAGCTAGATTACCACAAATTTTGTTAGGTGCCAAAAACGCTTACAAATCACTATAAAGAACAATGAATGGGGGCAGCTTTGACATTTTTGTAAGCCTACCACAGTCATGGTGATGCACTACTGTATCGAATCATAACAGGAGACAAAACCTGGGTGACACATGTGAATTGCGTCACAGTCCGTGGATTGGGGCACACAAGTTCTCCTAAAAACCAAGGAAATGTCTGCAAACTTTGTCGGCAAGGAAGATATGGCAACATTGATCTGGGACAGGCAAGATGTTCCTCTTATTGATGTTCTCAAACATGGTACTACAATAAACTATGAGCGGTAGTGCCCCACAAAGCAAAACCTTATAAGAGCTGTTTTAAAACAAGTGTCAAGGAAAACTGTCATCAAAAATTTTACTTTTGCATGACAATGCCTGGCAAACTGTACACAATGACTCTTCAACTAGGAAGTTTTTCCTCATCTTGCTCCAAGTGATTTTCACTTATTCCCGAAAGTGAAGATCTGGCTAGCAACACAGCCTTTTGACAATGATGAAAGTACGTGTCTCTGAGTGGCTGAGATTACAGGTGGCAGGAATTTCAAAACTTCTCCACCGCTATGATAAGTGCCTGAATTTGTATAGTTATTATGTAAAAAAAGTAGTATATTAGTCTCTCTTTGACATGCATATAATAAAATGTATTTCTTGTACTTAGTTTTTTAAATTGCAAAACGTTCCTTACTTTCGGAATATCGCTGGTATACTTAATCTAGTTCACAGACTTCAATACTTTGTATCTCAATGGAATATTGCTCAAATCGCAATGTACCTAACCCAGGTAAATCTTCTTTCTTCAATCAATACTCTTAAAACATTTCCATAATATCTTATATTCCATAAGCGTTTATAACCACATATAATTTTTTCAATACTATGCTGACCGATCAGGTTGGTTTCATACAAAAACATTCAACAACTGAACATTTGCAGTGAGTGGTGGATATAGTACCACAAGACTTAAAATTGCTTAAAAGTTTTGTTCTGCAGGATTTGTTGTGGTAAATCAAGCTCTTGGTAAGGTCTAACATTAGGGGTGTTCAACTCTTTGAGTGTTGTAGTTATTTTTCTATGTAACCGCCTTAAACTACCAGCCTGATTTTTGTACATTGGCAAAATTTTCAGAAAAAAAACACCGTTTTACTGTTTAACAATAACCACTTAACAGATTTGTAAAAAGTGCTCCTAGTCAAACTCGTAATCCACATCTAACGAATTCCAATTCTGATAAAGAAAAATATGTACATACACAAATCTGACAAGCTTACTTTGGTTAAAGGTGTCTACTTCAGACTGTATCATTTCTGGTTCCACAGTTGAGTTTGCCTTAAAGCCTCGTTCAAAACACTATAACTTTCAAAAATCTACTTCGGTCAAAAAGAGACTACTTCTCCAGAGATCTTGTAATCTACTTTCAATCTAAGGTATTTCATAAAAAGGACTGAGTTTGGCTGGTTATCCCAATGAAGAAACTATACTTACATAGGTAAGCCTGTTATGGTCTAGGGGGAATTCATATCTATTTACGGTAGGAATATGGAGGAAATTCTTATTAAGTTCTTGCAACTTTCCAAAATAATTATTTATAAGGTTTTGCACTGCGAACTCTTGTTGTTTTTCAGACTGTAGTCTGGGAAAGAATGGATCGTTGATGCATGTTAGTACTCATTTCTAAACTTTTCCTTAAGCTACTGATAAAATGCCATATCACAATGTCAAGGAAGCCCACCAGTTTGGAGTGCCATATGTGAACACATTCACAGCTTTGTTCATTAAGGTTGGTTTAATAACAGGGTTTAAATAATATTACAATGCATTAAATGTTTTTAATTCGTCCCTGGTACAATCTAGAGTAAAAGTTAGATAAATTAACTTTGTATTTGCTATCTGCATCAAAGCAAGATGATCAAGCACTGTATACTTAATATTTTATACAATTTAAGTGAGATGTTTCAGCCAATTTGTCAAACTTCATCTTTAAGTGTCAACAGCTGTTTAGTGTCAGTTAAATTTAGATTATAAAATAAAAATACTTCCATTTTTCAGAATTTCAAAATATTCCATGTAACTTTTCTTATATTTTTCTTCTTATAAACCTTCTTCGGATTCGAATGAATGTCTTACAAAAAGAATTAGCTGAATTACTCCAGCCATTCTTGTGATTAGCACTTAGCAACACATTTTACGATTAATTTTTATCTATAAGATGTGAGCTAATCCCTGCAAAATGGAGCTCTAAATTACAAATTCTTAACTGCAAAATGGATAAATTTTTCCAAACATTTAGAAAAGGAGTTTACCAATCATAGGTTGGTCAGTCTGGTACTTTTTATTTGGTAGCAAATAAAAATATATATTCAATTTATAAATCAACTCTTTAAACAATCCAAATAAATTTAATTTTTCAAAACCCTTCAAAATGCAGAGCGAGCAATTCCTTTTGCTTTTTAAGTAAAAATATAACTTTTTAGTTAATAGTAAAATCTACTTCTATGACTAATAGATTTTTTTATTTTTACCTAGATAGATAAGGAGAAATAAGTACAACGTTT
Organism: Homalodisca vitripennis; assembly: GCF_021130785.1. Taxonomy (NCBI): domain Eukaryota; kingdom Metazoa; phylum Arthropoda; class Insecta; order Hemiptera; family Cicadellidae; genus Homalodisca; species Homalodisca vitripennis. The sequence continues at coordinate 38,574,752 of NC_060211.1, read as the reverse complement.
TAACAAGAAACATATTTCTTGATACAAAACATTTCATTACAATATAAGTTAGAGTAAAATGTTATAATACAAGTATAATAATAGTTGACTTAGGTTACATGAACATATCATCGTAGCCTGGGGGAGGCAGATGGTCAGCATCAGGGGGAAAACGGGGCCTGGATGGACGAGGGCCTACGTCAGGAGGTCCAAAAGGATCAAATCTTGCCCCAGGTGGAACTGCTCCTCTGAAAAATAAAAAGTAGAATAAAATTAGTTTTACTGGACATAACATTAATTAAAAAATTAAGTACAGAGAAGATACAATGATATAATGCTTATATTATAAACAAATGATATTTTAATTTGTCTTATATCATTGTCTTATTCTTTGCTATATCATTGTACGAGACATGTCCAGAAAGTAAGTTTTTTTTTAAACAAGTAAAACAATTTTTTACCATAATTTTATTCCTACATGAAAGCCTAAACCTTAAACTATTTTTCGACATAGTTTCCACCGATGTTCAAACACTTGTCGTAGCAGGTGATCAATTTGTCTATACCCTCTTTGTAGAAGGTTCCTGCCAACGAATGTAGCCACGACTCCACAGCAGTTTTTACTTCATCGTCGGTTTCAAATTGTTGGCCGCCTAGCTCGCGCTTCATATGCAGGAATAAGTGGTAGTCAGACGGTGCATTAATGGTTTCACCTCTTGGGAGAAAATCAATCAACAAAACACCTTTCCGATTTTGAAAGACAGTGCACATGATTTTTGTGCAGACATTGTCATCTTGAATTATTGTTTCTTTGGAGATTGCATGTGTAGCCACTACATTGACTGCTGTTAGAATTCCGGTGTGACATGACATTCCCAAGTATCATCACCTGTCACAATTTTGTTTAAAAATCCTCACGATTGTTAACATCACTGTACCATGTAAGAAAAGTCAAAGCACTTCAGAGTCTCTTTGTTTTGTGCACGTCAATGAGCAACTTTGGAACCCTTCGGGAACGCATCGGGAACACAGCTTGCAATACCCTAAGGACAAAAGAGTGTGTAAAATTGATTGGAAATCATCAGATAGCGTTGTCATAGTGAAACGTCTGTTCTCTTGGATTTTTTTCGTCAACTCGCTGACGAGAGAAGGCTAACTGCTCCAATTCTCATCATATACATTTGTTCGACTGCCATTGAACATTCTAACCCATTTTCTCACCATTCCTTCACTCAAGATGGTGAAGAAGACGTTTACGTCACTCGAGATGTTTACGTCTACCCCGTAAACATCTCGAAGTTGACGATAAATTTCAGCCGTTTTCACATTCCTTGCGTTCAAAAATCTCATTACAGAACGAATCTCACAATCACTAATTGTCTTAAATGCTCAGAAAAAACTGAAAACACAACATAGAACAACTGAAATGGTGTGAGTTGATAACCAGTGAACAAGGATGACTAGTGCGCATGCGCGGAACACCATCTCCCACTGTTGTACTGCAAAAAATAAGAGCGTCACATTGTCTTTTGGTTAACATTTTTCTTTTGAGATCAAAGTGTTTCTACAAAGTTGATGATTACAAGAAAACAAATTATATAAATTTAAGTAAAATCTTTTGTATATAAATTATAGAAAATTGATTATTGCACTTCATTGTTTAACTATTTTCAGTCTACTTATTTTTTAATTACGTACAATATATAATCCTGTGTTTTGTTATAAATACATTTTTAAAATTATTTATATTGCTAGTTTCCAGTATTTAAGAACAAAATGTATTTAATATTTAATCATAGCAATAACGTAATTATTTGTACTAATTTAACACTGATGAAATATATTGCTTCAATGTGTGCCTACTGATTAATACAAATCTTGAAAACATAAAACTCTAAGGATAAAGACGGCATAGTCTACAATATAATAAAGAAACTGAGGGAGTCTCCATGTGATCAACCAATCACTAACAACAAAGTATGGCATACCGGGTGGTGACATACAAAATGATTGAGAAGTTAAGTCAGTTCATTTAGATGCAATCAATGACCTGAGGGGGTGCCAACCTATCTGCTTACGAAGTAATTTAACCTCCTCCTTCCTTACTTGTGTAAGCTATTCAGGGAATATATAGCTTGTAGCCTACATACATTCCTATAGAGGAATGTGCGTATAAGCTATATATTCCCTCCAGGATAGCCTGGAGGATGGTTCTGATCTGGATCGGTCTAAATCTTTTAGGTTAGTATATATTTCCTTCTTCCTACTCAAGACTGGAAAGAGCCAGTTGTGAGACTTGTGTGGGATGTGGCTCTTCTGGTCGCAACTTATACACTAATCAGAACATTCCAGGGACATGTAACTCTACACTGTATCAATTGGTGTGTGGGATATGGAAAGTGCTGACAGCTAAAGCTCTGGATATTTCTTGAACATTGAAGAAGCTTTTGAAAACACTGGATTAAATCTTTGCTCACAGACAGGGTAGTGACTACCCCTTCTCAGGGCAACGTACAATCTAGTCAATGGCTGCTCTAGTTTTGTGTTCTCTCTCTCAGGTAGAACATGCTTGTAAATGACCTGCTAAGTATTAACAGCAGTTGTGCTTGGCATAAGGTCATGCATGTGGTTCTGGATCTAGTAGGACACTAGTGTAATTAGGTTGGCCTTAGCTTAAATCCAGAGAAGGCTATTGCTGCAATCATTACTAGGAGGCCTTGGTCCCTTTTTGTTGGAAAGGCTGTTCAGGTAAAACCTAAAGTCAAGTATCTAAGTGTTGTTTTAAAACAAAAAGCTCAACCCAGGGGCTCATCTATACAAGATTGGATATCAGGTACCCAGAATTGACTGATGAACTCAAAACCAAGAGAATAGGTTCCGTTCTAAAGTTTCTTACCAGGTACCATGAAGAAGGTGATTATTTAAAGTTTTTGGTAATGAAACATGAATTTCTTATGTCATGTCAAGTGAAAAAAAATCAATGAATTGGGTCACATCACTGCTGCATAAATCAACCTGTCAACGATTGGTTACATGCAAAAACAACAGAAATTTATACAATAGGTATTGAAAAATGTGAGAGCTTAAATTTAAACGATGAATTTGTTGAAAAATAGTTTAAGAGCTCTTCTGTCAAATATTATGATAAAAAAGCTATAAGTCATGTATAATTTTGTAATTAAATAAAGAAACTTACTTTCAGAATGACCCTCATAATATTAAAATAATAGTACATGTGTACTTACTATGCGTTTGAGGCCCAAAATCATGTTCATGTTAATTTTTAAATTCATGTTTTTATTTTTAAACAAATTCAAAGTACAGTAATTGAAAAAGGTACAGATTCTTTTTAGTAATACAATAGCTTTTACACATGTAAGTACATATAAAAAAACATCGAAAAATCCCAAATGAGAAAATATAACTAACTTTGAGCTCTTAAAATCTACTTAAAGGTTTATCATAAAAAGTTTTTAAAAATTAAACAATTTATGATCGAATTCCCAATGGCAAAATTAGCAACTGCAGTAGCACTCATGGGGTTACCTCAGCCTGGGAAGTGAAAATAGAAGTAAAGGTCACAATCCTAACCTCCTCAAACTGTACAGGTTAGAGGAAAACAACTCAAATAAAAAATATCGCATAATCATATGTAAATTTCCTACCCAAAACATGTTGTAAAGGAATATAGATCAAAATATTGTGTGAAACAAAACCAAACAAAAATTATTTTTATTATTATCCATTACTAACATAGTTATAGCTATACTTTCAATTACTGTTGTAACAATATGGGATGCTCAAAAAGGAGATACGAAACTGGGAAGATGAATATATTGTATTATGTTATTATTGGTAATTGTTAGTAATTATAAAGTTGTAGTAATTTGCTACAATAATAAAGCAAACAGAATGAATGGCAATTTTTTATACTGTTAAATGCTTATAAAATTATTTGCAATTCTGAAAAATCAACATAGTTAATGGACTCAGATGAAAATGAGGAATGAATATTTAATTACATCCAAAACAAGGTTTTGTCAATTTCTTGTAATTAAATAGTATCAGAATTGTAACATATAAATTATAAAAAAGCCCACTATTTTGTATAAATTTAAATATGTTTAAATTTGAAAGTATTATGATACATTATAACAAATTTTATAGACAAAATGAATTTTAAATTTTAAGTTGAATAATTTAATGAGCTTTCAATTTAAAATTAGTTTTTGAAAATAAAAGGTTTTCCGGACATTTGCTATTGTTTAGTGACAGCAAAAATTATTATCTAACAATGGAAAATTTCCGAAAAGTCCTGCATCTTTATGTACATGAGTTTATAATAAAAATGTAATCTTAATGAAAAAAAATCTGACACGTTTACAAAATTTCTTGGTAATTGTATTTGATGAATATTTACCTCGGAAGACCCCCAGGAATTCCTTGTCCTGGATCTGGGAATGGCCTCAGTGGGTCTCTGTGGAAAGGCTCAAATAAATTCCCATGTCCGGGAGGGGCAAAGGGGTCCAAGTCTGAACCTCCAACACCAAAAGGGTCAGCATACCTGCTCCTGGAGTCATCACAAGTAAACGAGTTAGTGCTTTTGATCGCATTACCTTATCACATAGAGAATTATAATATTTATGGCTACTTTCTCTATTTTAAATTTGTAATCATAATCATCAGTATAACCCTTTGAGTGCCAGAGCATCGCTGTCAGCGATCCCGCATTATATGCAAGAAATGCCAGAATTGCTGTTAGCGACTTCTGCAGTAACGCTTATATTTTATATAGTACTAGCGGGCCCGGCGCGCTTTGCTGCGCATTTCAATAATTTTTTGCAAAAGTTGCCCGCGGCTTCGCACGCAATTTCCCGTTGAAAACAGTACACTATATTCACTTATTCTTTTTCTATCACATTCTAAACATTGCTGAGATAATTGATAGTCGTTCCATCGTGAGCCTCTTGGGCGTATTATGAAGGTATGTACCATATTCCTGCCTCTATCTAGCTGTTACCCACGGCTTCGCACGCAAATCTTAAGAACCGAAGTCCTTATATTACTTAGTAAATTTTTTTTTTTACTATAATAAATTTTAGATTAAATTAGTTATATCTCCGATGCCACGATTGAGCTTGCTTTGTTGTCTCGATCGAGAGAATATGTACACACGGAGTTTTGAGAACCATACTTCTGTCAAAAAAAACAACTAAGGTTGATTTTATAACATTCTTTATATTTGTAGCCAACGTAAGATAGTAATTATGATATCTGCATTGCTCTTCTGATCAAGCATGAGCATGGTTTATATTAAATAAATATTGCAGTTAAAGGTGAATTTTTACGTCAAATTTGAATTGTATTATCTGGATAGTAAAGTCTATGTTTAACAGTGATTGCAGAAACAGTTTAAACAAAATTTGTCGTTTCTCTTAAGCTTACTCTATGCTTTAAAACTATAAGTGTAATATATGTTTACAAAGAACAGCTGATTAAAAATTTGAAAAGACGTTAACATATGTTTGCTGCAATGCATTTCTTATGGGTATTTCTGTAACCAGTGGGGCGGAATCCTGAATCGGGAAAGGGATGGGCATAGCTTATAAACCTTCTCCGTGGAAAAATACATATACGTACAAATTTTCATCATGATCGGTCCAATAGTTCACGATTCCATAAAGGACAAACATACAAACATTCATTTTTATATATATAGATTTATCTAAATTGGCTCAATGACTATACATACGCATTCCAAAGGCTTCAACGTAAGTTTTGATGTAGGTTTTGTTGCATTCTGGTTCGATTCTGATTTTTATGGCGGTTGTAAAGTGAGCGCGTCATTCGAGTTTAGAACCGGCCGCTACGCGGACGAGCCGTCACGTGTTTTGTTTGTGCTGCTGTTTATTTCACAAATGATATTGAAAGTTTTTAAGTGTAAATAGGGTTTGTAGTGTTAGTATCTTCAAATTATTTTGTTTGTGTATGTTATTCTAGTCTGTGTGTAAGTAGAACAATGACTTGGCCGCAAGTTACGGCGATCGTAAGCATCTAGTACTTTACTAAATACGTTTGTATAGTTTTAATGTTTTTTTGTGTTTGTTCAGTGATATTTATAAACAATGAGTCGTAAAAACATTGCTGACAATGAAGACCTAGTATTGCAGGCATTAGATTTAAGCATTATCAGTGTAGACAATACACAGAGTGTTAGGTTAGGTTAGAAAATTTATAGTTTTGTAGTGGTTAATATTTTCATATTTATTTTCCAAACTTCATTTATAAGTATAACAAAATGTTTATATGTCTTTTTGTAAAGAATTAAATGGAGTATAAGATAGAATAACTAAAAGTGAAAAAAAAAAAATATTTCGATAACACTAAGTTGTGTCAAAATAAAAAACTAAATGTTTTTGCTCATAAAGTTTTTGTTAATGATTTTTTTTATTTGTATAAAAACGTTAAATAAGTGATCAATTTATTATATGTGTAAAGAAAATATGTTTATCTAAAAAAAAAAAAAAAAAACCCAAGACATTATACCAATAAATTAATTTGTTATGAATTTTTAACCAGACCCTTGCAGAATCAGACATTTTCGCTCGGCATTTTATGCATACCATATAGCAAAACGCTGCGGCACTCAAAGGGTTAAGCTATAATCGTGATGGTTACAACATCTACATGAATTATTTTTAACTCATATATCTTGATTATACTGTTATAGTCTTAAAAAAAAAAGCCAATGTATGAAATCCCTTACGGGGGAAAACACTTAAAGTGCTGTAAAACAAAACTGAATTCATAAGCAACAAGAAATATTTTTTAACTTACCATACAAAATTACTATTAAGAACTAAACAAAATAGAAAAATACAAAATCTGTAGAACTCAAATGAGAACATCATTAATGAGCCACTGAACAACACAACAAAAATGCTGTTGACTGAACCTGAAGGTCAGGGCCATTAAGATAAAGTCCTTGAGGTTCAGCAGCGCTCTGAGAGCATGTGGACAGTTGTGGAACTATGTATATGAACAAAACAGCTGTTGAGCAATAACATGTACAGTCTGACTAACAGTCTTAGTACACAATGAAACTGTTCCTAATGGTCCAGTAAAAGATTAACCCTAAAAGTGCTGACATCACTATGCACAGCCCAAAGTTAGTTTAAATTTATATACCTCCACAGAAATGAACTGTCTTCAGCAAAACACTATAAACATTATTGTGTAACATACGCAATAGCTAACACATTTTTAAAATGTCATCTTAAAGCTCTTTGGATCTAATAATCACAGAAAATAATTCATAACAATAATTAATATTTTTACAAATAGTAAGTAAACATTGTGTAGAAATGTAAACATGTATAATTAATAAACAATATAATATACTGACTATATATAGTATAATAGAATATTTTTTGTAAGCACCTAGTCTGTACCACACAAAAATCTTTAAAATAATCCTTGATAACCCTAATTATATATTATTCTAGCACAATTATTCTGTCTAAACAATTTTGAAATTTGAATAAATCAAAAGCAAACAAACACATATAGGCTTCCACATACATAGCATCTATCAATAAGATTGACAGGCTTGTGTATAGGTAACATCTTACATTGCTGGGCCGGCACTTCCACTATCCACAATTGTTTTACCCGTTAACCGACTTTTGTCTGAATCTTAAGATTATTGCAAGGTGTAGTATATCCCTCATATAGGCTAGTCTTCTAAGAACTTAAAAACTGCATAAGAAGATAATATTAATAACATTTCCTTCAGTAACACTGATTTTGTTAGATACCATCTTTGATTGTATTAGTTGTACAGGATAAAACATGCATAAAGACGTGATGTGCTGAGAGCCGGAGGATTATCTCTGTTAGTTTTGAGGTCCGACACTAGGGCTTCGCCACATAAACTGACCTCTCAATCCACAGATGTCAATCGTAGCACTCACTTTTGCTGTATACAGCAAACAGTATAATCAAAGATACCATCTAACAAGAAGCAGTTTAAACACATTACCTTTGCGACTCAATATCTGCACTTGGTGAGCGGCCGAGGAGGTTAGGCTGGTGAGCACCAGGTGGCCTTACGCTCGTAGTTTGAGTGGTCGCCTCTTTGCTGCTAGTTTTGATGAGGGGAACAATCAACTCATTTTTCAACAAGTGGAACACGTCCGCGTAAGTCGGCACTATTGTCTCCAGCGAGCCCTGTGTTGTCTTCACCACATCATGGTGTTTCAGTGCGAGTGTAGACACGTTCTTGTCAGCAACCCTCTACAAAATAGTTCTACAGTGTTATTGGACGATATATTGAAAAATGGGTACTTTGGGATTATACCGACCACACTAGTATGAAGAACACAAAAATAGAAATTTATAGAAACAAACATGATAGAACGAAAAAACAACTCTTCAATTACAAAATTACAAACTTACAAACTTACAAGCATTTCCAGGTATTGTGATCGCTGTTATCTTATCTTTCTCGAGAATCCTGATTACGGCAGGCCGCGCGGGCATCACGTGATTTGCACGGTACATAATTGCCTTTCCATTACAATTCAATTTATATTTCTGATTAGCCCCTCTAGAATTTGATATTTTACTGATAGGTACTATCTCGAGGGATGTTTTTCTTTCGTCGACATCAGCGCGGGGCAGCACCGAAGGTGCTGTCAATGCCCGCGCTGATGGCCGGAGGCACTCGCATTTTGGGTGGCGGAATGTGATCAAGAATAAAAACAAGTTTTTAGTGTTTTTTTAATAAAGAGTTTAGTTTGGTAAATGATTGTTTTTGTTGAATTTTTGTGTTTGGAGAAATGTAGAGGTAAAACACGGAAGTACAACAAAGCGATGCACCAGCTGAACGGGCGGCGAGACTGCAATCACGTTATCTACTAGACGCTCGACTTTGACCTCTGTCTGAGGATGGGTAGGGGTTTGCGATAAGACAATTCCTGTTTTATATTGACGAAATATTGTTCTACGCTAATCTAGTAATCAGTAGAAACGAAATGTGAAATAACGATTCATGTCTGGGTGTGGTCGGTATAATCCCAAAGTACCGAAAAATGTATAATGCATTTATTTATTACCTGAACAAAATTATACATGTAAACTAATTGGTGTGTGTGTGTGTATGAATTTTGTTGATTGAGGTTTGTTTGAATGTTCAAATCTTTTAAGGTGTCCTAGTTAGTTCTTTTTAAAAATATTGGTACCCAAAGATGCTTAACCTCAAACGAGTGTTTGGTCTGCTACTTTTATGTACGAGCCTCAATAAGTTTGTGATCAAATCTCAATCAACAAAATTCGTACCCACACCATGACATTAAGGTTTAGGACCAAACATAGGGACAGAAGGAGCTGCCTTCACCGTCCCCCTGCCCGACTATCACCTTCCTGTTCCATTTTTTTTAATGTCACACACATTTTTTCAAGGAAATGCGGACATTGATTTTCTTGTTAAGGTCCACATTCGCCTGGGCTGGTGTTGTATTTGTGCTCATGACTTGCATTCTGTGCAGTAACAACACCTGGGTTCATTTTTTATTGTCTGGACTCCAAGCAGTTTTTTGAACATGTTTAAATTCTATTCTGTTTTTTTGTATTTTTTTAGTAGTGTTCCATTGCCACACGTTGTAGCCTTTAAATACATTTGTATGTACTAATTGTCTTCTCACCAGACGTAAAGGATAGATTTCAATCCTCAACAAAACATAGTGCTATATATTTTTTACATACTTTTTTTTTAAATCAGTTGGCAAATGTCCAAAATCCTATTATCCTTTCTAACTTTCCAACGTCAATAATAAATTTAAAACAAAGAATTTTACATAGCCGTATTTCTGAAACTGTTTGTGATAAAAATGTAGTATTTTTCTTAGTCTCAACACTCACGAAGTTTTATTTCCCGTCATTAGTCACATTATAGTTCTATTGGTATTTACAAATTTGTTCCAATTACTACAATTGTAGCAGTAGTCCAATTTATAAAACCGTCACATGTTACAAGAGAAACTTTCAATAATTAGTGTGTGTGATGAATAAAACAGAATATTGAATCTTGGAACAATTCGGTTTGAACAATATTCTTAGATTAAACGGAATATTGAATCTTCCTTTCAAGAAGACAACAAGAGAAAGTAAACCATCCATGCACTGGTGCCAAGCTACAGAACCAAATTTTTGACATTTCAGTTATTTATCTTGGCCATCAACCAGTAAGCTTTTCAAAGTGACAAAATTAGGGAGTACATGCATTTCAAAATTATTTTATGTCTATAAAATAAAAGCTCTGAAAAAAGTGCTCACCACAAGGTTGAGTATGAATTCATCGTCCACCAAAAGACCTCTAAGAACAAACAACTGACTGTCCAGAGTGTACTTGATGGCAAAAGTATTTTTGCTGTTCCAACCCTTAGGTAGCAGCTCGCTCCCTGGCTCGTCTACAGTAAAGGTGCTCTAAAACCACAGGACAAAATTAGTACATGTATGTAGTTTTTGTCATAAAGATCTGAACTGTTCTTCAGGTGATGATACTGGAACATAATGTTAAACAAGCAGAAATAAACATAAATAACAATTCACAGTACTGGTCACGCTGTCAAACCAAAATCAAACATAAAAGCAGAGAAAGTTTAAAACACAAAAAGTCAACAAGACATTGACAACAAATTTTTGTACAGAAAAATGTGCCTTCTGACCTACATGACATTGTTGCCTGGGGTTCAGAGGTTTATCCTGGGGAATGTTGTTACTAAATTATAATTATTTATTAGATTAGGTGGACATAACATACGTAGCCAAAAATCTATTAAAAAACTCTAAACTAAAATTTTAAGTTCAGTGTCAATATGTAGCATATAAGAAAAAAACATACAATTTATAAAATATCATAACCCCTACAAAAGCAGAACAGTTTTCCATAACGTAGGTACAATCACAAAGAAAATTTCAAGAAACATGTTTAGGGTTTAGTAGAATAAAATATTAGGCATAATTAGTATTTTTACTTCAATCACTTTAAACAACCTAACTAATAAGTAATTAGTATAAAAATATATATACAGCAAGACAACCTGTAACAATATACAGATTTCTCACACACAGCACCACCCGAGGTTCTAGAGTAGAATCGGAAGGGTCAACTAGCATTACTCCTAGTCGTAGACAGTAGACTTAAAACTCTGACGCATGTTCCTTGCCTTCCTTCCTATTTTTGGACATTTGGTACGGCTCTCTTGAGCGATTCTTTTGTTTGCTGTGAGACTTCTTAACCCTCTCCCAGGTATAATTACCTCACATCGCCAAGACCTAGCACAAAAGTCCAATCGCCTCCAACTGATTTACCATGGCTCTCTCCCCTTTGCTGCCATCATATTGCTACGTTTGGAACTTCTAATGGAAACGTCCATTGACAGCATTGCTGTCCTCATTCATTGAATGTTTTTATGCTTAGAAATGCTCTCTAGAGTAATATGTGAAATGTTTTATTGATTTCTTCTTCATTGACAGTAACTTTTTACATCACGATTCCTTCTGACTTGTGCTGCTGCTACCTTACAGAATTATTGGACTATTTGTAACGATATTACTTAATCATAACCATTGATATAATCAATCGATACTGATTAATTATTTTGAACAATTAACTTAAATAATCTATATCAACACCTGTAAACACTTTCAAATAATACATGTAAGGTAATATTTCAATTTTACATAAGTAACATTTGATTATTAAAAATGGCAGTCAATTTTAGAAAATTACACAACATTGCTTTGAAAGATGATAAGAGATGTTTTACGTGGCTCCAACATGTTGGACTCGTATTGAAAAACCGAGATTGTGAAATTTGTTGGAAACAAACAACTGTAACTGTGAGAGAAGCAAATATGATCCTCTTCAGTTTTCCTAATTTTGGTTATAATAATTTGTTTCATCACTGTAAATATTAAATTAATATTTTAATTTAAAACATGTGATTGTTATTGAGGACTATAAATACTTTTATATCGATTGATGGTTACATTCCTGATATAAAAAACCGGGGTCCGCTTATCGTACCCTACCCACAGATTTTAGTAAGCTTGCAAAACTGGAAAACCCACTTGACGTTTCAGGAGAATACTAAGGGCAGTCGAAGGGTTAAATGACAAACATGTTACTAAATTATCAAGACAAAAACTATACTTACATCATCCCCCAAACCAATACATCGGAACCTTGATTTAATTAATGCCCAATGAATAAGAGCAACCAAGATGTCTTCTTTTGTCTTTATATCTTCTTGAATAGAATGAAACATAAGTTCCCATCCTATAACAAATTCTGAAGACATGATTATTATACAGAATTTGACTTTAGCTCAAGTAAAATTAGGAATTGTTAAAAGAAAACCAATTATTTTTTGAGTTTAGGTCATTTACGACTTTCAACAAAATTCCGGCACGAAAACGAAAGACCAACTGGTATAAACTAGAGTAACCTTCTAGAAAAATTCAAAAGATTTTAAAAACTTCAAGTTAGTGACTTGCATAATTTCACAACACAACCATTGCACAAGCCCTCAATTTGTGTTTACATTGACAATTACATACGCACTATATGCGATTTGCCGTCGTCGATATAACCTAAAGCTCAATCGCACTGTTTGTGTTTTTATTTTATCAGCTGTCTGCGACTGCCTTTCTTTTTTTGCAAAATCAAGTCTATCAAAGCCAATCAGATTTAAAACACATCGTCAGATGTTCGCAAACCATAGTTGTTTTCATTAATGCCACCTAATAGCATTACAAAGTAATTAAAAAAACAATAATGAATAAATAATAATAATATTATTATATAAATATAATAAATAAAAAAATAATTATTATTATTAAAGAGTGAATTATTGTCAGCTGAAGGTAAATAGTCTAGGAGCTGAGTACCAATTTGCACTGAACAAAACACCTAACGTAGATTTTCTTGCAATCGATAAAGAAATAAATTTAAACAATACAGTAATGTTGGCATCCCTAATAAGATCATGTCTGGATTTTACCGAAATCCTTGCTGTCTTAATGCGTAATACAATGAGAAGTATAGTTAGAAATGTGAAATGAGCAGTAGTGTAGGAAAATTCCTTGTTAATTTACAAGAAAACTGTATAACATTTTCTAGCTGGTGACTTCGAAGAACATCTTATGAATTTTAAAGTAATTTTCCCTCAAGTTCCCTCGATATTTTTGGCATGTCTGTTGCTGTCCTGAAACATGTGGTGGGTGTCATAACCTTTGACCGAAATAATTAATGCATTTTTGAAGGCTAGAATTTTCCCAGACATCTTCAAAGTATCCAGGACAATGCTAATTTTAAAAAAAATAGTGATCCTGAAGCAATGGCAAGCTATTGGTCAATATCGACAATTCCGGTTTTTGCCAAGTTTTTGAGTCATAAGAAGCAACAGATCGTAAACTTCTTTCAAAGAAATAGCTTATTCTCTGAAGCCCAGCATGGATTTAGAAATGGTAGGACTACCGCCTCTGCTGTGGTCCTGTTGATCTCGGAAGGTTTAAATTATTTTGAGGAGAAGGACTCGATGGTCTTGTGCTGGCTGATTTAAGTAAATCTTTCGATTGTGTTCCGAATGTCATTCTCATCAATAAACTAGCAAACTATGGAGCTGGTGGTGAAGTTCTGGCTTCATTCCATTCCTACCTACAAAACAGAGAGCAATTGAAGTATGTAAATATAGCAAATTCACATCCGCTGTCTGTGAAACATTGTGTCCACAGGGTTATATTTTGGGAAAAGTTCTTTTCCCTGTCATAATAAAAGGACTGATCGGTATTGTTTTACTTTTTGCAGGCGATACTACGATTTATTCCAAAAGAAATACACCTAATTTGGAACGATTATCCGCTCTGAATTTGTTTAAAAAAATCAATGAATGGTTCATAATAAATAAAATGATCTTCAATGTAGAAAAGGAGATAATTTGCAGCCTGAAATCTAGGGTGCACCATTCTCTGGAGTAGGCCAAATTGCTGGGTTTAGCCTTGGATGGTAAGCTGACCTAAAGAGGACACAAATGTTTGTAAAAAATTAGGATCACTTTTTTGCGCAGGTTGAAACCAATGCTTACTAACCATTGTCTTATATCGATGTACTACGCACTATTTCATAGCCACATCATATAATATGGCCTGTAGCTCTGGGGCTATGTCTTCGGGTGGGAAGACGTCCTGGTCCTCTAGAAGAAGGTTCTGCGCATAATCAATCTGGTATTTCGTGACCAATTGTATAGACCTATTTTTGTGGAGCTGGGCATTCTTACGATCTTTGGTTAATAAATTTTGAACAGTCTGCTTCCCGGCTCTCGCAATTAGGCTATACAATACTCTTCCAGATGGGGTCAAGGAATTGGACTATTGCAAAATTAAACAGATACTAGAGTCCTGACTTAAGGAGAATCCATTTTACTTCATAAATGAGATTTTGAGATTGACCGGGCCATAATTGTCTAATCCGCCGCCGTAAAAAAACAAGTTACCATTGTATATAAGTTTTTAAATCTGAACAGTGTGTAAATATTAGTTAAGTTAGTTTGACGTAGCTAATCCAGCAGCGCTGGTCAAAGTATTTTAATAACAATGTGAACTAAAATTAACAATACACGCAGTAAATCAATGAGTGAAATGACGTAATGATTGGGCACAGGCATATATCTTCCCATGTGCTCCCGTCTGGAAAGAAGTCGTTTGAGATTATGTGAAGAATAGAGTCAAAGTTGTCAGGTATAGAGTTAAAATGCAACATTTTATTCAGAATAGATATATTTTTGGGATAAGTCGTTTTTAAAGGGGGTTTATAGTAATATGGAATAGAACTTTATAGTTTAACAGATATTTAAAATCTTGGACTTATAAATTTACAACTCAAAGTCAAGTATTTATAACTATAAATCTTTCGTGTTAGGTACTGGATTGTAACATATAAGCTTAACCTACAGCTCCTCAAAGTCTGAGACTTACTAGGTCTGAGTTCTTCTTGATTCCGATTCTAATGCCTTTAGTTAGTTTCTAATCACATAGACGACTCTGGATATCAAACAATTAAAATTATTCATTGGTACGTAAATTTGAACTGTTTCATAGTTAGTCTTTCTTAGCTTCAATTTCTGCTTTCAATCAATTGCATTTAAAAATAGTTTAGCTATAAGATCCTTTTTATATTAATAAATAAATAAACACATTTGAAGCCTTTTCTAAGCTCTTACACTATGTATGGTATGGTCTCTTAATTTTAATCATTAAAGAGAAACGTGATTGTTTAGCTCTTGTGACGTAACATGCTCTGTCGAAAATCTGGATCGATACCC
Source organism: Homalodisca vitripennis (assembly GCF_021130785.1). NCBI lineage: Eukaryota > Metazoa > Arthropoda > Insecta > Hemiptera > Cicadellidae > Homalodisca > Homalodisca vitripennis. Next base: position 38,559,387 of record NC_060211.1, on the reverse strand, counting down.
TGAGCAGTGGATACGGAAGAAACATGGCGATTCGTCCAGTGCGGTTGTCAGTTTGGTGTTGTTTGTGTTTTTGTGTTTAATCGGAAATGGGTTGAATGTGAGAGCTTTATGATTTGAAAATATTCGTATACAAGTTTGATTGTTGTGTTGGTTGTTGTTGACTGTTTTGACGTTCGGAAACATGGCTAGTGACAAGATAAAAGTTGCCGTCCGTGTTCGACCCTTCAATAGAAGAGGCAAGTCACAGCTGCAACATTAAACTAATTAATTACAGCTTGAATAGCTTATTAAGTGACATTGGTTATTTATTATGAATAATCTATTTGAATTTTGTGACATTTAAATATTTCTATTTGTATTTTTTATATTCATTTAAAAATACTACTTTTCCTGGAGAATTTAACAGAATAGGCCTAGTTTACTTACTTTTTTTAAACAAAATTAAAAAAAAATTGAAACATAATATAACGTAACTACTTTTATATAAAAATTAATTAAATTAGACATATGCTAGTAGTTACTGATATATTTGACACGACTTTTTAGCCTATAAAGCTATAAAGCGGCCAATTAAAATTATGTGCCATAACACAAACCAGTTTAGATTTAGAGTTTGTGTAATCAAATCCAGTGATTAAATTATTTAAACTTAGTGTAACAGTATATTTAATATCATCTAGTAAATTGAGTAACTCATGTTTTTAGGGACATAAATTTGTTTTTTAATTAGAGATTGTGCCCTGACAGACTTTCGTGTAGAGGGCTGCAGTGTAATAAGCAGCCACCATGGAAATCGAATCATCGATATTCATGAGTAAACGAGTCCTCGATATAACTACCCAGAAATCAAATTATGTTATAGGTATTTAAAATTACAGTAGCCTATAGTTCGGCTTTTTTATATTTTAATAATAATTTATTGATGAATAAAAAACTGGGTAGCCTAGGGTACGATAAGCAGACCTGGTTTTTATATATCGAAATTGGCAAACGATATTACTTATAATTATAACCATCGATATAATCAATCGATACTAATTAACTATTTTGAACTATTAACTTAAGTAAATAATCTATATCAACAGCTGTAAACACTTTCAAATAATAGGCCTACACGTTAGGGTAATATTTCAATTTTACATAAGTCATTTTAATTATTAAAAATGGCAGTCAAGTTTAGAAAACTACATGACATTGCTTTGAAAGATAAGACATGTTTTTCGTGGCTTCAACATGTTGGTTTCGTACTGAACCACCATTATGTGAAATTTGTAGGAAAGAAACAACCGTAACTGTGAGAGAAGCAAATATGGTCGTCTTCAGTTTTCCTATTTTTGGTTATAATAATTTGTTTGATCACTGTAAATATTAAATTCAAATTTTAATTTAAAACATATGATTGTTATTGAGGACTATAGATACTTTTATATCGATTTATAGTTTAGGATTTGAAATGCGAATATTAGGTATGATTACATTCTTCGATATAAAAAACCGGGTCCTATCCTACCCAAAAAACTCTCCAGGCCATGTATATTTATAAAAGTAAAAAACAAAAAAGTGTAAAATTTTGTTACTTTTTAAATACTATTTTGAAGGATAAATGTGACTTGCACCTTTTGACAGAAAACACATGTACATCGCCATTGTATTATTTGTAGCCGGCCATTACTACTCAAATACAGGGTAGACTTTAATAAGCGGCCTACACTCGTTATTCAATTGTTATTATCGAATGGTTCGATTGTTTTTTTATCTGAAGGATAATTAGATATTACCATTTCTTTATCTTATCATATACTTTCAGCTTATTAGTTATTTTCACATAAACAATAAACAACAAGAAGTAACTAATATTTTGAGACTTTGAAAATGGTGATGAATATGAAGAAAATATGTAAGATATTTCTCACAAGTGAAGAGATTTGTTTAAGTAGCTTCAACATATGGGTTTGGCTTCTGGTAACACATCCTGGTTAGAATTCTTCCTCCATTTCACCAAAGGGGTTACTTATTGATAACAAGCTAGGCAAGTTATAAATATTGTACTTAAGGCTTCTTTGATATCTAAGTTTAGACCATAGTTGGTTTTGTTGTTTTGTAATGTTATTGTAAAATATGTGTATTTTAAATTTTAATGTATGACATTCTTCTTATTACAGTAATTTATTATAACTCTTATTGTGTACGATTTATACATACATCGAAGTTGGATATTATATCGAGTTGTTCAATAATAGCAATCGAATGAGTGTAGGCCGCTTATTAAAGTCTCCCCCAAATATGTTACACAAGATTTTACTTGGTTTGAACTAATTTTGGACAATAATATCGAACCAAATAATGTTGTTGGTTTTTAAGATTGTATTAAACAATATAGCCTAGTTATTCTGTAAAATAAAAACAGCTGCCAATTATTAATTATGAATTTCCTAAGTTCAAATGTTTTATATTCGATAGTGTAGATATTTATAATTGATAGTTGATTTGATTGTTGTGGTGGCTGCTTATTATATTGCAGCCATTTGAAGTGCCACTGAACAGTCTAAGAGTAGACCTGTGCAATGTTCAAAATGGTTAACCAATTTTCTGCACTTTACAGGCTTATTTAAAAAGAATCATGCAGGTACAAGATTGTGCTAATTGTACACTGTTACACATAATAGTTTTCTCTCAGTAAATGTAGATTAGGATTAGCCTATGTTAAAATAATAAATACATTATGAACTATTCAAAATTTTCCCTGCAAGATAATTGAATTTTGTTTTCAAAATTTACACAAGAATTCTTCATTCTAGCATTATTTTAGTATCATAAATGTTGAATAAAATCCAAAATAGGCTATATGTTTTTTTCAATTTCATTAGGAATATAGAGATAGATTAAGAATAATATTGTAAATATGCTGACACTTTTCCTATAAAATAATTATCTATTATTTGAATATGAAAATCTCTTTGTTATTTTTACTATCTACGAATGTAATATAGCATCCTAATTGATTTCATCAATCGGTTACTTTGTCATTCAGCAATGGGTACTGAATAAACAATAATTTTGTACGTAAATAATTTTGTTAATTGATTTTTAATTAGGCTATACTAACTGATTTTTGTAAATTGATACTTCAAAGTTAAAAGTTTGACTACTCTATAATAGCTTAGCTTATTAAAAATGTTAAATATCACAAACTGTAAATAATAACAAGAAACTAATTCAAAACAATAACAAAAAACTAAAACAGGCTACTTCTGAACTTTGATATTTGTGAAATTAATGGCAATTAAAAAAAAAACAGTAGGGCCATGGGAACGTGAATAATTTTTAATAAACATTTACAAATCAACACTTTTTAATTAAAAGTACATTTTACCTACCATAAGTATTGGCTACACTAGTTATTGATTAGTAAGTTTTGCTAATCTACCTACCGATTAATGAAATTTATTATTTATGGAAACCTCGTACCGAAATGTACAGTTAAAGTATAAAATTTCTCTGTTAATATTTAGATATTTACTCCCTTTAAATTATTTATTGATATAAAATACAAAAATGCTTACAATGTGAAATGGAAAGCTATAAACAAACCATCAAAGCGTGGAAATCCTCAAAAATATTACAAGTAATTGAAAAAGGGAGTAGGCCTTGTAGTAACCGAATGGGTTAACACTGTATAGGAAGGTATATCATTGAAAGCCTGGCTGTTTAGCTTTTTTTTAATAATGTAGAGGGATCTCAATTAATGGCTGCAGTATAATAAATAGCCACCACTACATTCAAATCATCGATATTCAAGTCTACCGAAATCAAAGTGAAACTGAATTAAGTTATAGGCATATCAAATTCCAGCAGGTATAGTTCAAGTGTTTTTACATCAAAAAAGTAATTAGTTCAATGAATGCATAAAAACTGTCAAGGCTATGTGTATTTATAAAATGAAACAAACAAAATAGTGTAACATGTATTTACTTTTTATTTTGAAGCATAAACGTGTTTGATAGCTTGTGACACAAATAATATATGTACAACAAAATTGTATTTGCAGCCATTACTCAAATACCATGCATTTTTCTATTCTTGAATTAATTTTGGATTTTTGTTATGTATTATATGAAAAGAGCTGGCAATAATTAATTGTAATTAACTATATTTAGATAGTTTTTGTATTCTATAGTTTAGATATTTCTAATCAATAATTAGGGTTCAATTGTGGTGGTGGCCGCTTACTATGCTGCAGCTCAATTAATAATGTTAATGCTAGTATTTGTGTCAATCACAAGAACCTAATCTTCTATACCCATGTGAAGTTTAAAAAATATATCTTTGACCTAAGTAAATTAAATTACAGTTCATTACCACTATATAGGCTTTTAATGATATGTCTTAAATACTATACTATTCATCCTTCAGGCGTCCTAAAATTCTAGAGGGTCTGATCATGAAAACCTCAGAGATCTAAAAAATATATATAAATAATAAATATATTATCTAACCATAATTTCTTAGTTAAAAAGTGGAGACAATATTTCAAATGTTATTAAATTTAGTGCAAAAATAGTTTTTAAATGTTATGTAATCGGTTAATTATATAATGCTAGGTTAATTACATTGTTATGTTATAAAAAATTTATAATTGTGATGTTTTAGGTAGTGTAATGTGGGTATTGAATAAATCACAACCCAATTATTTTCAATTAGCTTAGACTTGTGCAACTATAACTGATTTCATTACTGCAATATAAGTTAAATAATTGAACCTTAATAATTAGCAAGTAATCGATTAATAGTAGGTGAAACAAATTTTTAAATAATAAACAGGTGTATTCATTTGTAAATATTGATTGTTAAAAATTAAAAAAATAATTAAGTTACTTAAGTCAAAGTTAAAGTTAATTAGTTAACTTAATTCCAGACCCAAAATTTTGAATTTGTGCTGCAAAACCTAAAATGTGAAAGGTTTGGTCAAGGAGTAAACAAGGTCACTTTTCAGTGCAGAAGTAATTTTTTTATAGTTTCTTGTTTGTGTTTTTATTTTCTTGTAATTTTGTGCTTTAAAATATAGCCTATTGATAGAGTAAAAACAGTTGACTAAGAATTATCAAGTTATTAAAATTGATTTCTATAATATAGCTCTCAATAACATTCATTATTTGTATGGTATTGTAACTATTGATTACAGTAATAAAATTGATTATTTACCAGATACCGAAATCTGTCCAAGTCTGTCAAATAGTTTTCATTTAAAAATGCTAGTTATTATTGTCACTTTAGGGTTTGTAAGATGGTTAAAGGAAATATTTTTCAAACCTTTAACATCTATTAAAACACAATTAAAATGAACTTGCGTATTGTCAATGTAAAAAATACTAATCTAACAAAAATTAACTTCAGCCAAACCTTGTATAATTGGTTCAATCATGGTAAAAAAGATTATTATCTATATTTTTAAAAGTTTATGACCACAAGCTGATTACAATCCAACAAACACATCAGTTGTTAGAAGCTATTAAATTAAAAAAACTCATCTGATTGTAGGCTAATAAAGCATTGTTGGATAAAATATCAACTTCAAACATCAAATAGTGTAGGCCTACCAGTCGATTGAGTTGCATTTCAGTTCGCTAACTGATAAGTACAAAAATGAACAAATTTACTGCAGAGGAATATTGTGATATCCATTACTTCTATGGGAAGGCTTACGGTAATCCCAAAGAATCTCGAAGGTTTTACGCCAAACATTTCACGAATAGAAGACAACCAAATTTAAAAATACTTACTGCTGTCTACAACAGGCTCAAAGAAACATGAAAGTTTGAATGTATCGTGACTGATACTAGATGTAACAGATCAGTTTGGAGTGTGCAATTTGACAATGTTTTACGAAGTATTGAAGAAATTACAACAAGCAGTAGAGTAATAGCCCAGAAATCTGGTTCTGGTTGACAAAAACACCTTGTGGAAAGTTCTATTACAAAGAGAGAGGAGAGTACATCAGAATCATCTAAGAGTGTCATCTAAAATTTGAGTGCAATAGGTCCAGTAGTTTTTGTGTGATTGAACACACACACATGCACAAGCACACACGATCCTGAGGGTACTCCACTTTTGACTGAGATGGATTTTGATTGTATTTCTTCAGTGATGCAATTGTGGGTGTACTGCAGTTCTACTTGATATTGTCGGCCTTCCATATAGCTTTCAAATAATTTCCTTTCAGTCTTATATACTCCCATATATGCCAATTTATCAAGGATAAGTTTATGACTTAAAGAATGTAAAGCTTTACTTAAGTCAAACAGAATTGTATTTGACAATATACCTCTTCCAAATTGTCAATAAGGGTTTTGGTTAGCTTGATCATAGCTGTATCCCTATTAGCCCCAAAAAGTTTTGGCTTTGAAACCCCAAGATTACCCTTACCATGTGGAGAGTGTTGTATGGTTTTTAAACAAGTTTTTGAAAACCCTGATTTTTTAGAAAACATGCTATTTACTAATGAGGCAAGCTTTAACATAGAGGGAAATGTCAATCACCGGACAAAATATTTTTGTAAAGGTTTTCTGAAAATTCACTAGATAGCTGCACAAACAGATTTTTTTCTTGTACAACATGTATTAGTTTATTCGTAGTACCTGTTAGGGAATTCCATCTTCTTTGACAGACTAATAACAATAACAAAAAACAAATGAATGTCAACAAATATGTAAAAAAAACATGTAGTGCTGAGGGCGCTATGGCTACAACGGCTTGTCAAAATGTCGGTAGTGGTGAAGAGGTTAAAACATAGGAAAACATTCCTCGGGCTGTATGTCCTGTCACTGTGGAACATTCTACAGTGTTTGGCATAACAAATTAATTTATTAACTTTATAAGCTTTCTAAACAATTTAAACTGTCCCTAATTTGCATGTTTACTTGTTAACATAGCTATGACTTAAAATTAAATGAAAAACTATTTCAAAATCCAGTGGTGGTCACCTTAAAATTTTCCAATAACATAAAATAAAACAACCTAATAGCAAGAACTGTTACATGTTCCCTCTCAATTCCCTAGAATTGGATGATAAAATAGTTAAGAAAATTTATTGTTATGGTCTTCAATCAAACTATATAATACATTTTTAAACTCAAACCTAAAAGGTGCAGAGATTTTTAAAAAGATCTTCCAACCCACAAATGTTGTGAATTGATTTCGTTACTAAGTTAAACGTAGTCCACTGTAAAACTGCAACATAGTCTGACAAGTATATTACAATTGCCGTTCACAAAAGAAGAAGAAAATTTAAATTAAATGACTATCTATTTTTATTCGCTAATGATAGGCTTGTACAAACCAAGTTAAAGAAATTTTGAGGAGCCAATTTAATTTATTCCAGTTTTCTAATTACTGGTAACAACTTTTCTTCATTTTGTGGATTTTTATCTGTCAAAAAGTGTTCATGTTTATTCATATGATAAACAAACTATAGATTCAAACAATTAAACTGTATTTCTTTCAAAATATTGACAGTGAAACAGACCATTATGGTTTCAGTTGCAATTAATTCAAAATTAAAATTCATAATATTGGACATTTTTTGTATTAAACTTTTTAGAGATATGTAGTTGTTAAAAATGACTCATTTTATTAAAAATTGAAATAGACTAAAAAGTGAAGATAATGTATGTTGCATGAGAAATACACACTTGTTTCTCAGACTAATTTCGTGTTATTGGTTCAGAGCTGGAGCTGGGCACACAATGTGTCGTGGAGATGGAGGGCCAACAAACCATCCTCCAATATCCACTGACTCTTCTGGACAAAATGGAAAGGTAAGTCATGTACCATCCATACTTTGTTTGAAAGTTTAGCACAAGTCTAGAATTAGCAAATTGCAGTGTTTTTAAACACGTTGACTGCGTTAAGACGCTCTAATGTGTCACACTTCGTACTACAATCAAGATTACTCAGTAAGAGCATGAGTAAAGGTGGTAATGAAGTTAGTATGTGTAGATGAATCTCTTCTTCGTGGGAATTTCTCCCTCCAGGTAACTTTAATACCTAAGAAGAAAATTGTTGATTAAAATATTAACCTTAAAATATTTTATTTTATCCATTATGTTAGTACACAATTAAAACAATAGATACGTCAACAATACATTTTACCAGCTTCTTCTCATTGGAAACTAAATGCTTAATATATGATCAAACACTCCAATAAATGAAAAATTTTTATTTTGTTTTGTTTTGACACAAAATAAAAATTTTTCATTTATTGGAGTGTTTGATCATATATTAAGCACGTCAACAATAGATTATATCCATTACAAGTTGTTTTGTAACTGTTGTGAGATATTTTAAGAATTGTTTCTTGGATTTAAATAAACGTAAATACTATTTAATTTAAACTTATATATAAATACTTATTTTTTATTTCTCTGCCCGTACATGTTTTTTTAAATACAAATTTGCAACTTCTAAACAGTATAAGTAAGTAAGTGTTTAAATATATCTCGTAGCCATTTATATTTCATCTATGCACATAGATATCAAATTTTTAAAGCCAGCATAACAAAAATGTATGAAGAAACAAAGTTTTTATATCTTACTATTCTTACTTGTTAAGATTGGATGAAATAAAACTTTGAAATAACATTTTTACTGTTGAAATAAGACAACATTTTAAATGTTAATTCCACTAATATGGATATGAAAGAGGATAAATATTTTATGAGGTATCAAACATTTCTTTAATAGTTGTAGTAGCATTACAAATACACTTGGTTTCAACACTGTTACTTTAACTATTTGTAAATTTGTAAGTAAAGGCACTGTGAAGAATAGGTTTTAAATATATTTAAACATGTTATTTTATCTACGCTTGAACCCAAAGACAGTATTCTTAAGCAATCTAAAAGAGTTAGAATTTGATTATTAAATCCATGAATTTATTATAAATTTTAAAAGAAAAATAAGTGATACTTTTAAATAGTGTATCAAAAGAACCAGAAGATTAAGGGTATTCAACAGTATACAATTTTTAAATTTCATATCATGTCTACTGGTAAGCTAGACTTTACTGTTACTTAAGGATTAATCTACTGTAAATGCACAATCTGTTTTTAAGTCCACCTATGATCTGGTTGTAATATCAATAGATTGCAACAAACATTTTTTACATTGCAATGAAGGAGGAGGAGCTCTTCTTATTGGAATATAAATTTTCTATTATTTCACAAAAGAAAACTCACAATTATCCAATAATTTGTGTATTTTTCACGAGGCCTTTCGAAATTGTTGATTCACACCTGATGATGGCATCTTCGATGTCGAAAGGCCTCGTGAAAAATACACAAATTATTGGATAATTGTGAGTTTTCTTTTGTGAAATAATAGAAAATTTTTGACATTATTTATTTTTTATATTCATTGGTACATTTCAGAAAATAATGTACATAATTTTTTTAGATAAAAAAAATCTAATTTTTTGAATAAATTTTTTTGAATCTAAATTTTTGATCTTGATCTGATCCTTTAATTAACAAAATTACGTTTAGATTAAACTTTACCTGTTGTACCTTGTAGCTTACTGGCAATTAACGTTTTATTCACTACTGTCTGCGTAAATAACATTGTCTGTCTTTTAGACCTTAAAACTGTGAAATGGTTTTAATTTATAACTCAGGTCAATTAATAAATAATATTTTTTGTCAATATATATATAGTATTTGTCAACAATTTGTTGTAATTTTATCCTCATTTACTAACACTTAACACTCACTCACTGTATTTATTTATACATTAAATTATATGCACATCTTTTAATATATTCAAAATTTTATAGTCAGTCCGTTAATCCTAGATTAGTTATCCCAGCTATGTTACATAAGCTCTTTCACAGAATAATATAATTTTCCCTCTGAAAGGCCTTTTAATAAAACTTTAAACTGTTGTGATTGTCCAACTCTTTGAGAAGTTATATACCAGCTTGTGAGGAAAGTTGCTGTAATGTCAATGTTCTGTGGTGGTGTACTTAGTTTTCTCTGTCTACAGTCCATGGACTTCTTTTCTGCAACTTTTATTTATATCAGAATCTGTTGTATGAAGCTACCTCACAAAGATAGATGTAGGATAATGTCATCTAATCGAGTTCCCTGAAAGCATTATGATAGAACTCTTGGGTTCCAATTTAAATTTTTATTAGAAAACCCGATAAAATTATGTTTAACTTTGACAAATACTCCAAAAGGATGCATTTTGGAGGGTGGGAGTAAGAAATTTGTAATGTGATCATGGGTTGTATGATACATAATTTAAAAGGTTTAGCCTTTCTCACTTATTGTCACATTACAGTAAAAATTTTCGTGTACATAAAAATTAATTAGTACCATTTAAGCATTTATTACAACCTTTTCAAATTAATTAATGTGCTATTCTTACTGTAAAATATGTGGGGGTTCACATATAAAAACAATTTTTACGAAGGTATTATTTCAGATAGTGTGTTAAATGGGGTTTTCAGTCTTAAAAGAATACTAACAAATTCTCTTTGTGAGCAAAATGAAAATACTTTAGCTACAATTTTATGGAAATAAGTTCAACTGAGAACTGACAGCTGAACTACATAATTATCAATAATTACCCTAACGTATGAGAGGTTGCACCCATGGCAGTTTGCTGCAATTTCTGAAATTCTGTAGTATTATAATGATTAACAACATCAGCAGCTTGGGCTTATCTCTTATTATTTATTTATTTTTTCACAGGGTATTGACATCTGTTAGTCTTTTATTAAATTTGTTTCCAAAATAATTAAAATATTGATGTCCCCTGCTTTTAATTAGGTGTTCCCTAATACAAACATTTTAATTTATGAATAAGATCACTCACTTATAATAAAGTTCCATTTTGCATTTTCTCTTATGACACATTTTCTATTGAAATACAAAAACATTTTTATTTAGCATGCTTGAAAAAGTACATGCGGCAATTAGTTCATGCCCGACCACTTCCTGTAGTCCAAACCTTATGGGAGGATGTACATGTACAGTACTAATAGTATGTTTCTTATTGACACAGTTTTATTTGCATATAAAATAAAGTATTATGATAAAGTAGTATGATCTGAGACACAGTTAAAATAACCAAAAAACGTTTTGAAAAGATTTCCTATTAGGAAGGAAAATAAAAAATATAAGCATGAGCAAAATACCTTCACATGACCTCTTGCGTCGAGGAAGGAGTGACCTCTCACTCCAAGTTTTTATCTTCAACTAATTTAAGTTTGTGATGTGAAGTATTTTATTTGCTCTCTAGATGCATATTTTTCATACCCGAAATGAAAGAAAGTTGGTTGTGTTTGTAGTAGCCTAAGGCCATTAGTTAAATCCAGGTACTAATATCTAAGTAGTAGTAATTGTTGCTACTGCACTGTTTCATCTAAAAATACAGCCTATCCTGTTTACAGTGTTACTGTTAGTTTATAATGCTGTTTCTACATAAACTATATTTGCAACTGTCATTACTAGTTTGGTCTGTCAAAGCAAAAGATCAGCTAATAAAACTTAAATAGAATGTAAATTTATTCTCATTTACTTTTTTGTGTGTAACCACTGTAATAATAATGTGAAAAAATTTTGTGTCAATATGCCACAAAGTCTGCACCCCATGTGAAGTGACTAAAATACTGCACTTGAGTCGTACTTATATTTTTAATGGGAATTTTTACTGGCTTATTTTTTTATTAAAAGCAGTTAATAGAAAAGAATATGAGAACAAATGTTGAATTATAAATAATTTCAATACTAAACATAAAAATCACACCACCAAAAAAATTAACGAGGCTATGGGTTAACACAGAGTTTAACTACACTATATACATGTGTGTGTGTGTGTGTGTGTTGATTCCTTGTTTATGTGTGTTGATTCCTTGTTTATGTAATTGTGTAAAATATTATATTAACCCAATATTAATTTTCCTGACCCTTTCCTTGATGATAAGCTGCCAGGTAAAAACCTAGAGACTCTTTATATTACTACTGGAAGTGATAGTTAAAGGGCTTAAATACACTTGAAAGTAGATACTGTATTGCCTGATTATTTTTATTGCAAATTTTTACCAGCCAAATTAAGTAAATATTGGTATATAATTAATTTATTACCATTTTAAAAGTTATTTAAATATGAATTATAACCCAAACAGTTGACTTCTATAAATAGAAATTCCTGTTTTTGTATTTCATATCATACTTCATATCACATTCACAGCAATGTCTCATGTCATATTTTTAATTATACTGTCATCAGAAATAATGCTGATAAGGAAGAGATAAGTCAAGTTTATAATGGCAGTGCACTGACACACTTGGCCTGAAAAATTGTTGTATTTCTAAATATACGTTTAGGACCTATTTTGTGCCATTTTTGTTCACATAAAATCAAAATCAAAATCAAAATCTTTTTATTGCAGCGACATTGTATATACATTGTATGGCAAACGTCAATACGGGGTTTCTAAAATTCCAAGCATTCATACACACAATACACATTCATACTTACAATTTTACAACCATGCCTCTTTCATTCTTCGCCAATGCAGCCCACTTGGCACAGCAGAGTCAGTCTTCTAATTGGGCGGTCTCCCAGTCAAATGCCAAAAACTCACCCGCATTATAGAATGCCTGAGACACCAAGAAGCGTTTGAGGCGAGTCTTTAACGCCTTAGACGTTGGGGCATGTTTAATTGAATTGGGCAGTCTGTTGAGGAACTGCACACCCGCTTGCGAGGGTAGGCGTTCATAAACTACCGTTCTGTGTCTCCCAGTCCGGTAGTTTGCTCTGCCACGCGTCTCATACATGTGTATGTCTTGGCCTCTGGTTAAGGCACATTTACTCACACAAAACAAAGTTGTTTCCAAAATGTAGAGGCACGGCAGAGTCAACAGCTGCAATTTCCTGAAAGCTTCCCTGCACGACTCTCTAAATTTGATTTTGGCGATTACTCTAATTGCTTTTTTTTGGAGTCTGAATGCTCTTTGAAACTGAGTGTTTGCGCAAGCTCCCCAAAGGACCACTCCGTAGGCAAGATGAGGATAAATCAAGCCGTAATACGCCGTAATCAGTACCTGACTCTGACAGTATTTGGCTAAAGATCTCAAAACAAAAATGCCTGAGCATATTTTTGCGCAAACATGGTCAATGTGCTCATTCCAAGTCAGCCCTCGATCGAGGTGCATTCCTAGGAATTTTGTAGAGCAGACTTCTTCCAGTGTGGAGTCATCTAACAAAATGGCCGGCTCACACTGGTTGCCTGCAGTGCGCAAGGCAAAATTTAAAACGTTGGTTTTTGAAGAGTTTGTTGTTAGATTGAGGCTGTGGAAGTATTGGACACAGTTGTTGATGTCAACAAAAGCCTGTTGTTCCAAAACTTCGCTTGACATTGCATTGAAAAAAAGAGTCGTATCATCGGCAAACTGCACCAATTTTCCATGCAGAAGCGATGATTTTATATCGTTCACGTAAAGCAGGAAAAGCACAGGACTGAGTATAGACCCTTGAGGGACTCCATATCTCAGGTCTATTGGTTTGGATGATTTATTTGATATTTGGACAACTTGGGATCTCTGACTTAGGAACGAGCTAAGCCATTTAAGAGGCACGCCTCGAATGCCGTGGGACTCAAGTTTGTCGAGCAGTGTACCGTGATCTACGCAGTCGAATGCTTTGGACAGGTCTAAAAACACACTCATTGTGTGGTTTCGACATTCAATTCCCTCTACAATCATATCGACAAGACTCACAACTGCGTCTGTTGTCGATTTGCCCTTTCTGAAACCAAATTGTTCACTTGAGAGCTGATTGTATTTGTCCAAAAAATGAAGCATTCTTATAAGAAATAGCTTTTCAAAAATTTTGCTTATCACTGGCAAAATTGAGACAGGCCGATAGTTAGTAATTGAAGCTGGGTCGTCTTTCTTAAAAATAGGAATAACTTTAGCAATTTTCAGGAGAGAGGGAAACACTCCTTTTTGGAATGAATAATTTACTAATTGGGTTAAGGGTCTCACTAAATGCTTGCAGCATTTTTTTATGAGCCATGGAGACATTATATTGAGGTCGTTTGATTTTTTGGCTGGGAGCTGCTGAATAATTCGGTGAAGCTCATCCTCAACGACGGGCGCCAACACCATTGACGATGTGGGGCTTTGTCTTTGCAAGGGGCGTACTTGAGGTTCAGATGGCCGGGGACCCCGCCCATCAGCAACGGATGCAAAAAAGTTATTAAACTGATCGGCAATCTCCGTTTCATCGTCCACAAGCCTAGACCCAATTTTAATTTTGACTGATTTATGAGTTTTCGTTTTATTATTAATGATGCCCCAAGTTGTTTTTGAAACATTTTTGGAAGAGAGAATAGATTTTGAGACATCATATGCTTTTGCAGCTTGGATCACTTTCCTGTATGTTTTTTTGTAATTCTTGAAAAAAGTTTTAAATTGTTCGTTTGAAGTGGTTTTGTAAATTTCGGAGAAAAATTTTAGTTTTTCTCTAGAAACTAAGATACCCGCTGTGATCCAGTTGTTTTTGGAAGTTTTTTCGCAAACATTGATCATTTTTGTAGGGCAGCAAATGTTAATGTGGAAATTTAGAGTGTCGTTAAACAATCTAAACTGCTGCTCTACAGGTTGGAATGAATTTAGAAAATCCCATCTTTCTTTAGAAAGAGAAGTGTTGAGGTGAGCGATGTTTTCTGGCCTTATGTCTCTTCATAACTGGTCATAAACAGTATCTGTTACATAATAACTTATTTGCATATACTACAAATGAAGGTTGTGAATATGTTAAGAGCATAAAGACCTCAGAATATGAGGAGTGTTTTAATTTGCATGTAGCCTTGTCATAAAATTTAATATTATATTTTATATATATGTAGTTATAAAGCACCCTTCTAAACTGTAAAAACTCTCAGAAGAGCATTTATAAATATTGTTGTTTAATTTAAAAGATTTATTCCTGGTTGTAATATATTTTTCCTGCGACATTTTACACTTCAGATTGAAATGTTGGTCAAAATCACATGTTGTGAGTAAGTAGTTTACTACTGTAGTACCAGTGTAACAGTGTCTTTCATTAGATTAGTTCTGTACACTGTTTGATTAATATTATTGGCATGTCTGGTGTAATATTCACTGCAATCTCCATTCCTTGGTCAACTGAATTCAGTGATATATAGGGAAACAACTGCAAGTATCCCTGAGGTTCAAGGTCACATAATTGGCTTAGCATATATTTGCATTGTTAAAACACTAGATATATTGTCTTGTGACGAGTTTCCCCATAGATGGGAGTGTTTTCTACAAGTTTCCACCTATATGTGTAGCACTATTATAGCTACATTTTTATTCATAGATACATTTATTTCATTTTGTAATGGATGTGAATTGGTAGATTTCTGCAGTTTAATGTTTTGGCTGTTAGTTTACTATTGACTTTAAATAATTTAACAAGAGTACACTCAATCCAAGTAAATTTGTGTTATGAATTTATCGTAAAAGACACACTCAACAGATCCTAAATAAGCAAGGTAGAAAATTAGGTTAGTGCAACTTTATTTTAAAACATTTATAACGTTCAGTTTCTTTTATATTTTTCAAAATTATAGATTTATTTCCGATTAACTTTATAAACACTGCTGTAATTACTAAATATGTTCAAAAAAATTGTCTTAAAATTATGTTTTGTTTCCAAGTATTTACTGTACAAAATTTATTTAATTAGGTATATTTTTGATGTTGGTTGTATGCATATATCTAAGAGTTGTCTAAAAGCCAATTGCAGGAATAACAATGCGATACCTCAGTTGAATCCATTTTTACGCTTTCGTTGCTTCAAAATACCAAATGGGAGTATTTTGCTCCAATAAGTTTTACACCAAAAATATGTTTTGGTTGTACACTAAAAGTGTCAAGAGAGGTCCTAGTTGATGTGTGCTCTTGCTATCCTTGTCCCAGGGAGGGCTCAACAAAAACTAAGCACAGTTAATCCAGCTACTTGGAGGTTGGCAGGCGTATAATGGAGATTAGGCCTTTCACTTTCTCGGGTCAGATTTTATCCTGACAACTTAAAAAGTGTAAGTCTTTAGTTTGTGATGTTCTCAAGCTTTAGTAAAATTACACAATGTTTATATTCCACTGTATACAATTTTTGTAAGTTAACTATACTCCTTAAAATTTTTGTGTAAGCTAACATTGGAGAATTAGGTATATATGAGAATTGATGGCGATTGTCGAGTTATTATGTAATTTTTTTGGACTATGATTACTGACTTTCCCTAATATACAGGTTTTAGAAAAATTTACACTAACACTATTAAAAATTGTCAAATTTATGAAAACCAAATAACGAAAAGGTTCTTTTTTCATTAGATCGATTCCTTTCATTTAAAATAATTTATGTCTATTTGTTGTGCTTATAAAATGTTATTAGTATATAATATAATTCAAATAACTGTGTTATTATTTTGTGTGAATACTTGATTTGCTTAAGAAGTTGGTAAACATGATTTTTATTAGCTTCAAAACGGTATCTGTTTGAATATGAATATAAATTTTTTATTGAAAATTTATTTAAATCTAGGTAAAAATGTAAAACAACATTCAAGATAATTCCACATAAAAATTAAATGTTAAGTAGTTCTTTGGTAGGTCCAGTAGATGATACACAACTGTATTTTTTGTCAGAAAAAATATTTATTTGTTACTAATCATTATTTATTGCCATTCTGAGGTAGAATATTTACAGTGATACATATTTATCACGGCAAAATGATAATATTCACTCACCCTCACAGCAATGTATTCGGATCCATTTCTCAAACAAAGTGACAGTGATAAATGAACTCCAAGTCAGTTGAAAGTTTTTATTCTCTTTGTGAGCAAAATGAAAATACTTCAGCTGCTAAAGTTCAACTGAGATCTGACAGCTGAACTGCAAAATTGTCTATAGTTAAGTTTTTATCTTCAACTAATTTAAGTTAGCGGTGTCAAAGTATTAATTTGTTCAAGTGGATACAAATTTTTCATATCCAAAATGGAAAAAGTTGGTCGTATTTGTAGTAATGTCAATACTTTTTTTTTTAGCCTAATTGCGGATGTAAGTGTACTTAATCTTCATGAAGTATTTTTTAGTCTGTAGGGAGGTGTTAGTATGTTTCATCTTCTAGTTGCAGGTTGAAGCATAAGCGTTTATTATAGAAGCTTCAATTTATGATTTCTTTTCTTCTTCATTGTTTAATTTCTTTAATTACTGTGTTAAAAATTACTCAGAAACATGTAGGTAATAAAATCAACTCAAATTTAAATATATAAATACTTGTATACTGATCTGGCAGCTAATGTAATGTGTTACACCAAATCTTTTCTGGGGACCAATGGCTTATAAGTGACTTTTAATGGTAAACACCCATCAATGGCCGGGCAAGCAGGCTGCTTGAAAAGACAGGATCGCTCAGCGGTCATCCATCCAAGCAGCACCCATATCGATGTTGCTTGACTCGGTTATCTTGCAATAACCACTGTACCCGTTATAATATACCATCGGCGAGATGTTGTAACTACTTATGTTGCAAGTAGTTAGAAATCAAAGGATAGTCTTTTTACTCTTAGTTAGGCTTGTTTTAACTTTGCTAGTTGTGCTTACGTGTCTATCAGCTGTAATTCAACAAAATTCTTAAATCTTTTTATTGTTATACTTTCAAGTTGAGACAAGCCTAATTGGTTTTATTGTTTTACTATATGTTTCTTATAATGGTTACTTTAGTAAAGTTTGTTTTCCCAGAATTTTGTTTAAATTGTTTAAGCTTGAATATTGAGTTCAAATGAGACATCACAAAACCGAGTGGTCTCAAGTTGGAAGATTTCAAAAAGGAACACAAGAATGGATGATTCGGTTGGTTGTTGGTGGTTGTTTCTGCATGGAACAGATACAAATGGTTGAAAGTACAGTAGGTTGCAGCTTTGCACAACAGGGAAGCCTAGAGGAATGAGGTCATGGAACGCTGACTCGGCAGATAGAGGTAATGCAGCATAGCGTAGCGTCTCCCACCGTGAAACTGATCTACTGGCAGCTGTGAGTGGTCAGTTATAGTCTGGTGCCCCTGCACTGGTCACTGGGTCAAGGTCACCACCAGTCCCCCCCCCTCACAGTTCACCTTCAGAATTAGAGCTGGGTCCAGTTTTGGTTTAAATTTAGCTAAATCTCCAACACTTCAAGTGTTATTATTTGGTTCATGTTATTTGTCATTAATGATTCTTTTCAAAATTTAACAATATCTAGTAGTTAGTTGTGCTAATTTTCTTGCTTTCTGATATGAAAAATAAACCAAAAGTTGGTTACCCAATAGAAGTTGGTTTTGCCAAAGGTTGAACTATAAATCCTATAAGTTACATAAATTAACTTCATAACTGCCAAGTATTCAAGACAAGACACAAGGTGTCATCAATGAAAAACGTGCCAGATGCAGTAAACAAAATATTTAATACTAATAATGATGTAAAGAGCATAAAAATAAACTAGTCTAGTATATAAAGTTAATAAATATATAACCCCAAATATATGTAAATTTTTTTCTTGTACATATGAAAATTGTAGGTGATTTTGTGAATATAGATGTGTATGTTTCCTTTAATATATAAAAATATAACTGCGACTAAAATAAATGTATTAATTAATAGGATAAATAATGGTAATTTTA
This sequence comes from Homalodisca vitripennis, assembly GCF_021130785.1. Lineage (NCBI taxonomy): Eukaryota > Metazoa > Arthropoda > Insecta > Hemiptera > Cicadellidae > Homalodisca > Homalodisca vitripennis. Next base: position 38,540,654 of record NC_060211.1, on the reverse strand, counting down.
CATGTATTTTTGTCCAAAAGAAAATTTTAAGTGCGTAGAGTGCATTAGTAAAGAATGATTTCATGCATATTTGGCTTCTGTTAGAAACATTAAACCGATTTAATGGGTTTTCTTATTTGAAATTTTGACATCCGTAACTTTTATGCTGTAATCGTACTATGTGTCTCTGTAAATATTTACAAAACAAATTCTTTTGAATATTGTTTTGTTTCTATTCTCTTAAACTTAATAATGATTGATTGCTGCTCAAAAATAAACCTCTCTTGTAAGTTTGACAATTTTAAAGGAGTGTCTAACTAACTATCCAAATGCAATGACAAAAGGTTCTAACAAAAGTACTCAACGACTTGTGAATATTTTACATGTGCACAGAATGGAAGTGCTAGAACTGTTCTACCAAGCACAATAACGTACGTCGTAAAAGCAACGTGGTGGTGCTTTTATGCGTGGAGAAATGACACTAAATAAACTGAAGCTGTTACTTCATTTGCTACTTGACTATTGACATGTTCACATACACAACAGAATACTGTGCAGTTTTGAAACGTAAACAAAATAAATTAATCTTTTCTCATAAACAGTGTGCGTTTTTCTGATTTAATTTAATCTTTAACTTTAGTAAAGTTTTATTTTTGTTGGTTTCTATAAGTAACTGTGGTATAAATTTATTTATAACCTTTTTTGTTATAATTCTTAATGAAATACTTTTATAGACATCTTAACCACTTAAGTTGCTGTCATCGACTTTCATGCAATTTGAGAGTAAATAAATTTTAGTATAAATTGACAATTGTTAAACAAAATGTTATATTGAATGTAAATACTACCTCCATAGTAACAGTGATGTTGATAAGGAATTGTGTTTTACTTTATGATTTGACTCCATATTTCATAGTGAGTCAATAAACTGTCCAGTTCAAAGAGATGAAAATTCTATAAAATGAATTGAACCCTTTCAAGTTTAACCCCCATACTTCATCTGCATAAGTACAAGCACTTAAAATAAAATAATTAACGTTTTTCTATACATTAAAGTTGCTAGTGATTATCGTATCATTTTAGTCTTCAATAGTTATCTGTTTCATGAAGTCTGCCTCATTTTAGTAATTCAGTAGCTATCTGTCTCATGAACTCTACCTCAAATTTTGGATTCTACTGTTATCGACCAGTCTTATTTTCATTTTAGTATTCAGTTGTTATCTGTCTAGTGAAACCTGCCTCATTTTGGTATTCAACCTTTATCTGCCAACTGATTACTACCTCATCATTTCATTTGGGATTCAACTGATCTGCCACATGATTACCACCTCATTTTTGTAATTGATGGATATCACCTTGTGACCATGCATTCATTCTTGTATTTTTTTTAGTCCAAAATGTAAATTTATAAACATTATTTAAGATGTATTCAAAATATTAGAATATAAGCTGTTGCTAGCTACATTTTCTTTCATGTTGATATTCATGTAGTGATATTGAAATTTTACCGTTTTGGTCATGCCATTTTGGCATAGTTTGGTATTGCACAATTGTTGTTTTATTCTGTATTATATAGTACATACATTTAATGGTGTAATTTCATTCTTGAGTAGTGGTTGTGTGTGTGAATAAAACACAGTATATTTTTCTTTATATTTATATTGTTGTTCATTTACATGTAAAAGACATATTTTTCCAATTTTTAATGGTTTTTAGCACAATTTTGTAAGTTAAGTTTCATTCTGTGCTATGCAACAAATCTTTTACAAATTACATAACATTTACTAGACAACTGCTCCACAGTTATTATCGAAGATCATTAGATTTTCAGTGCATAGTCTTGTTCTGTTTTGGAAATCTTTTTTAATTAATAAAGTGAACAAATATTATATATATCAACAAATACCCATCCGTGATACCTGAAAATCGACTGCAAATAACAAGTGAAGTGAGTGGCAGGAGGGTTAACTCATGGCATACGGTGATGTTTTTCAATCAGTAATGAAGTTTCCAATATTAACCTACATTATCCTACTGGTACACATATAGAACACAGTATGGTGTGTTAACTGTCTTAAGCCATGGTAGTATCAATACTCAACAGGCAAGTATAGGTCACACACAGAGATACACGCAGGAGTGAGTTCTTCCATGTATACCAGGATGTGCTCATTTTAAAGATGACATTAGTCAGCTTATGGAGTATATGTATAACTCTGTGTTGGAGGTAACCTGGAAAGAGTGGGACGCCTGTCCTTGTATGTATCAGTGGACAGGAAACTTGTGGAGAGGTTCTGGCACAGTGACTCAAGTTAGTGCCAAGTCGGTTGTATAACCAACCAACGATTTTACCAGTTTCCAGTTTCCTCGACTCTTTATATGTTTGTTTTCCAATTATATATCCTGCACCTGGTGAAAATATATGGCGAGTTAAAGTAGATGTTTCTAGATTATCCCTATATCAAAGGCTGGAGAACAATTACAGTATTCTAAATTTGCATTGAACAGAATACATAGCAGATAAACTTAAATGAAGTAGCCAGAACACGAAATTATTTTAAGAGTTGTTTACAGTTTAACAGATAACCCGATTTGTCTAGTTTTTTTATGAATATTCTGATATAGATAAACCTGAGTTAATTCACCCACCTAATTGGTTGTATATACTTTCCCCGCTTGTCGTAGTATTTCACAAGTAGGCTTGAGAGATTGTGCAATTGCCATTCTACGGATGATTTATTTCACTCTTGAGCGGGAATTTCGGCTATGTTGAATATTTATGTTTTTGTTGTCAATGTTGTGTAAAATTTTCATGGCTTCTGTATTAGTTAGTGATTTCGAACAGCCATGGTGGTGATATTGAGAACAGTAGTAACTGTGAAATGTCTGATGACTCTTCTGTTATATTGATGTTAAGAACAATAGTAACTGTGAAACATCTGATGACTGTTCTGGTTTGGTGATGTTGAGAACAGTAGTAATTGTGAAGCATTTGATCACTGTTCTGGTGTGTTCATGTTGAGAACAGTAGTGACTGTGAAACATCTGATGACTCTTCTGTTATATTGATGTTAAGAACAATAGTAACTGTGAAACATCTGATGACTGTTCTGGTTTGGTGATGTTGAGATCAGTAGTCACTGTGCTGGTATTTTGATGTTGAGAACAGTAGTATCTGTGAAACATTTGATGACTGTTCCTGGTGTGTTGATGTTGAGAACAGTAGTGACTGTGAAACATCTGATGACTCTTCTGTTATATTGATGTTAAGAACAATAGTAACTGTGAAACATCTGATGACTGTTCTGGTTTGGTGATGTTGAGATCAGTAGTCACTGTGCTGGTATTTTGATGTTGAGAACAGTAGTATCTGTGAAACATTTGATGACTGTTCCTGATGTGTTGATGTTGAGAACAGTAGTAACTGTGAAACATCTGATGACTGTTCCGGTTTGGTGATGTTGAGATCCAGTAGTCACTGTGCTGGTATTTTGGTGTTGAGAACAGTAGTATCTGTGAAACATTTGATGACTGTTCCTGGTGTGTTGATGTTGAGAACAGTAGTAACTGTGAATTGTGTATCAAAGAGAAGTATATATACTACAAAATAATACATAGGAAATAGTTATTTTTGACCTTTAAGTGAATGGATGGCAGTATTTGCAGCTGTCATATGTGGCTGCACGCACACTCTATCTTATCGCTAGACACTTGAGATTGCTTTCCAGTTTTTCAGCATTATTTCCAAACTTTTCAAGATCAGCCTTGCCTAAGTAAAGCTTTATTTAAATTTGAAACAGTTCTTACAAACAGAGTAATGTTATTCACAATTTTTATAATTTATAATGCTTATTGTCTCCATTAAAATTGCTACACAGTTACCCAAATATTTAAATAGCTTTGTAAAAGTATGTGTAAAAGCAACCCAAGTGCTGTACAAGTACAAGACGTAATTAGAATTAATTAGTCGAAACAAAATGTAATTTAAAGTAGTGTCTTCTGTATTACAGCACAGTGTTCTAAATTATGCTATAAAGATTGTACAATGTGATAGCAAGTCCACAACCAATATTCTTAGTGTAATTTATAATTGGCTGAGTGTTAGCGAAGTCTAACATGTAAGGGGCAGGAAAAATGTAATTTCTGTCTAAACGATATGTCGAGAACAAACTAACCTATAGGCAAGAAATTTTGCATGAAGTTTCTTTTTTATACAGGCTATATCGAGTTTAATGATTGGTACATATTACTCTTTGAGATTTTGGGTGAGCATTAGTAAAAACCACTAAGATACAACACCTAAGATAAAAAACTCATTATTTAGATGATCTTTTGATTGTGTTTGGACCTAAATATTTCAATCAACTGATTAAAAATTAAAATAGTATGAATATTAAGTTTTTTTCTAAAAAAAGGTAAAGATTTGGTTGTTTACACATGAAAATCATGAGGTTTTGGATGGTGTTGAATGAAACACATTTAAATTAAACACTTTTAGACAGTAGTCTGAAAGTTTAGTAATTGTACAAGCTATAACTAAAAGATAAATACTTCATCTGTTACAGGGAGAAAGAGAAGATGTTGTTTTATTTTATAACTTATTTTATTACAAATTTTTTGTGTAGCAATATAGAAAGGCACTTTTTATTTTGCTAGCTCTTCATTTGTAATGAAGACTTTACTTTTATAAAGCCAAGTCATTTTATAATGATTAGTACCAAAAGTGTAAGATAATGAATGGTAAATAATATTTGTGTATACCGTCTTTGTTACCTTTGTGTGAATGAGAGATGGACACACCTATACCCGCCATGTTATTTTACGTTCACTAATATTGTGTTTTCTCAGGAAACCAATTATAGTTACTCTTGAAACTTTTACTACTATTCAAAAATGGTCTTTCTAACGGCCCCTACCACTTAAAAAAAATAATCTGATGAAATAAAAAATATGATTTTTTTCTTACCAAAAATATTTTTTCAAAGTTTAAAGTAATCATAATTTTTAAAGCAAACTATGCTTCACTAAATAAGTTCAAAGTGGTAAGGGCTGTTGATTATGGTAGTTTATAAAAGTGGTACAAGTTTTAAGTCAATACGTAAAACCGTTCCTAAAAAAGACTAATTTTGTTTATAAATATTCTACTTTCCGTAAAAGAATAAGAGCAGAAAGTGCAAAAAATGTATTTTACTCATAAATCAAAATATTCCTGCTTCAAATTGTGGTTCTTATTGCTTATCCACATCCCACTTTCTCTTCTTAAGTGTATGTGAATGTTTTCTCTTCTTTACATCTTCTTTACATGTTTTCTGTGCTGGAATAGATCTTTCTGCTTTCCACACTCTCACAATATCGATATCTGACAAAGTATTGATTCAGTTAGGTCCTGGTTTCAGTCCAAAATGTTGCAGAACTTTTATTCTACTTCTATTGCCTTCATTTTAGAATCAAAAGTTCAAAACTTTATTTAGGTTGTCTATTCCAACAAAGTTCATTTTAGGTATACACCACAGCACTGAATTGAATTTGGTTCACATTTTGAATTTGGTTGTGAAGGAACTTTAGAGAAGGTCTAGGTGAGCTAATGCTTGATAAGTTGGTTTACATTATTCACTGCCTCATCCAAATAGTTGTCATGAGTTTAAGGAATGGTTATATAATATAAACTACTCATATTATTAGTAGAAAGCATGTATGAAACTTTTAGACCAGATTCTTGGTCAATTTAGGTGTACAACACTTTTTCCATGCATTATTATAAATAAGAACCATGTGAACACATAACTAATTGTGTATTGTTTATCAATGTCTTCAGAATTAACCAGTGAACAAATATTAAAAATACAATTTTTTTTGTATATTTTCACAAGTCTTCCCTTAACATGGTAAAAAGTGAATTATTAATCATCAATTAGTAATCCTATACTTATCAGAGATAAACTGTATATTTAAACTAGAAAAGATAGTAGTGTTACACATTCAATATTTCTGTATTAATAGTTCAAATTTTACTAGGATTAATTTACAGATATCTTATTGTTCATGTTGGAATATAATCTGTCTTAAGTGAATTAATTTGATAGACATATAAAAATATTAAACTGTCTATTGTAGTCATCTTCGGGTCTTTCATATGACAGTCCTTTGATATTATGTATGCCATGATAGTCTGAGCGGTAGAAGCCAATGTTTACGCGCAGCTGTCTAATAGTAACGTTTATTACCCGGTTCTGTGTTGTTGTTTACTCTGTACAGTCCGTTGTTTATACCTTGTGCCGTCTGTTTACACTGCGGCAAATGTAGTGAGCGGTTGCGGCGCGCGGCACTGCGTTATATTGACTGACTGTACTCGGCTGCACCTGTGTCTGTAGGCAGCGGACGCGGGCGGTGCACTCCCTAGCCTTATCACTCGCAGAGATAGCGTCACCAATCACTTGACAGCTGCTATCGTACCGTCGTATTTCCGCCCAATATAATAGTTTGTTAAACTACAGGGTCTGACTTTCTATTTAGTGATAAGCGAAGTAGTTTCACGGTGATGTATTGGCTGTACTCGGCTGCACCTGTGTCTGTAAGCAGCGGAACGCGGGCGGTGCACTCCCTAGTCTTATCACTCGCAGAGATAGCGTCACCAATCACTTGACAGCTGCTATCGTACCGTCGTATTTCCGCCCAATATAATAGTTTTGTTAAACTACAGGGTCTGACTTTCTATTTAGTGATAAGCCGAAGTAGTTTCACGGTGATGTATTGGCTGTACTCGGCTGCACCTGTGCTTGTAGGCAGCGGACGCGGGCGGTGCATTCCCTAGCCTTATCACTCGCAGAGATCGCGTCACCAATCACTTGACAGCTGCTATCGTAACCGTCGTATTTTCCGCCCAATATAATAGTTTGTTAAACTACAGGGTCCTGACTTTATATTTAGTGATAAGCGAAGTAGTTTCACGGTGATGTATTGGCTGTACTCGGCTGCACCTGTGTCTGTAGGCAGCGGACGCGGGCGGTGCATTCCCTAGCCTTATCACTCGCAGAGATAGCGTCACAATCACTTGACAGCTGCTATCGTACCGTCGTATTTCCGCCCATATAATAGTTTGTTAAACTACAGGGGTCTGACTTTCTATTTAGTGATAAGCGAAGTATTTTCACGGTGATGTATTGGCTGTACTCGGCTGCACCTGTGTCTGTAAGCAGCGGACGCGGGCGGTGCACTCCCTAGTCCTTATCACTCGCAGAGATAGCGTCACCAATCACTTGACAGCTGCTATCGTACCGTCGTATTTTCCGCCCAATATAATAGTTTGTTAAACTACAGGGTCTGACTTTCTATTTAGTGATAAGCAAAAGTAAGTTTCACGGTGATGTATTGGCTGTACTTCGGCTGCACCTGTGTCTGTAGGCAGCGGACGCGGGCGGTGCACTCCCTAGTCTTATCACTCGCAGAGATAGCGTCACCAATCACTTGACAGCTGCTATCGTACCGTCGTATTTCCGCCCAATATAATAGTTTGTTAAACTACAGGGTCTGACTTTCTATTTAGTGATAAGCGAAGTAGTTTCACGGTGATGTATTGGCTGTACTCGGCTGCACCTGTGTCTGTAAGCAGCGGACGCGGGCGGTGCATTCCCTAGCCTTATCACTCGCAGAGATAGCGTCACCAATCACTTGACAGCTGCTATCGTACCGTCGTATTTCCGCCCAATATAATAGTTTGTTTAAACTACAGGGTCTGACTTTCTATTTAGTGATAAGCGAAGTAGTTTCACGGTGATGTATTGGCTGTACTCGGCTGCACCTGTGTCTGTAAGCAGCGGACGCGGGCGGTGCACTCCCTAGTCTTACTCGCAGAGATAGCGTCACCAATCACTTGACAGCTGCTATCGTACCGTCGTATTTCCGCCCAATATAATAGTTTGTTAAACTACAGGGTCTCACTTTCTATTTAGTGATAAGCGAAGTAGTTTCACGGTGATGTATTGGCTGTACTTCGGCTGCACCTGTGCTTGTAGGCAGCGGACGCGGGCGGTGCATTCCCTAGCCTTATCACTCGCAGAGATCGCGTCACCAATCACTCGACAGCTGCTATCGTACCGTCGCATTTCTGCCCAATATAATAGTTTGTTAAACTACAGGGTCTCACTTTCTATTTAGTGATAAGCGAAGTAGTTTCACGGTGATGTATTGGCTGTACTCGGCTGCACATGTGCTTCTAGACAGCGAACGCGGACGGTGCACTCCCTAGCCTTATCACTCGCAGAGATCGCGTCACCAATCACTCGACGACAGCTGCTATCGTACCGTCGCATTAATTTCTGCCCAATATAGTTTGTTAAACTACAGGGTCTCACTTTCTATTTAGTGATAGCGAAGTAGTTTCACGGTGATGTATTGGCTGTACTCGGCTGCACATGTGCTTCTAGACAGCGAACGCGGGCGGTGCATTCCCTAGCCTTATCACTCGCAGAGATCGCGTCACCAATCACTCGACAGCTGCTTATCGTAACCGTAGCATTTCTGCCCAATATAATAGTTTGTTAAACTACAGGGTCTCACTTTCTATTTAGTGATAGCGAAGTAGTTTCACGGTGATGTATTGGCTGTACTCGCTCGGCTGCACCTGTGCTTGTAGGCAGCGGACGCGGGCGGTTGCACTCCCTAGTCTTATCACTCGCAGAGATAGCGTCACCAATCACTTGACAGCTGCTATCGTACCGTCGTATTTCTGCCCAATATAGTTTGTTAAACTACAGGGTCTCACTTTCTATTTAGTGATAAGCGAAGTAGTTTCACGGTGATGTATTGGCTGTACTCGGCTGCACATGTGCTTCTAGACAGCGAACGCGGACGGTGCACTCTCTAGCCTTATCACTCGCAGAGATCGCGTCACCAATCACTCGACAGCTCTTATCGTACCGTGGGTATTTCCGCCTAATATAATAGTTTGTTAAACTACAGGGTCTCACTTTCTATTTAGTGATAAGCGAAGTAGCTTCACAGTGATGTATTGACTGTACCACCCGGCTGCACCTGTGTCTGTAGGCAGCGGACGCGGGTGGTGCACTCCCTTGCGTTATCACTCGCACATACAGCGTCACCAATCACTTGACAGCTCCTATGGTATATATCCTACGGTACCATCGTATTTCTGCACAGTATAATTAGATAAACTACAGGGTTTTACTTTCTATTTACTTATAAGTGAAGTAGCTGCATGGTGTTCTTTAATAATAGTGGAATTATCACTCGGTGATATTTCGCTAGTCCTGACCTAGATGTCTCGCTCGCTCTTGGCATTGAGAGCTGACGCAGTGGCCTTGCCAGACACGGCGGTGAGCCAAGGCAAGCGTAGGACAGAGGGCGGGCCCTTTGACGATGATACACGGGCGGTTGACTCACCTGTAATCGATTGTCACAGACTGTTCCCTCTCTCCCGCTTTTGAGTGAGTCACCGTCAGGCGAGAGAGAGTCAGTCAGGGTGTCAGGTGGGCGGGCCACGCGCTGACGCGAGGAACTTTATCATACAGTACTTCCTTCCGACAAAGCACACATTTCTGATAATGGAGTTTAAATAAGGGTGATGACGTCAGGTCGTGTTTTCGTGCTTCCTAGTCATATTCTCTGAAAGTAGCTTCGCTACATGGAGTTTGGCCCCATCACTCTATCTATTTGGGTTATCATTATGCGCATAATAATGTGTGAAACAGACGCTACGTTTGGCGTTAACCGTGTAAAATTATACGTTACTCCTTGTTTTGTTATATTTAGGTGGTATAATTCATTTCCATCATGAATGAACTCATTAGTGCTCTGAGTATGCGTGTAGTTCTTTAGGCATCGCGTTTCATGTCTGTCCTCGCAGGATAATTTACTGTTCATCTTGAAATGGTTTGACAATGTTGTAGACGCAGAGAGGCATAAAATTATTTAGTAACAATCGGCTAAAATTATGTAATTTAACAGAATTGTTGATTCTTAATGTATATATTGTAAATCAGATTTAATCTGGAAAATTTCATAATCATTTGAGGGCATGTGTAATTCCGATGCCAGGAACACGAGAGTAGTAAGAATGAATTTGGTAAGGAAAGTATGATTGAGATACTCTTTTTTACGTCGCACGGTACGAAGAGTTGAAGGTTATTGCATTATCAACATCAAAGCAATTAGAAAGAAAATTTGAGGAGAACCACGAAGGATCTATAACAGATGGTAGTGAATAGTTCCTGTACTTTGATCCCAACAATTTCACTAATCTTTGGGAAGGGTTGAGATGGACTCGGATGTTCTGGCCGACGCGTCGATATTCTGTTTACCAATGATTTAGGATCATTTTAGTAGCCACGGTGTGTGTTTTATAATACATCGACGAATCGGAGTTGTGACTTTCCAAAGCAGCCTAGAAGTACAGTCTAATACAGTTAGCGTCAGAATGTACGAGTACTTTTATTTTATTGTAATACGACAAATTCTGATGCCATTTGCAGGTTCCAGATTTAAAACAATACACTTTTTAATGTGGAAAAATATTATTTTTATGTTTCATAATTGTAAAAAGATAGAATCCATCGTTTGCGATAAAACGTATATTTTCTGGCAGAAATCGCGGTTTCGCCGGCGGTGAAAGCGTGCTGTCCCGCGACGATAACGTTACGCGCATTTGTCGTGCTTTCGTGCCGAAGATTGGCGACCGAGGTGAAGGTAGAGTTAAACTCGCGTGTGAAAATAATGACAATGGTTTGTGTCGCCCTCAGAATTAAATCGTCCACTTCAAGTTTTTATGGGAATTCATACATAGCTCCTAGATTTGGTGCAGTTCGTGTTATAGACCTTTCACCGCACTATCGTTTAGTTACTACTCCGGAGCCAGAAACCTGTTCTGGTCCCTGCTGAGTGCTGAGCTCGCTTCCTACATCCGCGCTGTCTGGTAGTGACGTAACGCTGACTCAGCTGTTGGGCTTGGAGATAGTTCAATCTTGGACCGCCTGATTGTGCTGTTCCGTAAACAGTCGCACTGCCATCTGTATTCTGATCTAGATAGAGTGTATCGACAGTTTTTAACTTTTACTAGGAATTGATTAAACATTTTCCGCCGTGGTGCGACTTATTACGATTAAACATTTTCCGCCGTGGTGCGACTTATTACGCCATTTACATCTGTTGCCTGTTCCTGTATATGCAAGTCGGTAGTGCTAAACTACCGTAATATATGTCTCAATTTTTGTTATAAGTGGAACTTGGGCATTTCCAACCTCAAGCAACCAATAAAAATAAAAAAAAGATTTTGAACTATGTAGATTTTATTATTGGCTGATCGTTAGCGAAGCTTATCATTGTTAAGACTGGACAAATTTCAGTTCTGTCTGTACGCACGATAGGACCTATTGTCTCGAAACGATATGACCTATAGAAAATAACATATATTACGTAACAACCGCAATCTAGTATAGAAATATCCTTACAAATACTTATAGGGTAAATTGTATCGATTTTTTGCGAAAGACCGTTTTTGTAGTAAAGTTAATTTGGTTACTTTTAAAGAACACTTTCACTGCCGCCTTCTAATTTTGACAAATTTCTTACACTAACGCCCATTTTAATGCTTTTTAAATAAGTATAACTTTTTAACTAATTATTAGAAAACCATGGAAACTTAAATTTATTTAAAGCTGATTTCTTCCTATATCAACACAAATGTTCATTCATAAATATTTTAAAACAAAAAGTCTTGTTTTAAAACTTAAAACATAATGTTTTTTGAAAAAATAAAAAGTGACCAAAAACGTTACAATGTACTAGTCAATATAACATAAATTTATTTCTCATTATTATTTGCTGTATTTTTCAGTATTTTCTTTACTGTAACTATAGCTAACAAATATTTACAATTGAGATCCACTTGTGTTTAAATATTTTTTTAGTGTGGAAGCCTAACCCACTTGTTCCATGGCCATCATCAAAATCTTCATAAGAAGCTGAACATAAACTGTACAATTCTGTAATAAACCTTTTATTTATAAAACACAAGAATAAAAGTTGTTATTATTATGCTGATATTCCTTTTTAGTAACAAGTACAAAGGTAGTAAAATCAGGATCATTAACTGTTGCATCTTGGAATAAATTATTACTTTCACTGTCACTTCAAAATCTAGCACTTGATTGTCTTCAATACTGTCACGTTTCGTTGTATTTACTCACAAAACAATCGTTGTAAACTACAGTAATAGCAAGCAAAACAATAACAATGCAGACGACGAATTAGCAGAACAACAACAAACTGCTGACGCGACGACGAGTTGTAAACAAACCACTTTTTCCGACATTCCAGATGACTGCCAACAACATTTCATAGATCATAATCCGTAGAGTAAGAAATAAAAACATGGAAATAGCGAATGACTATCAATGCCGAAGTTAAATACGTTTAAATGCATTTTTATTACTGTAAAAGTCGGTGCCGTCAAAAGACGTTGTTGGCAGTGAAAGAATTAAAGAACACAGACCTATGACGTTAATGATCGCGGTACAGTTTCCCCAATTTTTTTACCGATTTCCCATATTTGGTTGGCTTTCCACGAGATGAAATTGAAATTTAAAGATATCTTTTCATGCTAAAGCTAACCCGAATAAGCTAGTACAGCTATTGGGTTTAGTGTACATGATGTTAAATTTGACGCTTACAGAGGAGAAGTGTTCTCTCACATAAGCAAGCAAACGAAGTATTTATTTTAATTGGTTTCTTGTAAAAGCCAAGTATCGTATTGTGGAAGGGTTTTGGAATGGTCTTCTAGTAGCCTATAACGGTCATTTTTGGAGTTGTAGATTATTTATGGATATTGTAAAAATAAACACTTTCGTTAACAGATGGAATAGTAGTTTAGGCCTGTTGTCAAAAGTGCGAATTGTAAAAGATCGTCTCGATTGTTAAGAACAATCAAAATCAAAGTGATCGACTTGATTGATAACTCTACGCAAGACGACCGCTGCACGCAAGAACTGAATAAGTAACGTTATAAACAAGATGTTGACATGCGAGCCGAGGCGGAAATCATGGCCGCCACCACAGAAGGCAGTAAGAAGCGAGAAAATTAATCGCCATATCCCTCCCCCCCCACCAGACACCTGTCACCTTAATAGCCGCGACCACGTGACTGTGTAATGACTCCAAATTGCTGAGCCGTCAACGCTTCTATCTTGTTTACTGCTGGTCTTCACTCACTAAAACCTCCGATAAACGTCTCTGTGCGATAAGTGAACTATTATTTTGTAAATGACAGGTTAACAGGGTCGGTGTGAAGTGTACACTCAACTGTGATGACCGTGGACAGTGTTCAATACCTTGTCTTGTTTGGCAGCTGACCCTTTTACCTTGGAGTTGCTTTAATTCAAACACGATTTTAAGCCGACAAAAATTCTTTTAGGTCTTTATATCTGACAGCAGTTTCAAAACGAATACCTTTATTGTTATATTTATTAATTATGTAATACAAATTTTAAGCAAACGATCGTATAACAACATTTATATTTTCTCGTATTGCGGTTATGTTGTTTTATTTAATAATATTATTAATGTTGATGATGATGCTGATAATAATGATAATAATAATAATTATTATTATGACGACGATGACGATGATAATAATAATAACGATGATGATGCTAATGATTGAGGGGATAATGAGGATGATCGATGATGATAGATGATGGTTGAGGTGGATGATGATGATAAGGATGTTGGATGATGATGATGGTGATAATTCTTTTATTGCATTATGATAATGTACATTGTATTGCTAAAGTCAGTTTTATATTATTGATTAAAATCCCTAACTATTTTACACTCACAATTAGAATACACAAAGATAACATTTCTTGCCCATTCACGCCAACATTCACGCAACATGAAATTCGGGACTTGAACTAATAGATTTTTTCTTTAAATTTTGATTCTCCCAGCGGCCAACATGTCTTAGACAGAATAAAACGCATTCGGCACCAGTATATGCGCTTCAGTCATTTAAAAGATGATGTTTTTGTGTTTAATGATATCTTTATTGTAAAGAATGTTTTGATATTCTGCATTGTATGTGAGTGAGTGCTTGTTTCCATGAGGTTAACGTTGTTATGGCGAAAAATGCAAGGTTGGTTGATTAAGGAAACAGGCTTTTACCAGTGTTTAAACAGGATTGAAGGTAGTATTTTTTGTAGTTTCTTTCGGATGTCAGTAACGAATGACGTAGGATGCATCCTTTGAGATAGTGTTTATCACGTAAACAGATGAAAGTTACAGAGAGGTCTGCTCACGAACAACTGAGACAGTCAACTAATTATAAACGTAACATTGTATAAACAGTTTAGAGTCAGATAACTAAGTCAACCTATTCGAAAAGTGTGAACTGATCCGACTGTGTAGTAGATAATAATATGAGCAGAGTAGATAACTAACAATCTCGCAAAAATACATGTGATTAACACGTCACATACATCGTAATAGTTTGACTTGGACTGTAGTAGACCGTTATTGTCGGCTGTTGTTGTTGAGCGTGTAACTAACACGATTATCCGATAGTGAGTGAATAAAGAGATTTAGTGGAATGTACCGTGTGTTATCGTGGTTGGGGGAGGGGGGGTAGAGGTTAGATAACGATTGTATTGATTGGAAGAACGGTGGCGGAACTGTCGCAATTACAGTGAAACGAACCTAACCTAACTTTTGGTGTTGGCAACGGCTTTTGCTCCTATTTCTCCCGCGGAGATTAGTTACTTTTAAGTTATACTGTTGCCAACTTCTTGGACCGCCTTTGTTTGTCCAACGTGGAACACAAAAAATGTAATAGTTATATAGACGTTTTCTCAGCCGGGAAAAAATGTCATTAACGGCATTAATTCCAAATTGTATGGGTCTGTATTCTACACAGCTATTCTTCTCGGAATGTACACATAAAAACACAAGTTAGTCATGTAGTATGTTCTATGCAGGAGGTCAAACACAAGTTTATTTTTTATTTTATGTTTAAACGGCCATGCCATTACATACAGGAGTACAAGTAAATTTATACGTACATTAGATTTTACAGATTGGTGTGCATCAGCAAAGCCAATTAACAATTCCATAAATAATTAACAAAAACTTAATACTATAAATAGCAAATTAACTAAGTTAATACAACAACAACAACATAACAGGTTAATCAGCAATACTATTTCATAGGTGTTGTAACAGATTGCGCTTGAAAACAAGACCACTCACTATCACTAAAAAAGACCAGTTCAGATTGGCCGGTACCACCGTGCCGCTGAGTCCTGAGCGTGGTACTGTTCCTAGAGTAGTTTGTGGTAGCGGATGTTTTGGAAAAGAGGTCACGTGATCTGGTACCACATAGAACGACTCTTATTTGTTTTCTGTAGAACCAGTCATAGAGAACAGCGGGCTTGTTAAGGGATTTCACGTAACATGCTTAACAGCAAAAAGTATGAAACTACTGAAAGGTAAAGTCAACAATGATATTAAAAAAATTGTATGTTATTTGTTAGAACGGAAGCAAGAACAACAGTTTTTGTACATGGGTAGTCCAGTACACGCTAAAGCTGTTCTTTTAATGTATATATTTTTTTTTAAAGATAGAAGCTGCTACCTTTTAATTGAGCAGAGATCACAATACGGAGACACCATTTGTAATGTGATGAAGTCCTGGTAGATATGCTAAAAGAACGAGATAAAGGAACAGGAAACTAGAAAGTCTGTGACAAGGATAACCGAAGGTGATGACAGAAGGCAGGAAGGTCGCTACAGTTATCCTCGGTCGCATCATAGTAAAGGACAAAAATTACATGTTTCCGGCAACACTAACCCATGTTCATCATATGACGCCACCGATCAGAAACGGCGGTTACTGTAAACAAACTGATATTGGCCTTAACTTGAAAGCCATTAAAACTAGTCGTAATAGGTTCAAGGACAAATTCAAATTCTACAAAATTTGGAGTTCTTTTGGCATCGAAGAGGGACAATGAAAAAATATGCCAATAAAAGAATCATCCCAAATTATAAAGCCACAATAGGTCCGATAAAACACACTTTTAATTAATAGTTATTACGTTTAAAGTGTAACTATGTCCAAATGTACATCAGGTAAATTAGTGTATTATTTCTTACTTACATTTGCGTGTAATGTATCTATATTATCATAATATAGATATAGATATTCTATATCTATATTATGAGTGGGAAAATGCGATTTAGAAGTAATTTTGTGACGGTGTTGATTGTTTGAAATAGTGATCTTATTTTTATTTCTTTGCGTGTCGAAATGAGAAAATCTATTTATGTAAACCTATTTTATAATTGGAACTGTAATATATCGTTTCATTATATCAAACCGACCGGTCAATGTTCCCCTGGTTTCCATAATTTCGTAATTATGATTACTATAGCACACAAAGTATTCAGTACTATGAAGTAGAATAATGGTACTTTACTTTGTCCACAATACATGTAATGATATATTTTCCACGAAACATCTATAGATGTATGTATTGAGATAGTAATTAAGTTAAAAGTGTGTGTGTTAAGTGACGCGATGTGAACCGTAAACAGTCTGACGATTGAGGTACGTACATATTATCTACTTTCTAAACATAAAAAACCTATGTAAAATGTATACTTTTTTTAAAGAAACTATTTATTAAAATGAATTTTAAGTATCAAAGTTTTCAATTCAAATAATCTTTAGTAGTAGTATCGATGATGAAATTAAGCTGAATGGCATAGACCGTATACATTAATGGTCTCTCTGAAATTTCGTAGTTGCGCGCCATACCTTATATTACATGAAGAAGGTTTAGCACCGGCTTCCAAGAGACGTACTCTGTTTCTATAGGACTGAGCGGTGTGGTGACATTATATTAGCCATGGGAGCAACAGAAATAAAAAAAATAATATAAAATATACAACTGTAGTGGGACGACACAAAAAGCGTACCTAGATAACATTATTCTGCCAATAAATTATAACTAGTTTAAAAATCAAGATTTAAAGTTGGGGTTTTTCTGTATGTACCGAAGTACAGTCATATATTATGCAGCGTCTACAACTCGTGTACACACTGCACATGCGTTCGTGTGCGAGACTGTTCATGCATGAAAATAAGATACCGGCCAGGCCATATATATTATGTCGTGTATAACATATTTAGCGGCGGCGTGTATAATTCGCGTGCTACACAGTGATGTTTGTGTACTAGACGGTTCATGCATGCAAATGAGATACCAATCGAGCCGATGTAAGTCGTTCATTACGTTTTATTTAACATATTTAATGACGAACGCTTCAAACAATTAAAGTCTAAATTGTCTCATTTCTGCCTTAGACGGGATGAACTTTAAAATCGGCCAACTATTTTAGTGGATGATATTTTTTTAGAGGAAACATACTCCACAAAGTTTGTAGGCTTGTTCCTTGACAGAGCTTTGGTGTGGGGCGCCACGTTGACATATGTGTGTTAGAATTTCGGCAGGTACATACGCCTTGAGCTACCTAGCAAAATGTTGCCTACCATGGCTTAACTAATCCACACTTCGCGTATGGTGTGAGACTTGGAGGAGTATGTGTCAAATACAAATTTAAGCCTTCAGACTCCCAAAAAAGGGTTCAGAATAACTGGAAAGGTAAATCACAGAGACTCGTGCAGGAATCTTTTAAGGAACTTGAATTTGTCATTTTTCCCTGCCTCTACATATTTGGCGTGGTCATGTACTGCAGCTCCCGGAAAGTATAACAAACTTCAACAATCAAAATAAATTCAAAACTCTTATAAAACGCCTATTGGTTCCTAGTGGGTTCTACTCAATCGATGGGGTTCATGATGGGGCGCTGGAACTTATGAGAGGAATAGGATCTGATATTAGTGAGCGTGTGTTTAAGTAAATTTGTGGAACTAAATGTTTGCATCTGTAAATAAATAATGATTCAATGACGTTTGCAAGGCAATATAAACATGTGAAAATAATTTCAAAATTTGTGTGCTACACGAGGACTGTTTCTTTGCAAGACGGTTCATCCATGCAGATGAGATACCAATCGGACCGATGTAAGCCATACATTACGTAGTGTATAACATATTGACCGACGAACGCGTCTATAACTCGTGTGCTACACTTGTACTGTATGTATGCGAGACGGTTCATCCATGCAGATGAGATACCAATCGGACCGATGTAAGCCATACATTACGTAGTGTATAACATATTGACCGACGAACGCGTCTATAACTCGTGTGCTACACTTGTACTGTTTGTATGCGAGACGGTTCATGCATGCAGATGAGATACCAATCGGACCGATGTAAGCCATACATTACGTAGTGTATAACATATTGACCGACGAACGCGTCTATAACTCGTGTGCTACACTTGTACTGTTTGTATGCGAGACGGTTCATGCATGCAGATGAGATACCAATCGGACCGATGTAAGCCATACATTACGTAGTGTATAACATATTGACCGACGAACGCGTCTATAACTCGTGTGCTACACTTGTACTGTTTGTATGCGAGACGGTTCATGCATGCAGATGAGATACCAATCGGACCGATGTAAGCCATACATTACGTAGTGTATAACATATTGACCGACGAACGCGTCTATAACTCGTGTGCTACACTTGTACTGTTTGTATGCGAGACGGTTCATGCATGCAGATGAGATACCAATCGGACCGATGTAAGCCATACATTACGTAGTGTATAACATATTGACCGACGAACGCGTCTATAACTCGTGTGCTACACTTGTACTGTTTGTATGCGAGACGGTTCATGCATGCAGATGAGATACCAATCGGACCGATGTAAGCCATACATTACGTAGTGTATAACATATTGACCGACGAACGCGTCTATAACTCGTGTGCTACACTTGTACTGTTTGTATGCGAGACGGTTCATGCATGCAGATGAGATACCAATCGGACCGATGTAAACCATACATTACGTAGTGTATAACATATTGACCGACGAACGCGTCTATAACTCGTGTGCTACACTTGTACTGTTTGTATGCGAGACGGTTCATCCATGCAGATGAGATACCAATCGGACCGATGTAAGCCATACATTACGTAGTGTATAACATATTGACCGACGAACGCGTCTATAACTCGTGTGCTACACTTGTACTGTTTGTATGCGAGACGGTTCATGCATGCAGATGAGATACCAATCGGACCGATGTAAGCCATACATTACGTAGTGTATAACATATTGACCGACGAACGCGTCTATAACTCGTGTGCTACACTTGTACTGTATGTATGCGAGACGGTTCATCCATGCAGATGAGATACCAATCAGACCGATGTAAGCCATACATTACGTAGTGTATAACATATTGACCGACGAACGCGTCTATAACTCGTGTGCTACACTTGTACTGTTTGTATGCGAGACGGTTCATGCATGCAGATGAGATACCAATCGGACCGATGTAAGCCATACATTACGTAGTGTATAACATATTGACCGACGAACGCGTCTATAACTCGTGTGCTACACTTGTACTGTTTGTATGCGAGACGGTTCATGCATGCAGATGAGATACCAATCGGACCGATGTAAGCCATACATTACGTAGTGTATAACATATTGACCGACGAACGCGTCTATAACTCGTGTGCTACACTTGTACTGTTTGTATGCGAGACGGTTCATGCATGCAGATGAGATACCAATCGGACCGATGTAAGCCATACATTACGTAGTGTATAACATATTGACCGACGAACGCGTCTATAACTCGTGTGCTACACTTGTACTGTTTGTATGCGAGACGGTTCATGCATGCAGATGAGATACCAATCGGACCGATGTAAGCCATACATTACGTAGTGTATAACATATTGACCGACGAACGCGTCTATAACTCGTGTGCTACACTTGTACTGTTTGTATGCGAGACGGTTCATGCATGCATGCAGATGAGATACCAATCGGACCGATGTAAGCCATACATTACGTAGTGTATAACATATTGACCGACGAACGCGTCTATAACTCGTGTGCTACACTTGTACTGTTTGTATGCGAGACGGTTCATGCATGCAGATGAGATACCAATCGGACCGATGTAAGCCATACATTACGTAGTGTATAACATATTGACCGACGAACGCGTCTATAACTCGTGTGCTACACTTGTGCTGTTTGTTTGCGAGACGGTTCATGCATGCAGATGAGATACCAATCGGACCGATGTAAACCATACATTACGTAGTGTATAACATATTGACCGACGAACGCGTCTATAACTCGTGTGCTACACTTGTACTGTTTGTATGCGAGACGGTTCATGCATGCAGATGAGATACCAATCGGACCGATGTAAGCCATACATTACGTAGTGTATAACATATTGACCGACGAACGCGTCTATAACTCGTGTGCTGTTATGTGTACGCTTGTGCCGTGTACGTTAATTACGTATATAACATAGCCGACGAACGCTTCTATAACTCGTGTGCTACACTTGTACTGATGCGAGACGGTTCATGCATGCAGATGAGATACCAGTGCCGATGTAAGTCGTACGTTACGTAATAACATTATTAGCGGCGAACGCGTCTATAACTCGTGTGCTACACTTGTACTGTTTGTATGCGAGACGGTTCATGCATGCAGATGAGATACCAGTCGTGCCGATGTAAGTCGTACGTTACGTTGATCTTAACATTATTAGCGGCGAACGCGTCTATAACTCGTGTGCTACACTTGTACTGTTTGTATGCGAGACGGTTCATGCATGCAGATGAGATACCAGTCGTGCCGATGTAAGTCGTACGTTACGTTGATCTTAACATTATTGACCGGCGAACGCGTCTATAACTCGTGTGCTACACTTGTACTGTTTGTATGCGAGACGGTTCATGCATGCAGATGAGATACCAGTTGTGCCGATGTAAGTCGTACGTTACGTTGATCTTAACATTATTAGCGGCGAACGCTTCTATAACTCGTGTGCTACACTTGTACTGTTTGTATGCGAGACGGTTCATGCATGCAGATGAGATACCAGTCGTGCCGATGTAAGTCGTACGTTACGTTGATCTTAACATTATTAGCGGCGAACGCGTCTATAACTCGTGTGCTACACTTGTACTGTTTGTATGCGAGACGGTTCATGCATGCAGATGAGATACCAGTCGTGCCGATGTAAGTCGTACGTTACGTTGATCTTAACATTATTAGCGGCGAACGCGTCTATAACTCGTGTGCTACACTTGTACTGTTTGTATGCGAGACGGTTCATGCATGCAGATGAGATACCAGTCGTGCCGATGTAAGTCGTACGTTACGTTGATCTTAACATTATTAGCGGCGAACGCTTCTATAACTCGTGTGCTACACTTGTACTGTTTGTATGCGAGATGCTTCATGCATGCAGACGATACCAGTTAGAACGATGGAAGCAGTATGTTACGTAGTGTATAACATATTGAGCGGTATACAAATCTCTTTGTTACTTTTGTTATATGTAGAGATTACTACAATAGTCTGTCCAAAGGGAGCTTGGTATCAGCTAAAAGCTGGTAGCTATGTACTACATTACACAGGAGATAAAGTAGAGCTTGGATACAGTCGACGATACTGCAATGTGTCTATTGAGCTGTCCATGTATTAGTGGTTTTCCTGTATTAATAAAACCGGTTTCTCATAGCATCGTTGTGGTTGACATTGCTCGTCTTATTTGTGTGTTATATCACTATTATGCCGAGTAAACTGGTACCTGAAGAATTGTATCCAGTTCGTATTTAATTCCTTTAGAATAATTGGGTATGTCTTATTTCTACCAATGTAAAATGTGTACACGCATCTCTATACGGTACTAAGATTACAATAAATTGCTGTTTCCCACTGAAGGGCCAGGCATCGTTCGCCTAGATAAATAATTTCGTCAAGGAAAGGGAGGGTAAGGGACGCGGTTTATCCGCATACCACACGCAGGAGGGATGAAGGGCGTGGTTCGACCGCTTTGAAATGGGAACCCGCCCTCTGTGTTGTTGACCTATTTGTTTGGCCCTTTCGTAGGCCTCAGGTAGTCTTCTATTGTTTAAACATGCAAACACCTGTTTAATTGTACTCAAGATTTGAAGATTCAAAATGCTTTCGATGCAACATGTCATCTTCTCAGCTATTTTATCTACTAAGCTGCTGATAATAGGGGATGAGTTAATTTTTGCTCAACATAGTTTTCGCCTTGTACGATTACTTTTTGAACTACCCGGCAATTTTAAGGTTCCGAACACATTTTGAAGGTTTTATTGTACGATAAAGTGCTGGGCGTACTTACTGATGAAGTGAATAAACCATGTACTACACGTAGTGATTACTCTACTTTGTGGACACCTACTTTCCCCAAGCCGCGTGATAATATAAACGTGAAGGGTCAAACCATCTTTGGACGATTTTGTCCAGCAATTAAGCTGTGTGTCCTGAAGGAACTCTGGAAAAGAGCTGTATCGCCGTGATCGCAGTTTCTTTGTCGTTTTACAGAAACCCCAGTTATTAAATATTTTTTTTAAAATAAAAAATTTTAAAAGTCCTCCAAGTGTAATAGTTTCCCATAAAATCATGGACTATAAACATGTCCAACCCCTCCTTGACATTTAGGATTGGCCATTGCTTGTAAAAATTTCGATTTTTGTGCGTCAAAGCTTCTGTTCGTGTTTTATTACTTTCAGGCTTAAACTCAGCAGTTTAAAATGACACATTCTTCCTCAAACAGTAATAATTGACTTACGCCAGACTCCGCAAATACGACGCAATTGCTACAGCAATGTAGTTGATAATACATTTTATTCTTACGAATTTTAAGCAAATACTATCCTTTGTTCGCAATTAAATTTGTATTCACTTAAAATGAAGTAAATGCTTTGAAGTAAATATAATTAAGCAAGCAGGCTACCTACTGTGTTATAAAAGTAAACCTATAAGCACGTTCCGCTGTCGCAAACTAAAAGATGTTAGCAAAACATTAGAACTGCCTTACTTCCATGTAACTTACATAACAAACTGGTTCATATACGCTCTAATATAAGCTACTTCTTACGTCGCTCAAGTCCGGTTTTAATTAATCGATCTTTGAGTTCATTGTCTTGTCTCAAATATTAACGTCGACAAGTGTAATATAATCCTACAATCAAAACTGTTTCCGTATGTTCACTTCTGATAAACCGGCAGAGATACTAGCACAGTTTACAACATAGCATTATTAGCAAGCGAACCGGAATCTGTTCAATATCCGCACACCGCTATAATTGCCGCCCTACAATCAAAAACTGTTTCCGTTTTCCCGACCTGTTCACTGATAATCCGGCAGAGATACTATAACCGTTTACAACATAGCATTATTAGCAAGCGAACCGGAATCTGTTCAATATCCGCACACCGCTATAATTGCCGCCCTACAATCAAAACTGTTTCCGTTTTCCCGACCTGTTCACTTCTGATAAACCGGCAGAGATACTAGCACAGTTTACAACACAGCATTATTAGCAAGCGAACCGGAATCTGTTCAATATCCGCACACCGCTATAATTGCCGCCCTACAATCAAAACTGTTTCCGTTTTCCCGACCTGTTCACTTCTGATAAACCGGCAGAGATACTAGCACAGTTTACAACACAGCATTATTAGCAAGCGAACCGGAATCTGTTCAATATCCGCACACCGCTATAATTGCCGCCCTACAATCAAAACTGTTTCCGTTTTCCCGACCTGTTCACTTCTGATAAACCGGCAGAGATACTAGCACAGTTTACAACATAGCATTATTAGCAAGCGAACCGGAATCTGTTCAATATCCGCACACCGCTATAATTGCCGCCCTACAATCAAAACTGTTTCCGTTTTCCCGACCTGTTCACTTCTGATAAACCGGCAGAGATACTAGCACAGTTTACAACATAGCATTATTAGCAAGCGGACCGGAATCTGTTCAATATCCGCACGCCGCTATAATTGCCGCCCTACAATCAAAACTGTTTCCGTTTTCCCAACCTGTTCACTTGTGATAAACCGGCAGAGATACTAGCACAGTTTACAACATAGCATTATTAGCAAGCGGACCGGAATCTGTTCAATATCCGCACGCCGCTATAATTGCCGCCCTACAATCAAAACTGTTTCCGTTTTCCCGACCTGTTCACTTGCGATAAACCGGCAGAGATACTAGCAACAGTTTACAACATAGCATTATTAGCAAGCGGACACCGGAATCTGTTCAATATCCGCACGCCGCTATAATTGCCGCCCTACAATCAAAACTGTTTCCGTTTTCCCGACCTGTTCACTTCTGATAAAACCGGCAGAGATACTAGCACAGTTTACAACATAGCATTATTAGCAAGCGAACCGGAATCTGTTCAATATCCGCACGCCGCTATAATTGCCGCCCTACAATCAAAACTGTTTCCGTTTTCCCGACCTGTTCACTTGCGATAAACCGGCAGAGATACTAGCACAGTTTACAACATAGCATTATTAGCAAGCGAACCGGAATCTGTTTAATATCCGCACGCCGCTATAATTGCCGCCCTACAATCAAAACTGTTTCCGTTTTCCCGACCTGTTCACTTGCGATAAACCGGCAGAGATACTAGCACAGTTTACAACATAGCATTATTAGCAAGCGAACCGGAATCTGTTTAATATCCGCACGCCGCTATAATTGCCGCCCTACAATCAAAACTGTTTCCGGTTTTCCCGACCTGTTCACTTGCGATAAACCGGCAGAGATACTAGCACAGTTTACAACATAGCATTATTAGCAAGCGGAACCGGAATCTGTTTAATATCCGCACGCCGCTATAATTGCCGCCCTACAATCAAAACTGTTTCCGTTTTCCCAACCTGTTCACTTGTGATAAACCGGCAGAGATACTAGCACAGTTTTACAACATAGCATTATTAGCAAGCGGACCGGAATCTGTTCAATATCCGCACGCCGCTATAATTGCCGCCCTACAATCAAAACTGTTTCCGGTTTTCCCGACCTGTTCACTTGCGATAAACCGGCAGAGATACTAGCACAGTTTACAACATAGCATTATTAGCAAGCGAACCGGAATCTGTTTCAATATCCGCACGCCGCTATAATTGCCGCCCTACAATCAAAACTGTTTCCGTTTTCCCGACCTGTTCACTTCTGATAAACCGGCAGAGATACTAGCACAGTTTACAACATAGCATTATTAGCAAGCGAACCGGAATCTGTTCAATATCCGCACACCGCTATAATTGCCGCCCTACAATCAAAACTGTTTCCGTTTTCCCGACCTGTTCACTTCTGATAAACCGGCAGAGATACTAGCACAGTTTACAACATAGCATTATTAGCAAGCGAACCGGAATCTGTTCAATATCCGCACACCGCTATAATTGCCGCCCTACAATCAAAACTGTTTCCGTTTTCCCGACCTGTTCACTTCTGATAAACCGGCAGAGATACTAGCACAGTTTACAACATAGCATTATTAGCAAGCGGACCGGAATCTGTTCAATATCCGCACGCCGCTATAATTGCCGCCCTACAATCAAAACTGTTTCCGTTTTCCCGACCTGTTCACTTGCGATAAACCGGCAGAGATACTAGCACAGTTTACAACATAGCATTATTAGCAAGCGGAACCGAATCTGGAATATCCGCACACCGCTATAATTGCCGCCCTACAATCAAAACTGTTTCCGTTTTCCCGACCTGTTCACTTGCGATAAACCGGCAGAGATACTAGAACAGTTTACAACATAGCATTATTAGCAAGCGAACCGGAATCTGTTTAATATCCGCACGCCGCTATAATTGCCGCCCTACAATCAAAACTGTTTCCGTTTTCCCGACCTGTTCACTTGCTGATAAACCGGCAGAGATACTAGCACAGTTTACAACATAGCATTATTAGCAAGCGAACCGGAATCTGTTCAATATCCGCACGCCGCTATAATTGCCGCCCTACAATCAAAACTGTTTCCGGTTTTCCCGACCTGTTCACTTGCGATAAACCGGCAGAGATACTAGCACAGTTTACAACATAGCATTATTAGCAAGCGAACCGGAATCTGTTTAATATCCGCACGCCGCTATAATTGCCGCCCTACAATCAAAACTGTTTCCTTTTTCCCGACCTGTTCACTTGCGATAAACCGGCAGAGATACTAGCACAGTTTACAACATAGCATTATTAGCAAGCGGACCGGAATCTGTTTAATATCCGCACGCCGCTATAATTGCCGCCCTACAATCAAAACTGTTTCCGGTTTTCCCGACCTGTTCGCTTGCGATAAACCGGCAGAGATACTAGCACAGTTTACAACATAGCATTATTAGCAAGCGAACCGGAATCTGTTCAATATCCGCAACCCGCTATAATTGCCGCCCTACAATCAAAACTGTTTCCGTTTTCCCGACCTGTTTACTTGCGATAAACCGGCAGAGATACTAGCACAGTTTACAACATAGCATTATTAGCAAGCGAACCGGAATCTGTTCAATATCCGCACACCGCTATAATTGCCGCCCTACAATCAAAACTGTTTCCGTTTTCCCAACCTGTTCACTTCCGATAAACCGGCAGAGATACTAGAACAGTTTACAACACAGCATTATTAGCATTATTAGCAACCGAGCCGGAATCTGTTCAATATCAGCAACCCGCTATAATTGCCGCCCTACAATCAAAACTATTTCCGTTTTCCCAACCTGTTCACTTGCGATAAACCGGCAGAGATACTAGCACAGTTTACAACATAGCATTATTAGCAAGCGGACCGGAATCTGTTCAATATCCGCAACCCTCTATAATTGCCGCCCTACAATCAAAACTGTTTCCGTTTTTCCCAACCTGTTCACTTGCGATAAACCGGCAGAGATACTAGCACAGTTTATAACATAGCATTATTAGCAAGCGGACCGGAAATCTGTTCAATATCCGCATGCCGCTATAATTGCCGCCCTACAATCAAAACTGTTTCCGTTTTTCCCGACCTGCTCGCTTGTGATAAATCACCTATTCGCCCTTTAATTTCCTGCCTGCTGTAAGTACAAGCTGGCTAAAATTAAAAGGTCGATGTACGCAGGTGAACAATTCGACGTATGGATCTTAGCTTGTGTTGTACACCTATTGCAAATCTATTTTCCTTGAATGTAATGTAATGTCAAGGTTAAAAAAGAATGTTGTTAAAATAGAAACGTAGACACATTACTGTATAACGGAAGATAAATATTGGCTATACATGAATGTCGGATTTCAGAAGTTTAAATCTAAGTAATCTATGATCTACGAAACTGAAATTAGGAATATAAATTGCGGTAATGTATTTACTGTAAAAGGGCGGAGTCTGGTTCTTTTAGATCGTTAGTTTACAATCTGTTAGATAACAAAGAATGGCCATGGCCAGTCTGGTACTTTCTCTGGGTAGTGCCCCGGACTTCTTGCGTCTATTTGGTTATTTATCACATACACACGAGAAGCAGAGGTGTCTAAAAAGGGAAATACACGTAATGAACGAGCTGTGAACAAGAACAATAGTCTTGACGCCTACAACCGCCGCAGTGAACCTCCCACCCCAGAGGTTAGGAGGCCCTGTCGCCGGGATGAGCTCAGCGCTATCCGTGATGAAATATGTCAAAACTCAAGTGACCTTAGTACTGAAGGACACTTAAATGTTATCAAGGAAGTCGGAATCGATCCGTCTGTCTACCAAGAAAGTACTTTCAACATCTGTCTTAACTCGTTTATTCGACCTCGTTATTCGCTCTGGATGGTTTTGCCTGGTAATATTTTTAACACAGTAGTGGTTGCCGAAGAGACCGATACTGTTCAGCCAGCTCATTCATAGTAGCCGGGCGTCTACAATAATACAAAGTGCATATGGGAAGTGAACGTAATCGAGTTGCACAATCTAAATGTTAAAGGGGCGAACGAAGTTACGTCAACATCGCGTTGCACAGTGATGTTTCAAAGGCATTTGACAGCGTAAGCCATTTATTTCGCCATTTGTAACGTTTTGTCAGCGTTACTGCTGGCAATGGGTTTCTAGAGTAAACGTTTGATCCTGTTTGGTCTTGTTGTTGATGATTTTACAGCCAGCCAAGTGTCTCAGTCGCGAATTACTTTCGTATTATATATCCATGTACACAATAGAACATATTTTTATAAGTATTTCACTAAGTAAACGATCAGAATAAAGTAGATCGTTTGTATCACAAATTATCGTCTGATTAACATGATGAGGTAACAACAAGAGCAGTATGTATTACGCGGGCTTACCATGTATGTGAAAAAGGATAATACACAACGTCCCATATGGAGTAGAACGAACAGAAGCTTTTAATATCCTGCTTGAATAATGGCTGGAGTCAAGCCACAACGGAGTATTTGTCGACGTGACGCAGAGGGAATTTGTCGTACCAATGTGTCAGATCCGGTTTCATCTGCCTGAAAATATCAAGCAAAGGTGAGCAAATATTGGGATGTCTACTCTATCCACACTCAGTGCTCTGTGGTTACACTAACTGTGACCATCACACGCATCCGCCTTTTGTATTCATCTTAAAATACGTTCTTGATTGGAGCCACAAGTTTATAATTGTACCAGCTTTTACACGCAGCTTCGCTCGCATTTAAGCTATTAAATAAGCATCGGGAACATTACTATAGAAATGAATTAATATGATAACTATATTTTATTGCTTAGCTAGGATTATCAATTCTCAAAAAATACTTAAATTAAATGACACTTAATGAACTTTCAAAAACTTAAAATATGCTTTATTAAATTTCAACATATGTTCATGTAACATGCCGCTTCCGAGGCATTTTAAAAGAAGAACGGAGTATGAATTGGAATCAGTAAGGAAGATCTGAAATAATAAAATGGCATCCAACCAAAAAACTTACACTAAAAAATTCAAATAGTTTTACACTGCATGTAATAATGACAGAAGAAAATAACATTAAATATAGAAGAATTCCAAACACCTGACATTATAGCCAATTGGGATGACAGAAGAATGTAACATTAATTAATATAGAAGAATTCCAAACAGCTGAAATTATAATCAATCGGATCTATGTATTAGATTAGATGTTAATGTGATCATCGATAATACGGTGTGACGGTATGACAGTACTCAGGGTTGGAACCTCATTATTGAAATGCTAGATGGCGTTGAAGTAGCTAGATTTTGAGAGTTTTTACAAGCGTTTTTTATTTTTCGTAAAAACTAAATTTAGTTTATTAATTAAAAGTATCATATGTCACTTCTAATACCTCCAAAAATATGTGTACAAAGTTCATGATGACCGTTTAAGTAGTTTTAACGGGAAAGCGTAACTAACAAACTTCCATTCGCATTTATAATATTAGTAGGGAGGATTGTAAGTGTTGACGGTGACAGAAAAAAAGCACGTGTGTGTCGTGAGAAATGCTGCAGTAGCTGTCGAAATGTGTAAGTTAATGTACTCGTAAACGATGAACAAGTAAAATGTAAGACAGGAAACACCATGTCTAGTGCTGTCTGGGCAGTGGCTGTGGCAGTGGCAGTGGGCACACTCGCAGCTAATTGTCGCATTGTCTCCTCACCTCACCTCACCGGCGCGACCCGACGTCTGGCCCTAATCACGCTGATCACGCGTAATTGTTCTCAGGGCACTGAAATCAGTGTTTGGCACTTCGACGAAGGTGCCAGCTCGTTCTAATCTAGTTGTGTAAGATTTTGTCTTATATTCTCGTTATTGTTGTTTAGTTCTGACGAATTGTTCGTAATTTAGCATTTTACGTTGATATTTTATTTCTTTCCTGTAACTCTTGAGGCGTGCCAGATAATTACTAGTCATTCCCGTGCACGTTTCTTTGTATTTCTGGCGATTACATCATTATCAACAGAAAATTATTCTAGGAAGATATTCATTCGTATGAAATGCAAGCAAACTAGCCTGAAATTTTGGGAAAGTGGTTCTGTACGCCTGAGCCAGTAATGCAAAAAATCCAGCTACACATAAGATTAAAATGTACTACAATAAGATTTTGAATTTAAAATGCGTTTGCTGTTGAATCTAAAAATGTCCTGTGCTTAAAAAATAATGAGTTGTATACTGAGAGTCCCGAAATAAAAAAATATATTTACGACAATTTTGTTTCTTTATTATGTTGGCATAGACTTAGAAATTACTGTCTTAGACTGTCCAATTAACGAAGCACGTCTTTAATTATCCTATGATTAATAAATATGACGGAGTAGGGGTAGGAGTTAACGGCTTAAAACAACTCATTTCAGTTTTAAATAACTCCTGTTGTTGTCATAACATAGCAATAAGTAATTGATTAATTATACTTTGTTCTCTAAAGATCGCCACAGAGTTAAGGATCCCAAGAGGGTAATCTATCTCTGTGTGACTTGGATCATGACAAAGAGTCTAAAATGTGCACCATGCGGCACTTTGGGCAAAGGTAATGTATTATTTACCAACCACGTCCTGTCCTAAGGCTACTTAGCCATGCTGATGAGTTCCGTATTAGAATTGTAACATACCATACGCAAAATGATTTCTCATTTGCACGACAGACGCTCTCGCACGAAAAGGTATCAGTCTTATAGAGATCGGTTACCCTTTTTAGGGACCAGTAACTGGTAGACATCGTTGACCCTTTTGGGATCCATAACTCCTTGACGACTAAATCGCGATTTGCGCGTCCGTAAATGCAAACTTATTTTTTAAGCTAATGCTCTTGACACCTTTGCAATGATTTTTCTGTTTCGACTTCGACTAAGGAGCGCGTGTATAGAAGCAGCAGATGTCCGCTGCAACACACACACCTTATGACAGGATGTGGATGGTAAAAATACCTTTACTTCATTGTCGTGGCTTTATGATGAATTTCATACATGCTTATTGTTATATGACACATGTATATTATGCATGCATATGTACTAGAATACAGATACAAGCAAAGAACTACTAGTGCTTTTTTACATTTGGCACCCTGGAAGATATCACTGTTTACGAAGGTAGATAAGTGGAAATGTGCCCGAGTGTGGCAATATTTGTAAGTTGCTGCAACCCCTCTTCTCCCTCTGCTTACTCCTCCCCTCTGCCACCCCTCGTCCTCCTCAACGCAGTACATCAAGACGGTCGATTTGACCGCCTACAACAGCTGATTCTGCTTGTAATATTAATGTTTCTGGTTTACTGCATGCATGCAGTAGCATACGCTGCTTGCTCCTCCCCTCTGCCACCCCTCGTCCTCCTCAACGCAGTACATCAAGACGGTCGATTTCACCGCCTACAACAGCTGATTCTGCTTGTAATATTAATGCTTCTGGTTTACTGCATACATGCAGTAGCATACGCTGCTTGCTCCTCCCCTCTGCCACCCCTCGTCCTCCTCAACGCAGTACATCAAGACGGTCGATTTCACCGCCTACAACAGCTGATTCTGCTTGTAATATTAATGCTTCTGGTTTACTGCATGCATGCAGTAGCATACGCTGCTTGCTCCTCCCCTCTGCCACCCCTCCTCCTGATCAACACAGTATGTCAAGACGGTCGATTTCACCGCCTTCAACAGCTGATTTTGCTTTGTAATGTTAATGCTTCTGGTTTACTGCATGCATGCAGTAGCATACGCTGCTTGCTCCTCCCCTCTGCCACCCCTCCTCCTGATCAACACAGTATGTCAAGACGGTCGATTTCACCGCCTTCAACAGCTGATTTTGTTTGTAATGTTAATGCTTCTGGTTTACTGCATACATGCAGTAGCATACGATGCTTGCTCCTCCTCTGCCACCCCTCCTCCTGATTAACACAGTATGCCAAGACGGTCGATTTCACCGCCTACAACAGCTGATTCTGCTTGTAATATTTATGCTTATGGTTATACCTTTTTGCTATTTATGCTCTTAAAAAATCCCCTGTTTTGATGTTTTATGAAGATGTTCATAATTATATAACATATGAGGAAAAAATAATCTGAATTTTGTCATTGTAGGTTGAGCAAAACATTGATGAGTCATACTGTGATGTCAAAGAGAGTTTACAATAAGTTTAGTAAACTAATTAAGAAGTATAACATGCAGACATTTAAAAATAAGTTAATTGCCTGGGTCTTGAGGGAACCATTTTATTCTTTGACTGACTTCCTAAAATGTCAAGATATATCCTTTTAATTTAATAGTTTGTTATTGTTTTGTTATATAATTAAAATTTATCTTGTTACTTTGCTAGGCTCATGCCAGCCAGCATTGTTGTTTATGAGCCATATTTATTCATTAGCCTCTTTTAAAATTAACTTATTTGTTTAGTTTTATTGTTGTTATTTATATGTTGTTTTAATGTATATTTGATTGTTAAATACTGCCGGTTATATTGGTCCCTTTACTGTTATATTAATTATTTTTATATTGAGTATTTTGTAATATTAGGTATATTTATGTAAGTTTTAAAGTTACTATTTTAACCACGCTAGTCTACAGAACCACAAGGATCTTATTTCTACTTTGTTATTTAATGATTGCCACTTCTTAAAATTATTTTATTATATGTTATCAATACTTATTAATAGTTCTTTGACGAGGCATTTGACTGAAATTTGTCTTTGTCACTGCATGTAACTGCCATACGACAATAAAAATTATTTTATTTGTTAACCGCATGTCTGCATGCCTGCAGACAATAAAAATTATTTGATTTGTTAACCACATGTCTGCTTGCCTGCAGTAGCATATGCTACTTGCAGTCTTTCTTTTAGTAGTTACACTCTTCGAATTTAAACCCACTTTTACTAATGATTTGTTTTTCCATATTTTCATTGTTTATTTTGTCTTGATTAAAAGTTCATTATAGTCATTAATTGTTAGGATAACTGTGACCTTACAATATAATGACTGGAACAGTTCAGTGAAATAAACCATTCTTATTTTCTACACCAGGGCAATTATTTGATCTACTATCGATTATAATGGTTTAAGAATTGAGGTTCAAGAACTTTCTATGTATAAAGGATAAATTTTATTTTGAAGTTGTACTTTAATACCTCCATATTCTGGTTTAGCTAGAAGCATTTAGTAGTATTAATTGCATTTACAAAGTTTTATGTTAACAACTTGACTGTTTATTTTTAAATAGTAATAAGGTTATGTATTTGCTACACTGAAAACATCTCCTGACTGGATGGTGTTTCTATTTTATGTTTCTCTTAGAACGATTTAATATTCAAGTGCCATTTTAGTTCAACACATATGCACCCACTGCTTAATTATGTGGCAAGGCCTTAATGCATTTTCTAATATAGTAGTGTACTGGATTTATAAAAGGTTTTAACCGTAAAAGTTTGTTCTAAGAATAAAAGTAATATTCGTTTTTTACACAGTTTGTGTAACTTTTATTTAATAACTATCCACTGGTTTAATTTTAGTTTTGAATTTTTATAATAATTATTAAGTGCGCAATATCGTGATGCAAAATTAAGACTAATAATCTATTGTTGTTGCGGATTATTTGGATTCAATAGATGCATTGAGGTGTTATTATTCAAAATGACTGCAAATAAATGAATAAATTAAGCGGGGGTAACAATAGCTTTGTTCACATTCATGGTTCATTTAGTGTTGATGGGGATTATTGTTACAAAACATAATTGCAGTTGGCTGGTGTTTGTAACTAATGAGACCATGTGACACCTAGTGTGTAATAATTAAGTGATGTGTTTTGAATTGCTGTCATATTTAGAACCACGTGTCAAATTTATTAGCCATATTATTGTGTATTTGTCTGTTGCAATTTCCTTACAGTGATTTAGGTCTTCTTTTGTTTACTCAGTTTTGGATGATAAAGTCTTATATTTTTCAAAATTGTTTAGAATACAACTATTTTAGTCTATTCATAATCAATTATAGTTTAAACGTTAATCTTTTAGTTTAATATATAAAAAATATATATTTTAAAAAACGATTTAAAGCTTAATACTTTGTCAAATGTAACAGAAAAGACATTTCAACAGTTTTGTAATAATAAATAGAGATTTCAATGATATAATCAGTTTAATTTATTCATTTTGTATAACTATTTGAATAAACATATGTCTTTGTATAATAATGCTTGTGTTTGCTCAAACATGTTTTTAGAATTGTAATTAATTGATAATCAATAATGCTGGTCATAAACTTAAATTGGCAAAATTCCTGTTATAATAGATGCACATATTTAGAAACCTAAAATTACTGTATTGCAATTTGTATAGTTTTAAATTGAGACATGTAAAGTATGTTACGCAAATAAACAGAAATAAAATAAAATTTATGTCACATAATTCTGGACAACAACTTGGAAAAACTGAGAAGTTCATCCGAGTTAAATTGAGTGAGGAAGAAAAAGTTGTTTTGAAGCTATACCTCACTTGCTTTCCGTTTGATGCAGATCCCTACCTTACACAGCACTTTTGTATAAAGCTGCATTGAATAAGGTATTAAAATAGTTACTTAGTTTTTACTCTTAGAATTTTAGACACATTTATCATTTTGAAGAATTAAGACATTGACAAAGTAAAACGTATTATAACTGATTATGTTCTGTGCCATTCAATTTATAAAATACTGAATGAAAATCCATGTTGTTAACGTTGTTAAAAAGTGAAACACAAAAATTGTAACACATCAAACTATAAATACTAAGTTGTATACGATAATGAAATAAGTTATTGAAACAATCACAACATGCAGTATATTGTAGTGTAAAACAAATAAAAACTCTGAAAAGTGTAAAGGAGATAAATGTGCTTTGAGAGCCAGTAGCCGCAGCCATCTGAGCGTGTAACAATGGAAGGTGTGAATGGTCAGATTACTCAGCCACAATGTATAGAGTCATGAACTGTTGGACTCTATTGTATCGACCCTTTTATTATCTGACTGTGTATATAACTGTAGTGCAGACATTGTAGTATAATCTAGTTGAATCCCGAGTGGAGAAGTGTTGTGTTGAGCTTAGGGATAAGTTTAATGTGCAGTGTAAGCTAGCAGCCGCCTGAGCGTGCAACAATGGGAAAGAGTGTATGGTCAGATTACTCAGCCACAATGTATAGTCATGAACTGTTGGGCTCTATTGTATCGACCCTTTTATTATCTGACTGTGTATATAACGGTAGAGCAAACATTGTAGTATAATCTAGTTCAATCCCGAGTGGAGAAGTGTTGTGCTTAGAGCTTAGGGATAAGTTTAATGTGCAGTGTAAGCAAGCAGCCGCCTGAGCCTGAGCAACAATGGGAAAGAGTGTATGGTCAGATTACTCAGCCACAATGTATAGAGTCATGAACTGTTGGACTCTATTGTATCGACCCTTTTATTATCTGACTGTGTATATAACTGTAGAGCAAACATTGTAGTATAATCTAGTTGAATCCCGAATGGAGAATTGTTGTGTTGAGCTTAGGATTAGTTTAATGTGCAGTGTAAGCTAGCAGCCGCCTGAGCGTGCAACAATGGGAAAGAGTGTATGGTCAGATTACTCAGCCACAATGTATAGTCATGAACTGTTGGGCTCTATTGTATCGACCCTTTTATTATCTGACTGTGTATATAACTGTAGTGCAGACATTGTAGTATAATCTAGTTGAATCCCGAGTGGAGAAGTGTTGTGTTGAGCTTAGGGATAAGTTTAATGTGCAGTGTAAGCTAGTAGCCGCCAGAGCGTGTAACAATGGAAGGCGTGAATGGTCAGATTACTCAGCCACAATGTATAGAGTCATGAACTGTTGGGCTCTATTGTATCGACCCTTTTATTATCTGGCTGTGTATATAACTGTAGTGCAGACATTGTAGTATAATCTAGTTGAATCCCGAGTGGAGAAGTGTTGTGTTGAGCTTAGGGATAAGTTTAATGTGCAGTGTAAGCCAGCAGCCGCCTGGGCGTGCAACAATGGAAGGCGTGAATGGTCAGATTACTCAGCTACAATGTATAGAGTCATGAACTGTTGGGCTCTATTGTATCGACCCTTTTATTATCTGACTGTGTATATAACTGTAGTGCAGACATTATAGTATAATCTAGTTGAATCCCGAGTGGAGAAGTGTTGTGTTGAGCTTAGGGATAAGTTTAATGTGCAGTGTAAACCAGCAGCCGCCTGGGCGTGCAACAATGGAAGGCGTGAATGGTCAGATTACTCAGCTACAATGTATAGAGTCATGAACTGTTGGGCTCTATTGTATCGATCCTTTTATTATCTGACTGTGTATATAACTGTAGTGCAGACATTAGTATATAATCTAGTTGAATCCCGAGTGGAGAAGTGTTGTGTTGAGCTTAGGGATAAGTTTAATGTGCAGTGTAAGCCAGCAGCCGCCTGGGCGTGCAACAATGGAAGGCGTGAATGGTCAGATTACTCAGCTACAATGTATAGAGTCATGAACTGTTGGGCT
Source organism: Homalodisca vitripennis (assembly GCF_021130785.1). Classification (NCBI taxonomy): domain Eukaryota; kingdom Metazoa; phylum Arthropoda; class Insecta; order Hemiptera; family Cicadellidae; genus Homalodisca; species Homalodisca vitripennis. The sequence continues at coordinate 38,504,209 of NC_060211.1, read as the reverse complement.
CTATTGTATCGACCCTTTTATTATCTGACTGTGTATATAACTGTAGTGCAGACATTATAGTATAATCTAGTTGAATCCCGAGTGGAGAAGTGTTGTGTTGAGCTTAGGGATAAGTTTAATGTGCAGTGTAAGCTAGCAGCCGCCTGAGCGTGCAACAATGGGAAAGAGTGTATGGTCAGATTACTCAGCCACAATGTATAGTCATGAACTGTTGGGCTCTATTGTATCGACCCTTTTATTATCTGACTGTGTATATAACTGTAGTGCAGACATTGTAGTATAATCTAGTTGAATCCTGAGTGGAGAAGTGTTGTGTTGAGCTTAGGGATAAGTTTAATTTGCAGTGTAAGCTAGCAGCCGCCTGAGCGTGCAACAATGGGAAAGAGTGTATGGTCAGATTACTCAGCCACAATGTATAGTCATGAACTGTTGGGCTCTATTGTATCGACCCTTTTATTATCTGACTGTGTATATAACTGTAGTGCAGACATTGTAGTATAATCTAGTTGAATCCAGAGTGGAGAAGTGTTGTGTTGAGCTTAGGGATAAGTTTAATTTGCAGTGTAAGCTAGCAGCCGCCTGAGCGTGTAACAATGGAAGGCGTGAATGGTCAGATTACTCAGCCACAATGTATAGAGTCATGAACTGTTGGACCCTATTGTCGCCCCTGTGTTCTATGCACGTAAATAACACAATGTAAATCTAGTGCAGACATTGGCCTTCCTCTTTCTGAGTTTTTATGGTGCAAAGAGTATTTACTATTTTCCTTTATATTTAATTTATTTTGTAATTCTTTTAGTGTTAGTAGTCTTTTCATTTTTAAAAGAAAGCCTGTTCTTGGATGCCATATAAGTCTCATGTCATATACAATTATTGAATATATGTACTACAGAAATTGTAATATGTTATTCATTATTTACTGTAACCCTTTCATCTGCAGATAATTTTAGTCTCTTCATTTGGGTTCACAGTATTCTAACTATTATTTACGTATTTGATGGTTTGTGCCGAGCTTAAAAAGTATTACCAGTAAAAAATATATTATTGGCAATTTGGTCCCAACTTCACCAGAAGACTGACAATGGATTTATTTTTCAAAGGAAATTTTTTAATGGATTTCAAAAACAATTGTGTTTATATAATGCAAACTGGCTTCCATCTTCTGTTAGAAGAGAAACATTGTTTACACTGTAGTTGTTTATTTTAAACAAAGATTGTGTGTTTTATCTATTGCCTGTTTCAGCACAAAATAGAAGGGGGAACTTGTGCTCCTTAGCCCTTACCTCCTCTTACCTGCTCAGTGTGTTATTTATATTGTATAGCATGTTATAAAATTTATGTTTTATATTTACATCTTTTGTTACAGGTAAAAACTGGCTGTACTGAATTATTGTGAGTAAAATAGCATTGTATTTTTGCTAAAGGTTCTTTTTTATGTAATTGACAGAAATTGTATAGATAAAGTTAATACTATATCAATATTGTTACATCTAGCTTCTGTCGGCTTGTAGTTTTCAAAATTACTTCCTTCAATCATAAGTATTCTTGACTTGAAATACAATGTGATCTAATGGTACAATTTAGGGAGAAAATGACAGAAAAAGTATGAAAAATCAATTTTTTAGGATAATGTTCAATGGTCATTTAAATTTTTCACAAGAAATTGTAAAATATCATTATAATATAACTTTATTTATTGAAATCACACAACATTTGGCAAGTATATGGTGTGCAACATTTCTGGCATGTACACTGCATAAACAAATTCCCCTCAGCATTATTTTGTGCCTATTTTCTTTTCGTGCTTAAGATGGAGTAAAATACAACATAAATAAAAAAAAGTCTTGAAACACGGTGATGAACAAAAGTGGTAGTGGATATTGCAAAAAAGTAAATAAAATGCTAACTGTCTTATATTATCCTGAAAGATGTAAGAATGTACCAACATTTAGGAAGATTTATTCAGTGTGCAAGCTATAAATGAAATATTTTGAATTATACTTAAATGAGGTATCAATTAAAGCTTGTAATGGTAGAAAAGTAATAGGCTTTTGAATTTGTAAACGTTTATAATTTTAGGGCTTCAAAAAGATGTAATTATATCAAATAATTGAAACCCGAGTGTAGTTTTGTTTGAATTATATTAAAAGTTGTGATTAGATGTTTTCAAATGATAGTGCTAAACATCAAAGTCATTTAAAGTACACACTCTTTAAACTGAATATATACAAGCCATTATACATTATATTGTGTTGTTAGAAGATAAACTAATGGGTATTGGATGGTTGAATCAAAAGCCTGGATAAGAACAGTTTCAGGCAAGTCCTTATAAATATTCAATGTGGAACGTCAAGTACCTTAAAAACACATATAAGTTTATCAGTTTTTCTTCCAGGATCCTTGGCGTTGGTGTCTGTGCATATAAATACATTGTTTAATAGAAAAATATTTTTTAATGTATTCCTGACACAATAAAACACTGTCCGTTTACTGCAGGAACAATATAAAAGGGCTTACATTTCATGTTGAAAATTCTGTAAATTACTGATTGCAATTTTATTTGATTCTAGAAATCCTAACAGAACAGTAATGTTTCAATAAAACAACTAATACATCAAATTATTTATAATTCTAGGATCTTCACAATCTAGTTTTAAATATAATAAACCTAAAGTTTTGATAAAAATAATCTGTATTATGTAATTTACATAGTGGCATTTTATTACAATAAAATTAATTAATGCATTATTATCATTATAATTACTGTAATTATATGCGTTTTGTATGGATATAATATTTAGGTTTGTAGTGGTTTTGGAATTTAGTGGAATTCATCTTGTAAAATTCAGAAAAACGCTTTCATAAGGTTCCATATAGATTTCCCAACATGATTTTGAAGGTGACAAGTCTGAGACTGGAGTCACCAAGCAGATAGTGAGTATCAGAAACACAGGATGGCCTTGTAACAATCACACTTGTATGGCATCTGTTACCTCAGAAGCAGCAAGGATGTTGTGTAAACCTCTGTCCTGTGGCATGGCTCTCCAAGTAATTGGATGAGCCAAGAGAGAGTTTGTAACCCTCTCACTGTCACTGTTGGTAAAATATTAACATGATATTTTCATACAAACTCTTTAACTCTTTTAAGGAAATTGAAAGACAAATTTCCCATTACCATGTATTGAAATAAATATTAGTAAGCAATATATTAACCAATTTATTTTTGTAAATTAATTGAATTTAAAGTAATACAGTGAAACCCGAAATTTTTATCGAATTTATTATTATGTATGTTTGTTTCGTGTTCTTCCATAATAGTGTTATTGTATTCTTACTTCCATTTTAAAGAAAACATTAAGATTACACATGTTACTATAAATAATAAGTTTATTCACAGGTGACTATATTTTTAGATTTTTATTAGTAAAAGTATATAAGTAATAATTTAGTTATTAATACACCTAACTATCATATATTAACAAACATATTGGTAACTATCATATGTTGTTATACCAACATCATAAAAAGTATTAAAAAAAATTTTATATCTTACTATTTAAAAACATGTTTTTACTGATTTCAACAAAATAACAGCTGTTCTGAATTTTGATATAATGAATAATAAATACTAATGTAAGAGCTAAATAGTATCAAGAAACATTAAAGGTACATCCTAAATAAAATGCTTTATACCTCTTAATCATCACTGCATTAAGAATAACAGAGAAAATTTGTTTATATTATCTCATAGAACATACAGTTTTGTATGCAAATTGAATGAAGTTAGTTTCTAATAGAGATTACTAAATAATATTTTTTAATCCGATAACGATAAGAAAGAGCTACTAAATTTATTACCTTTTTAACTGGTTTTTTACATTTTTATTGGCACTTTTTGTTTAGTTTAGTTGTCATACATAACATTAAAACTCAAGCACGTACTATTTCATACCCAATGTTTTCAGGCATGCTGTACAAAATTAGCATAAAAACTGAACATTTGGCTGTGAGAAATAGTTAAAATACAACACACATACCGTTGGGCGATTTAAAACTTCATGTTGGTAGTTCACACAGTATCTGTGGTTGAACACTCTGTTTATCCTACCTGGTGCCTAGTATTTGTAAAAATGTCGTAATAAGTTAGTTTAATCATTGTAAAGAAAACTCTCAAACCGATATTATTATGTATTGAATTTGTAGAGTTAAGTTAAAAATAAAAAGTTGATCTCAATTTATTCTACATTTAAGGCAATGCTAATGGTTGAAAATATATACAAAAATGTGCACTGTATTTTTATTTTCATTGTTGCTATATATAATACATGATTGCACATGCATCCTCTCTCAGTACAGAAGGATGTCAAAGAAAGCACTTTTAATATGACATTCTGAACAATTCTGAGATAAGTGATGGTGACTGAAATATCTTTCTCTATCTCCAGAACTAATTTGTAATTGTTAAATCTTGACAAAACCCTGAAATTAGAGAGCTCAGTCTTTTTCATAGTTTAGTTGATTAGAGATTTCAGCAGTTTCTATAAGGCTCTAAAGAAGGCTCAAAAGTCAAGTTTATCACAAAGTTTTTAGCAAATGGTTTACAAATCAAATTTTAGACTCAGTATGAATAGTATCTATAAGTGAAGTTGGTCATTATAAAAACCCAAGGTTAATGGGATTAAGGAGATATCGTTTGTGTTAAAATAATACTTAACAGTATTACCAGTATTAAAATTGTATTTAAAAATACTCTAGCATAGCTTATTTTTCTATCTATTGTACAAAGCAGACATAATGATTTCCTCTCCAAGTTTGCAAATATTTCAGGAAAGCATTCAGTTACTTAATACTCTGTTGTTTGATAGTAACCTGAGTTAAATTCATTAGTCTAGTTGTAATTAAAGTTAATTAGGTAATTACAAATTCCAACGGAGGGAATTTTAATGCATTTATCTGGCGAAGCCACTCTCGGTTGAAAATAATCTCGCCTCTAACTTCCATCCTCTTATTGAAGTACTCTGATGTAATCAACTTTACAGAGGTGTAATACATCTGAGTTGGTAAACTACTAAACGTTGTTTAATTAGTTGATGGAAATATCCTCACAATTCAGTTTGTTAACACTATATACCAATAAAATAAAAATAATGTAGATGTAATAATGTATTATGTTGTGTTTGTTAAAATACTCATTTTCAATACAGTAAGCATTTTGAATGTTGAGTTTAGCTCAAGTTCACCTTCCTCTCATTGCAGCGTCTGGTTTCTGACGCTGAAAAAAGTCGTATCAAAAAATTGTGTACCTGATAAGACAATGAGACAGCCACTTCACTTATATATATTACACTATATTATTGTATTTTTTAGTCCGATGTTGAAATGTTGCATAGGTTCATTATGAGTTTCTTTGTTGCCGACTTTTTTTGGATCTCTTCAGACGAACACGACTTCACATGCTAGTCTGAGACACACATCAGATTCCAGATTCTGCAATAAGAGGAAGGTGAACTGGAGCTAAACTTAACATTCAAATTAAATCAACCCTTCCTACCATAGCTATGTTACAATTTGCGTTATTGTGCTCCATTGAGTTCTTCAAGGAGTTTTCAGACTCGTTCACCTTGAAGAAGTGAACTAGGACATTTTTAGGACTGACTCAAAGTGGTTCAGGTAAAAATTCCTCTTAAGCAAGCAATTCCATGGAAATAGCTCCCGCAACTCTAAAACACTCTAAAGAGGCTAAGGTTTTATGAAATGTGATGATTTCGAGTTTTACTTGAAATTTACTTTAACACTTACTAAAAATCTTGGGTTTTCAATTTGGTTGCACACCTTCAACACTGGTTTGTTTAACTAACCTGAAGTGTTATTTGATTTTTTGAGTAATATACAGTTATATTTATTTTATCAGCTAACATAGTATCGCATACATCATCATAAGATTCCACCAGAACACAGAAGTATCACATCAAACCATTAGTTTATTCACTGGATTTATTGCACAGCTAGAATTAGAAAACTTTTGAGACACAGTAACTAACTGAAAGAGGTAAAAAAATGTAGAAAATATCAAATCTTTTAAATAACAGGAAAAAACATATTTTATACCATCATTGTATGCTACAAAATCAGTTAAAACAATTAGACATAATCTTTATTGCCTTAGTAAAAATTACATTCAAAGAAATATAAAATATAGCATTATTTTTTTGTTTAATAGTTTTTTGTATGCAAACAGTTAGCACTTTTATTTAGTATTCAGAATTGAATATGATAAAAGATTTGAAGTGGTGAGTGTAAAAGAATAAATTATATCCCAGACACACTATTCTCAGATGGTCAATTACGTTCCATTACAGAGTAGTTCAATGGCCCTAGAAGTGTTCGGAGCGTAATGGAGCAATATTGACAATTTATGAGATGGGGCCACATCTTTTGATGCTTATTCTTGAATTCAAGCTCTTTGCCCTGACCAGAACTTATTATGGAAACACTTTTCAGACTTGAAAAGTCCAAAACTAAAATTGTGTTGTTCTTTTAATGTAAACCAAAGTGGTTTTTTTTTTCAATTCAATACCTTTACTGTTGCGGGCAAATGTAATGTAAGGATGAAATATGGAAATGGTTGTAAAAGAATTTCAATTTAAAATTGTATAATGTAATTAAATTTTTTTTAAGTAACCAACTTTTGTCTCACACATATTAGTCTGGTAGACAAGAATAGATTTATTTTGTGTAAGAACATAATCCAGTTTGTCTTGAAATCAATATGGACACTTCTTTTAAGAAAAGAGTCAATTGTTAACCAGGTTAGTTTTAGTGGAATTGAAAAAGTAAATCAGAGAAAGGAATGAAGCAATACCAAATATTAATGTTAAATAATTTCATAGGTTTTTTTTTACCTGTGAACTTACAGGTGTTATTTTACATCAAAGAGGTAGCTAGCTAGACATATATCTAACCCGTAATGTGAGGTGCAGTCACTGTGCAGAATGTTTTTTGCTCTGTATAAAAAAATACTGAAAAATGAAATTGCCCTAGAAATCATTATTGTTTCCTTTTGAGTTTGAACATTCTTAATTTAATTATAACTTTAAATATTCTCATGAACTTTACTTATTCAATTTGTGACAGTATTTTAATAATGTACAGTTTTGAAACATATTTTAAATGCAAAAACTTTGATCAATTCTGCCATTCAATAATTAATTTTACTAATTTTATAAACCTGTAGCAAGTGTTTACAAATGTACTAAACTTGGATGTAAACTACAACTTATGCAGCTAACTCGTTTTGTAGGATGCTGCCATTAAAGAGCTGCGGAACTCTTGTAATGTGTTTTCAGGTTTAAATGGTTCCTCTGAGTTTCCAAATGTTCTTAAGGATCCATTATAACATTTGAGAGGCAATAGGAACTTGCCTGTCGACACTAATTCATTCTCTGCACAGTAATATAACCAAAATTTCAATTCCAACTATTTGCGATTTAGTACTTTATGGCATAAGTTAAGGGTGATAATTTTAATTTATTATTTTGTTGCACGAAAGATGTAATATTGTAACAGATAATAGACAGTTTCTGTATGTACATTATCGTAGAGATCAGTATAAGTGTCTTATAAATTGCTATAGTATATTACAATTTATTTACACAGTGTAGTTATGGTCAATATTTTATCTTATTTTTTTTAATAAAAATAAAACCATTAAAGCTTGTACATTTAGTTTTTACTTAGCAATTCAAGATTTTAAAGTTTGTTATTGATGATGGAGGGTTTTAACCCTAGATTCGTAACCATTCGTCTGCCGGACGACGCGATTTTCCAGTAAAGCGAGGTTAGGTATATTTAGGTGGAGTGGGGAGCCTGATACCCCTTCCTATTCCTCCACCCCTACTTCCTTTCAGTTGCTCTCATGTGATTGACCTGAGATCATTGATAGTTTTGAGGTTATGTCAGGTTAATTTTCATTCGTAGTCTCAGGGATGAGTGGTTATGAGTAGTGTTACCTACAGTTTTCGAACGTCGTCTGGTGTTATAACATAAAACAATGTTATGTTATTTAAATTTACTTATTATTTATCTTTTTACTTTTATTACTTATTACCACTTATTTGATTTTAAGCACATTCATGATCAGTAACTAAATATGACTTGTCACTTTTGTTCTGTTTTTGTCTTTTAATAAACGCTAAAACACTATACATTTACTTCATGTTATAAAGTAGATAAGATATGTAAAATATGTAAAACCCAGTCTTTATCAACTACTTATTAAGTTTACATAGTTATCAAGGTGTTTTTATTTTCATTAGTACTTTTTATTTTATTATATGAACAAAACTCATAAATATTACTTAAACAAGACATATATTTTAAATTAGCGAGAAAAAACCTAATATTACTTACTTTTTATAATAGTTTTGTTTTAAATACTTTTAATAAGTTCTTTAGTGACATAAAAAAACAGTTGTAGCAATAAAATTATTATTACACTACATATTTTGTATTTTTTCCCGGAGTAGTCTCGTAGACTAATGGTTGTGAATAACTGCAGGCAAATCAGATGTTTACGAATCTAGGGTTAAAGGATAATAGGATTTCGAACATTTGCCATCGTTATATGTTAAAAAATGTATAACATTATGTAACTCTCGATACGTAATGTTATACATTTTTTTAACATAGAACGATGGCAAATATCTGAAATCCTATTATCCTTTTAAGATTTTGCTTTTAACTTTCTTACAAATAGTTAAGTTTCGGAGAAACCTTCTGCGTACCATTAATAACCTCCATCCATTCATACGTTCATACATGACTTGTGGTGTACTTCCATAACTGGACTATTCTTTAATGTATTTTCATTGATATAAAAATGCTAAATTGTGGTTATTATTTTAAAGACCTTAAGTGTAATTAATCAAAGTGGCAATAGTGATGTGTAGAGGTACATTAAGAATTTCAATTTAGCTGCAGTGACAATATTTTAACAATGGAAGGATTAACATAGTCACTTAATTTTGTAGGTAACCAATATCACAGAGAATAAAAGTGTATTATCAGTTCAGATAAGATATGAGGGCATTCTAGACTTATCAGTGCTGCTTTGCTGTTGGCAAAAAACTTGTCAGCCACTGAAAAACCTATGATAATTTTCACTCTTATTTCTTGTTTGCCATAAACAAAATCTAATCATTTAGTCTGTCAATATTTTTCGGTACCTGTTTTTCTAGTGATCAAGCAAGTGAATTTAAACACAATTACAAAATGTGTGTTAACCCTCCAAGTGCAACCCTCTGGATCGGGATGGTTAAAACGGTTCACTGATTCCATTGCCATTTTGTTAATTACTTTTATATCAAGATACTTTTATATAGTATTATTCTTATATAAATTCTCTAACTATATATGATACAATCATAATATTTTATTTATTATTTCTTTCCTTTGAAATAAAGATCAAGTTTTACATATGTCTATAATTACAATTAATAAGGAATATTTAGTATATAATGGATTTTCATTTCGATTTATTAGTATGTGGTTTACACAAGCTCTAAATAAAAAATTAAAAAGATAAAACTTTGTATATTTTACAAAAAGATGGCCAATAGACAGATTTTAAATGAAGTTAAGTGATTTATTTTGTTTTTGTAATTATTCTCCCTAATTTCCTGAAAAAAATGTATAATAGTAAGGCTCTAGTTAGAAAATAATTATTATAGAAAACAAATATGCAAGAAAATAATTATTATAGAAAACAAATATGCAAGTATGCAGGAGGTAGCAAAAATGGCTCAATACTGGGAAACATTTAATCAGCAATTGGAGGGTTAATAAACATAACATGAGGGTTGAAAGGCTAAAACCAAAGTTAAAGTTCTAGCTAGGCCCAATAAGAAAAAGTTCCTATTTAACCCAATAATAGTTCAATATGTCTGCGGAAGCCGATAAGCACTGGTGATCAAATAAATATTAACAGTAAATTAATACATTTTTATTACTAATGTTAATATTAGTATTGAGTTTTTTCTTGTTTGAGTTCATATTAAAATATTTTTTCGAGTATATTTGTTATGTAAAGTATGCATTTAGAACCAGTTAGGTATTAAGAACGTTAAATTAGGCATATAATTTCAAATTTGTAAAATATATTTCACCTAATAATAATTATTAAATGTCATCAAGTCAGCAACAGCAAAAAATTTCAACCTAGCTTACAAGGCTATACTCAATGTGTTTATTTAAGTTTGCTCTAAATGAATTTGAAATATTCAGTTTGGGTCTATTAAAAAAAATGTTAAACTCATCCATTTATCAATAATAATATAATTAAATGTACTACTGTACTTAATGTCAACTATTGGTTTTAGAAGTAGCCTGTTTTTAAAATGTAGTTTCGAGCGCATTTGAGATCCGAATTATTAGTCAATTTCAAAATAATATTGCAGTTCTTTTTTTAATATTTAAGTTATTGATTATTTTATTCAAACATTTTTTAGGAAAAAAGTTTTAGAGTTTACTTGAATTTTTACAATTATCTTTGTAACTTTAATTTACTAGCTTTTAAAATAGGAATTCCCCATCCTATAGTCCTTCAGAATACACTATAAAGTTAGTTTTCTCTATTATTTTAAATGCAGTATTAATTCATATTTGTTCAGAGTAAAATAATAATAATAATGTGACCCTTTGTTTGTAGCTGTTTTCACATATACTGTTCCTAAAAAAAATTCATTCTTTATATAGTCCTTCAGAATACACTATAAAGTTAGTTTTTCTTTATTATCTTAAATGCAGTATTAATTCATATTTGTTCAGAGTAAAATAATAATAATAATGTGACCCTTTGTTTATAGCTGTTTTCACATATACTGTTCCTAAAAAAAATTCATTCTTTATATAGTCCTTCAGAATACACTATAAAGTTAGTTTTTCTTTATTATCTTAAATGGAGTATTAATTTATATTTGTTCAGAGTAAAATAATAATAATAATAATGTGACCCTTTGTTTATAGCTGTTTTCACATATACTGTTCCTAAAAAAAATTCATTCTTTACAACTACATAAATTGATCAACATTTTAATGATTATTGTAAATAAGCTGTGTCCACTGTCTGTTCTATGTAACCAGTGCAAAATCATGAATTCTAATATAAATTTAAAGGAGTTTTAATTTAATGCTTTCTAAAGTCACATAATTAAACATTTTTTTGACAATATAGGAAAATATTTTCCCAAACATTCATTTTAATGTGCGCTCAAGGTACCTCTAATTCTTTCTTTACATTCTGGAACTAGAAAGGACTAAATAGGTAGTTCTCTTGTAGGTTTATGAAGAGGCTCAAGATGAGAAGATAAAGAGTCCTGATTCTCTCCATTAAATATACAGGCCTCTTGCTGACCACAACTTGTACCAGACAATCCAAACTGCTGTGTGTTGGGTACAGGCATTGATTATGGCCAGTAATTCCAGGAATCTGCAGGCATTTCACATATTTGCATGAGCAACTTTCTCTGTCTAGGGATATATCTGATGTACTATCTGCACACTCCTAACACTATTCCATGTGTGCCGACAACGACTGCAGACAGGGAGATAGTACCGAAACGTATACAGTACCTGAGTCTGGATGAGGCAGACCATACGTGGAGTGGAATAATCCATGTAGATTTGTCGATCGGGTAGAAACCTTGTTTGTAAGAGTTAAATTCAAAGTAAATAAAAAAAATTTATGACTCACAAAATAAAAAAAATTCTACAGTATGATCAACAATCTAAAACAATTTGGGATTTAAAAAGAGTTTTTTTAGAATTTTAGGTAAAAACAAAATTAAAATTTAATATATAAACTAAAGATCCTAATTTGGATGAAAATTGTAATACACAAGAATTTTTAAGAAAGTTTTAATAATCAGAGACAATATTATTATTCTCTTGAAAAAAAAACCAACATTTTTCTATATCTGCACCAAACAGAATTTTTCTTATGACGTAAGAAACGATTATGAAACTACTTGTTTTGGTTACCAACAACAAACACGTCACTGTCAAACTGTGAAGAGAGGATCAATACCGAGTCCTGAGTCGTTACATGGGTCTTACATTAGTCCCGAGTCATTACATGGGTCTTACATTATAAAAGTCTCGAGTCATTACATTAGTCCCCTGATTGAATGGATAGTATTGACCCAGTGCCTTGTATTATGTAAGGGGTTCAATACACTTACTGCGCAGTCTTCCTTCTCCACGTCTTTCATTCTGTCATTTTTCTTTACAATTTGTGAAAGCGTTTCCTCTCAATGGTCTAATGATTTATTCAAAAGGGACGTCCTTATTGAAATTTACACTAGGAACGGTTTGCTAAATATATAGCTTGTGTTGCGAATATGAATATTATTGTTTATTAATTATAAATATTAATATTTGAATTACAAATTTATAAACCATGATATAACAATTTAATTATTACTGTATCGTATAAAAACGGTTCAATAAAAGAATATTATTTTCAAAATGTAATGTTGTCAACCCTAACGTAAAAAACGTATGAAAATGCAATTGAAACTTCGTTATTGCGAAAGAAGTGGAATCACGGGATAGAATTAATTACTTTGTGAGTAATAATGTTGTTTATTGGATTAGATTTTATTTACAGAGTCAACCTAGAAGGTTATAGTTCCAATTAACCTGGTGACACCATTAAAATTGAATGGTTTAAAGACGTAATAAACAGGGATATGACTGTAACATTGTTACACTTGGAACTGTTCCAGACATCTTATGCCAGCCTCTAATGTCTTTGGAACATAACTTTTGTTTTATATTAGTATATCTTTAAAATATGACAAAATAATATGGATGTTGTTACTAATTGAGAGAAATGTAAAATTAACTCTATGAATATTTTAAATGTTTTATTTTAAATTAGGCAGACTGTTTTTATCAGTTGCATTGTGTCATCATCTGCTTCACTCACCTGCTATTTTACAAAACACCTGTTGTTTCGTATTTCTTAGTCTGCGTCTGAACAATCAAAAGTGGAGTTTTACGTGATAGTTATTTTCTGTAAGTGTATATTTCTTTTCATTTATTATGTGAAATACATTTGAAACAATCCTGTCTAATTTCTAAAAGTACTTATATACTGGGTGTCCCAAAATTACAGGACCAAACTTCACCAAATTGTTCAGGAGGTCAAACTGAACGAAAAATGTTATATAATGTATAGTCCTATCTTGCTTCGTTTACCTTAGATCGGCCATTTTGTTTTTTACATACAATTAATTTTATTTTTAATACGGGTTTACCGATTTTGTTGAAACTTGGCACAAATATTATAAACATGAACATAAGTTGTAAAAAAATATTTAAAAAAAAATCTTCTGTGTATTTTCAAAATGGCGGCCATTAAAAAAAAACGGTTGGTTTTCAAGTTATTTAGGTTTTAATATTTTAAATGGCCGCCATTTTGAAAATACACATAAGATTTAAAAAAAATATTTTTTTTTACAACCTATGTTCATGTTTATAATATTTATGCCAAGTTTCAACAAAATCGGTAAACCCGTATTGAAAATTAAATTACTTGTATGTAAAAAACAAAATGGCCGATCTAAGGTAAACGAAGCAAGATAGGACTATACATTATAAAACATTTTTCGTTCAGTTTGACCTCCTGAACAATTTGGTGAAGTTTGGTCCTGTAATTTTGGGACACCCAGTATAATAATAATAATAATAATACTAATAATATAAAGAAACTTCTGTTAAACAAATGTTGTTAAATCAGATACAGAAATTTTTCTGAATGATTGATATTCTTAATATTCAATACCATAAAACTCATGGCAATGCTGCTCACTGTGGCTAATAGCTGAAATTGAATCCTAGACAGAAAGAAAGTACAAAAAAATTACATGTGAATAAAGTCATGAAAACTTTAAAGTTTAAATTTGGAAACAAAAATGTTCCTTGTAATATTTTTATTTTATCTGATGTAGTGAAATATGAAGTTGTTTAGGTGTATAAGAATAAGGGTTTCCAATTCATTAACTAATCTACAAATCTATATGCATTTGTTATGCAAGAATCGTTTTAAATGAGTAAATATGCACCATCCAAAGTTTGGAAATAAGTAGAGAACATTGTTAGGTAAAAAGTTATCAAAACCATATTCTATCATAAGCTCCAACAGCATACATTTGGTGCATTATTCACTATTGTAATAATTTCAACATTTACTTAAATGCTGCACTCCATTTATTTTCATTAAACAAGTTTAATATAACCACTCAAGTAGAACTTCTGCCCGGCTAACTAAAACTTTTCACCATAAAATAAGATAGATGATGTTTTATTTATACCCACTAGAGTAGTTCTCATTAATAAACATAAAAAATGTGTTTTACTTCTTATAAAAATGTTAGCATGGGCAATATTTAAAATAAAATAATGGCTTTATATACTGTAGTGCTTATAAATTTAATGTGAGAATCAGTGTTAAAAAGGATTAAAAAAAAAAATTACTGAGCTGGGTTACAAAATATGTTATTTTTATATTATTTAACAAAATTATTGTTATATTTATTAGTTATCATGACTAATTACATTACATAAATAATTTGTTATTTAGAGTAAATAGGTTCTAGGCTGAGGAGACTGCTTGTTTTGCTTCTACTTTTTTCTTCATATTCAAGATGAAGGCAAATAGGTTGGAAGGGACTTGGGCTATCAACATGTACAGATGTAGCAGTTCAACTGTGTGCACAACCAAAGTGTATTACTCTTTTATTGTACAGTACAATGGAGTAATCTTGTACTCCATGCATAGATGGTGTTAAGGTACTTCTATAGTACAAGACATATCATTGCAAGCTTGGGTTGTGGCAAAAAAATGTTGTTTAATGCTTTTTGTCCTGTTTAAACTTCACGTAACTACAGAAGATTTGTTTCTTTCAATAACAGCGATATAAAAATTATTAATTGAGACATTTTGAAATTATTAATAAATATAAAGCCAAACGGCCAGGTTTGCAATGATATGTCTCATACTATAATTAGAACACAAAGTTAGAAGTTACATTAAAGTAATGTTAAGTTCTCTTGTTCAATGTAATATTTTTATATTGTAGTAAAATGTATTTACATAATATTAAAGGAAGTTATGATTATATGAAATTTAATTTCTGTCTGTTTGTCCACATGATATCTCCTGAACAAACTTGCAATTTTGCATGAAACTTCATTTTCATATAAGCAACATCACGTTTGATGATGGTGCATGTCACTCCGTTAGATTTAGCTGATTGTTAGGGAATATTTTTACATCAATCTTATGAAAAACCAAGATGGCAATGAAAATTACACAGCACAAATAAATTTGTAAACAAACTGAATACATTTATATGATATAGTAACACATGTAGCATAATGAAATGAGATATAGACTGGCATGAAACCTCAGCGAAGCCTGTGCTACGTGTGGTGTGGCGTACTCGTACCTTATTAAGTAATAAAGTACTAACTAGAACACCAGTGAAAAAAAGTTAAATAGTGAGGATGTGATACCGAAATCCATTTCAATACAGTCAAACAAGTGTAATTGAATGTCAAGAAGAATTTTGGTGATGTATCTGAAAATAACATGTGCTGCAATAGGCTTAGTTAATAAATAAAGCCATTCCAGTCTGTCAACATTATAGGACTTTGTACCTATAGACACAATTCCCATAAATATTACAATAACCATTTATATCACTCTACGGTGCTGTTACTGCACCCACATAAACCCCATAACAGTGTGATGTTCCTTCCGATAAAATATGGTTAATGGATGTGTTTGGTGGTCGAGGTAATGTTATGGTTTATGACTTCCGACGGTTCACAAATATTTCATCTCCTAAACATGAAATACTGTGTAATCTTTATTGACTGTCAAAATTAATTCAGCTTAGTTTGATGCTTGTTAGGGTAAAATTGGCCTATTAACCAAGGTCAGTTAGGCTCTTAGTATTATATTACAGTATACTAAGGTCTAAATTATTCTTGTTACTAACTGTCACATCGATTAGAGAAATATTTTTGTTGGAGAAAACACTACTTGTACACATAGTTCACTCAAATTTCTTTAAATTGTATATGTCCTTTAAAGATAAAATGTATAAAATTATTAAGAAGTATTTTCTGTGGTATTTAAAAGAAATGTTTTCTATTTTTTTAAATTTAATAGGAGTGAAGATAATCAATAGTTATTTAATTTAATATTGAGAATTCTAAGTCATTACTATTATACAAAGTTAAAAAATTCTATAGTGTACACTCAATAGCGATATTTTAAATTCAGAATTTATTGTGTTACTTCTTGAATCTTTAATTATGAGATAAGTATTGGAAGTAGAGTTCCCCTATACAAAGAGTAAATGTTGTGTCATGGTATATAACCACTTTCACCCAATAGCTACCGGTGGAGGGAGGCACAGTGATGTATCTGTGTGTCTTGTATGCACACGCACAGCTTGAATATAATTAGAGTGAGAGAGAAGTCTTCTCGCTCTAGATAGATCACAAATTTATTCTGTATTGTTATTAGTCTATCATTTGCCATTACAACATTCAGTGTTGTGTTAAAAATTTATTGGAATACGGTTGTAAGTTTATCATGGCATTAAAGTGAAAACATTAAAAAACATCCAAGAGTGAAGAAAATAATTTTAAAGGAGTATTGAACATTTCTTGCATTTTAAATGTAGACTAAGGAATTTAGTTGGCAGTCTGTGCTAACGAAGTCATATTCATTCTCTATTAGTTAAGCTATAGACAGTCAAGAGATAACTCTGTTCCCTCTCAATAGAGCTTTAAGCAGATGTGTTTCGCACTTAATATATCAGTTTCAGCTTAACACAAGAGGACTGAAGATGGCTTTCCACAGTAAAGCTGAGATATCTCAAGATTATAATTGTGTTAGTAACGTTTATTTCAAGATTATAATTGTGTTTTAACGTTTTGGTGTGGTGTGAACCCGAAAACATTAGTCCAGTAAAATAAGAATGCAACCTCGGAATGAAAGATAATAAGCTAAAAAAAATTTGCATACGTCTTTATTTTGATGGTATAAAACTTACCTCAAAAGTCTCATATAATCACGTGTACGCGTCTTTAGATATTTAAGGTCAAATTTCACGAAAATCAGTTTTTTGAAAATATCTCGTTTCCCTTACGCTAAATGACTTTGAAGGTGGTTAGAGAAATTGTAGAAACGGAAAATTCTCTTCAACTTTTGTCCGAAGTAATTTTATGTCACGTTCAAACCCTTTTTGAGATACAGCGCAAAGAGTAGGGGACCGCTTACCTGTATATACGATAATGCGAGGTCAGCGAGTAGAATACAATAAATAAATGAGTTATATTGTTAATTATTCACTTACTATTATTATTATTACTTAATACTATTATTATTGTTAGCATTATTATTACATTTTTATTATTATCATTATTATTAAATTTTTTATTATTATTTATTATTTAATATTCCATATTATAGATATTAATTATAAATTAAATATTCTCTAAATAATACATATTTTATTTTTACCAAACATACAATATTAAAAAAATACTTTTCTTCCATATTCCTATATTACTATGAATATTATACCATATGAATATTATATCATCGATGGTGGATTTTTTCTTGCATCGCGTTGTATGGAATAAAGATGATACTATCTCTCATATTTTTAATAAATACGTCAAATATTTACAAAACACATTATGGGTATTCAAGTATTTGTTGTTGTATTTGATGGTTACTCAGACTAAACTAAGAACATTAAAGCAATGGAACAATTAAGAAGAACTGCTGGTGTTTCAAAATCTTATGAACTCCGCTTGATGAAACAATGGAATGAAAATATTTTATAGACATGCTTATCAACAAAATAAAAACTGTTAATATCACTACAAAAACAAGCCAGAGATGATGGTGATGTTCTCATTGTAGAAACAGCTATTGCAGTCTGAACTTTAAAAAAAAAACTTCTGTCATTGTAGGAGGAAGATATTGATTTGAAAAAGATTTCTTGTTAATGTGATTGAGCACGTCCTATCAAGATAACTAGCAAATCAATATCTTCTCCTACAATGACAGAAGTTTTTTTTAAAGTTCAGACTGCAATAGCTGTTTCTACAATGAGAACATCACCATCATCTCTGGCTTGTTTTGTAGTGATATTAACAGTTTTTATTTTGTTGATAAGCATGTCTATAAATATTTTTTCATTCCATTGTTTCATCAAAGCGGAGTTCATAAAGATTTTGAAAACACCAGCAGTTCTTCTTAATTGTTCCATTGCTTTAATGTTCTTAGTTTAGTCTGAGTAACCATCAAATACAACAACAATACTTGACCCATAATGTGTTTGTAAATATTTTGACGTATTTATTAAAAATATGAGAGATAGTATCAATCTTTATTCCATACAACGCGATGCAAGAAAAATCCACCATCGATGATATAATATTCATATGGTATAATATTCATAGTAATATAGGAATATGGAAGAAAAGTATTTTTTTAATATTGTATGTTTGGTAAAAATAAAATAAGTATTATTTAGAGAATATTTAATTTATAATTAATATCTATAAAATATGGAATATTAAATAATAAATAATAATAAAAATTTAATAATAATGATAATAATAAAAATGTAATAATAATGCTAACAATAATAATAGTATTAAGTAATAATAATAATAATAGTAAGTGAATAATTAACAATATAACTCATTTATTTATTGTATTCTACTCGCTGACCTCGCATTATCGTATATACAGGTAAGCGGTCCCCTACTCTTTGCGCTGTATCTCAAAAAGGGTTGAACGTATATAAAATTACTTCAGACAAAAGTTGAAGAGAATTTTCCTTTCTACAATTTCTCTAACCACCTTCAAAGTCATTTAGCGTAAGGGAAACGAGATATTTTCAAAAAACTGATTTTCGTGAAATTTGACCTTAAATATCTAAAGACGCGTACACGTGATTATATGAGACTTTTTGAGGTAAGTTTTTATACCATCAAAAATAAAGACGTATGCAAATTTTTAGCTTATTATCTTTCATTCCGAGGTTGCATCCTTATTTTGTCTTATTTTAACTGAGTTATAAGATAATCGTGGTGACATGGACCATTGAGCTACTAAGTTTCTGTAGAAATGTTGAAATTATTTGTATTACTTTTCATGCATAACAACAGCCAATTATTTTATCTATATATGCAGGCTGTCCCACCATAATATGATTCCATTAGATACATTTTTGTATGTATAAAACCACATTAGACTCTAATTGTGTCTATAAAAACGATTGAATTTTTTTAGGAACTACTCAGTTATATGCAGTGGAATTTTACGTGGATTACCAATTAGTATAGGACTGTTTTACACTATCACAATGGCACAGCTGGTAAAGTCTTGACGGTTTGTATCAGACTGAAGTCTGGATTAGATCAAATACAGATTTAGAATAAGCAAAATTATTATATCTGTTATGTATGTACAGAATTTTATACTTGTACCAAAGAGAAATTAAGTTTAAGATATTATTAAACTGTGCACAACTCATCTGACTACTAATAATAGGTTGTGTACGATTTAAAATTTAGTATCTCCGAGTTGCAATTTCTGGTTCAGTTGGAGGTGAACGGTAACCAACCACAAGTGGGATTTGGACTCGGCGGAAGTAATGCAGGCATTAGAATGCTACTTGGAGGTCCCTTTAGTGCCCTTTATTTATAGTGTGTACCTGGTCCGCCCTTGCCATGTTGTGCAGTGTATCTACCATTCTCATTTCTACATACACTTCTAAGTTTGTGCGAATAACTGTGATTTACACTGTACTCAATATGTTTTGTTGGAATCGAATGTAAATTGGAAATCATAAAATAAGTTAAAGTAAAGTAAAAAAAAAAAAAATTGATTTGCAAAACACATTTATGAGAGGTGCCTTCATTTGATAAAGATGCAATACCTGCAATACACAAGAGTGAAAGCTATGCCGTATTGTTGGTTGAAGGCTCTCCAAAACAGGAGCACTATTGATTACAATATACAGTACATTAATAATTACAACAATTACAATTACAATTTTTCTTCCTTGTTTTTCCTCAAATGAAAAATTAATAGTTTCTTGTCAGATAAAAGAGACAAAGAAATGTTAATACAGTTACGAATGTATACAATGTGAGGGGAATTAGGATAATCATCTTCTACAATTGCTCTGGTATGGATTTGGATGAATGGGGTGACTGAGAGAGGTTTCTATTGGTTTACTCACACACTGCTGTGCACAGACGTCAGAGTGGGATTTAGCAACTTGGGGAGGGAGAGTGCGTTTTATATGGCTGCCTTGTTATCTCGTCCATTGAGTCTTAACAGAATGCTTCCTGCACTAATGTCAGCTGGTGCCTCGATAGTCTTGTAACATTTCATTGTTCTCAGGATAACAATTGCGTATAACGTGGCTGCCTTGTTATCTCATACATTGAACCTTAGCAGTATCCTTCCTGCACTAACGTGAGGATACAGTATATAAAAATACTGTTTTGCATATAATTTGTAGGTAATAGTTCATTTTTGTTTAAACATACATTTTGAACAAAATAATTTAATTAATTAATTAATTCTAACCTAGGTGCCTCCATGGAGTTGGTAACTAGGACAGTTTGACAGAATTCGGGAGTGATACACAAGGTTCCGTCAGTGGTAGTACTAGGCCTGGGCTTCAGATCGTCCTGTAACAGTCAGTTGGTGCAGCTTGATGGTTTGAATCAGACCGGAATTCTTCAGATCAAAATAGAGATTTAGGAAAATGATAACATGTTTATATTGCGAGACCCATTGTTAAGCATTAATTGTTATTAGTACATAGCAAAATATAAATTCATTTGGCATGGTATTCAATAGTTAGCTAACTAATTATATTTGAGCACATCATCACTTTTAATGTACACAACACTTTAATTTCTTTGTTTAACATTAAAAGAATAAAGTGCTAACTTTTTCAATTCCGTCTTTACTATTTTTGTTTGTTTGTAACATTTTTATGTAATTTCCTGCACTTTGAATAAATGAATAAAAACAGTTTGTTTTCAAGTGTAGAACAAGAATGGACCCACAACATATGTTTGAATAGGAATTTGTAATTTTTTCAGGTATTAAAGAATACAACAAGAACAAAGTACAGTTTCAAATTCTTGTGTAATTTATAAAAAGAGTTGACTTTGTCGGAAGTACAAATATCTGTTGAAGGCTAAGAATTGTGGAACGGTGCCTGGGCACAAAAGTATAACTGAGGTTCCCTGCCGGTGGCGGCCAGGTCAGCTTGTACAAGAGGAAGTTCTTGGTGCTTGTTAGTGCTGAATACAGGCTAAGCTTCTTTTCTCTCCACTGAGGCTCCCTATAAACACATCCTTTTCATGTGTGTCTCTGTGTAAGACATCATTTATGGTTCAGATGTAGTTCTCCTTAATTAGCTATTAGTTCCATGTAAGACTCGGTTATTTGCTGCTACTGCATGACACTTCTTATTTATGTATTCAAGGAGAAAAACAGTGCTGTCAACAACTACACCATCCAGCTGTCAATATTAGTAGACAATTGGGAGGCTTGCTCAGTAACACAGTGCTCATAGTACACCTCAGCTTGGGACGGTGATAGTTATCTTCCAAGGACCCGTTACTCAAGAGTGATTTTTTAACACTCTCCACGTCTACTTTGTAAATTTACAGGCCGTATTTAAAAAAAATGATTAAGCATTAATTGTTATATAAAAATAGCCTTAATAATATTAAAATTAAAATTTAACTAGTACTACGAATTGTGGGCTTCGTACTATGGGACTCGATCATTCTTCCCATAGCTAAGAAAAATATCAGCCTTTAAGAAGGTAAATATTTTAATTGCATCAGATTTAAAGCAACTGGTCATGTTCCTCAGTCTTGTTTTGGAGCGAAGGTAGTTTTTCAGCATTGAAATTTGCTCCCATTACATCAGTGCTTCTAAACTGTACAAATTATTATACCATATTCACCATTCTATCCCTTGTTAAAAACATATCAATAGTAAAAAAAATTATGTACAGTACAAGAATCAAGAATATTTTATTTTAATTAAGCACAATATTATTTTCTTTTACTGATGCAGATTATATATATATATATATATATATATATATATATATATATATATATATTTAGAATATGTTTATACTAGTGAGGATATGGAATAAAAATAAAATATCCACAATCAAATATTTATGAAACAACAAATAGAAATAAACAACAATATAAATTAACAACAATCAATATAATAATATAAAAAATCCAAAACAAAAATTATTTAAAACTTTTCAACTAACAGAATAAAACGTTTTTTATATAATCAATCTTTCTACATTTGTGTTAAACTTATTTAATTTAAGATTACTAATTAGTTTTAATCTTAAAAATAAATTACTTTGGTTTTATAAAGTGCTAAATAATCTAGATCAAGCAAATATTTCTTTCTAGACCTATAGTCATGAATATACTGCTTACTTACAAAGGTTTTCTTTCACTTGAATCAAACAGCAATAAATGTAAAGGCAGAGAAGAGTCATAATCTTGAATTCTTTTTAAATACTGTATAGAAAGACTTGATTGTCTATTGGAAACATTATTCATAATTCTGAAAACCTTTTTGCCATATAAATACTTTAAAGATCCACTTCTTTCTCCCCACATCTCAAGAGTTATACCATATATCAAATGAGAGTGAAATATGCATGGTAGAAGTACACCACAAGGCTCCATGAAGTTTCGAAACTGGCACATTTTCTCAATGGCGTGTTGGGATGTGGTGTCCAGTGTCTAAAAAGCTGCTTTGACCAAACTGCCAAAAGATTTCCTAAAAGTTGCCCTATGTTGTTCTATAGAGATGAAAGTTCATGCAAAATTTCAACTCTATAGCTCATTTTTTTTCTCGAGATATCCTGTGGGCAGATAGACAGATTGACTGACAGACAGAAATGAAATTTTGCTAGCTTCCTAATCAATAGGCTTCTCTAACATTCAGCCAATTAATATTTTATTACTCATTTTGCATTATTGTAATTAATAGTGTGAGTGTTGAGTTCAGCTCCATCTCACCTTTCGCTTAGTGCAGTGTCTGAAATCTGACAATGTTACTGACTTGAGTACTGAAATATTGAGTCAATTTCCGTAAGAAGAGATCCAAAAAGTCAGTGGCAAAGAAATCCAAAAACAAACTCTTTGCGTCATATTGACATCAAAGACACCTAGACTACAAAATCAAGTGTAATCTAGATTAATGGGTATTCACATTGTCTCATCAGAAGCACAATTGAGTGCACTACAACGTTTTAGGCACAACCCCAAATCACAGTGGAGGAACTGAGTTTTGTATGCATAACATAGCTGTGGTGGAAAAATAGCGGGAAGGGTTGATTCAATGTGTGAGTTCACCTTCCGCTTAGTGCAGCGTCAGAAATCTTACGCTGTCACAGACTAAGCAGAAGATGAAATGAACATTCACAGGAATTAACCATTCCCGCCATAGCTGCGTTATAAATTAATAGTATTAGTTCCTTGTAATAGATATATAGTAAGGTCTTACACCTAATGATATATTACCTGTAATCTGCACTGAAACAATGATATTGTGGCAGACAATTGAATATCGTACTGTGAGACTGTTCACAGAGGCACAACACAACATGATAATGTCATCAGCATCTATCTTCTGTCAGAGACATGTGTAGATAATGCCAATTTCCAGTTAGTTACTGTTATACTTTTTCTGTTTCGATTGCAGATGGCAGAAGATATATAGTTCTTTGTTAACTCTATCAACTTCACTTAATTATGGCTTTAAATAAAAATAAATTATCTCAAAATATTTATCCTATAAGGTATCATTGTAGCAATAAAATGATCTACAATAAAGTTAGTGGTGGTGTTGGAAATATCGTGTACACCAGTCATATTTCTCACTTGATAAAGTGCCAATATCTTATCTTTTTGTTGGAAACAATCCTAAAATAACTTATTTATAGTGATTTAAAAGACAGATTTGACTGAATATATGATGACAGGAAGCATGCTGTGGAGCAACACCATTGTGTATACTGGTAGAGGCTTGCATGTCACATGTCCATACACATGACGTCCATCGGTTCTTATCTGATAGGAACCCTGTTGTATTCAAAGCTCATACATACTATAGGGTAATTTATTTATATTAATCCATACACTTTATATGCTGTATTTGGACGGTTAAATAGAATAAGTAGTTTTATTTTTTATTGAGTTTTGATTTTATGTGCCATCATTTCTTTTATAGAAAAAATTCTCGTGGGCTCCATTCAATACTGTCCACTCCGGTCAAGTGTCGTAACAAATGTTGATTTTTTAGAGCTCTCATGTCCAGTAATGAAAGTGAAAGTTTGGGGTTTTCAGTAATTTCCTTTGGAATTAATAAACTTCTAATTTGGGACTTTATACAAATTTCAGTAATTGTATAAAATGTGGTGATTGTGACCGATAGAGCTGCTGTTCTTTCCTCAGATATTTACAGAGATAATTAAAGGGAAATAAAGTATCCTATTAGAAAAATAAATTTGTAATGGTGAATTTATTATACTAGAAAGTAAAAATTTCAATTCAAAACAACATACAATAGCTCATTCCTTGAGCTAAGCTGCCAAGGCCGCTTGGGGTTTAATGCAGCGAAGATAAAGAAGGAGGTAATGAGACTCAAGTTGTGGCCAAGTAGTTGGAAAGTAAAATGAGCTTAGCAATACCAACGCTGCGCTACGTCAACTAACTTAATTCGTTTCGTATGAACTTTTCGAGGTAGAATGTCGTTTGTAACTTTTTGAATCATGTGTTTTATGTCAAGTCCATCTTTAAAATACAGAACCTGTAATACAGTACATGTGAGCGTGCACATACACTCATGTGAATATTCGTTTTTTTCTTGTATACATGGTTTTAAAAGAATGCTTGAAACAAAATGTATAAAAAAGTATAATGTTAAAATTTTATAGAGATAATGAGTTTTTTTGTGAATACTAAGTTGTAATGAAATCAATAAACTCAGTTAATTCCTTTTGTTGCAATTAAAAACTAAAAAACTTCTTTGTAGTGAAACTTTTTGGACGCATGGTAACTGTAATGTAATGTTTACTCATTTCTGTATTATTTAATCAGGATAGTAAAAAAAATGCCAAGGTGCTGCCAACAATGTGAAAAAAATTAAGCATTCAGACGTTACTTGACATTTTAGACTCACAGACTAATTTAATCAAGCGGCATCATAAATAAATAAAACTTTTTCGTGGATTCACTGTCTACTGACACCCCCTCCTCCCAATATCACTGTTATCCTCCTGGCCATCTCAGATATTGGATTTCTCCTTTGAAATGTCACAGGTCAACTGTTTATTATTTGGCTTCCATTTGCACACAGAGAAACTGACTGTGCAGTTTGTTGAAGCCGTACATTTTAAATAACTGTATACAGTTCCCAATGTTGAAGGTTGGCTTTACAATAAATCCGATCCACCAATGTGTGTATTGTGTTCCTTAATTGTAGGGGTGTTATCCAATACCTCCATACAGTAAAAACATTTGAGTTCGTGATCTAAGAGAGCAAGTTGCATGAGTTCTCTGTTGTGAGACATTGAAGAGTATGGAAAGTAGAGTATGATCAAATGAGCATGTTGGTTGTAAGAAATTGAATTCATTTTGAATACTTGTTGTATATAATACCAAGGATTTCAAATGCATGTGTCTAATTAGTTTTTACTAAAATAGTTTGAATACAAATTTGTAAATTACTATTTATGTTTAAACTTGTGTTTGCAATAAATGTGATCAATCTTATCGTATATAATATAATTTTACAACTTAAACCATTATTGCTTTACCCAAAAATTTTAGGGGTAACAGAAAAATATTTAAATGTATAGTAAATATATATATATATATATATATATATATATATATATATATATATATATATATATATATATATATATATAACATTTCATTTCTACCCAGAAACTTCACAAAATGATGTGTATGTTATATATAAAACTTTTGTTGTTACAATTTAAGGAGAAATTTCTTGGTAATTCTATTGATTATTTAATTGTTTTTATATTATTAATTTTATATATTACTTGTGTGATAGCACGTAAAATCTCAAATCCTAAATATTAACCATAATTTTAGTTTTGCATCTACACCACAAGGAATTGCACAAGGAAGAATTTTCGGGGTTCAATGTACAATCAATCAGTGGGCAATCACAAGAATGGCAGAAAGCAATATTTATGAAATTTCTGATTATCAGTATTGCATCATGATTTGATTTATAGTTTTAGATATAAATTTAATTCTATTCAAGAATTTGTTGGGGTCATAAAATTACAAGACCAGTGAAAATTATATTTGCCTTCACATTACAACACAATTAAGATAGAAACTCTTTAGTGAATTCTGTTTGATGGAAGACAGTTAAAAGCCAAGTGGAAAAGTAGAATAGGGATGTTATAAAAGCTACACTTATTTTCTCACTTGCTCTCAAATAAATTTCAAACCAAATCAGATTCTGTTATTCTAGAAGTTTGTAACCTAGTTATTTCGTTCAGAGACACTACCGTTCCCACCCTACCCAGTTTAGCTCTCTCAAAGGAGTGCTAGACTCTACACCTTATCAACCCTTTGAGACTCCAGAGAGTGTCTTCACCTCTCAGCTTTGGCGAGAAACTGCCTCGTTCCTCTCTCGTGCAAATGGAATGGTAATGAAAGCTCTTAAAATCAATTTTTGATTTTATCTGTAAATTTTCACTTAAGGTTTATTATATTTTTATAATGTGGGAAGTAGTTTGTGATCATATGGATTTATAGACATGTGATCATTTACATTATGTTGTTACTAAAACTTAAGTTATTTTGAAAGCCTTTACTAACAATAATTCCACACAAGTGTCTTTCTAGCATTTGCTGTTAACTTGATCAACATCTATTAGGGGATTTATTTATTAGGGTCATTATTACTAAGTAGAGGTAATTTTACACGTTGCTTTCAATTTTTATCATTTCTGGATAGTGTAGTAGCTTTGACTTTACTCTGTGTGGTTGCTCTTCTTGCTTTGTTTTTTGCCTTTAAGATCAGTGTTTAAGAATAATCAAAAGAATTTTGAGCAGGTGAGAAAAACTGGAGCATCATTTTTGTTTTGAGGATCAAATATCATGTATTAAAACATTCAAGGCTTCATTGAATAACGAAATGGAAAAGTACATTTAGTATAGAAGCCAAAGAGAAAAGAATACAAGAGATTTTACAAAGAGTGTATGAATATTATCTGACAGTCAAATTTTGGTAATGTCACTAGTGTTGGTTCAATATTTGAGACAAATGAACGATGACTTTGTCTTTGACTCATAGATTTCACAGATTTAATATTGTTCTTTTAGATCATTATACATATTTTGACTTCAATTTGTTATATTGATTTTTGTGAATAGAAAATGATTTGCAGTTTAGAACTAATATAGAGAACATTTGTTCTCTTCCGAACCACAACTGTAGCACACTTGCACACATTCAACAAATGGCTCTGTGGCAGTTTTCAATTAGCCACGATGAGTTGCCGACTACGCGGCCCGCGCGGGTAATGAGTTTACACTACAGCTAATTGTGAGCACAACTGTCCACATTGTTGTGGTCCTACCAACACATTTTAACTGAGCCAATGTAGCGCGCTAACATTTCAGTGGAGGCATTTACTGTATTTCGGAGGCTGTACTTATTCAAAACTTTCTGTTGCAGGTAAACTATTGAGGAGTTACGTCTGCGTTGTGTATTACGTAAGTTCGTCCCCTTTTTTATTTGAATTATCATCTTCAGTGATCACTTGATATATGAATTTTAAATCATACCTGATACTAGAGAAAGAATTGAAAATCATTGATGCAGGCCGCTGTTGGAGTATCAAAGGACATGACTGAATTAAATGAAAGAATTCAGGCTTATTAATCGAGTTAGAAGTCTCAAGGACTTTTCTATCAAGAGTTATATAGCACATTATTCCTGATGAAGTTACGTGTTACCTGTCTATCATTGCACAGATGGATAAGCAGCTGGACAGCTGAAATTTGACCTTTGTTCCCACAATCAAAAGAGTTCTTTCTTGAACCAAGGTGAATCTATATATATACAATTTTTAAGTCTC
This sequence comes from Homalodisca vitripennis, assembly GCF_021130785.1. NCBI lineage: Eukaryota > Metazoa > Arthropoda > Insecta > Hemiptera > Cicadellidae > Homalodisca > Homalodisca vitripennis. The sequence continues at coordinate 38,475,902 of NC_060211.1, read as the reverse complement.
AGCCCTTTCTATCAAGAGTTATCGTAAAAACGAATTGACAGCAAGAAGAATTTTATAAGGCCCTGTTTGGTTCATAGTAAAGACAATTTGTTAGCACCAAATAACTTTTTCTGTTTTTGTCTATTAGTATGTCACAAAGGATCATTGTCAGTAGAAATCTTTTGATATACATCCTGTGCAACATCTTACAATTTTGAATATATAAAAATTAAGTGTTGTTAGCTTTGAATGTGTTCACTAAATTTCTTTCTGTATGCTGTTGTTGCGACGATGGGGGCATGGACATTTTAATAATCCTTTGTAGGGTAATTTTTAACGAAATTGAGACAAAGAATAAAGAAAGGATTTAACAGGAGATTTTGGAGTATAGTTAACAATATCATTGAAACAATGTTTCAGGCTCTTTGTGCTAATAGTTAGAAAACTGGCTATGATCATCCCTTCCCCTCCACCAAGTAAATGTTAAATTAACCAAGTTACTCAAAATGTGTATAAGCTTAATATCAGTCTGACCTCCGGTACAGGTGATATATTAGTGTTTGCTGTTCTTTTGTACATTTTGCTGAAAATAATCCACCTATAACAGATTACAACATTTACAATGGTTTTTTGTTATTAAAAAATATTTTGTAAATTTATTATTTGGTTGTGATTTAATTATTCTGACATTCTTAATTTCAAATGTTTAAGAAGTAATAATCAGGTTTCAAAAGCTTTTCACACTATGGCGTGATTATACGACACTGTAATTGAGATTGGAGGAGTGATACAATTTGGCTATGGCTTCTATTGATCAAGTCTCAACGGAGTTGTATTCCTCACCTCTCGTTTGAACCGAACCTCCCTCAGTTTCGTGCCAATTTTCATCCCTCTGTGTTCAGTTTCTTTGATACGTTGTCTGGAAAATATCGGAGATGTATTTACTCCAATCTATACAATCTACATTTCTTTATTGAAGTTAGAAAATTAATAGGTAATTCAAACCTTTATTAAACTACACAAATTGAGTTAAATCTGTTTTCAGTATAAGAGTGTTTAAAAATTAAATTATTATGTGCACACAATACTCATTTAATGGATTCTTTACTTCACTACTACCAGATGGTGGCCGGAGCTAAAGAATTGACTTAAATTCACGTTTTTGGTGTTAAAAATTTAAAAAAAAATATGCCTTTGTACGCTTACTTACCTTCTGCAGACGTCTGCTATATGTAAGATTATCGGTTTATAAAATAATCATATTCTTTGATATTAAATTAATAGTGAAATAGTTTAAGAGACATAAGCTATAAGTGTAATAATATGCTTTAGAACACAGTTGTACAGTATTTACGTTGATTAACACTTGGACTGTGACAGACACCTTATGGCGCAGAATAAGATTGCTATGAGCCTGTCTCACTCAGTTTTGAGCCGCAGTGAACGTGTTACAAAAACTTCTTTTACATCAGCATTACCAGCTGTTCTGATGATGTCTCATTATAACAATCACTCTGCTAATTAGGTTTACTTTCTCTTGTTTATTTTGTTTTTTAAGAGTATTTCATGTAGTTAGTTTTTTTTAACTTAAATATTAAAATGTGAGGATAGTGATGATTGTAATGACTATATAACACAGAATCTAAACCAAAATAATTTAAATCAGACATGTTTGGGGATAAATCTTCCACATTTGACAAGCTTTTTAAATGTTGTAATCTAATATATTAATGTTAAATGTAGGCTACGTACGTATATGCACTGTTTATGAATCAGATGGTTTTAACTCATATTCCACATATATTCGTCACAATAACATTTTTTTAACTTTTTTGTTTACGGAAAGAAAATTGTGCACATTATAGAAAAGATATTGTGCATACTTATATACTTCTGCTAATAATGTTTATATATTCATAATGACTTATTGAGCAAAAAAACATTGTAGAAATCATCAAATAATGTAAAAAATGAGAAAATTAGACTAAATTATGTAAAGTGCTTCATAATTGCCTTCAGCTCTTTCGGCAAGGACTGAAATTAATGTGGTATGGCGTGAAAACAATTAAATGTTTACTTAACATTAAACAGTAAAGTAAACAATAAAAAGAGTTATTGTGAACTAAGTAGAACATTAAAAAAGCCTCTTTAAAGTCCATTTTAAAAATAACAGTTTAAGCTCAAAAGATGAGTGAGTTTAAAAAAATTGTTTTCTGTGAATAAACGTACCAGTTGGATGTTACTATAAGATACTCTTATTTTTACGTTATTAAGTGAAATACAAGATTCAACAGTGTTATTATCGGTGTCTCAAGGGTACACAAGACCACATTTTTGGGTTCACGTTTGAATAGACAGTGTCTACGTTTTGAATAGACAGTGTCTCCAAGACTAAAAGACATTTACATAGTTCACGTACATGTAATACAATATGATACATTTAAAAATGATTACTCAATAATCTTTCAATGAAATTAGATTCTATGTAAATCACTTTTTCCTGTATCCTCCAACTCTACTGAAATTATTATAGTGTTAACTTTTAAAAGTTCGTAACATATCGTGTATGTAAATGATATGTTTTGTTAATGTGAGTTATTACATTTAAAGTTATTTTACAAAATTTTTGGGGATATTTCCAGATTGACCTGGTGCCTGTTTTAGAACAAAATGTACAGATAAATTTGGATTTCACAATAACATCTGTGCACACGTACTTGTTATTGCTAGTAGAGAAGTGTTGTAATCAAAGAAAATGTGGCTATGTGTGGATTCAACTATGATCAGAATTGCATTCTATTCAAGCAGCATGGAATGAGTATTTTTGTGCAGAATACCAAAATGGATATTTCATTTGGTGATATGAAGGACTAGTATGAGAGCCGGGACAGATATCCAGACTGTGGACAGGTATTTACTGGAACAATCCACGTGTCACCCTACTCCCCCTTATATATGTGAGGGGGTGAGTCAGACCAGTGGGGGTGGGGTGGAGGTGGAGGTGGATAGTGGCTAGGCCAGGTCACCAGTCATCTCTCATTCTAATCCCTGACACCACCCTGTGCTTGCTAGGCTTTAAGTAATGGCTTTGGTTGGATTTGTGTTTAGTTGGTTTTTACAGGGTTAATAAATTCTTGTCTCCTGATTTATGGTATAAAAAAGCTCACTGTTCCTTTCTTTTCATCCGCTAAAGTCACCTCATTAATATAAACTGACTTACTGCTTTTATAAGCTTATTTTGAACATATCCTCCCTCCCGGCATAAGTTTTCTATTTTGGATCTTAAATGATTATTTATCCTTCCATATTTTACATTTAAAATCGTGTGTAAAATAATTGTAATCAACAGATATTGATCGATCACTTGGCCTATTCCTTGTCATGTTGAAATATCAAAGAGGTGTGATTAAAAATATGTAAGACTCTTATGGTTTGAACGTGGAACAGGAGTTAACTTCTCTATATGTAATCTAATAAAATTGAATTACACTTAATAAATAATTAACTTTATTTCAAAATTTGAAGCTGCACTGAGATAGGAGGCGTGAAGTGAGTAATTATTATACAGTTGGTTAATATAACTAAAATTATTTTTATGGACTCACCTCTAAAAACTGTACATTGTGAAGGACATGTTTTTGTAATTATTATATTGTGCAAATGTAATATATTAATGTATATGTGAATAGATCGTAAATATTGTTTCTATTTTATAAAGAAACTTATCTCATGGCAAACAATCTGGAATTATCTATTCTCAAACAATTTTTAATGCATTTTACTTAATTACATATAAAACACACAAAACCAATACTAAAACACTTTTATTTTTGTGAGACCTTTCGCTAGCAAGGCTATCTTCGTCAGACACACCACAAAAGACTTTATACATCACATGAAATATACATAAAATCATACATATACCCGCATCAGTAAAGTATTTGATCATAAAATTGGTTATCACTATTGGGGCAATGTTGATGGTTTCTAATTTGTGCAAAAACTTGAAAAAAGGGGACCTGTAGTTAAACCACTTTCTTGTTTGTAAAATCTTGAATCATATCCATCATATTTTTAGTTTACTGTTATTGTTGTTAGTTGTATTATTTCATCAATCTCATTTTTGTTAAAGTGTTATTTTTTGTGAGACATTCGTTAAGGTGCAATGTTTCATTTACTGGAATTTTCGAGTACACGTTTTATATACCAAATGGTGCATTTTCAGGGATTTTAATATTCTTGATTGGATTGTTATTAATGTATATGAGTTGGAAATCTTGTGTGAATCAGTCAAATCTGTTATTTATAATTTTTATTGTATTTTGATTTGCATAAGTGAAATGTCAAAAGCTATAAACTTAAGCTATAAACAAAAGTCTATAAACTTGTCTTTTTAACTACTTTAATGGACAAACACCTTATTTTTTATACTCAATATGGATTTGGTATATTGGTGAATATTAAGGGAAGGAGGAGGAAATTTCAAGTACTTTTAAAAAAAAGTTTATTTTTACGGTTTGTTGATGAAATTTTTCCTGATCCATATAGAGACCAGAGTGAAATATTTCTGGCCAATGGAAGATTGGCCAACAATAATAAAGTCTACAGTATTTTTTATGTTGATGTATGTTTCTGAGCTGTGTCGTAGCCTGTAGCAAACATAGTTACAGAACCTGTGCTTCACGATGACAAACGTGAAGCAATCACTGGGAGAAGTTCCATTGTCGGATTTACATGAGACTTTACACTACATTAATCCATTACTCGCTCCACCTACTTCTGTATTCACTCCCTAAGTCTGCATAGTACACACTGTATTGTGATATGATTCTCATATATTATTTTCTCATGCACATTCACTTGTGACTAACTTGTAAATTGAGTTAGTTGTATAGTTAGTTTTCTGCACAATGTAGGAGTGCGCTCCACCATGTTTCACGTAATGGGCATCACTGAGGTTGCTTGTAAAGTTTCAAGACATTTTATTCTTGAGATATCTTTGCTGACAATCATACAGAAAATACAGTTCTAGGTCTCTGGGAATCCAAAGACAAATTGTGTTGGCCTACTGAGTGACAAGCTTCCATGACACACAGCCAAATCCCATGGTTGGGCAAGCACCATCATAGAACTTATTCTTGTCTAAGTAAAAATTAAGTTTCATGTACAAATTTAAAGTCTATAGACGAATGATGCCACATGGTACATTTACATTTTTGTTCAGTAAGTCTTCACACCAAGTGATGATGACTAAGTGGTGATCTGTTGGGGTTGTTAGGATACACGTATTACCATGTCACATGTTAAAAATCATATATCATTATACTCAGTTTATTTATTCTGTAATTTTTTGGTTGCCATCATAGTTTTCCATAAGAAAAATTTAAACTTTTTTGCTAATACTCAGCCAAATCATGGAGTGACTTTCCCCATGTATTAGTGATGTTGCTTATATAGAAATGAAAAACTTCATGTAAAGTTTCAAGTCAATAAGTCAGTTTGTTCTCAAGATATTGTGCCAACAGACAGACGTTAATACAAATCTTCCAGTCGAGTAATAGCCTTAGCTAACGCTCAGCCAGTAATCTAAAATTATTTTGTGAAAAATTTTTTGATCACCTTTGTGGAAATTTTGGTCTTAACTACTCAGCAAGTAACTCTATTGATAATACAGGGGAAGAGGAGCTAAGCAATTTAATGATAGGTGAAGCCTAGCCTAGTCGTTAGGCTTTCATCCTTTTATGTCGATTGTTTTTCTTATAATTGCATAGTATTAATTGAAAAAATGTAGATACAATTATTATTAATATTTACTGAGTATTGAAACGTCAGGCTTGATAAATAAATGCGAATTAATGTGTAACATATGTTATCAACCATTATTTCTGGATGAAATGGTTGTACAAATTTCAAGCCCTTTTTTGTTTATTTTTAATCTATCCTTATAGTATAGTATTTCATGAATTCATTTACTTCAATAAGCAGACGATACCACCATGACCTGTAAAAGACCAAGAATTAAGCTTGTATAGAGATCAGTGATAATGGAATTACAGTCTGAAAGATGTTTTAAGGTGAATGGTGGAATAGTAATTGCTTAGTTACATTTAGCTTAGTTATTTTTTAGACATGGATATTGATTCAGATCTACATTGGAAAACACATATACAACATCTACAGAAAAATATCAGCACTGTCATTTATTCTCTCTTTGTAGATCTAACAGAGAAAAGTATCCAGCTGATTGTTGTAACTTTGCCTCCTTAGTGATATACGGGCTTGAGGCATCTGGTAGATCAAGCAATGCTATTTCAATTTTTAGATTACTAACAAAAGCACTTGAATTCATTACCAAAGTCACACATTGAAAAGAAATATTTAAAACATACAAAATACAAATACTTTGTTGACAATTATATTTTAGCACTTTCATGCATGCTTAAACATAATTTAATCCTTTGACAGAGTATTTCCAACACACGATGATACATACCAGAATCCCTTGACGGAAGCACGATGGGAAGTTGTTGGGATTAGTGTATTCTTGTATATATGAATCAGACCTAAAACTACTGTTTTCTTTTTTTACCTTTGCTATAAAAAATAACCTCTTAAATTTTGTTATTTCATGTTTTTTAAGCATTTATTATTACATTATGACTACAATAATAACTTTTAAGAGTAAAAAAAAATCATAATAATGTCAAACCAAAACATAGCATATTAAATAAAGATTTATTAAAAATTGCTGCACACAGATCCACATTTACCTCAACATAAGGGTGGTTCTAAATTTTAAAATTAAAAAAACCTTTGCCTATTAAAAATATTGATCGTGAAAATATTTTTAGAACATGCTTTAAGAAATGGATGGATGAAACCTAATACAAGTTAAAAGAAAATTTGGAGTTTGGTACGGATGCTAGAATTTGATATTGAACTGTTTAAAGGTTTAAATTCTGTGTGTTATAATCGACCAGTCTTTATTTTGTTTGTGTTAGTTTCTGCTGCTATGGGTTTTGGTTATTGTTTTTTTAGTTTATAATGTACAACTTTGTTTTTTTTTTCTAATTTAACTATTCATTTATTTAAATTAAAAAATTTTCATTGATTAGTGTAGTTTTAACCTTTGTTTGCCCTTAAAATTCATTACATATTTCCATTGATTTTATTTTTTGTATCAGTTAAGCCCAATAAATTGAAATTAATTTCAATGATCTGGTAAATAGAACCGCCATTTTTCTAGTGTCATTGCAGTACTGTAATGGTTGTTAATTTACAGGAGAGAATTATTACCCGTCATGTAAAAATATTAAATTAATGGTTGTGTATATTGGGATTTCTATACATTTTCATTTTTATTCTACACTTTTTATCACCTTTATCCAATTTTGATAAAATCATAGTTTTTTCAGTCAATGTTAACATTTTTAAATATCTATTTGATAAAAAAGAAAGACAAACCACTAAGCTAGTTCATATTTAAATTAAGCTGAAATTAATATTCTGCATATTGAAACCAATAGTAAAGTGTAGTGTGGTTTGTATTGGAAGTGCCAGTCTGACCACACGAGCCCTTTAAGGTAACCACGGCAGGTAACCCAAGGGACAATAAGTGAGTACATTGCTGCCATGCATCACCTGACCTGTCCTGGCTCGCCACAACATGACACTTGCCGCATTGCTGCATGTCGTTGCGTGCTGTGGCTATGGCCAATGTTTGTAGGTTTATTTTAGAAAATTTAACCCAATGTTAGTAACCCAGTTATACTATAAGCATTTATAATATATCGTTGATATAAACTATACATGTAATTAAGATATACATTGGTTTTACTCTAGGTCTGGAAGTCAATAGTTTTTCCAAAATATATAGCATTATTTTTCTTAATTAAGTGAACGTTAACTAAATAAATATAAGCAAGTATATGGTAAATATATATATCCTTAAATGTTTTCAAATTCATTTTATGGTTTTGATTTAAGGGTATTATTTAAGATAAACATTTTAACTATTATAAATAATAAATAAATAGTTCTTTATTGCCACAAAGGTTTCACAATATAGCACAGCTATAAAACAAATGACATTGTCAAGTATAAGCTATACTACTCTTGTATGAGTAAATCCAAAAAACCAAACATACCATACAATAAAGCATGCAAACCAGCAATAAAACACATGCAATTACCTACTTAAAATATCAAAATAAAAACTAAAAAACAGTAACACAGTGCTTAAAATTAAAAAAACTCATTTAAAACCTCACTTATAATATGTTTGTTTAACTAATATTATAGTTTTTAATAACACTATAAAAATCAGATATATATATACACATACATACACGCGCAAGCGCTCGCATTTGTGTGTGTATTTCTTTACAATTACTTAAAAAAAATAAATGTTAATACTCGCTTTAAAACTCTGTAAATTCATATGACAAACGATTTTATTATTATATGAATTTTTATTTTATACATAAAACATAATGTTGTTATAAAATATTCTGTGCTTGTAATATAGTTTCTGAACAATTTCTCATTGGAAGGAGTTTCTTAGATGTTCAATACTTGCAACATTACAAGGACAAACGTCTGACAAGACAGACTGGTTGACCTACTTCTCCCTCATACCCTTCAAACACTTCGACCCTCATTTTGTCTTGTCTGTAAATATTTTGTGCTTTTAATATAGTTTTCTGAACAATTTCTCATTGGAAGGAGTTTCTTAGATGTTCAATACTTGCAACATTACAAGGACAAACGTCTGACAAGACAGACTGGTTGACCTACTTCTCCCTCATACCCTTCAATGAACACTTCTACCCTCGTTTTGTCTTGTCTGTAAATATTTTGTGCTTGTAATATAGTTTGTGAACAATTTCTCATTGGAAGGAGTTTCTTAGATGTTCAATACTTGCAACATTACAAGGACAAACGTCTGACAAGACAGACTGGTTGACCTACTTCTCCCTCATACCCTTCAATGAACATTTCTACCCTCAATTTTGTCTTGTATGTAAATATTTTGTGCTTGTAATATAGTTTCTGAACAATTTCTCATTGGAAGGAGTTTCTTAGATGTTCAATACTTGCAACATTACAAGGACAAACGTCTGACAAGACAGACTGGTTGACCTACTTCTCCCTCATACCCTTCAAACACTTCTACCCTCATTTTGTCTTGTCTGTAAATATTTTGTGCTTTTAATATATTTTCTGAACAATTTCTCATTGGAAGGAGTTTCTTAGATGTTCAATACTTGCAACATTACAAGGACAAACGTCTGACAAGACAGACTGGTTGACCTACTTCTCCCTCATACCCTTCAATGAACACTTCTACCCTCATCTTGTCTTGTCTGTAAATATTTTGTGCTTGTAATATAGTTTGTGAACAATTTCTCATTGGAAGGAGTTTCTTAGATGTTCAATACTTGCAACATTACAAGGACAAACGTCTGACAAGACAGACTGGTTGACCTACTTCTCCCTCATACCCTTCAATGAACACTTCTACCCTCATCTTGTCTTGTCTGTAAATATTTTGTGCTTGTAATATAGTTTCTGAACAATTTCTCATTGGAAGGAGTTTCTTAGATGTTCAATACTTGCAACATTACAAGGACAAACGTCTGACAAGACAGACTGGTTGACCTACTTCTCCCTCATACCCTTCAATGAACATTTCTACCCTCAATTTTGTCTTGTATGTAAATATTTTGTGCTTGTAATATAGTTTTCTGAACAATTTCTCATTGGAAGGAGTTTCTTAGATGTTCAATACTTGTAACATTACAAGGACAAACGTCTGACAAGACAGACTGGTTGACCTACTTCTCCCTCATACCCTTCAATGAACACTTCTACCCTCGTTTTGTCTTGTCTGTAAATATTTTGTGCTTGTAATATAGTTTGTGAACAATTTTCTCATTGGAAGGAGTTTCTTAGATGTTCAATACTTGCAACATTACAAGGACAAACGTCTGACAAGACAGACTGGTTGACCTACTTCTCCCTCATACCCTTCAATGAACATTTCTACCCTCAATTTTGTCTTGTATGTAAATATTTTGTGCTTGTAATATAGTTTCTGAACAATTTCTCATTGGAAGGAGTTTCTTAGATGTTCAATACTTGCAACATTACAAGGACAAACGTCTGACAAGACAGACTGGTTGACCTACTTCTCCCTCATAGTCTTCACTAAACACCTCTACCCTCATTTTGTCCTGTCTGTAAATATTTTGTGCTTTTAATACAGTTTCTGAACAATTTCTCATTGGAAGGAGTTTCTTAGATGTTCAATACTTGCAACATTACAAGGACAAACGTCTGACAAGACGGACTGGTTGACCTACTTCTCCCTCATACCCTTCAATGAACACTTCTACCCTCGTTTTGTCCTGTCTGTAAATATTTTGTGCTTTTAATACAGTTTCTGAACAATTTCTCATTGGAAGGAGTTTCTTAGATGTTCAATACTTGCAACATTACAAGGACAAACGTCTGACAAGACAGACTGGTTGACCTACTTCTCCCTCATACCCTTCAATGAACACTTCTACCCTCGTTTTGTCCTGTCTGTAAATATTTTGTGCTTGTAATATAGTTTCTGAACAATTTCTCATTGGAAGGAGTTTCTTAGATGTTCAATACTTGCAACATTACAAGGACAAACGGCTGACAAGACAGACGGGTTGACCTACTTCTCCTTCGTACTCTTCACTGAACACCTCTTCCCTCGTTATCGTCTGTAAATTAATGAATGCTTTCATTCTTGCTATTACCAATAATAATTATTATTCAATAACTTAAACATTGTTTTCCATTGATTTTTATAATTATTTGTCCAATATAATAGCCTTTAACTAATGTTAAGTGTATTTTAATATGCCTTCGTAAGCTATCAGTTGTTATAAACTACTGAAATATAATTTTGGGATGATAGTGTAAATTTTTAATGTATCAGATAAATTTTCAGTAAATATTTATTTATTTATCGTAAGGAATTTAGAAGTCGTTTTGTATATATTCTGTAAACAAAATGTATAGTTTTATCAACAAATGTCATCTGTCCATTCTAAATTTATACAATATATATCAAATGCTAATAAAAATTAGTTTTTATTAGTTTTAAAAATAATTATCTGTAATTCTTATCTTTCAACAGATGTTAAGAAGAGAATAAAATACCACCTCTGTAATATTTTTTTCACAATTTGATGTTTTGACTTGAATTTTTATAGGTTCTAAAACATATTCTTTTACCTGCAATTATTTTGGTGCTATAAACTCAATTATAGAAATTTGATTTAGCTCTATTATAAACTATGGCTTTTTTATGACTTTTTTCAAAGAATAAAAGTATTTTGAAGTAGAAACAATTTTATTTTAAACTGGAAATTGTATAATAACTGCCCAAAATACAATTTTATATCAAATCCTTCTCATGTCCAAAACCAGAAAAGTTGAAGCGTAGACAAAGTCAATAAAATATAAAAGATATTGCTAAGTAATAATAAATTATAGACTGTGTTACATTTAGGAGGCTAAGTGTCAGGCTGACTGAGGGGAGGAGAGAGTGACAGGAGTAAGATTGTGTGACCATCAAGATTACTTGGAGTAGTTAGTGTTAACAAGGTTGGATAGCTTCGTTTGGTACAAGTTGTTAGACTGTGTAACATTTAGGAGGCTAAGTGTCAGACTGACTGAGGAGAGGAGAGAGTGACAGGAGTAAGATTGTTTGACCATCAAGATTACTTTGAGTAGTTAGTGTTGAAAAGGCTGGATAGCTTCGTTTGGTACAAGTTGTTAGGCTGTGTAACATTTAGGAGGCTAAGTGTCAGACTGACTGAGGAGAGGAGAGAGTGACAGGAGTAAGATTGTTTGACCATCAAGATTACTTTGAGTAGTTAGTGTTAACAAGGTTGGATAGCTTCGTTTGGTACAAGTTGTTTGGCTGCGTTACATTTACGAGGGTAAGGGACTGATTTGTTAAATATCTTAACTTAGTACTATGAAGTATCAAAATTAATCTCATTTTATAAAGCTTTCTCTTCAGAATAGCTTTGTAGTAGAATGTAAAATGTTATATGTGCTATTGTAATGAGAGGTTGAGGAATCACAGACCTTGCAAACTTCTACATTGTTCTTTATAATCTAGAAGAAACAATAACAATGAAAGATGTATTTAGATGTTATAAAGGCTATATTTTTTTAATTAAGTGGAAGAGAGGACTATGAAGTTCTAACTTAGCCTTCTTGAATAAAGTGATATTTGATTTAATACTTACTGAATTTGTTGGTTGCAATGTTTACAACAGTTGTATAGAATATACAATTTTATCACAACATGAAATTGACTGACAATTAAAATTCTGTAGAAATGCCCAATAACTTCATCGCCAAGAATTGTATGTGTTATTTTGGAATTTTCTATTGTTCTCTCTTAGTTTCACTATATGAATACTAATTGTGCCCCCATACTTAATTTGTATGTTGTTTATGATCCAGTCTACCAGTAAGTCATGACAAACCACAATCCTGGGATTTTCTTCAGTCATCAGAGATGCAATCAGCTGTGATGGAAACTTTACCATTGTCTGCGGTTCAACAGGTCATAGAGCTTCCTCATGCAACTTTGTGTTGTTGAGTTATGTCATCAGTTATGTGCTTTAATCCATTGTAGGGTTTCTCTTAGTGTTTGTGGGTCAAGGAATTGAAAACTATTAAACATGTTTACTACCATCATGTTGAAACTTTTCAGGAATATAGAGCAGGTGGCGCACAAATGCAATAAATTAGTGACCCATATAAACACCATTGTCCTGTGTACCTCTTACGTCAATCACATAATGCTGGTTTGTTTCATTGGCTTGAATTGAATTTGTCTACAAAGATGTGTTGTGCACATTTGGGACACATATTCTTATGTTTGTTAGTGTCTTTGGGCAATGTCTTTGCTTTTTATGTCAGTTAAACTGAAGTAGACGTGCTTACATGCACTGCTCAGTAGAGAATTATTTACACAGTTAAATTTAATTTCAGGTAATTAAGAAAGAAGAAGCCTATAAAATGGATAATTTTGGAATTAACGGTGTTAAAATGTAATATTTAACAATTTTATTTTCATACCTTTGACAGTTGTAATGTGAATTGTGAGACTATAGAACAGTCAAAAGCATGGGTAACAAAGCATCGCCACCAATCCAACAAGAGCTTCAGCAGAAAAGTTCAACATCATTTTGGGATTTATAAGGAACAATATGATGGTATGACTCTATGCGGATATCCACATTACAACACTGAAAACCCCACAATAGGCAATTCAAAATGAATGTTGTAGTCTGATTTGTAGTGTTATTTTTGTGGATGACAATGCACATTTCAACACTGCAGATTTCCATTTCAACACAATGACTTCTATCTCTTCATCCATATGAAGAAATGGCTTGGCTCCCAGCGATTTGAGGATAACATGGAGCTTAAAGATGTGGTGAATGGATGGTTCAAAATACGGGGAAGAGACATTTTTATATGAAAAATTTCTAAGTTAATGAATGGATATGATAAGTGCTCGAATATTAATGGAAACTGGAAAAGTATGGGAACGTCTTAGTTTTGGGATGTATTTAAAATGTTTTATTTACCTTTTTGTTTTATTACAAAACAGAACGGAGATTATTTTTTGAAAGGCTCTCTTATGTTGGTATTATAAATTAATGAATACTATAAATACACTTTTCTCCCTGTCCTGTTTAGGACAAACTGATATGTTTCAGAGGAAGACATTACTCTGAATTAGTTAAAATTACCATGTACATGTCAAGTGTTCAAAGTTACTTAGTTTTATTGTTAAGATTTCAAAGTTATCTGTGTTGCCAAAACTTGACAGCTAATAAATGTTGCTAAGTTTGCTATCTGAACGACTTATTCAAAATTACATATAAAACAGTAAAGTGCTTCAGTTGTCTTCGCCTATTGGGCTATTAATTAATAATAATGGCTAAGGAGCAAACATTAAATTTTAACCATGCTAATATTAAGACTACACTTGATTTATTCACTCCGAATCTACTTAGAATGTCAGGAGTGTGTAATTTGCAATTATTTCACTAATTATTTTTTTACTACATTAATGTTAATGTTCATGTTACACTTATTAATTTTGGAGAGGATTTAGCTTTATTAAAACATGCACTTAAGGAAAGGAATGCATAAATGAATTTTGAAATGTTTAATTTTACGTTTGACTTATGTCTCAGTATAGATGTGGGTATAGGTATGAATGAGTCCCAACAGGGGGATCAATACTTGATATTAATCTATAGCTGCAGTCCACTTCAATCTCAAGTTAAATAAATGGCATTAAGTAAGATAAGAACTGGCATTCCTCTCTGATGAATTGGGTTAACCTTTGGTGGAGGGGTGGGTAGGGGGAGGGTCGTTTATCATGAAAAGTTAGCAAACTGCCTGGTACTTGACAAATATTCAGGCACTTTGTATGAATTATTCAGACAGTAGTGTTAAATCTTTCATCTGCCCTTGTTATTGAGTAATGAAATTACTTTTAAAAGATTACTTTTTTATATTGTAGGAATGTGATTGATATTATAGACAAGATTGTATTTACGAGTATTAGCACAAAGATTATTAAATTCTCGTTCCAAAGAACTTCACTGGAAAATTCTCATCTTGGTCTTTAAAGTTGCATTACAGCAAACAAGTATTAATTGAATGAGCCTATTAAATGTAATCAATTGTTCTGTGTAAACATTGTTTTATGGCAGCACAACCACTTGTGTAATTAATTTAACCACTGTTTTCAGTTTGTTTACACTTTAGTGTGAAAGCATAGAGTAAGCTTGATAGTAACAACACTTATTTTAACCTTTTCTGTAACAGCTGTTATGCAGAGAGTAAGAAAATATACAGATAAGAAAATTCAAAATTTTAGTAAATACAGTATATATACTTTTAAACTGTACATTTTAAGCAAATTTAAGCTATGTTTGTACTGTAATGCAGTTATCAAAGACAAAGTTAGATAACTTTTAACTCTACGTTTAGACTTTTACCTATCCTACTTGTCTTTTGACAGAAGTAGGCTTCTCAGACCTGTGCATATATATATATATATATTCTTGGTTGGAAAACAAGGCACAATCAACTGGAACAGAAATACTAAGGCCGGAGTAAGTTACAATGGTCATATACATACACTTTTTGACCGATTTTCTTGATTGTGTCAACAAGCCAAACTTAATATTGGCGTTGAAAATATCATTCACTCGAACGAGAAGTGCTCATACATATGCAAATTCTATGAAATTGCATGTGTTGCTGTGGGTAACTGCTAGCATAATTATAGAATAATAATCAAAAATGCTGTATGAAGAAAGTATGGGTGATCATTTTGTAATTAGTGGCTTTCATGTCTATTTTAACAAGTGAGATTCATAGAACACATCATTACTACAGCATACATGTATGCAATAAGTATACTAATTGGTGGTATAAAAATAAATGTTTAAATTAGATTAGACTCGCTTAATCAATATTAAGTGCTACTCACTTGGAGAGATGCATTAAAGCAATAATGAGGCTGAGAGCAGCAGTTAAAGAAACAACTGAAATCGTTACGGATTTGGCCGAGAGCCGAATTGTTGGTCCACAACTGCTATATTTCATCTACTCAAACCTCTGTTAAGCAACGTATTGTGAGCATTTGTTTTCTTAAGTATCAAAAGTTGTGGCTGACTTACTTTCTTCCGACTAGAAATGGATTTTGTCCAGCAATTTCCGGAGTATTGTTTCTATTGCTTTACTTATGTTGTCTGTACACATTGGGTTTTATTGAAATGTTATCCTTGAAACATCAGTGATTTATAAAATTCAAGTTCTTCACATTGTTGAAGCAAAGCACTATATTTTTAAAACAATTCTAACTTATGACAGAAAAATATGTAAATAATGTAAGTGGTACAAACGTGTTGTAATAATGTGTTAATTGTGTTCTATGGACATATTTTGTTCTATACATCAGAAGTGGGCAAACTCAATCATGATCAATTGATACAAGCAGGGTAGAGAAACATAGACCATGCAACTATGATGTACACAACTGGCTGTTTAATAAAGAATTCACTTTCTTCCAACACTGAACACAGTGTGCTAGGAGTTTATTTGTACTTTAGGTTGCTACGTTTTATCAAAGCGCATTTCTCATTTTCTCTATTTCCATTTTTAAGATGACTCATTGGTTGAGGACCCATCTAGTAGACATGTCATCATTGCTTCTTCTCTCTGTACTATTACTTCTTGGAATTCTTTAGTTTTTGTGATTATGTTACCCACGATGCTCTGGCAGTATCTCAGAAGTATTTTGTCAAAAACCTCTGTGTAGTGCTATAGAGGCTTAAAAAAATTTTAACATCTCATACATGAGAATATGCACAAAAATAATTTATATAACAAAATATTTACTTTTTTACGGAGCATACCTGTACATTTTGTCTTTAAATTAATTTCAAAATGAATATACTTGTATACATTAATTGCAGTTTAGTTGATGAAGAGCGGTAGTAATTCACTTTCTAATTCATTTTTAGTTGACTTTACAAAGCTAAATATCAAAATTTTAGTTTCTTTTTTCTACCTTTTATGCTATCCTACTTGAGATGTCTTCAGTGATAGGTCTACAATGGTGATCTTCTTAAAATTTGAGATAAATATTCCTAAAAAACATTTATCGCCAACACCATTCACCACCTTTAAACCAGTGCAAAATGTTTCTCCTTAGCTGTTACTACATTATCATGTTCCAAGAAAACACACAATCCTTTGTAATATTATAACAATTTTTGTTTGGGCATTCATTATAACTATATTATTTTTTAGTGAAACGTGAAAACACAGGGTTAAACCAAATTTAACAGCCCTTACTGTTACAAGCTTGTTGTTTGTTTTGTTTTATGATTAGAACCAAGTCTATAAAACATGAAGATATTTTGAACACAGACTACAGTAGTATCAATTTGATTTCTCTTAAACACTTAATAATGGGCAAATTCATTAAAGTACACTTTATGAAAACAAACCAAATATAAACTGTGGAATGTTAGAACAAATGTTTATTGTCTGTTAAGGTCAAATTGTAATAATTTTAAATTTGTTGAGTAAAGGTGAAATGAGATGGATTTGTTTGAGCGTGAGCCGAGTGGAATGGCAACTATTGAGTGGTAGTTCCCGTAGCTGACGCCGGTGGTAAAGACCCTTTGAAAGGACTTTAATTATTCAGACTTCTCTTTCTCAACCAGTGGAGAATTATTAAAGAAGGGGCTGCTTCTGAGGTTATTGGATTTAATGAAAATAATTAATTTTTAATCCAAGGGTATTGTGAATGCTGTATTCCTAATATTTTGTTTTTATGAGCTGTATGAAATTTCAGATGTATTAAACTATTTAGAATTATAGCCTAATATATTAAACAAAATTGAAAACAACATAGCACATAAAGGAGTCTACATGTGTAGTGTGATCATCCGGGTCTAGTTATTCCTAGATAAACAGAAAATTAAAGTTTATGTGGATACAAAGTTCACCTTGTAACTTCCAAATGTTAATTTGTATGTTCCTGAAAGTCATTTTATAGTACGATTGAACTGTTTTCCTGACAGCCCATTTTCATTAAGTTCTTTCCAAAAGAGTTGAAGCAATTTTGAACCCCTTCGCAAGGTTCATATTTTAGCCTAACTTAGACAAATTTTCTCATAAATTTAAGGGTACTTTTATTGTTGTTTTGTTCATTACAATTGCATTCTAAATATATACACACCATTAGTATAGATATATTAACCGAATTGTAATGAAAGAATAGATTTTTTTAAATTTTACATTTGTATTAACTACTTTTGTACATGGACTAGTTGGGAAAATACTAAGTAGTGATAAATATTTATACAATAGGTTTCATAAAGATGAATGTTACAATATATTGTTCTCTGTAAGCAATATTTGAAGATTTCATGTCCTAGTTTTATTAAAAAATAATTTTATGACAGTTTTAATTTAAATTTAAATTTATGATAGTTTTGTAACTCATGAATTAGAGATTAGCATCGGGACAATAGCAACACTAATTGTGTTGTATAGCATCATTACTCTAATGAGATTCAAAGATTGGCGACATAGTTTGTATTCCAGCTTGTACAATTAAAAATATATTTGCAGCTTAGCTGACATACTTTTATTACCCATATGTGCAAAAATAACAATAAAGTCATTACAGGCAAACAAACAATATTTTATGTATTGACCCATCCTGAAATTAACTGTTATTCCAGCTTTGAATATTGGTTACAGATTTTTCTGTAATGTATTTAATTTATTAGAACAGCATTACTGATCGCGAGAGAAAAGAAGAGACCTGGATTCTGGCCTATCTTAAATTTGCAGGCGCTACTAGTAGTATGTTGCCGCGCCTTGTTTCGTAATTCCATTATTGTTTCACTGTTCCATTGCTATGATAAACAATTCGCAGGGTTGGCTGTGGGGCGAAGCGCCTGAAATTACTGCACGGCAACACACTAGTACACAGCTGTGCGCCGGCACGAGCCAGGTCTCTTCTTTTCTCTCGCCAACAGTACTTTAATTGTTTTTTCCAATTTAAGTCATCTGTGTGATGGAAAAGTTTTTATATTTATCTATACAATTAAAAATTTTTCTAGTTATTGCATTTCTTTCCATATTGAAGACCTTATTATATTTACTTTATTATTTTAGAAATTTGGTTATATTTTTTAAGATCTTAGTAAGTTTATTTACTTTGATGTAGTGTTTATTACATTTCTTTTTAATTGTATTCCATTTCTCTAAAACAGTAAATTTTCAAAGGATTTAATTTTTCTATGCATTTAATATTCTGTGTTTATATTATTTATTGTGTACTAATTTGGTATGACGACTGTAACATGACTTAGTCAGTGATTTGTAAAATCCTTTACAGCCATAAAATATTATTATTATTATTCATTAGAGCTATTGAAACTATGACTTTTAGCACTAAGGTCAGTATTTTAACTACATCAAGTCCTGGATGTGCCTTTTTACTAAGTACCAATAAAAAAATTAAAAATAATGTGGTCACTCACACTCTATAATTATATATGCATGATGTTAAAATATCCATTACGTAGTTTTTCTTGTAGATGCAAAATATGCAATAAAATAATTTTCTGAACAAATAGCTAAGGCAGATGTTTTACCAATGATAATAGACTGTTTTCATGAATACAATAATCTATTTGAATATGTATTGTGCTTTTTAAATTCCTTTTAAAACTTGAGTTGTTTAGGGAGGGTTCCTGTGAATAATGAATAACAACTATTGATAGTAATCACAAATAAAACGATTCTGATGTTAATGTACTGCTATTTTACTGATGGATGAGTGATAGTGGAGTTAGCTGAAAGTAGTAAAAACTGGATATGTAAAAAAACAGCTTTGGTGTTAAAAATATTTTTGGGAATAAGTGAGTAAAAATTGTGGCTTCTGTGCCAAAATGTCCATGAGTGCACAGTTTTTCAAGAAATAGCCATGACCAACCTCAATTTGAAATGCTGGTGTGATGAATGAATATCCAGATATAGTTTTTCATTTTTGTAAGTTCTGCTATTCTTTTAAAGTAATTTTTTGCACCAAACATCATGTTTTCAGTTAAAAACTAAAATTTTCTAAGGAATTTACTCTCTTAGTGCCTTAGTATTCTTTAGTTGATGTTCTTCACCTTTACTAACACAACACCCTATTCTATGATCAGAGTCAGGCACAAAAGTGGGTTTAAGACGGTACCCTGCTCTAAAGCATTACCTCTATAAAAATTGTTGAATTGGATTTATTTTTAAAACAATTGATTTACACTATTTTAATCCTAAGAGTAATAATAGTTTGTATATTGACAAAATACAATAATTTATCTAGCTTAAATTTTAATAACTAATGGACTGAAGAATCATCACTACCCTATTTGGTTGCGAGGGTGGTGGCTGAGAGTTAAGGTGCTGTAGAAAGGCGACAGTGTCACGTATACATAATTAAACAGTTACTTGCTACTCTGCTCTCTCACCCCCTGGCTCCTGGACTTGGGTTTTATTTAATTTAATTTTGTTAGTTTTCTCTTTTTTTTTTTTAAACATACAAATTAATGTTATATCGTGTACTTGTAGTTAAATTATTATTTAATCTACGTACTTTCCATGTTTTAATCAATACATCAAGTAATGCTAATTTCTTAGGTTTTTGTGGCCTTTGAAAGTTTTATTTTAATATCTCCTGACTAAAGAATGCTCATCACCAGTAATGCTGAAATATTTTTAGAATTTAACACGTTTCACGTTGTGAACTCAAAGTCTTAGTTAACTACACTACTTGTTATTCGATTCGGTTTTAGCTAACTTCAGGTAAAGGCACATGTTTGAGCTAAGCAATGAAAATACCTTTTTTAATACTACTGACAAACATTTTAAATGTTGCAATAAGTATTTGTAAAGTTGTAATGTACAAAGTGTATAATAAATACAAGCTTGGAAAAGTGAATTATTATTTCGTGGATGTTGCCTATCGCAGTAATGTGTTTCACATGAATGAACGGGAATTAAATATGAATGAATGATTTCCATATTAAAGTAAGAGAAATTTCCAGACTGGATTTATAATATTTGAGCTGGAAATGGAGAATCATCCTGCTTTACAAATACAGCACCCGTGCGAGCAGTGAACAAGTGGAATGAAGTTGTTTGTTGCCTTTCAAATGTTTTGCTTTGTGGAGTATTCTGAATTTCAAGTCATACACCTTTAATTGCTGAACCGTGTGTTAATACGAGGTTAAAAATTAATAGTTTTGAAAACTCTAATTAAACAAGTGACCATTTTAGATGAAATTTTTAACACGATCGTCTGTGTTTCCTGTACAAGTATATGTAGTCTTTTGTTATAAATATAATTTAGTTTGAAAGTACATAATTTTATCTCTTTCAGTGCAGAATTTTGTGCTCCGCTACCTCTTTGAGATCACCTACATATAAATGTAGTAATACATGTATCCAATTATGCTCACCAATGATACACCTACAAATATATCTAGGAATATGTGTATACAGTTACGCTTACCAATGATACTGAATAACATCCACCTTTTTCACTTATCAAGTATTACTTGAAACTAAAATAATAAATTAATAAATGCTTCAAAGAAAGTAAAAATGTGTTTTATACAAAATATTGTAACTTTACATGTCTTAGTTTTTAGACATACTGTACATGCCCAGTATTGTAATTAATATCAAAGTCTTCTGGTTCAGGCCGCGTTGAATAATTCCTACACAATTAACTTCTTGAAATATTTCTACCTTGCTTTCAAGAGCTTTCTTCAGTCAACAGATGGTCTTTGTTCAACATCTGTTAACTTAAGATGGCTCTCCACAATGAAGCCAAAATGTTTCAAGAAGTTAGTTTTATAAGCAATGTTTTGATGTGGTGTCAACAACCACAACACCGCCTTTGATATTAACTTTACAACTTTAACTTAATTAGTTTAAATTGATTGAAACAAATATTTTAAGATTCAAGATGACACTTTTGAAATAAGTAATTTGTTTGATGATTTGTTAAAATTAAATAAATGGTAAATCTGAAGTCTATGCAGATAGATGGCTGGCATATAAAGGCATCTACTCAGGAAATTGCAATCTATCCGGTTGCTGTCCACCTGCTCCCCTTGTTCTTGCTGGCGGTTTGACATTTATGAGGATATGTATGCACAAATTCCCCTGCTATATCTGAATAACTTTGTCTCGAGACATTATGGGAAGCTGTAGTTTGCTAGTGAGAAATTTACTGGCATAGTTTATAATAAAATCACTTAGTAAAAATTCTTTTATTTTTATGTTCATCAGTAGTACAATAAATAGTGTAGAAGTTCTTAAATGTATACTTAATTTACTACCTAACTTTATCGTATTCATGTATCTAAAATTCATCCGGACAATGAATAATAAGGTCAATGAATACATGGATTTTTTGCCGTTGTTTCACCATATATGTTGATACTGTATGAGATTATGCAAGAAATAAATTCTTTTTGGAACTGGAAAATGGTTAAAAAATATATATTACTCTTAGTTCATGATTTGACTTCAAATGTAATAGATGCTTTTAATTTACATAATTTGGCTGTTATTGCTTGTATAAAAATTTTGTCAAAACCAAATGAACTTTTTTTTATAAGAATCACTTGTTTTATGAGATCTGGTTTCTTTAATTATCAATTCCATATGTTCAATTTGTGACAGTAATGGTGGTCCGTGTTCCATCTTATGGTGGAAGACTTTCAAATAATTGTTAAATTATTGTGATTTTAATTGAATAAACATTTATTTTTAAGTTTGTTTTTCTACACTTAGATGAGTTTAAGGTAGAGGAGAAATACTTACACAAGATTGAATTTGATCTCAATTTTACTATCTTATCTCTTGGTATTTTATAACCAAGAAAGGGTTTAAGAGGAAAATCTCAAGTGTGTATAGGTGTCAGTCCGTAAACTACTTAAGGAACTTGTGTTAACTACCTGGTAAGAGTTGCTGTGTTGAGATGGATAGGAGAGTGTTGAGTGTGTTCATGGTTGGGAGTTGTGTGAAATCTGTATTGCACCAATAAAAATATACATCCTTTTCAGCTAAATCTGTGTGTGTTAGTAAATTAATAAAATGTCTTCCCTTCTACAGACAATATTCATGAAAAATTTTGTGATTTGTTGAAATTTATATAAACCGGAAATGAAATGTTTAATCAAAAATGTCTTTAGATTTTAACATAGAAACAATTCACTTATAAAATAATTTATTTCGGAAGTTAATGAAGAACATTTTGTTACATGAGTGTTGTGTAACATATTGTTTAGGCAAAGAATCTTTTGAGTGATTACTATACCAACTATAAAACTCTAGTTTTAATGAAATCGTCTTTAATGAAACACTTGGTGAATCTTATTAACTTTCAATAATTTATTTTATTGAATTACTAGCAGATACCTGTGACTTTTTGCATGCAATTTCATTTTGAAATACAGGGACACAATGAGCATATTCTTTTTAAATGTATTCCAAACAATACTGATAGTCACTGAAAGATATTCCAACCTCTGGAACCTCTTTATTTTAAGATTTAAGATTAAATTGGGGCTCTGAAATTGTAGAGTGAAACAATTTTTATTTGTGCATAAGAAATACACAAATTTCTTTGCAACAATCCATAATATTAGAATGAGTAGCTGCAACAACGTTAGTAACATTTGAAATGTTTAAGGCTAATGTGAAGAAAACTTAAGCCTATAGAGAGATCTAAAGTTAAAGTCCGTAGCTTTTCAGTTTACACATTGAAATATAAATAAATTTTACTGTAGTTGATTAAAATCCCAGTAAAAACAAACCCAAACAAGGAAAAGGTTTTCACATGTAACTTGACATTTGTAAAGTGTAAACTGACTTTGACATATTATGAATAACAACAAACATTTTACTATCACCTGTTTAAATGTGTATACATTTATTATACTTATTATTCTTGACTTTGACAGGTGATTACAAACACATTTAATGTCTACTGTCTAAGCCAAGACAATAAATACAATGAATAATGGAATGTTAATCAATGGATTTTGTAAATAGGATTAGACGTATATGTTAACTGGAAATCCTAAGAATGTTCATGTAAAATTTAAGTACAATCAGTCTAGTAGTTTTTACTTGATTAAGTAACACACACGAAACAGACACCACTAGATTTTTATATAATAAGATAGATGTGATTGCCCACAGTTACATAATGTAGTCTATTATTTCAAATTCACAGTTCAGATTATGGAAATATAACAGTGTTTAGTAAAAGAAGTACTTACATTATTATTCTGATATTATAATTTCTAAACTTTATATTATAACTTCTAAACTGTAATTTCATAAGGAAGAAAAGTAGTACAGTCATTCAATAATGAATTGGATCTAGGGGATATTTAGGGTTTGTTGAGTTGGCACAATGGCACAAAGCAGTAAGCCTGATATCAGTTGGCAAACTCCCAAACTGTCTTCTCATGGGGTGGTAAGCCTGCTTTACCCACATGAGCCATTTCTTTGCCCTAAATGTTTTCTTTATAAAGAAATATTTTAAGATATGATACATTATTCATCAGTGTAAAGTACTTTGTTTCATTTAACATATTTATATAAAACTTACATAATTCCATGACACAGGTGCAGTGTCAAGGTACAAATTAAAATAAACTGTTGTAAAAAACATTTAATGATCCGTTGTTTGGTAATGCCCATGCACATGCATGCGTGTGTGTGTGTGTGTGTGTGTGTGTGTGTGTGTGTGTGTGTGTACGTGTTTTTGAAAGATCTCAAAAAACTCACTCAATAATTATTAGGAATTTATTAGTTCAAATGGAATGATATATTTAGATGAAAATGATAATTATTTACCAATGGATATTATAAAAATTGTTGTTAGTGTATGTGATTCAGTGTGTCGAAAAACATCATAAATCAACTCAAGGCAGTGAAATACCTTTTAGGTTATAATGGAAAGAGGGTTGAACAGCTGACCCTTGGCATAATGAGGGTAATTTAATTCATGACTTGACACTGTCAAAGCTTCCCTCAGTTGTCACTTCCCATTTAGTTAAATTAAACATTTTACACCATTACTGACAGGCCATTACTAACCATAGTGTTGTGTTGCAGGTATGATTGGAGAAAACTTATTCTGTAAGTAGGTACATTATAAGTGTATACTTAATAATTCAGCCAAATGGTAAAGTATGAGTTGTGTGTTGTTTTACAGTAAATTTTTCTTGACATAATTCATTCATTGTTATGGGTTTTGGACATTTCAGTTCGCAGAGTGTAGGACTTATGGTTTTATGCTCATGATACGCATCTTGCAAAAGAACTAGTTGTTGTACGCAGCTTCATACACTTCAGTGTAGTATAGCGAGTACGTCACAGATAACTATTATTTAACTCAAGAACTGACAATCATAATTCTGCGTTGAGAGGTCCCACTTGGGTGTTTTTTCTGCTATGTTATAGAAATAAAATTACAAATTCCAAAATAAAAGTGTTATATTAAATATCAGTTTATTTACCTTTAGAAGTAGAAATATGTAGCACAAAAACAAAATAAAATCATTTGGAAAATTTCATATATCTAGTATGAGATAATAATACATGAAAGAGTCATGAAGGCTGGAAACATCTTTTGGAAAACAATATGTTGATAACAAATTTAAAGTAGCGTAACAATAAATTTTTGTAAAAATAGGAAAAGGTAAAATTAACTTATGTTTCAGAAGTTGTTTAACACACTGCCACTGTTTTTTTCTCACACACTGTCATGTACTTTTGTGTATTTACTGTTCCCTTGTCACACATCTGTTTGATTGTTGCATTAGTTTTGTATTCAACTAGTGGTTCATGCTGCACAAACAATTTTACAACCACTCATCCCTTTGCAAACTCCAATGTACTTTTCTGAATATCTCCAGTCAGTTGAAACGTATTAATGTCCTACCACTGGCAGTGAGCTTGGGAAGAAAACCGCTACTCACCAACTATTGATTGGCGGCTTGGGCTTCACTGTAGCTCACCAATCCCTTCCCAGCACTCGTAATGCCACAACACTTAATTGTCCATGCTGCAGGATATTCAAAACCACCATCCTCATTTACCAACTCTCCGTATTTGTGGTACCGGATGCATGAACCGTAAAATGAGTCTCCGTAATCTCATTAGAAAACAGTGTAGGTGATTGTAGTATTAGTATTGAAATTCAGATTGGGACATTACAGTTCAGAGAGAATTGAAGGGTACCAGACTTTAAGTTTGTATGGCTGTACCTTTCCCTTGCAAGTAGTAAGTTAGCACAGGTAGAGAGAGAAGAAGGAAGCTGAAGGTCAGCTGTGTTATTATGGAGTAGAATGAAGGTGGTTATCTTGCTCATGCAACTGTTAGGGTGGAGAGAATACAGTAGCAGGTATTAACTTTGTATGGCCGTACCCTCTTCCTTGGAAGTAGCAAGTTAGCACAGGTAGAGAGAGAAGAAGGAAGCTGAAGGTCAGCTGTGTTATTATGGAGTAGAATGAAGGTGGTTATCATGCTCATGCAACTGTTAGGGTGGAGAGAATACAGTAGCAGGTATTAACTTTGTATGGCCGTACTCTGTCCTTGGTAGTAGCAAGTTAGCACAGGTAGAGAGAGAAGAAGGAAGCTGAAGGTCAGCTGTGTTATTATGGAGTAGAATGAAGGTGGTTATCTTGCTCATGCAACTGTTAGGGTGGAGAGAATACAGTAGCAGGTATTAACTTTGTATGGCCTTACTCTGTCCTTGGTAGTAGCAAGTTATCACAGGTAGAGAGAGAAGAAGGAAGCTGAAGGTCAACTGTGTTATTATGGAGTAGAATGAAGGTGGTTATCACACTCATGCAACTGTTAGGGTGGAGAGAATACAGTAGCAGGTATTAACTTTGTATGGCTGTACCCTTTCCTTGGAAGTAGCAAGTTAGCACAGGTTGAGAGAGAAGAAGGAAGCTGAAGGTCAGCTGTGTTATTATGGAGTAGAATGAAGGTGGTTATCATGCTCATGCAACTGTTAGGGTGGAGAGAATACAGTAGCAGGTATTAACTTTGTATGGCCTTACTCTGTCCTTGGTAGTAGCAAGTTATCACAGGTAGAGAGAGAAGATGGAAGCTGAAGGTCAGCTGTGTTATTATGGAGTAGAATGAAGGTGGTTATCATGCTCATGCAACTGTTAGGGTGGATAGAATACAGTAGCAGGTATTAACTTTGTATGGCCTTACTCTGTGCTTGGTAGTAGCAAGTTATCACAGGTAGAGAGAGAAGAAGGAAGTTGAAGGTCAGCTGTGTTATTATGGAGTAGAATGAAGGTGGTTATCATACTCATGTAACTGTTAGGGTGGAGAGAATACAGTAGCAGGTATTAACTGTGTATGGCCTTACTCTGTCCTTGGTAGTAGCAAGTTATCATAGGTAGAGAGAGAAGGAAGCTGAAGGTCAGCTGTGTTATTATGGAGTAGAATGAAGGTGGTTATCATGCTCATGCAACTGTTAGGGTGGAGAGAATACAGTAGCAGGTATTAACTTTGTATGGCTGTACCCTTTCCTTGCAAGTAGCAAGTTAGCACAGGTAGAGAGAGAAGAAGGAAGCTGAAGGTCAGCTGTGTTATTATGGAGTAGAATGAAGGTGGTTATCATGCTCATGCAACTGTTAGGGTGGAGAGAATACAGTAGCAGGTATTAACTTTGTATGGCCGTACTGTGTCCTTGGTAGTAGCAAGTTATCACAGGTAGAGAGAGAAGAAGGAAGTTGAAGGTCAGCTGTGTTATTATGGAGTAGAATGAAGGTGGTTATCATGCTCATGCAACTGTTAGGGTGGAGGGAATACAGTAGCAGGCATTAACTGTGTATGGCATTACTCTGTCCTTGGTGGTAGCAAGTTATCACAGGTAGAGAGAGAGAGAAGGGAGCTGAAGGTCAGCTGTGTTATTATGAAGTAGAATGAAGGTGGTTATCATGCTCATGCAACTGTTAGGGTGGAGAGAATACAGTAGCAGGTATTAACTTTGTATGGCCTTACTGTGTCCTTGGTAGTAGCAAGTTATCACAGGTAGAGAGAGAAGAAGGAAGTTGAAGGTCAGCTGTGTTATTATGGAGTAGAATGAAGGTGGTTATCATGCTCATGCAACTGTTAGGGTGGAGGGAATACAGTAGCAGGCATTAACTGTGTATGGCCTTACTCTGTCATTGGTAGTAGCAAGTTATCACAGGTAGAGAGAGAAGAAGGAAGCTGAAGGTCAGCTGTGTTATTATGGAGTAGAATGAAGGTGGTTATCATGCTCATGCAACTGTTAGGGTGGAGAGAATACAGTAGCAGGTATTAACTTTGTATGGCCTTACTCTGTCCTTGGTAGTAGCAAGTTATCACAGGTAGAGAGAGAAGAAGGAAGCTGAAGGTCAACTGTGTTATTATGGAGTAGAATGAAGGTGGTTATCACACTCATGCAACTGTTAGGGTGGAGAGAATACAGTAGCAGGTATTAACTTTGTATGGCCGTACCCTTTTGCCCTCCAGCCGACTCCATTCAATTTATATTTTAACACCCCACCAATCTCACTTTAATAATCATTGTTTCAGTGAGAGTAAATAAACTTTTGTTCTGTAATATAACTGATACTTTTAAAAGTTTCATACGTATGTCAGAAAAATATATTAATTACTAATTCAGAAGGAAAAATATACCATTAATAAACTTTTTGTTTTAGTTTTTGTTAACTTCTTAAGTTCCAGTTTATGGTTCAAAATACAACAACATTTATAGTATTAATTAAAAAAAATACTCCTATCTTGAACATGAGACACCTTCCATAGTTCTACACCTAAAAATAACAGTGTAAATGTGCGTACAAAATTTGATTTTTGGGGTATAATTAATTATCAAGATGACCGACCACTGTTATATAAAAAATATGGCTTCGTAAAATTTTTTTACCCAATAAACAAATTTTTAAATTGGAGCACATGGAATTTTTAAATTGGAGCACATGTAGTATTTATAACAAACTTGACTATCTTACAAAATTATTTGATAAGTAATGATTTGATTATGCCTGTATTGTTTTCTCAATATGTAAATAAAGAGTAATTACTTTAATTAAAATTTAATAGTACAACCGACTTTTAAGAACCCAAGTCCTTCTTAAAATGTTTTCGTCAGTGAGGAAACTCTTGATAGAAGGTTCGTAGAGTATTAAAAACTGGATAAATAGATTTCTGTTAGTCATAGGAAGAAGTCTATTGATTTTGGATTAAAGGTCAAAGTGCAGTCTGTCAGTATGTCTGTTCCCTTTTGCGATAACCCTTTTGTTACGTCCTGCTCAGTCCTTTGATACTTGTTTTTATATTGTATTTAATTTACAATTCAGTACCATCACTACTGGTTTGTTTTTCTTGAATAATTATGATTCATTAGATGAATTGAATACTTAAAATCAAGTCGATTTTAAGTTAAGAGATCAAGAAGTAAATTAATAAATTTTTACATGTAATTTATACTACATTTTTTTTAAACGTGTGACAATATTTTTTATCTTTGTACTAAATAGTGCTTTATAAAGTGATGGCATTGTTTTCAGTCAGATATATCAATAATTGTCTGGTGAATAGGATAGAATATTGGACCAACTAACTGTTTAATTGATATCGTAAAATAAAAATTTATTTCTGAGTTTAAAATACTTGCAAGAAAATCCATACAACTAATGATGTAATATTGTCTAATTGAATCCAGATAGGTAGTATATTTGGGCTAAATGAATTATACTGTAAGTGCAAGAATTGAATTGAAAGGCAACTTTATACAGTTTATATATGTTATTTAATATGTAAAAAAGCTATCCTATATCAGTTACTCGATTGATGTATCCATTTCTCAGTAGCCACTAATAAAAAGGCTTTAGTAATAAAGTTGACGATTCTTGATATTTCCACACTTGACAGTCAGATTCGTTAATAAGTCCGACACCATATGTGTCTCCTTACAATGTGTAAAAGGTGAATCTTGTAGGGTTTTGTTTTTAAATGTTACATTTTGTGTGTGAAAAACAACTTGAACATCATAAATATAGATCTCTGTATAAGTTTATATTCAGTGAATACAGCTAATCTTTGTTAGTCCGAAGGTTTTGACAATCCGGCTCCCCCGACCCCTACACAGGTCTCGGGGGGACTATCAGTTGATTGTGTAACAAAGTCTGTGATGGTTTCATAGTTTAATATCAAACATACAAATCTTTGCAATATTGCGGAATTTTCTACTATCGGTTAGTTGTACCAACCAATTCTCCAACTAATAAGACAAATTATAAAAGTTTTCTTTGTAAATGACACAAAACAGGATATTTTTATGGTGACGTATTAGTAAGTTTTAATCTAAAAAATCCAGTGTCTTTTCAAGCGACCAAAAGTTGGTTATTACTACTTCTAAGAGACTATAAAAAAGCCCACAAGTTTTTTTCAACTCAAACAACAATTATTGTTATAACGAGACGAAATGTCATACAAAAAACTTTTACAGTGTGTGTACTAAACAGCTTAAACGTTGTTGGCGAAACAACTTTTCGATTGCAGCCAGCGAGTGACACAACTAATTTCAAACTTTTACACGTGTAATTAATTATTGGTCTGTTATTATGCACTACTTTTCTCATTTAAACTCCTGTATCTCTTGTCGTTTCCAATATCCCTGTAGCGTGTATAAAATTTGTGACACATTGTGTAATTGATTTAAAAAAAGATAGATTTAATAGATACCGTACTTAGAAACAAATTTAGGAATTTTATAAAATGCTTTGGGGAGTAATGCTTTTTTTATTTGTATATAATTTTTAAACATTATTATTTTCAAACTGTTTATTAGATTTTTAAAATATAAATAATCTTTAATCAATTAGTAAGTGGTAACAATATAGTTTTTCTTCCGTACAAGTCATAATAACTATTTGGCAATATTAATCAGTTGAAACATTATGCAGGTAATATAATTAATAAGAAAGTGGAGCATTTTTAGTCAAATATTGTGAAATGAGGGCAGTCAATAAGAAGTGCAACTTAATCTGCAGCAGGTAATGCTCAGGGAATGAATATTCATGGAACATTACAATGGTTTGTGGAGTCAGCAAGGCAAGTCAGGTCTCTCCGTGCGTGCTGACTGCTGAGGGATGCCAGGGGAACTGAGAATCACATTTGTGGGTTAGCAACCACCTGTGGGACCTGGCCATAAAACTCCCTCAGCGACCCGCCTTAAGGGACCTATTCCCTCCTTGCAATTTGTGGAATCCAGATAATTTTGTCTATTGGTATTGGCCTTGCTGTATTTGGTGGCCTCTCAGTTTTAGGCACATAAGAACAGTGTTCACCTCATTATTATAAAAATTCATTAAAAAAGTCCATTTTGAGTTTTTAAGACACATAATTAATAGAGAATTCTGATAAGTGGATAGAAGTTGAACAAACAAATTGATCTAGGTTTACAAAGCAATATTATATAGTTTACGCGTTTAAACCACTGGACTGTGTTCCACTTTTAGATTTTGTATACTAAATTGCAATCATCCTCATGGTAGCATCTACTCAAAATTTCTGCATAACTTCACCGAACATGACCTCCAGAACCCAAAATCATCCCCGTTCAAAAGTTTATATATATATACATACATACATGATATACAGTTATATATATTTATAACATTTGTATGTATGGCAATAGCACGATTCAATTTTAATGAAGATCACAAGAAGTACTGGCCACGCTGGAATTCGAACCCGTAAGGAACTCTCACTGGAAGTTTTTATCAGTTTTTAGGAAACAGAAAGCTTAAAGAATGGTTTTGTCCCAAAGAAATTTGGTGAGTAATAAGAATGGCAAACGTATGTAATGTAGTCTATGATGTACCTTTATTAAAATGTTAAATAAATTGGATTTTGGCCCATGTTAATGAAACTCTTTCAATTTTGATAATAATTTAACGTTGCCTTCTGGACAAGTTTTACAAATGCAAGACTACTAGAGTACCGTGTTGTCAACAAATAAATATAAGTCACTATAATAACTCATATCATGAATTGGATAGTATTAGTTTTTCAAACACATCAAACCATTAAAGGGGCCAGTAGGTTATGTATATATATATATATATATATATATATATATATATATATATATATATATATATATATATGCATTTGTTGTAATTTTGAATCAACAAGAAACAGAAGAAGCCTTAGTAGGCAGAGCTGAGTATGAATGAAACATAACCCATAAAGAACTATCTGAGCAGCATCTGGTGTTGATCAATACGACAGACCCGCACAATGGGAGTCCTTGACATACATGCGACTGTGCTTTACTCCGCTAATGGCTCAAGTGCAGCAGTCGTTGCTGAAAACTACTTTTATTCAGTTTCTCATCCATTTTGTTGCCTGACTATTACAGTCTAGTTGTAGTAATATTACTATAAAGAGAAGTCTCTAGAGGATGAAATACTTATCAGGTAGACCTTAGTATGAATGAAACATGTGTCATAGAGAACTATCTGAGCAGCATCTGGTGTTGATCAATACGACAGACCCGCACAATGGGAGTCCTTGACATACATGCGACTGCGTTTTAATCTGGCAATGGCTCAAGTGCAGCAATCGTTGTTGCTGAAAACTACTTTTATTCAGTTTCTCATCCATTTTGTTGCCTGACTATTACAGTCTAGTTGTAGTAATATTACTATAAAGAGAAGTCTCTGGGATGAAATACTTATTAGGTAGACCTTAGTATGAATATCCGTACAACGTGTCACATAGAGAATCTGGCAATGGCTCAAGTGTAGCAATCGTTGTTGATCAATACGACAGATCCGTACAATGGGAGTCCTTGACATACATGCGACTGCGTTTTGATCTGGCAATGGCTCAAGTGCAGCAATCGTTGTTGATCAGTACGACAGATCCATACAATGGGAGTCCTTGACATACATGCGACTGCATTTTAATCTGGCAATGGCTCAAGTGCAGCAATCGTTGTTGATCAATACGACGGACCCGTACAATGGTAGTCCTTGACATACATGCGACTGCGTTTTAATCTGGCAATGGCTCAAGTGCAGCAATCGTTGTTGATCAATACGACAGATCCGCACAATGGGAGTCCTTGACATACATGTGACTGTGCTTTAATCTTACAATGGTTCAAGTGCATCTATAGTAGCTGTAAAAAGGTGGTTTTTTTAAAATATGAAATTTTTTTTAATCGTGACTTTTAAAAAAATATGTGTCCTGAAGCAGCCAAACTGATACAATCTATTAAACTCTTCATAATAAAGTTGATTCTATGCGGAATACGATTAATTTTAATTTTGGTGGAAATGGCACTTATGAAACCCATTGATTTAAAAGAAAAAACATTAGATGCTCCTCTTATTTGCAATACAGCTCACTTATTTTACGTGCAAAAGACTTTTAATAGTGCTCATTTTAATGCTTATTTCAAGCACTATAAAACTCTTTTTTATTAGAATGCCTAAAATGCATCTGCTCGCCGCTAGATGGCATTGACCACATCGATTAAATTTCAGACAAAATAAAAAACGGCTTTGATTTTTAATATCTAGCTTAATATTGCACTTAGAATACTTTATAAAAAACAAAATTGTTCATTGGTTTACCTGCTACAATTGTGTTCCTTATAAAACTTTCGATAAACGTATATGTTTTGGAGATATTTGCAAAAAACTGATGAAAAACGTGAAACAATTGCGAATTTTCAATTGCCAATAACTTGAAAAGTATTGGATTTTCCGAAAAACGTTATAGATGATTTTTTGCTTAAAATTAGGCCTTCTATCGATATCCGAGGTTATTTAAAAAAAAATAAATTCACTCCCGAGAAGGGGTGGCAACCACCCCCAGGGTGGTTGCGGAGTTCAAATCATTTTCACTTTTGAAGTTAAGGGTAAGATGAACCTAATTCCAAAATTTTATGCAATTCGGTTCACAGTAAAAAAATTCGGACCAATAATGCTTCAATGGCTGCACTATAAATGTTACAATCATTTCCAGAATAAGAAACGTAGCCTAAATCTTGTCAGTAAGAGTTTTTATAGAAGAGTTCCTTGCTACAAAGATGAGGTTAATTAATGGAGACAAGGCTGTCATAGTGATGAAAGATGGCTTGGTATGTTATCTGGTACAATTCCAGACAGTAATAATTAATGTGAATAGAACTCTTCAGTCACTTAATTAATTCGTATTTTCTTATTTAATTTTTTGAACTAATCATAACAGTTATGCGTTATTTATGACAAATCTCATCTTATGGTGACAGTAAAATGTTCACTGACTGGCCGGCTCTACCCAAGGGCCATTTGCACGGTGTTACGGTCTACTTTATCTGTCCCCTGACGTGCCTCGTAGTAACCCTCTGGACAAATTGGCTCATGTGTGCTGGGCTGTCGAATAAAACTAGAAGCCTAATACGTGAGCAACCTCAGCCGTTTTAATAGAGCTAGATCACCTATTCTTAGCTTTCCATTAGAAAAATAAATGTCATATGAAAGGAAGATATGAGTTACAGGTAAATTATTTTCATTCTAATTCTGATTAAATCGTATGAGTTTTCTTTGAAACCAGTTTTTAACATTTCTAAAAGATATTGACACACTATAAATTGGCACACTTTAATCAATAAATATAATTAATCTTAAGTAATTAGTGTAACTTTTTCATGAAAGTAGATTTATTATGATTAATAATTATCTTGAATTACCAGTGTTTTTTATTTTTGTGGCAGAGGCTATTGTTAGACATTTTGCAGATTTTCTTAAGTGCCATAAAAGTTTATGAAATGACAACAAACGGTATGTTATACTAAAACATAGAATGTGAGATTAATAATCGAAGTTTCCACTGAAAATGCAATGTGGACAGATCAGAATATCCACACTTTGATGTTTTTTACGAACACTGTTTGAAATGAAATGGGCACAATTCATAATGCGATTAACTTGTCGCTGGTGTCGATGTCTCTCGTGTACTTTAAACGATTGTATAGTGAGTTCTAGATGATGACCTCCTGGTCATCATACATTTGTTTATGATAAAGAGGCCATATTGATCTCTTAATAAATTTTAATTTAAGCTTAGCCAATCACGATAGAGCTCCGTCTCATTCACTCACCTGTGGACCCGTGCATTGCTGGTTCTGCCAGTTTTGGTTTACTATTTTTCAACTGCAGATAGTTCTGCACAGTAAGCCTGAAATATTAGCATTTAAATTGTGTTAATAATTTTTTGACACGACGTTAACTGCAAAACGTCTGTTGAGAAGAGATCTGTTAATGAACTCCACGTGAGGAGTGGCACAAGCATAGAACATGACATACTTTCGGTAAAATTGTGTCAGTACAACAAGATAAGAGTGGGAGTAAGGTTCTCTACGGGTCTTTAGAGAGTCAACCGATACATGAGGAATTACAACATTTAAAATGTTAGACAGCCTATTATGTTCCCGTCTCAGGTCACATGAGCAACTGGCATACATCTAAAGATTAATGCACCAAAGCGAAGTTCTCTCTATGTTTAGTGTCAGCTGTGACCCTGTCGTCGCGAGAAACAAAATACGTAGAACTAACTCTAGAATGAATAAAGTAATGAAATTGTAATAACAAAATTTCACAAAGAGTTTTAGTTCTGGTTTCCTTTCTTGTTCTTTATAAATGACACTAAGCGAGTTCCAT
The DNA here is from genome assembly GCF_021130785.1 of Homalodisca vitripennis. Lineage (NCBI taxonomy): Eukaryota > Metazoa > Arthropoda > Insecta > Hemiptera > Cicadellidae > Homalodisca > Homalodisca vitripennis. The sequence continues at coordinate 38,440,500 of NC_060211.1, read as the reverse complement.
AATTGAAACTTGTATTAGATTTGCTTATTTTTCAATCAAAACATGGGATAATGTACAAAAATGTTACTTGTTAGATAATAGTGATTTTCATCTAAGAATTAAACGTGTTTCATAAAAATATAAAGTAGCCATTTTTAGCTAATTTAGTAATTATTTTTAAATCAGCTTTTATTATTTTACTTTGGATAAGGTACATATAAGAATAACATATTATAATACCGGTACTAACGAGCAAAGTAAATAAGAAAAGCCACCCAAGTGAAGAGTGATGAAATAAAGGCAAAACGCAAACTAAGAATAATGGGACAGGTAGTGGGGTTATATTCATTTTAACTTGCTCAGAAAGAAGAAACGTTGTGTGCTATTAACATTTAATATGAGGAGGATTTTATGAACATGAATTCATACAAACATTTTAATGAAGATGAATTGGTTAAAACATTTTCATGAAGATGAATTGGTTGAAATGGTACTTAATTCACATTTACAAAACTTTGTAGTATATAACATTGATATAAATGGGATAAAATAGTGCATGCAAACGTAATAGTGATCACGGTGTATTTCCTAATGTACCATTAGTGAGGTAGAATTGCCGGTTAAACCAGCGTATTCCTGATATCGCTATTCTTGGGTGAAGAGGACGCATTATCAACTGAGATGTGTATTCTCAGTATCGTCTGGAGATAGACTGCCGGGAATCCAGCCCATTCCTGATATCGCCCCCCTCGATATATTTGAGGGTGACGAAGACGGGATTATCAGCTTAGCAGTGTAATTCCCAGTATCGTCTGGAGATAGACTGCCGGGAATCCAGCGCATTCCTGATATCGCTCTTTGAGGGTGACGAAGACGGGATTATCAGCTTAGCAGTGTAGTCCCAGTATCGTCTGGAGATAGACTGCCGGGAATCCAGCGCATTCCTGATATCGCTCTTTGAGGGTGACGAAGACGGATTATCAGCTTAGCCGTTTATCTCCTGATATCGCTCTTTGAGGGTGACGAAGACGGGATTATCAGCTTAGCAGTGTAGTCCCAGTATCGTCTGGAGATAGACTGCCGGGAATCCAGCGCATTCCTGATATCGCTCTTTGAGGGTGACGAAGACGGGATTATCAGCTTAGCAGTGTAGTCCCAGTATCGTCTGGAGATAGACTGCCGGGAATCCAGCGCATTCCTGATATCGCTCTTTGAGGGTGACGAAGACGGGATTATCAGCTTAGCAGTGTAGTCCCAGTATCGTCTGGAGATAGACTGCCGGGAATCCAGCGCATTCCTGATATCGCTCTTTGAGGGTGACGAAGACGGATTATCAGCTTAGCAGTGTAGTCCCAGTATCGCTCTGGACGAAGACGGATTATCCAGCGCATTCCTGATATCGCTCTTTGAGGGTGACGAAGACGGGATTATCAGCTTAGCAGTGTAGTCCCAGTATCGTCTGGAGATAGACTGCCGGGAATCCAGCGCATTCCTGATATCGCTCTTTGAGGGTGACGAAGGACGGGATTATCAGCTTAGCAGTGTAGTCCCAGTATCGTCTGGAGATAGACTGCCGGGAATCCAGCGCATTCCTGATATCGCTCTTTGAGGGTGACGAAAACGGATTATCAGCTTAGCAGTTTTATTCCTGAGGTCGCTCTTTGAGGGTGACGAAGACGGATTATCAGCTTAGCAGTTTATTCCTGATATCGCTCTTTGAGGGTGACGAAGACGGATTATCAGCTTAGCAGTGTAGTCCCAGTATCGTCTGGAGATAGACTGCCGGGAATCCAGCGCATTCCTGATATCGCTCTTTGAGGGTGACGAAAACGGATTATCAGCTTAGCAGTTTATTCCTGATATCGCTCTTTGAGGGTGACGAAGACGGATTATCAGCTTAGCAGTTTATTCCTGATATCGCTCTTTGAGGGTGACGAAGACGGATTATCAGCTTAGCAGTGTAGTCCCAGTATCGGCTGGAGATTGGCTTACGCGGAATCCTGATTATGTCCCTTTACTATTTTGATTGAGGTTAGTGAAATAGATTTATTGGTGAAGCCATTGTATTACTAATACCGTTTTCAGAGTGGCTTGATTGTGTTATAGTCTAAGCTGTTTAATTGCAATTCTGTTAAAGGCTTAGATAAAGTTGTGGGCAAAACTGGTATATTCCCCACACTGCCTTGAGGCAGTGGTATATTATAAACAAATCTAGATTAAAGTGCCAATTTAACGTTGATCGTGTAACTAATAACGTATGGATTGTTAGACAACGTATAATTTTACGAGGTTATAAATAGGAAGTAACAAATAATCTCGTAACTGGAACAGTCAAAAACACTGGAAGGGCATTTTGATATCGGGGTCGTTATGTTTAAGTGCTTCTGATTACGTATGCACAGTCGGAATGTTTAATTAATTGAAGCTTCAGCTTGATAAAAATGAGTTCCTGGAAACTAGATACATTTTGATTTAGTATTCATTATTATCACACATTAAAGTATCTATAATTGATACTCAGTTGGACGTTGAAGAAAGTACAAAAATTCCAAAGTGGTGGTACATATTTTTAAAACATTTCTTATAGCATACTAAAATCCTGGAATATATTAGGGATTGAAAAACAAAAAAAGTGTTTTCAATATTTTCTCAATCCGACTAAGTACTCAGTAAACCACAAAAGTAACAGAAGTTGCGCTATGAAGTAAAGAGATGTTTTGGGTTTTGTAGGGCCCCTGGCTACACTAGAGTGAGAGCACACTTGCCCGCCTCTCCATATCGATCCTCGCTTTGTTTATCTTGCTGATCTTAGCTTCATAACCCTCTCACACTTACCTTGTTACCGCAAACTGCCATACTGTGGGCGTTAGGCACCAGATCGCCTGCTCTCCGTAGTTGCGCTATGAAGTAAAGAGATGTTTTAGGTTTTGTAGGCCCCTGGCTACACTAGAGTGAGAGCACACTTGCCCGCCTCTCCATATCGATCCTCGCTTTGTTTATCTTGCTGATCTTAGCTTCATAACTCTCTCACACTTACCTTGTTACCGCAAACTGCCATACTGTGGGCGTTAGGCACCAGATCGCCTGCTCTCCGTAGTTGTGCTATGTAGTAAAGAGATGTTTTAGGTTTTGTAGGCCCCTGGCTACACTAGAGTGAGAGCACACTTGCCCGCCTCTCCATATCGATCCTCGCTTTGTTTATCTTGCTGATCTTAGCTTCATAACTCTCTCACACTTACCTTGTTACCGCAAACTGCCATACTGTGGGCGTTAGGCACCAGATCGCCTGCTCTCCGTAGTTGCGCTATGAAGTAAAGAGATGTTTTAGGTTTTGTAGGCCCCTGGCTACACTAGAGTGAGAGCACACTTGCCCGCCTCTCCATATCGATCCTCGCTTTGTTTATCTTGCTGATCTTAGCTTCATAACTCTCTCACACTTACCTTGTTACCGCAAACTGCCATACTGTGGGCGTTAGGCACCAGATCGCCTGCTCTCCGTAGTTGCGCTATGAAGTAAAGAGATGTTTTAGGTTTTGTAGGCCCCTGGCTACACTAGAGTGAGAGCACACTTGCCCGCCTCTCCATATCGATCCTCGCTTTGTTTATCTTGCTGATCTTAGCTTCTTAACTCTCTCACACTTACCTTGTTACCGCAAACTGCCATACTGTGGGCGTTAGGCACCAGATCGCCTGCTCTCCGTAGTTGCGCTATGAAGTAAAGAGATGTTTTAGGTTTTGTAGGCCCCTGGCTACACTAGAGTGAGAGCACACTTGCCCGCCTCTCCATATCGATCCTCGCTTTGTTTATCTTGCTGATCTTAGCTTCTTAACTCTCTCACACTTACCTTGTTACCGCAAACTGCCATACTGTGGGCGTTAGGCACCAGATCGCCTGCTCTCCGTAGTTGCGCTATGAAGTAAAGAGATGTTTTAGGTTTTGTAGGCCCCTGGCTACACTAGAGTGAGAGCACACTTGCCCGCCTCTCCATATCGATCCTCGCTTTGTTTATCTTGCTGATCTTAGCTTCATAACTCTCTCACACTTACCTTGTTACCGCAAACTGCCATACTGTGGGCGTTAGGCACCAGATCGCCTGCTCTCCGTAGTTGCGCTATGAAGTAAAGAGATGTTTTAGGTTTTGTAGGCCCCTGGCTACACTAGAGTGAGAGCACACTTGCCCGCCTCTCCATATCGATCCTCGCTTTGTTTATCTTGCTGATCTTAGCTTCTTAACTCTCTCACACTGTTGTTACCGCAACTGCCATATTTGGGCGTTGTAAGTATAAATATATTTTACTGTTGTAATTGTTAATTCAATTATTACCAATTGTTATTGGTATAAAGCTTTAGTTGTAAGATAACTTGTAACATCAATATCTAAATTTTTTGTCAACTACCACGTAATTAAATTGTTCTTGTTGCATTACAAAAATTAATTATACCACAAAAGCCGCTTTAGTTGTAAATAAAATGTTGTACACATTTTTGTCCAATATGAAGACGTCACAGTTTCAGGTGTTTCTGTTACAGTATGAAGCAACACAAGTAGTTTCATATTTTTGTACAACTAAACATTCTTGTAGCTTTTGGAAACAAAATATTTGTTTAAAACAATCCTACCATATTATAATTTGTTTTGTTACTAAGAATATATAATACAACATAAGAGCTACCGTTAATGGTAGTGTTTTCCTAAATCTGGTTCATGTTAATGTACCACGAGTCACTCAAGAAGAGCAGTGTAATAGTTCCAACTTGTCTGTCCTGACATACTAAAGTTTATAAACTGCTACAAGTTTCAACAGCGGTGTAAATCATGAACATATAAATTACATTGCACAAACCATACTGATAATTTATTACATATTCGAGAAATGTAATATGATTGTTAGAAAAATGTACGTTCAAACGTTTTCCTATTTAGTGTTGGAACAGTCTACTGATAGTGTACCAGTTATTTTTTTCCAGAAGTATAGTTTCAATAAGTATTCTGCTCCTGGCTCAATGCTGATTTCCCAAAGGAAACTTCCTCTGTTGCAAACTCTCCGTGGGCTGTAAGCAGACCGCGAAGTTGCATTCTTACTCATTGTTGGAGAAATTGAATTACATTTTGTCGATATAAGTTTACTAAAATAAATTAATTTTGATACTCGGGACATACAGTACGTGATTTAAGATTATATTAGTATGGCGTGGAAAAAGGAGGAGACACGTATTAAATGCTGGTTCATTCACATTGTTTAGGCAGTGCACTGTTTGGATAAATGCTGTTTTGGTAGATTTTTTAACAATATAAATGGAAATAAGTTGTCCTGATTTTCCTGCAAAATACAACGCTAATTGTACTTGAGTAGTACAAATGGTTTAGGTTTAGCATGACTCAAAAATAGAAACTCTAAAGATCTGATAGTATTATTATTGAATTAGTCAATTAAAATTTCAAATGATGTTTTTAAAATACGTAAAAATCTAAGCTGTACACTCCGTTTTTATTACTATATTTTTAAGGGTTAAAAACAAATATACTCCGTTGTAACCTGCTGATACAAACGGATTCATAGCTGATATCAATACCGTGTTGTGACAGGTGTAGTAGTATTGCAGTATTCGAGATGGAGAGAAGATCCACGATGTAACAGATTCAATAGGACAGGGTGGAGCCATCTGTTATTGATCACAAGAAGATAAAACGTGACCCAATCCACTCTATTGCACATGTTGACACAAACTGATTCATTGCTGATATCAATACCGTGTTTGTGACAGGTGTAATAGTATTGCAGTATAAGAGATGGAGAAAGGATCACAGATGTGACAATTCCAATAGGACAGGGTGGAGCCATCTGTTATTGATCACAAGAAGATAAAACGTGACCCAATCCACTCCATTGTATACCTGCTGACACAAACTGATCGTGGCTGACGCAATCCACTCTATTGCACATGTTGACACAAACTGATTCATTGCTGATATCAATACCGTGTTTGTGACAGGTGTAATAGTATTTGCAGTATTGGAGATGAAGAAAGGATCACAGATGTGACAATTCCAGTAGGGCAGCGTGGAGCCATCTGTTATTGATCACATGAAAATAAAACGTGACCCAAACCAATCCATTGTATACCTGCTGACACAAACTGATCGTGGCTGACGCAATCCACTCTATTGCACATGTTGACACAAACTGATTCATTGCTGATATCAATACCGTGTTTGTGAGAGGTGTAAAAGTATTGCAGTATTGGAGATGGAGAAAGGATCCCAGATGTGACAGTTGCAATATGACAGGTTGGAGCCATCTGTTATTGATCACATGAAAATAAAACGTGAACCAATTCACTCAGTATTAACCTGTTGACACAAATTGATTCATTGCTGATATCAATACCGTGTTTGTGACAGGTGGAATAGTATTTGCAGTATTGGAGATGGAGAAAGGATCACAGATGTGACAATTCCAGTAGGGCAGCGTGGAGCCATCTGTTATTGATCACATGAAAATAAAACGTGACCCAAACCACTCCATTGTATACCTGCTGACACAAACTGATCGTGGCTGACGCAATCCACTCTATTGCACATGTTGACACAAACTGATTCATTGCTGATATCAATACCGTGTTTGTGAGAGGTGTAAAAGTATTGCAGTATTGGAGATGTGACAGTTGCAATAGGACAGGTTGTAGCCATCTGTTATTGATCACATGAAAATAAAACGTGAACCAATTCACTCAGTATTAACCTGTTGACACAAATTGATTCATTGCTGATATCAATACCGTGTTTGTAATAGGTGTAATGTTATTGCTGTATTGTAGATGGAGAAAGGAACTCAGATGTGACAGTTGCAATAAGATAGTACGGAGCCATTTGTTATTTATCACAAAAAGATAAAACGTGAACCATTTCACTCCATCGTAACCTGTTGACTCACACCGATTCATGGCTGATATCAGTACTGTGTGACTTGTTTGAGTAACAGATGTAAAATGTTTCTTGCTTTTAAAAATTATACGTTCAAAGAACTAAAGAAATTTTATTTGTATATATATGTATATTTTGTATCTAAATCAGGGTATTGAAATTAATTGTTTCTTGGTAGTACTCATGGAAATTTGCTATTTAAAGTATTTTTTCTAAGTTTTGTAGTCAGCTTGGTACGCCATTTCGGTTCATTATAGCTGCCGTTTAACTTCGTTCACAAATCATAACTGTGTTATTTATGGTCTGGAGAAAAAATAACAAATTGTTTTGAAATGGTTCTTCTTTTTTAATTAACAGTTTTGTCGTATCCACCGTACGGTTTGTTGTGCGTGTGTTGTGGAACATACGACACATTACATACGTTTGCAGAATTGTAAATATATAATTTTTAATCCTTTGATTAACAAGTTTGATTAGATAAAGTAAGACCTGAGTGTTCAGGTAAGCATTTACGTTAATTTGTTAGAAATTGTGGCAAAACTTTTTAATAGTTGTTTAAAAAACAATGTTATTCACTTGAAATGTTATTTGAATGGGACAATGCGTGTAGTAAACAGAAATCTTGACTGCACGTTTAGAACTCGTACAATTTCGTATGACAAGGACTGTGGTGAATAGTATATTGCTGGTCCGGAGGGGATGGAAGTTTTCCGAGTAATTATATGACGTAAAGATGGGTGCCTCCTCTCCCCCTCCCCTCACCTTCCGCCTGCTGATAATTACTGACCCGCAGCATGTGAATAATTAATTACTTGCCCCGCTCCAACTGTAATGATCCTCACGTTAACCGTTACCAATTATATATTAAACAAAATAATTATTAAAATGAGCGTTGTTAATGTATTTATTTCGATTAGTGGTTATTTGTTTTGTAATTCGATTTTATTTATCAGAATTTAAAATTGACATTTCAATTGCATTTAATACAATATTATACTTATAAAATGAAACTAATCAAATTTAGAAACATTTGTCATATATTTAAAAATGTTCTCTCAATGCAGTGGAGTAGAATACTGTACATATTTTAATTTTTCAAATATATTACTTACTTGGTGAGTTCAAAAATTTTGTGAACTACCCGAGTTGAAATTATATTTTAATATATGTTTTATTATAGTCAGGATATTACAGATCAGCATATCTATAAGATTATTTAAAAGCTTTACAGAATTTCTAGCATTTTATAATATGTTTTATATTCTTATAAATTATCTGTGCATATTACTTCTGGAACTAATAATATGTACCAACAATTTATAAATATACTATCAAATGCTAGAATTTTTTATCAATGGAAATCAAAGTAATTTTGTTATAGTGCTTGTAGAATTTTGAGTAATGAGAGATATAACGTTACTGTTAAGTTATAATATTATGTGAGTAACTTACATTAAACATTGTACAGTGGAAGTAGATATGCTTATATTAATTAGTTTGATAATTACGTACCTACTAATGTTCGAGTATTAATTCTGCATGCTCGATTTTTCAGTTAATTGCAAGTTGTATTTAAGAAATGAGGCTTAATGAAATTTGTAATCGGTACTGTGTTCGTTTGATAAAAACATAATTAACCAAGGATATGGGAAAGCAAAGCACTTATTACAAAGTGTGAATATTTCAATTTACAATACCGGAGTTCAAATTCATATAAATCATATTCCTGAATTCAAGTAAACTATTGTTTGGAAAAATTATATAAATGACTTTAATTCTATGTTAAAAAAAAAATTGAATAGTCACAGACAATGTATAATAGTTGAGAGTTGTAATAATTTAAATAAGTTTAAAACATATAAAACTTCGTATATTTATTGTTTACGGAAGTATACAAAAGATTCCAAAAACCATAGTTCATGCAATATGATTATGGTTGATGGTCTACCAGTCAAGAGGAAAATATCTATAGATAAACTAAATTTACTGATTATTCTGAATTTTTTGAAAATAATACAAAGTTATTATAAAGTAAAATAGAAACTATAGACAAGAGATGAAATGCAAACAAGTTCCAAATGTTGTCCCACTGCATAGTTAGTGTATCACAGAGCAGCGATATTGGTACCAAAGTACGTTTATCTCATATAAGTTACTACTAGATACAGCAAGACGTCTTTCTGTTATGTATCACACCACTCCTTCTTATCTGTGACAGCTACAGTCTTTGTTTTGTGACTCCAGAAACATAAAGCAAGTTGAATGGCTCCAGTGTACTTTTAACTTTTTCAGTGGTTTATAACAAGAGGCGAACTACAAGTGTATCTTATTGCAGTATCAACAGTGTACTTAAAACTTAGGATTCTGATCCGACCTAAGCCTAAAGCCATGCTGCTGTGTCTGTAATGCTGGACTGTCCGATCTAAGCCTACGTCATGCTGCTATGTCTGTAATGCTGGATTGTTACTATCAAATCGTTAGGTTCTGTAGTTCAATAAGTTTTTGAGTTCAGACATCCCTGGAGATTTTTCTGTTTTTTGTTTGTTTTGTTTTTTAAATTTAAGGTTTTAACATTTTCAAATTCGCTATGTCTTTGTGAAAGAGGAGATATGAAAATGATACTTGATTCTATGAAACCATATTTTTAGTAACATATTTAATTTTTTTTTAATAATTATTGCCTGTTCTTTCAATAAATAAATTCAAATTGGTTTTATAAAAATCTTTTGGTAGTAAACGATTGTAAGATAAAAAGTGGTTTTGTTACTGAAGTATTCAATTAATACAGATGTAAATTCAGTTCTTGGGTATGTACATTTTGGGGTTCCATAAAAATTTACAGTTTCACATAGAGCTTTGTGCAAGCAATTATGCCTATTTAAATATACAAAAAAGAAAAAAAGTGTTACTACTGGTGTTCTTAGATATTGTATTTTTCTATTCTCATGATGTAAGGTTAAAAATTGTTTTAGGGAAACTGTGCAAATAAAACATTGCTTTTGGTATAAAGAATTAATTTGTGACAAAATTGTTATGTTACATACCATAGTAACGCTAATGAAAAAAATGTGTTTTTTTAACGTGAAACTGTATATATGTAAATAAAAATCATCTTTCTTCACAACTGTATCTTATCACTTGGAAAGTCTTACATTTTACAATTTTTAATGTTGTACGTTGTGTCATATCTAATTTTAAATGTTCCTGAAGACCGATTATTTTAGCGTGATACATTTTTAGTTGCGATCAGTTGTATCCATAGAGTGTACTCAAACGTTTATAAAGCTGTTTACAGTTTCTTTAATTGCAACCATCTGCTTAAAAATCTTGGAAATTTTGGAAAGGCATTAGGAGTTGTACAAAAAGATTTGTTTCTCTGCAATGAAATGAAATGAAATGAAATGAAAGGAAAATTCCTTTATTTAAACAGGCAAAGTTAGGGCCTCATGCAATGTAGGGAGGAGTGCAATATTATAAACACATTAGATAGTCTCATATACCAATATAATAAAAACAAGCGGTAACAATCTTTCCCATTGTTGGTTCAAGCCGATTAAAACTATACATAATATAAGAAAATAAAAATATAATATAAGAAATATATATGAAGAAATATAGATTTAGTCCTCGGAATTTAATGTCGGCGCTAGTAACTAGCCTCAACCACGATGTGGAACTAGTACATTTGCTTGTGGAATGATCACATCAATGATGGCTTACACATTTTGTGAACAATTGATGATATGATAATAATTCTGATAATGTATATATAAAGATTTATTTACACGCGCACAAACGAGCAATTGGTGGATTACGAGATATGAGTGTACCATACACACCAAGCTTTGCGGAGGTTGCATGAAAATCTCCAAGTCTATAGCTCGTTTCACTTTCGAGATGTCTTGTAGAGAAATAGACAGGCAAACAATCATACATACAAGACATTTCCACATCCCCACGGCAGCCAAGAGAGAAGTTGTGCCAGCTTACATCATAGCACTTATTCTTGTGCGTATGGAATTGAAGTTTCGTGCAAAACTGATAGTCTACAGATGATATATTTACCATGATATCTTGCAGGTAGTATGGCTTTCTGTGTCACTGTGTCACTGTGTCACCAGCCCTGTTAAAGTGTCATATAATTGTTTTCAGTTTGTTTACAATTTTATGTATTCTATGAATCTTTCGTTGCCGTCTTAGTTGCTCATAAGACCGATGTAAAAATGTTCGCTAACGCTCAGCCAAAACCCACCACGGAGTGACATCCGCCACCATCCAACCGTGTTTCTTATATAGACATGAAACTTTATGCAAAATTTCAAGCCTATAGTTCAGTTCGTTTTCGTTATATCGTGTGGACGGACAGACAGTAATTCAATTTTTCAAGCCCCTCGAGTGATAGGATTCGCTAACGCTCAGCCCCACCACGGAGTGGCATCCGCCACCATCCAACCATGTTTCTTATATAGACATGAAACTTTATGCAAAATTTCAAGCCTATAGTTCAGTTCGTTTTCGATATATCGAGTGGACGGACAGACAGTAATTCAATTTTTCAAGCCCCTCGAGTGATAGGATTCGCTAACGCTCAGCCCCACCACGGAGTGGCATCCGCCACCATCCAACCATGTTTCTTATATAGACATGAAACTTTATGCAAAATTTCAAGCCTATAGTTCAGTTCGTTTTCGATATATCGAGTGGACGGACAGACAGTAATTCAATTTTTTCAAGCCCCTCGAGTGATAGGATTCGCTAACGCTCAGCCCCACCACGGAGTGGCATCCGCCACCATCCAACCATGTTTCTTATATAGACATGAAACTTTATGCAAAATTTCAAGCCTATAGATCAGTTCGTTTTCGATATATCGAGTGGACGGACAGACAGTAATTCAATGTTTCAAGCCCCTCGAGTGATAGGATTCGCTAACGCTCAGCCAATAAGAACATGCAGTTCGAAGCACCAGGTGCGGTGGTATTTGTGGAACGTAAACACACATTTGTTTGCGTCAATGGATACTGTTTGTTTGTCATGTTCTACCCGAGTGCAAGAAAATTGTGCTTTATTGTACTTTATTTACATTAATAATTCGATTGGTTTTCTCAGATTGTTACTGTTATGTGTTTTATTAGGGTAGTATTAGGGTAGGGTAAACCTTTATGTAAAATTATATAACAATAAAATGTTTTATGGTGTACAAAGTCTCATAAATTCAAGTAATTTTTGCAAAACATTATTAAATTTACTTCTAAATACATCGTTTAATGTTCTTTAGTTATTTAAATACATCGTTTAATGTTCTTTAGTTATTTTATGGTAGGAACTGGTAATATTAAATAGGGTTTTTTTAAATAAATTTACCAAATATTCCAATTTTAAAAAGAACTAATTGGTTGAATTTGAAATTGGCAAAATATTGTGTGAACATGGTTAACCCACAGATTTGAACAAATGAAACTCGTCTTTTATTTCAACTTAAATTAATGCAATTAGATACATATCTTTTTATAAGCAATTAACTCAGAATTATGATTTATGATTTAAATACCTTGGAACAATCAAGTGATAAATTTACACTTAACAAGATTTTCTTGCAGCATGTTGTCACACAGTTAAGTAATTAAACAATTTTTTCTAAAGCGTGCTTACATGCTTACATCACAATCTGTATTAATTTATTAAATTAAGAACAAATAATCGTAATATAAATAAATTTATATGTAATGCTGGTACAATAATTGACGTATAATTGATTGTGTTAATTATGTACAAAAATAAGAAAAAATGAATTGAATTTTCGCTCACCTTTCATTACTGAGACTTATTCACTAGTGATAGAAACATCGCAAAATGTGTTCTGTAAAACAGAGATAAATTTTATTTCTTCAGTTGTAGAGGTAGCTTGTTGAATGAAAAATAAAAATGCAAAATTATAAAATTTCAAAGTAAAGATAATTTTCAGACAAATATCCACACGTCATTGCCATTAAAAATGTAGGCACGTCGGTAGCGCTACAACAGTGGTGCTTGTATCCTCTCTCAGGTAGATAAAGCAACTTGTCAGCTATAGCACAACATTACCAGTCCATTAGCCAGCCAGCTGTACATATATCCCTCTCTCTCGCTCCCCCTCCGCTACCACATCTGGGGAAACTTTGTCGCAGAATGGGTTTGTTTACCCGCTTCACGTCCCCGTGCTCTGCGTCGCAAAACAAACATTTGCTGACGTATCATTAGTTCCACCTTCGGTTTTATGTTTGTCAGAATTTACATGACATGTGTTATGAATCTATCATGTATTATTCAGTGCCGTATTTAGGGAGCTTTGGGTAGGTTTGATTAATTATTATTATAAATCAGAGTTATTTACGATAAAACCACTGTTCAAAGTATTTATCATTGTATGGTTTGAAGAATTGTATGGAGATAAATACAACTGAATACGTCACGGATTTCAAGTATCTAGTTTTGGTATTGATACACAAAGTGTACTGTTCACAAATGTTCTTTAAGCTGAAACACTGAAATGGGGACAATAGAGAGTTGTATTAAGTGAGTGCTACTTCATATATATATATATATAATTGATTGAAAATGTCGTAGGGAGTTGCAACTTGTTGGCACATAGATGTAACATCTTGGTCCATGGAACTCTATTGATTTAGGGGTCATAAGGTCAAAGGTCGAAGGTGAAGTTGCTCTTACAGCCAGTTAAGTACAGTCAATTCGATAAAAACTTTCGTTACTTTGTGTCGGGTCCTTCGACACTCCTTTGTGTTGATTCGTTTAACTGTATGAATAATTCAATGTAAGGGGGAATTTACTTGCTTTAAATATCGCCTACAGAATTGTGTCAATCAATATAATTTAAAGTTTAAAGGTTAAACACTGGAATTTTCTGAGTGCACGCCTTTATGGTCAGAACCAAAAGTTAATTTACCTTAATCATCATGTGAATACAAGAATGTTCATTGTTTATTGTTACCTGTGTAATGGTTATAGAACCGCACTGAAAGCGTTGCAGAAACAAAATCGCTGAATTCAGGTTTTAATACTTTAAATACATCAGATATGCTAGTTTGATAGAAACTGTAAAAAACCATTTGTAGTTCATTGTATTCATAAAATATACAACGATTATATTAAACATTTAACAACTACATTATTAATTCGCCTTATTTCTCCTAAGAATAGAAGGTTTGATTAATTATTTGTCACTGTAGTAATATAAACGACAAAAAAGTGGGAAAAGGATGCTGTAAGAAGTGATAAGAAGGACACTAATACTCTCAACTTTCCCCACCCTGCAGTGTGTGGAATTTAAATTTTGAATACGAGTTGAGCGCTCTGAGACGATAAGATTCTATGTGCTAAATGATCTGTACGACGAAAATACTACGATATCATCATTAATAATGTATCTCCGAGAAACAGCCAGCCTCAGTACAAACTGCAAGCTTCGCTGCGTACAAACCAAACAACACGGCCACTGCACTCACGATACGAGAACCAAACTCGTAGCGTTGCCTTTTTTGAGGCTGCCACGTTTACCATGTACGTACTTCATTAATGGCGAATGACACCCTGCACTTGTCCTACAATCCAACCAACATTGTATAAACATGTAAAGAAAGTAGCAATAAATATACGCAGAATATAGAGATGTAAATACCAGTGCTGGGGTTTATTACTGAAAACATGAAATAGAAAAGTCTTACTTGGAATCACAGCGAAATAGGACGGCCAGACCTATTAAGTGTAGCACTAGCGAATTATGTTGATTGGCCTTAGTTAACCTAAGTGAAATGTCTAGGCTTGGTTTGTCTTAGATTGGACATCAATATCATAATGTTTAATCTGTTATACTCGGAACTGGTATTGTGTATCTGTGATGTAGAATTTTACTCTTAAAGGTTGTACCTTACTTAGCAAAGTCAGTAATTACAACAGTGTGTATAACCTGTACTTTGTATGTGTCTATGCAGTAAAATAGTGTTGTTGGGCAAGTTTGGCATATTTCATAATATAGTTTTCTTATCTTTGGAAATAACGAATTCAAATTTACCTAATTAAACTGATTTAAAATAATTTAATTTTTTGTTATTCGTGAAGTCCTGCATTTTCAATGAAAACATTGTCAACCCACAAAAGCTGAAGAAATTAATCATGACCTAATATAAATAGTACATGTGATTCGGTACCTAAAGGAGGTAAGATATCCGTAAGCCAGAGATGTATTTTCAACGTGCTTAAAGTATTTAAAAATGCAATTAGTCCAAAAACAGTAGTCAATGGTGAATGTTATTTACTAATTATTTTAGTTATTCTTCATAAAGATAGTCTTGTTAAATAAGTTTTTTTGTTTACATGTTTTTCCTTTATCACTTTCAGATTTAAAATACTCTGTACAGGCCAATATTTATGTCGTATAAAAATATTGTTATTGATTGACACAGGTTTCCATTTTTTAAATTGCCTAAAAATCGAACTACAATTTTAAATATAACTAACAATTCCCATAAAATGTATGATTAATAATTGCATATATTTATGTGAAAATGTAAATATGTTTATGTAATTGTACTTAAACATGTTTTACAAAACAAAAAAGTACAGTATTTATTCCACAAACAGTGTAGGTGGTAGAAGGGGTGTAAGACGAGCCCGATATAACAACACGATGCCGGCAGCTCCTGGCACGGAAGGGGCGGCAGCAGCTGATGAGCACGCGATACAGGCTCAGTCTGGTCCCAGTGTCGAGTAGAACCGCGACCTTGTGAGGTGAGCGCCTTCATTACAATAACTGCAATAACCGCAACACACGTAGGTAACCGAATTGCCGCCGCGATATAGGCTCAGTCTGGTCCCAGTGTCGAGTAGAACCGTGTGACCTTGCGAGGTGAGCGCCTTCATTACAATAACTGCATTAACCGCAACACACGTCGGTAACCGAATTGCCGCAGCGATACAGGCTCAGTCTGGCCCCAGTGTCGAGTAGAACCGCGACCTTGCGAGCTGAGCGCCTTCATTACAATAACTGCAATAACCGCAACATACGTCGGTAACAGAATTGCCGCAGCGATACAGGCTCAGTCTGGCCCCAGTGTCGAGTAGAACCGCGACCTTGCGAGGTGAGCGCCTTCATTACAATAACTGCAATAACCGCAACACACGTCGGTAACCGAATTGCCGCAGCGATACAGGCTCAGTCTGGTCCCAGTGTCGACCTTGTGAGGTGAGCGCCTTCATTGCAATAACTGCAATAACCGCAACACACGTCGGTAACCGAATTGCCGCAGCGATACAGGCTCAGTCTGGCCCCAGTGTCAAGTAGAACCGCGACCTTGCGAGGTGAGCGCCTTCATTACAATAACTGCAATAACCGCAACACACGTCGGTAACTGAAATGCCGCCGCGCCGCGCCGTAACATTTACTAGCCTCCCCGTTCATAACTGTTGTCATTATCCTGAAATGAGTTAAACATACGAATATTATTAATGCAGTGTAATTTGGAATTTCAAATTTTATATAGGTAATTTCATAGTGTTATTCGTTAGCACAATTTTAACCAGTTTCGTTTATTTAAATCTCCATCCATTGATTTCTTGTGCTTTTTAAAATAAGTGTTGTAAATGAGAATATTTCCATCAAATTTTAAATACCATTAAATTAATAATACCAATAGTTAGTCTTTTTAGATTTGCACCTTTTCCACCTTATTTGAATGGCGTATCACTTTTTTTATAAGGGATTCCGTGAGTTAAAATTGAAGTATGCAACATTCTTATTCATATCGCAGCACATGTTGGGTTCGATGGAAAGGGAAATATAAAAGGAAATATTAAATGATAGCTAAAGATTTTTGCAACACTCGAAAATAGAAAAGTTAAATTTACCAGAAACCTCTATTTATATGAAGTGGAGTACAATCACTACACAATATTTAAATATAATAAAATTAATAAGAGTAGAATAGGAATGTTTTCACATTTTGTTTTGTACCTTTTATAATGTTTGCCATATATTATTTACTTAGTAACAGAAACAGTGTTATTTTACAACTTTAGAGTACGTATACATAGTAATATTGGGCAAATAATTAACATCATTCAGTTTTGAAAGTAAAGCATCTTAATGGTAAAACTTTCAGAATTAAACAGTGCAAATATTCGCCCTCAGGGTTCAAACAGCATTCAAAGTTCCATTATTGATCAAATAAACAAGGAGAAAATTATGTTTTATGCAAAGACAAGAGAGAAACCAGTAATGATATGCAGCGAGCGAAAGGGAGAAAATGTTTTGTCCTGATAACAATGTAATGATAACAAGGGAGTCTCATTACCACTGCCACAGTTGTAACCGTATACTGTTTACGTCTCCCTTCTGTTATAGTTTTCATCTCGATTTCTTTTCTCTTCTTTATTACGTTGTTACAACACAATTGTTATACAGCGAAGAGATGCGGGCCAAAGCAACTAAGAGTTGGCTGCTGTATCATACTTTTTCCTAGCCTTTTCACAGAACACCTTTAACATTCTTAACAATGTTTTATTGTAAATGCTCCTTTTAATAGAGATATACTGGTTTTAAATAAACACGTTTTTACAGTTAGTGTAAGTATATATTTTGATTGTATTAATTAACAGTTTTGTGAAATAGTAGTGTCTACTCGAATTAAAATTTGAGTGGATTAAAACTCATTAATAGGTTAAAGTTGTTTAGTTTTTAAGTGGCCAAATATCAAATTTGGTAGTAAATATTTTTTTTTTTTTTGAATGAAGCAAGAAAAATTGGCTGAAGCTTTGCTGCTCTGCAAATTATTATAATAGTTTTTCGAAATATAACACTCGAAATCATGCTACGCACATACACCGTACACATTGAAGTGCCAAATGGGTTAAAAATATATTTTTCAATAAGTAACATTTAAAATTTCATGTAAAAATACAACAATATTCATTATGTTATTCAAATGGAATTGTGATAGTAAAAGTCTAACTGGTGTATGTAACACAGTGTAAATATTACTATTTTTTTTATCAATACGTTAGTAACTGGTTAATAACTAAATATATAAGGAGAATTGTTAATGTTTATTTTAAATTAGTCTTACCACATATTTTGAAACGTCATAGTAGTACTCGAAATATTCAGGCTTCCATAACAAATGAGCTTTATAATTATACCTTAAACATTTTTACCACTCATATTAAAAATGTATTTTTAATATGGTATCATATTATGATATCATCTATGTTGTGTTATTGATTCTCCAACGAGACGCTTTAATTAATGTAACTAAACTGCTCGTCAGTCCGTTGACATCTGGTTAGCTCTAACTGTCCTCTTTAATTGGGCAGCCTCAGAAATATATGTGTTTAAAATTATTTCAAATTAGTGTTTTATATTTGTATTTAAAGCTTACTTTGGAAAGGTAAATCTTATTTAATTTGGAATTGCTTCAAATTCGTGTCGTGTATTTATATTTAATGCCCATTATGAAAAGTAAACGAAAATTAATTTAGTTTCAAGTCATGAAAGTACTGTTAAGACGAGAAGATTTTCTATCAATCTGTGCTCTAACCCGTTCAGTTCCATGTCCAACAGTAGTGCACCGACATTACAGTAAGTATCTGGACACTGTTACTGTGAGGGTTAACTTATATACAAAGTGCACTTCTACAATTTCCATAACGTTCTAATAACATTTACTAATTAAAATTTTGACAGTTACGAGAATAATGATTTCTGCTTATTTTAATTTTTGTTTACCAAACTCTCATTATTTCCTCAACTATATTTCTGCAAGTTTACCAAAGGTTCATCAATTTGTTTAAACGGAGATTTAATTTAATATATGTTATTATAAAATTACAATTTTATTGGTACTGTTTTATCTTGAAAACGCAAATGTTGTTAATGAAAATTTGCCGTCTTCTGGAATTGTGTTTGAATAAAAAAAATTTACATCGCATTCTATATTTGTTAATGCATAATATAGTGTTATTCAATCGTGAGCGAATTAAGATAATTCTGATTACTCTTATGTGTGTATTATAATAGCTTTTTGTTTTCATTGTCAGGCTCTTTATTGCAGTCCATATTTAATAAAATAAGAAGGGTTCTTTAATTGTTTATATAAATTTATAAAAATATTTATTATTATACGTGCTTCTAAAAATACTCTTTAGCAGTTACGTTGAAAATAACAGAATTTTGTGTTTAATGATATTTTTCTGAAAATACAGGATTTTAGGTGATATTGAATCAAATTCACTGCTTCCATCTATCTGACCATTTCAATTGTTGTTGCAGGAAACAGCCAAAGACGTTCGCATTTGACCACTGTTTTGATTCTGCTGACCCAACGTCCCCCCAGTTCGCCAGCCAGGACGCCGTGTTCGACTGTTTGGGGAGGGACATCCTGGACAATGCCTTCCAGGGTTACAATGCCTGTATCTTCGCCTACGGCCAGACCGGTAAGTTTTTGGGGACTTGTTAGACGTTTATTTAGTCCTACAGGTAGCAGTAGTCGGGTTTTCAGTTGAACACGATTTTTGTTCATGGCATCGGCATATCGTCGGTTGATCTTACATGAGTCTGATTTTATAGTCAGTGTGATTTATAAAAGTGTACTCCTGTAATCAGGGAGAGATCCCCAATCCAGTGTTATATTTTTGACGTGACAACGTCTTAAATTAGGTTGCGGCTCGGAGTCACTCATGAAAAAGTGTAACGCCCGGTAACGTTACGATGCCCGTCCAGTGGGTCCGCCGCACGGGATCCGCACGGGATAAAGCAGATAACTGTGGGTCCGCCGCACGGGATAAAGCAGATAACTATGTTTATTCGTGAAAATGTGGAGTGCTTAGATTCGTCATTTACAACAACTACAACAATAAAGGTAAATAATTGTACACTGATATTTCATTATCGTAAACTATGATTGATTGATTAATTGTTAGATTGACACAAAAGTTGAGAAACTGAGTTTATAGGTTATGTCATACTATTGACAAATGTACAACAATAAAGGTAAATAATTGTACACTGATATTTCATTATCGTAAACTATGATTGATTGATTAATTGTTAGATTGACACAAAAGTTGAGAAACTGAGTTTATAGGTTATGTCATACTATTGACAAATGTTGATAGTGTTAAGTAAATTATTAGTTTAAATCACTCTGCAATCAATCGTAATTCAGTCGATTGAGAAGAAACAGCGCGTATTGCTAGTCAAACATTTAAAATAACAAATTATAACCTCTAACCTGTCATAACAGTGCGACCAAACAAACGAACTAAACCGACCAATAACCACGCGCGGAGTTACAATTTAACTGTGTTTAGCAAGAATTTCAAATTCCAATTTTAGTAAATGTTTTATTCAACTTTACCATTTACAATAACAAATTTTAATTAATTTCAAATTATGTACAATGTTTTAGTAAACAAAATATATTTCTATAGTTAAAATTTGTGCAATTCTTATTTTCATTCAATTCCTTGTTCCTATTGTGCAATTTAATAATATTCATATCAATAAATATTCTACCGAGAAAAAGACGTTGTCACGTAAAATCTTCGCCCGTAAAACCGACTTTACAGGCAACCATAATTTTTTATTTGGTTCTGTTGGCAACATTCCTGTTACAGAGAAGTAATGAATACCACTTGTTGAAAGTGAAATGATTCTATCTGTTATTAATGTTTTTTGTTGAATTTATGTTTCAATTTCTTTTCTTAGGGCCTTCTTATTATTGTGTGGTTGTCTGTTCGTCTGTGCGATAACTCTTTATAGGAATGCCGTATACACTTTAGACGTGATATTTAGGTTTTCTTGGCCCAAGGAAGAAATGTATAGATTTGGGGGGTCAAAGGGCAAAGAACAGAGTGTCCGCCTGCGTGAGTTCGTAAGGTCTTAGATACTAAACCTAGTGTATAGGTTCCTGAGAAAGAGTGTTCATGGTCCAAAGAAGAACTTCGTTTTTTTGTTTGTTAAAAAGTCAAAGAGAAATTCGTTTTTCTGTTTGATAACGCTTTCGTTATATTTTTTTGGACCATTCAACACTCTGTTGCATCAGTTTATAACAGGTAGGACAGGCGTAAACTGTTTTGTGATTTAGTGATTTTATTACGAATTGCAGGCCACTTGGAAGTTCCCTTAAGCGCCATAAATAGTTCTGTTATGATCACATTTTTACTTTACTATATATACTGTAGGCCCTTCAAATAAAATGAAAGTCCTATGTCAAAACAAGATGCTTGCCAGATAATGAATGTGTATTCACATTTATGTCATAGTTCATTTCGTTTCCTTAATAATTTAATATAGTCTGACACTAAAGTGGGCTTTCAACTGTTATATAATACAGCTAACAACTAAAATATAGAACAAATATACATGTAAAAATAACACGATCTCTTATTGTTGAAGTCTAATTGGTGGGTTTGGACTAAATAAACAGATTTTATTTTGGAAAAAACTTCTAGTATTTTACAAATTCTACGTAATAAGTAACAATAATTAAATTCTTCTAAGCAGCTCAAATGTTAACTTATGTGATAGAAGGATTGAAATGAATTATTTGGAAAGGATGGCATTCTAGGTCGCTACAAACTATTAGAGCGTCCTTGAAGTGCTGTTGTAAACGGGAGAGCAATTAAACCAATTAGTGAGAGAGCTCGGGTTGATCTAGAAGAGAACAGATTTGTTGTTGTATTAGTTTGCTGCCCTTAATCTGTTTTAGAACATTTCGAAAATAACAAGTTAATCGTCCTAATCTGCTAAGTGGTTAAACAAACCTTTCGGTAGGTATTAAATTTATACATTGCGTTGTTTACTACAACGAGAAAATAAACATAACGTAATTAAAGTTAATAATTCTGTTTTTGACAGTAACTTTAATAAAGTGGACATCAAACTATGGATAACTTTTAATAAAGTTGTATAAGAAAAGGAGTAATGCTTTGTGTTATTTTTTAAATTTTTATCGTTGACAACCCCATGTGGAGCATTTTAAAAATTTTTAATTACCTGATGATGAAACGATTGTTTCGAAACATGTAGTAAACATCTGAAATATTTTTGGACTGTTTGACAAAGTATATAGTACCATAATTGTAGTATACAAAAGCGTATTATAAAATGGCCAGTAGTGGTTGTTTACTTGTCATGTTCACATATAAATGTGAGCAGATAAAACCGAGTATGACATCTCTACACATGTGATATGGCACTCAGAGGCTGTTGTGACTGTAAGCTATTGTACCAGGTGTCGAGTCTCACACCTCCATTACCGTTACCTGTCTCAATTGGTATTTCCTTCTTTTTGTCTGGTTCCGCTCTCTCCGTAAATGTTGTTTAGTTTTGTTTTTTCTTGTCATTGTATTTTCTTTTTATAAAGTTGCCTGCTCTTTGATTTTTTTTTTGGATTGAGAAATAACAAACGGTGTTGTTGATGGAAATCCATGATTTACCACCACGTTGAGGTGCTCTATCTTTCAATAAAAATGAAACAACCCTCTATTATCTTTACTTTTCCTGAAGTTAAAATCAAATCTCGTTTTATACCCCCTCACTATATAGTCCTCTTGACTTATTTATTTTTACTAGATTACCTTTTTTACTGTATTTGTATTTTGAATTACAGATACTACTTCAAAGCTTCTAATTTACTCACATTTGTAGTAAGACTGGCTGTGAATGGCTAATGGCTGAACGGAAGACGCTTAGCAATACAAACAATATTTATTGGTTGATATTTAAAAAAGTTATTATTATCAAAAGAATAATAAATATTATGTATTATTCTCACCATTCCCAGAAGTGGAATATAAATATTATATATACTATAGTATTTTATATGAAGATTGTTAAATACTTTTTTAATAAATTGTGTAATAGCTAAGTCGTAATTTTTTATATTCGTGTTATGTTTAATTCAAATTAGACTCACTTGGTTATATTTAATAACCATAATATCAAGTTATAAATTATGGTTTAGTATTAAGGTCACCGATTCAATCATTTGCGCGTATTCCACAAATAAGGTGATTTTAGTTTTCTCGGATGCCTCAGTATTGGATTGGGTTAGAGATGATTCAAATCCTGTTTGTGACACTGTAGCACTTATCAGTACTATCGCCTTCTCTCCTATATTTTGTCTGATAAGCAACAAGAGACCTGTGGTCCACGAGATCGGACAAAATAGGGCTATGAAGATAACCAATCTCTTCCTAAAATAATGGTCCTCGTTCAACCAATGGTTTTATTGTTTGGAAATAATTATCTACGGATGGAGAAGACATATTATGAAATTGCTTAGATAAGGGTGAATGAAATGCAGGTTATCGTTAAATCAACAAATAATACAATACGTGACAATAAAGGAGAGGGAGAGAGGTCGGCCCTTCTTTAGCCTGATTCTGTCCTTCCTCGTTGGCCCCTGGCTTGTGGAAGGAACTTATCACTTCTCAGTTGTATGTTAACTATCTGAATATATAGTAGATAGATTTCAAAGTGGAGCAATTTACATTTTAAAACTTGTAAAAGTGAAAGGAAAATATACAAATTAAAAAAAAAAAATCATTATGTTGCGCACTAGTAATAGCATCTTTACTAAAATGTATAAAAATATTAATTGGCAAATATCCCATTCAGTAGGTTTGTAATTGCTTAATCTCCAGCAGAACGACTGAAATTTATATCCGCGTTTAAGCAGGCGCTTGCACACTTGGTCTAATTAAGACTGGGCTGCTGCGTCCCTCAGGGCCAAATAACGAACCAGCAACCCTCTTCACCTTACTTTATCATGCCGACAAACAAATCTCGTTTTGATACCCTCCTCATTATGTAGTCCTCTTTACTGGTAGTCTAGTCTGCTCAGTGACTAATATGTAAAAACATATCTCGTTTTGATAACCTCCTCACTATATATTGCTTTTTACTGATAGTCTAGTCTGCTCAGTGCCTAATATGTAAAAGCAAATCTCGTTTTGATACCCTCCTCATTATGTAGTCCTCTTTACTGGTAGTCTAGTCTGCTCAGTGACTAATATGTAAAAACAAATCTCGTTTTGATAACCTCCTCACTATATATTGCTTTTTACTGATAGTCTAGTCTGCTCAGTGACCTAATATGTAAAAACAAATCTCGTTTTGATACCCTCCTCATTATGTAGTCCTCTTTACTGGTAGTCTAGTCTGTTCAGTGACTAATATGTAAAAACATATCTCGTTTTGATAACCTCCCCACTATATATTGCTTTTTACTGATAGTCTAGTCTGCTCAGTGCCTAATATGTAAAAGCAAATCTCGTCTTGATACCCTCTTCGATATATAGTCCTCTTTACTGATATTCTAGTCTGCTGAGTGATTAACATATAAAAAGAAATCTCGTTTTGATACCCTCCTTACTATATAGTCGTCTCCACTGATAGTCTTGTCTGCTGAGTGACTATTATGTAAAAACAAATCTCGTCTTGATACCCTCTTCACTATATAGTCCTCTTTACTGGTCTGCTGAGTGCCTAACATGTAAAAACAAATCTCGTTTTCATACCCTCCTCACTATATAGTTGTCTCCATTGATAGTCTAGTCTGCTGAGTGACTATTATGTAAAAACAAATCTCGTTTTCATACCCTCCTCACTATATAGTTGTCTCCACTGATAGTCTAGTCTGCTGAGTGACTATTATGTAAAAACAAATCTCGTTTTCATACCCTCCTTACTATTATAGTCGTCTGCACTGATAGTCTTGTCTGCTGAGTGACTATTATGTAAAAACAAATCTCGTTTTGATACCCTCTTCACTATATAGTCCTCTTTACTGGTCTGCTGAGTGCCTAACATGTAAAAACAAATCTCGTTTTCATACCCTCCTCACTATATAGTCCCACTGTACTGATAGTCTAGTCTGCTGAGTGACTATTATGTAAAAACAAATCTCGTCTTGATACCCTCTTCACCATATAGTCCTCTTTACTAATATTCTAGTTTGCTGAGTGACCAAACATGTAAAAACAAATCTCGTTTTGATACCCTCCACACTATATAGTTGTCTCCACTGATAGTCTAGTCTGCTGAGTGACTATTATGTAAAAACAAATCTCGTTTTGATACCCTCCTCACTATATAGTCCTCTTTAGTCTGTCTGCTGAGTGACTATTATGTAAAAACAAATCTCGTTTTCATACCCTCCTCACTATATAGTTGTCTCCACTGATAGTCTAGTCTGCTGAGTGACTATTATGTAAAAACAAATCTCGTTTTTGATACCCTCCTCACTATATAGTTGTCTCCACTGATAGTCTAGTCTGCTGTGTGACTATTATGTAAAAACAAATCTCGTTTTGATACCCTCTTCACTATATAGTCCTCTTTACTGATAGTCTAGTTTGCTGAGTGACCAAAATGTAAAAAGAAATCTCGTGTTGATACCTTCCTCACTATATAGTTGTCTCCATTGATAGTCTAGTCTGCTGAGTGACTATTATGTAAAAACAAATCTCGTCTTGATACCCTCTTCACTATATAGCCCTCTTTACTGGTCTGCTGAGTGGCTAACATGTAAAAACAAATCTCGTTTGGATACCCTCCTCACTATATAGTCCACTGTACTGATAGTCTAGTGTGCTGAGTGACTAATATGTGAAAATAAATCATAATTTTATACCCAGATGACTGTCTACTCTTGCTTTGATTAAACTGTAGTATCAAATTATTGTTGCTGCCCTCCTCCTTATATTCTCTTGATTTGTGGTTCTGCTCAACTGAATGACTAATTAGTACAAACTAGCCTTAAGGGTGTTTAACACATGATGGAGGGGGTAGACTCTAAACTTCAAAATGTAACATTCTATTTTTGTAACATTAATGATAGCAAAAAGTCAGAATACTTGTTATTCTACTAAAAATTATATTGCCATAAATCTGTTGTGTTTTGCCTAAATTTTGTCAAGTTTTGTACATTTTTTATAAGTTATGAAACCAAGTGGCTGCAGAACCTCCAGGAAAAGATGTTACAGTATAATAAGTTTCAAATTTGTTAATATTTTTGGAAATAAAATAACTGTACATTTTTTATATTTATGGGGGTTACTGGTACATAAATAAATGTGAACCCATTTTAAAAGATTTACTTAGCAATTACATAGCAGTAATTCAAGTGCTTATTACGTTATAGTTTGCTGTTCTGTAACAAATAAAAGTCAAAGTCAATACATTTAATAAATTGTTATAAAATCAAGGATCATTATCGAAGTCATATTACAGCTGTAATTGACAGCAAAGTCTTAATGTATGAATAAATCTCACAAATGGGAAATACAGAAGATGAAGAAACTATGAAGAAAATTAGCAATATCAAAATAAAATATATTCCATGTGGAAAAATTCCTGAAGTGAGTAAAATGAGTTGTCCAACAGCCTTGAATAATATTTATTAAGAATCTTTTTCTTTTCATACATCTGCATTATAGGTAATAGGTGATTGTACGAGTATACCCTTAGTGCAGTTACAAATTGGCTGTTAAGTGTCTTACTTAACCTGCTCTGAGAAATAACTGCAGTCTCAATTTGTAGTGTTATAGGAGTGATTTTCGCTAACAGGATATTTGAAAAATATATCCTGATATTGCTTGTGAATTTTGAAAAATATACTTTACAGGTCAAAGAGATGTAGATTTATTATAGTTTGAATTTTTAAATCAATAAAAAGAGGTTTACGGTGTTCCGGGGTTGAGAGTCAGGAATTATTTTAATGTTTTTTTGGAGGATGAGGATATCATTAATCCTATTTGTTTTGCCCACACAAGAGTCCATATCTTATTCTGGATTGGAAGAAGGCAAGATAGACAGTTCTTACTTTCTATATATATGATAATTTTTGTTGACATATAAAGATAAGGCGCCTCAGAAGATAAATTATACTCTTGATAATTTTGTGGAGGCGTAATTGATATGGGTATCCCAATTTAAATTCTTGTCAAAAAATATTCCAAGAATTTTGGACTGTTGAGATGTTGCCTTGAAGGTTAGAATTACCATCATCTTAGAGCGAACAAATAAATGTGTCGATAAATATTGTTACTATCAAGTTGGTTATAAATTTGCTTATAAACTAGGGCTTCAAGTAATTTTCCAATAATTGGAATTATAGAGATTGGGTAGTAACACACACATATATATATATATATATATATATATATATATATATATATATATATGTTACTTAAACACTAAAAAACTCTTGAGGTTTTAAGTTCGTCAGAGAAATAACCATTCTCTAAACAGTGGTTAAAACAAAAGGTGAGAGAGACAAAAATGCCAAGAGTATTTTCTTCAAGATATTATTTGATGTACTATATATGTCACAGATATTTGAGTTATTTAGGTTTATAACTGATTTAAAGATATCATCATGTTTTTTATCTATCCATTGAAAAGTTTTTGGTGGATGATTGATGTTATTTTCTAGTAGATATTTACTGGTAGTACGAGATGAATTACCAAGGTTATTTTTAATATCTGACACATAGTTGATATTAAAATGTAAAGGGTTTCTCCTTCCTAAATACATTTGCATACTATTACAATCAGAAACCTTTAATATTTAATTTTATCAAAACTATACAAATCGGAATGTCTGGAATGATTAAGTTAGGCGCAATTGTTTTACTTTGAAATGTTGTAATGAAATAATTCACACAATGAATACTGTGCAAGAAGTAGGAGTGGGTGGAGTAGAGTAAAAGTTGGGGAGTGGAAGAGTAATGTTGAAATAATTAACTAATGGAGGTGAGCAGACGAGTAGTGAGTAGTGTCCGAGGTGTGGCACACTCTGTACCTTGTACAGGTTTAAAGTATCGTGTGAGTATATAACCCTCTCTAAACTATAAAACAGTAATAGTACTCGCTAGCATTTGTCCAACAACTTTACTAAAGTTAATCTTGGCCGTGTCTGAGTTTGTATGTTCAATGCTTGTGCAAAGTTTTAACTTTAATTACTTCCTTCACCTGTTTATTTCTTCTCTTAACACTTTCAGTCAAATGTTAGGTCCCTATTAATTTTATTGTTAACATATTAATAATGATGTATTGTTGCATTTACTTATATTTAATATCAGTGGTTGAAAAAAATGTAAAATACATGCTTTTATCTTAATTAAAAAATATTAATATGTATGGTGGTGTTAATTAACTTTTTACTTCAAATATTACAATTTTCCTAAATATGTTGGTGTCTTGTACAGTAATGTAATAAACTTATATTCCATTTTTATGTATGCTTTAAAAAAATAAAATTAGCAACATAAAATCATACTTGAATACAGTCTATACTCATATTGAAGTATGCATATGCTAAAATATAAAAAAAGATTTTTTAGTTCTTTAAATTATTCATTGTTCCCCATCATCAACAGGTTTTTAGCTATTAAATGGCAAAAACTTTGTTTCTCCTATTTCAATTAGTTATTTTTATATACGTGTCATTTGAAAATTGTAATAATGTAAAATATAAATTTCTAATTGTGTTTCTTTGTGTTTTTCTATTCTTAAAGAACTAATATTTAGTGTTTTTTGTTTTGTATAATTTTAAACAAAAGTGTTATAAATAATTAAATATTTTTAAAACATGGTTTTTATTAATGATTTTTTCACTAGATATGTGTATATTTCCATCTTCATACTTATTTACCAGTGAAGAATATCAAGATCATGCATGAAAATGTTCTTGTAAACACTTGAATAAACCCATATACTATTACCCTGATAATTCCCCTTTTATCGGGGAAAGTGCTTTTGAAATAAAATTATGTAGAATTAATGAAAATATATTTTATACTGATATTACTCGTACAATCCTGTCTTATGATAAATTTATTTATTGCTCAAAATATCATTCATATTGGAGCTAAGTTGGATCACTAAAGCTATTTGGACTGGATATGCAGAGGAGAGATGCAGATAGCTGAATAGTTACAGTTGTCTTGGGAAAAGAAGCAATCTAAATCTCTCTTCCGTCCTCTTTCCATTCTGTTTCTCTTTACTATTGCACATTTTGCATTTTTAGTTATATCTCAGATATGAAGTAAAAGTTAATGCATATTATCTTGTTTTTAATGCATTATAGTACAATTGTTAATTTCTTATCACATTTTTTCTATCCATTTTGATATAAAATATTGTATTACATAAGATATTTGACATGGCTTCTATAACATATTCCTTATGTAAAAAATTGCCATTCAGATGAGTTTTGATATTTTAGATCTTGTAAAAAATGGGAAGAGAGTTAGTTCAAATTTTAAATGGGAAATTGGCCCAATATGTCCTTATTTACAAAGTTTTAAAAAAGTGATCCAAGTCCTGCAAAAAACTACATGTAAAGATCCAAAAATATTTGTAATTTTAATATAGATGTTGTGAAATTTCAAAAATGAGTATGCCTCTCTCTATCTTACTGTAAGTTTAGCTAATCTCATTAAATTATTTCAAGTAATAAAACAAAAGGATTTCAAATAATAATACAAAAGGTTAAGAATATGTGAAAGTCACTTTTCTAACTCTCTGAAAATGAATCAATAAAAAAAAATCTGTGAGATAAAAGTGTGTGAATGTAAAAACCTACTTATTTTATAAATGAATATAAACAACTGCTAATTGCAAATATCAAGTCAATGACGATGGATTAAGAACTCCAGAATATATTAATTACAGTAATGCCAGGTTTGGCGGCATTCAGTTAGAAGTTACTACTGTATTGCTGTTTTATTGAATACTTAAAAAAATTCGAATATTTAATTAAATTATTCGAGGTTTAATTATTTGAAACCTTATGAGAAATCAAAAACTAAGAACACAAACTTTTACAAGTTACCCTATAAATTAAGAGAAGTTTTTCAGTTCTTCTTTGTGCTGCTATATAGTAGATATAACTCTTCCCATTCAAAATCTAGAACAGCTGCCATCTTGAAACCGAGATATTCAAAGTTGAGTTTAAAAGCATTAAACATTTCTATAAAAAGTTTTTACCATTGTTGGTCAGTAATACACTACAGCCAACATTAAAATGAACACACTGAGTTTGAAAATGACTATTGAATATGGTAGGTTGGATATAGTCTAGTCAAGACATGTAAATAATATTGCTATGCCAAGTTTAATCTTAAACAGTTATAAATAATGTTGGTAGTGTTATGGTAGTGTGTTGGTAGTGGTAGTGTTACACAACATTGTGTTTGTGTCTCTTGTGTTATAATATTGTAATCATGCCCATATGTTTGAGTGTGTTTTATACATACACATAAACCTTCTCAAACAGGGCGTTAGTTTTGGGATCAAGGGTCCATGGTTGGCCAAGATGTGCATACATTTTTAAATAAGCGATAATCGGATTAGGAAATTTTAAACTTAAGTAAATCCTTTAATATAAAGTTAAAAGTTGTTTCAGGATGATGACAGCATTTTTAAAGGACTGATAATTTTTTTAAATACTGTTATGCTTGATCTAGTAGACGAGAGAGGTTGTACATACTGGATTGTGATACAAAAGAGAAAATCCATCAATACCAAACTGGAAATTCCCGAGCTGTTTCTCTCAAAAATCTATTAATTTCTAGACTATTTAAAGAAATAAGATTAGATGAAACTTTTATAATAATAGATTCTAAAGATGAGATATGGAAGTATTTCTAGTATTATATAAGACGGAACAGCTCATGTCATTTGAAAGGAAATCATAACAAGCGGAAACAGTGAGTAAAAGTTCACTTGGTGGTACATGAAACTTGTTGTTTTTGAAAGTACTGTTGAGTACAGTTAGAGAGCGACTCTGTCTTGACGCCAGCAGACTCTGAAACAATTGGACACTGTTAGACCCACTGACAGTTATTGTTTACGAGACTTTAGGGATCTGCTTTTTACTGCACAAAAGTGTGTCACAACACTCACCCTCACTGAGTTCTCTGTGTCTTTCACATTTTACGCAGAGTTTATAACATTCACTTTGCTTTATTTATTTAAAATGTTTATTTCAGCATTAAATAATCTCGAGTGGACATGATTTGGGTGTTCTTAAGGTTTCAATAATTGTTTTAGGAATGAAATAAAAACACTATTCATTGATATTATTGTACAATAGGAATAGTGTAAAAAATTCTGAATATAATTTTACAGCTAATTTAAGATAAAAAAATCATTAAAAATGATAAAATAATCATAACATTTATATTCATAAAGAAATTTCTCAAATGATTAAAAAGTTTAGGATAAAATATATTCTTTATTGATTTTTAAGCTTGCAAAATGCATGTAACAAAGCATTTTTACACGTATCAATAATGTTTTATATTGTTGAAATATTACAAAACCGGTATATTTGGAGAACTTTGTAATGAAAAATTTTAGAAAGAAATTATTACTGTATTTATCAAATTCGATTGAAACTTGACACTTTTCTGACCTATTTTAATTGTATTTTAATCATAGAATATTTGTCTATGTTTATAAAAATTCTCATCATTCCTATATCTCATGTTTATCAGTAATCGTCTACTAACACTGTGATATAGCAGGGTTGGAGAACCACATGTCGTGTAACAGACAAATTTTTACATCCTCCCGGCAGACTTATGAGAAATTGTGCCAGCTTATTGAGTGATATGCTTTAATGAGGCACAGCCAAATCCCATGGATGGACATGTAGCATCGTAGAATTTATTCTTGTCTCTGTAGAAAGGAATTTTCATGCTAAATTTAAATCCAAGAGATACAATCTATCTTCAGATATCTGACAGATAGTTAGGCTACATGTGATACTATGTCACGTTTACTATTACTATGTTATACGATTTGATGAGTTTGTTTATAACTTTATTCATGATGGTACTAGTACTATTTACTAAAAAGCTACAAAACATATAATAAACAAGTAGGAAATTGATTTAAACTTAGCTATAAGTACTGACACAATATTAATACTAAACGAAATACATTAAATATATTTAGTGAAACAATCAATTTGATACATTATAATTAGTTATTACACTACATACAAATCTAAAACTTCACTCATTCAACCATTCAAGACACCTGACGACACGCTCTCCACAGACCCCACCAACCACCATCCCACATAGCCTGCAAAAGAGAGTATGGGGTATGGCTCTCAATATTTCTAATATTGACAGGGAGCAAGTCCTAAATTGGCATGCTTGAACCTGTTGAAAACTGGAAAATAGTCGATAACAATAGCTAGTAGAGAAGCTCTTCTGTGTGAAGGTTGCCCACTGTTATCAAATATGAGATTAAAATTGTTGGACACATAAATAGGAGACTTTAA
Organism: Homalodisca vitripennis; assembly: GCF_021130785.1. NCBI lineage: Eukaryota > Metazoa > Arthropoda > Insecta > Hemiptera > Cicadellidae > Homalodisca > Homalodisca vitripennis. Next base: position 38,408,237 of record NC_060211.1, on the reverse strand, counting down.
CTTGATGATTGAGGATAAAAGACTGAGGATGTGATTATCATGAAACTGTTGAAGTTTGAGAAGAGATAGTTGCTGGAAATAAGGAGGACATTTGCAGTATGTTCAACATTGAAAATATAAATATTATACAATAGTTTTGACTTGAAGCTTGTCCGACAGCTCAACAGTCATGCATTTTTAAACTGTCACAATAGTTGAAGCGACAAAACACAAAAACCTTAACTAACGTTGGCGTTGAGTGGCAGGTATAGAGTAAAATGTTTTAAACTGGGAGTGCTGGTAAAAACTGTTACAAATACATTTCTCGATGCTGCCTAAATAGAAATGAAACTTCCATATAAAATTTGTCTATAGGTCAGTTTGTTCTTTAGTCATCTTATGGGGTTGACAAGCAGACAGAAAAACATTTTTCCAGGCCCTCATCAAGTGATAGACTTCGTTAACACTCAGCCAATAAAATTAAAGTTTGTATAGAATACATCTTTTTAAGTATAAGTACTAAGAAATTACCATTATGTTGAGGTTTTTAAAATATTTGTTTAATGATTTAGTACAACTTAATTTTAACACAGGGCAAGTTTTTAATATAACCTGTTTCTATTGCATTTTGGTGTAATTTTACTTTCTCCATTTTCTGAACATATTCTACCAATTTCATTTTGCTCAAATGTTTTTACTTCTAAATTATCTGTTAATTTAATAAAATTACCATTTAGTGTTAAGTATTTTGTGATATTTATAGAATTTTGTTTGAAATTTTGTTCAGTTTCCTTAGTTTTTTCTTATCAAAGGTGTATACGATCCACCATTCAGGATTTATGGTAATTTGCAATGACATTTTGTATTTTTTATTACTTACCTTTATATCAAAACATGTTTAGTTAGTACTAAAAGGATGTATATACTGATCTGCATTGCCATTCATGTGTTTACGTATGTGACATATAGCAAGTAATAATTTATATTATTCTGTACAATATTTTCAATCATAACTTGCAGGTGTTTGAGATTTTATGTCAAAATATTCTGTAAAGTATTCTTATGTATTTAGAATGGCGGTCTACTGGTGCAACAATTTTTTATTCAGTTATACTAATTTAGCTATAATTACTAAATATAATGATTTTTATTAATAAAACAGATTATTATATAAAAATATAACATGGCACCACCATGATGATGGGTAATGATTCCTCAATTTTGGCTATCTCTTTGATCTCATTGCCAAATACTACTGATGCACAATGCTGTTAATACACTGTTACAGGGTCGGGAAAGTCGTTCACGATGATGGGTAGCCAAGACTACAAGGGCATCATCCCTTGACTGTGTGACTCTCTATTTGATCTCATTGCCAAATACTGCTGATGCACAATGCTGTTAATAGACTGTTACAGGGTCTGGCAAGTCATTCCCAATGATGGGTAGCCAAGACTACAAGGCCATCATCCCTTGGCTGTGTGACTCTCTATTTGATCTCATTGTCAAATACTGCTGATGCACAATGCTGTTAATACTCTGTTACAGGGTCGGGCAAGTCGTTCACGATGATGGGTAGCCAAGACTACAAGGGCATCATCCCTCGACTGTGTGATTCTCTGTTTGATCTCATTGCCAAGCAGCAGAGCTCTGAGCTCATGTACAAGGTAGAAGTCAGCTACATGGAGATCTACAATGAGAAGGTATTTTATGTTTGAAAATCACATGGCACTGTAATTAATATACAGTAGATTGCGTCTGATTAGTGAAATAATTGATTTTATATGAATTTAAATGTTATATGAGTTGTTTTAAACATTTCTCATTCTGAAAACATATTATTAGGAGTTAGTGTTTTTACTTTTTTGTTGAAATGCAATACATTTCGGTCAGAAATGTTTAAGCTTTTTGGTATTCTCCTGAGCAAAGTGAATTATTTTTGCCCAGATTTCCAATTTTTAAGTTTATAGATAGAAATTAATAAATTTAGGCAAAATCCAATCATTACAGTGAGAAGGAGAAGCATTTAAAAATAGGTGAAACAATTTTCTGCTATCAATTGCAACTTGTTTGTAAATACCCTGCCTTAAAGTATTAAACTGTAGGGATCATAGAATAAACAAATCTCTAATCAAACTGAGTACAATCATATGCCATTTTATAATTTGACTGACATAGTAAAGCATGTAATGAAGTAAGACTTTCCTTACCTTCTGTTGAATCCTTTAATACTCAGTTTTATTGATTTATTAAAAAAGGTTCTCCTGAACTAAGAAACATATATAGCTTTTAGCAGACCAACATCTTGTGTACCTCTCTTTCTAAAATTATAATATCCCTATAGTGTGGAAATATGCAGTGTGTATAAGTTATATTTTTTAGAATACAATATAGTTTTAGAAGATTATTGTAAAGTTGTACAAAGTCAGCAAAATTACCTGTAGATAACTCACAAACAGAAAACTTGTAATGAAATTATATTGGTCTAAGAAGTTTGTAAACAAGGATCTGCTTATTGTACAGCACACAATCAGACTGCTGTGCTACAATATTTTAACATCCTCATTACATCCGGATTGCTTCAACCCATGTCACTTGTAATATGTATTCACATTTCTCATTAAATTTGTAAATATATGTAAATAATTGAATTGATAATCAAGTATCATGAGATGAGAAACGGTCTTAAATTTTGCACAATAACACGAAGAGCATTCAGATGTTGGTTGGATTTAAAGAAAGTACTTGCAATTTCCACTATATTTCATTTTTGATGATATTTTATTGAATAGAACCTGAAGTGGCAGAGAACTCTCATACAAATTGCGGAGAGTTGTCAATATTGCAAGCGATAAAGATGTTCTTCGCCCTGGAAATAAATGATGTTTGGATGCATTCACAATGTCAGCAAATCATTTTACGTTATTTATCACTGTCGCTTGCACACCTTCCCTAAACGTAATGTTGACTTCACTATCAGTTTGAATATTTGGGAGGAAATGTGACCAAGTGGTATTTAAGAATTGCACAATAATTGTTGTTAATGAATGTTATGTATTAATCAATTAACGTTAATTAGAGGGTTTTAATATTATTGAATATTCATTTAATCATTAATCATATTATTTACATATCCCTTTAGATTTTAATGGTTTTCAACTGTTATGATTATAGGAATAAATAGAATAATAATAAATAATAGCAATATAAAATTTATGATTAAACCTGGATCTGTCAAACCACTAGAGTGACTAGTTAATTAATAATGTTAAGCGACTATTCACTTGTCATTTTTGCAGTCATCTTTATAATAAAACTTTTGCTTTTGAAAAGCAGATGTAAGTAAATTGTATATTAGAATAATTGAGATGTTTTACAGTTTAATTTGATGTAATGTTCATTGAATGATAATGCACAATTAGTACGCACTGAAACTATAAAGTTGCAATACAAAATTACTGTTTGCTGTTTCTATTCGCCCAGTTCGACTGAATGCAAAATAATGGTATTTTGTGTTCTACTTTCGATGCAGGAAATTTCTCTTGGAAAAAGGTTGCCTACATCATTGTATTCAGAATTTATTTCTGAACAGAACATTTATTAATCATTTTTATTAAACATATTTATTAATCTTTGATCCGAAGAAAGACATTAATTGCAAACATGGGTACCAGCATTTCTATAATGTCAAACAACTAGTTTTGACTAAAACAACTATTTGCTAGTGTTTTTTAATTTTTAGTTTTATTATAGAGTTGTAATTGCATCAAGTGACATAAAATTTGTTAACTTTAAATTTGCCATCAAGTGGTATATAATAGTAAAAGTTTCACCCACTAATAACCGTATTGAATGAAAAAGTATACAAATATTTGAGTATGAATATGTAGTTTTTAGTAAAACGTAAAATGTTATAATTTTGTAACAGAAATCAAATAGTTTGTAGAAAATGGAATTTCTGTTATGTTTTTTACAAAAATAATCCTTTTAGGGAGTAATGTTTTATATTTTGAAAAATAAACTAAAACATTAAATTTTTTTTATATGACTGTACTTTGGAATTACTTTGGTTACTTTTATTTTTTTAAATTTTAATGCAGACAAAATCCTAAATTGAAATACAATAAAGATCAAACTGCCAGATAAACGTTCCCTGTAATGTGCTGAAAAAATAAGTTTTTTCCTTACTTCAATAATAAACATTCTACATAGGTTTGAATGATGATAGACAGTAGACAATATTCCTTACTAAACAATATCATTGAGATATGTTACACAGCCATAAATATGTCAAAATTTATGGATGTCTAGTCAAGTCAAAAATTGCCATTTCATGAGTAGGCAGTTTGTTGGACAGCTTTATTTCAGCATAGGATTGGGTTTTTTCAAATAAGACGGTTTGTTGAATAGAGAGTGTATAGTCTCCTGCTTATCTGGTGAAGTGATTGTACAGTTGCCTTTGTTTAGGAGGATCAATGGTTCTATAGTGCATAATGGTCATATAGATGGCAGTCACTGTCAATAATTTACAATCTTTAAATACGTTCCTGCAGCTCTCTCTGGGTCCTATTCCTGCCATTAGCCTTAATGCTTCTTCGCATAATTAAGACACAAAAAAGATTTCCATCCGAAGAACCACACCAGACAGTTATTCCGTAACGTGTGGCTTTTGAAAAGTGCATGGTATACAATTTTCTTGGCTTTAGTGCACAACTAGTAAAGTAGTACCTGATATTATAGGAATTTCAACAGCTAGTTCCAGGGTTAAATTGTTTATTACTATATAATAATAATAAATAAATTATTATAAACTATAGTAATAATAAATTAATCATAACTATCTAATACTAATTAAATAATGTATTCATAAATATATTTAATAATATATCCGTCAAGTAATATTAATTAGGGAACATTTTCTTTCCCACCTTGCTAACTGCTCAGCCTTCACCACTGTATAGTGCATTTTTAAGTGCTAATAATTGACATTTATTTTAACTTTCATAAACGTTGATATATATATATATATATACTTTATTGCTGTTGATATATTACTTTGCAAGTACTTGAATTATTGTATTTAAAAATTAAAGTACATGCAACTGATTTCTAGATTTGTGACTAAAATACCAGAATCTTAAGTTAATTGGTTAATAATAATTCTTTCAAACGAATATAACTCTACAATTTCCATTTAATAATAACTTTCATTATTATAACTTTCATTTTTGATTAAAGAAATGAAAAAAATAGTAATTTTTGGAATATCTTAAGGATTTGCAACAATGAAAGTGTAAAGATAAGTGTTATAATTATTCCTTGTCTTAAAATTAGTTTTCTAAATATTTAACTTTGGGTTGCATTTATTGTGTTTTTAAATTTGTAGACTGTTGAAAATAAAGTTCATTTTCCTGAGAAGCAGTGAAAACAATAATGGTGTCAAAATAAATTGTAACTGAATTAGCTCAAAGAGGAGCATTTCCACTTTTCCTCCACATGTGGCCCAGTGTTCCAAGGCATTCAGCGTGCGCCATTCATCATCCAACAGACCATGAGACGCTTTGACAACTGGCTCATGAAAAGAAGAGACTGTTGGCAAAGGCTTGCTTGTATTGTTAGATAGTAGCTCAGTTCTCTGACAATCGGCCAGTATGTTAATAGTGTGTTATAGCAGACAAAACCTGCTTGTAAAGTCTTTGAAAAAGTTGTCCTGCGCTTCTCAAATTTGTTTTAACTTTTAATTAAGTTCCTTATGAGAAATGTTTAAATACCCCCTCCCATTAGAAATATAAAAAAAGTGTTTTAATAACTTCAAAAGCATTATTTGCAATATATTATCATCTAATTTTAATTTACATGAATTAGTATTTGTACAAAATTGTTTTTATCGAATTTTCGAATTTATGTATGATTGTTACTACTTTTTTTTGCAAAATGATCTAAGAATCATTGTATGTATGTTTAATTATTATTATAATGCTACTCGGATAATAGTCCATTATTATGATAATAAAAATACAATTAAATTTTGTATACATCCCTAATTCTCAAAATTTTTTTGCAAACTAAATTTAATGTTCTGTTAATGTGTCTCTTGTGTATGGTGTTTTTAACTCAATAATTATTTAGCATGCACAGAGATCAAGTGCTTCCCTCCATAAATCAAGGACTGAGAGTCCAGACAATTTTATACCTGAAAATACACCTTTACACTAGCACTATCTGATACATAGTCGATAGATCTGTTCCCAAAAAGATAATGTTAGAATTAAATTGGTCTGTCACGAGTCAAATAAAAAAGCACTAATAAAATAATTTAAAAGCTTTACAATAGGAAATTATACTTGGGACATGCAATGGTATTTATTCGAAGAAATTATAATCACGCATAAGATAGGTGCTGTGTCATTCTCAAAATGTCGATCTGTTGTTTAAATACACATTTCTGTGGTTTTACTCTTGAAATCACAAAAATAAAAATATATAGTTGTACATAAAATTAAAACCAAAAACGTCAGATATAAGTTATGATTAGCAAAATGTCTTATCACAACCATCCACAAAGTATTCCCTTTAAATTTTCTTAATAATAGCTTAGGTTGATGCTATATTTAAGAAATTTACTTTTTTGTGAAGTAAATAATTATTTTAATGGCTTTTTTGTTATTTTATTTATAATGTAATAACCAAGTGGTGTGTTTGTGTTCGTTCAGGTTCACGACTTGCTCGACCCGAAAGCTAACAAGCAGAGTCTGAAGGTGCGGGAACACAAGGTGTTGGGGCCTTACGTGGACGGCTTATCACAGCTGGCTGTCACTGCCTTTCAGGTCTGTAACCGCACTCTCAAACACACACAAACATTTAAAGAACAATTTTCTTGTTTTCTCTTAAAATTTTATTTTAACGGCATGAATTTTTTTTGAACACTAGTTGTTATTAGTGTAAAAGATCTAGTATAAGTAGTACATTGATGACACCTAATTAGTAACAATAAGCACCTGTGTAGTTGATGTTCTTGAAATCCCAATTATTCTAACACATCCCAGTCCTTGACCATCCTGCAAATCTCTACTAAAAGTAGCTTTACAGCTACAGTAGTCAGTTTATGGGCTATTAAATGTTAACATATCAACTACCTCAGTTTATAGTTGCAGACGATTATAATTATACAAATTTTAATATCACCTACTGCGAAATTCGGTAGTCAAAGTGTTAAAAGCCATTTGTTATTATTAAATTTTATTTATTTAATATAGCATGGATATCGTAATATTTTTATCACAATTTTTAGGAAGAATGTACAAGGAATAAAATCAGGAAATGTCATCTAAAGAATTTGTCAGTAAACATGTTTAGTGCAGAGTTATAAACATTTCTCATTTCCACCTTAATATGGACAAAATGAAATGTTTTATACAACAAAGAAAGCAAACAAAGAATAGTCTGTGTTAAAAGTGGTGTAAATGGTTGAAACTTTATAGTTAGCTCTCAGTTTATTCCTCTCAGTTTGTCCTACTTTTGCCACTTGCTTGCACAATGCACCTTTCTGTGTGTGCCCGCGGCAACTACACGGGTTTGAACACGTTACAACACCCCTAAACCGTTGGCCAACACAACTCTTGTCATGAACTAATCGAATTTACTGGTAAATTAAGATATTACACTCACCTAAAACATGTCATCATCAAATCAACAGGCAATCATCTATTAAAATAAATTTGTATTAAAAAAATTTTAAATATTCTTCAAAAAATCTCTTCCTTAATAAGTTTATAAGGAAAAAAGTGAGGAATCCTAAAGATAAGAAAAATTTCAATATTGACAGAATGAAATAAAGTATATAGTATAATATATTCTGTTTTATACTACAATGATAACATTGTACAGTACATAGGAACAGGTTAACTGTACCTAGTTAGATAGTCAGCTAACTTCTGTAGGATTAAGTTAATTACGAAGATGTTGCTCTCAGATGCGAATTTGGAATTAATAAATAAGTTTTTTTTTACTTATTTTTTGGTTCCATACTGAATCTAATTCAAATCACTGAACTGAACAGACTTTCAAATGTAAAATATGTAAAAAACTTATATGAAAGTAAGTAAAACAGTAACAGTTGTAAACTTTTAAAATTGAGTTTCTCATTTTTAAAAGGACGTTTGCATTGCTAATAAATGTCAACGTGGCTTAGAATTGTTACTTCACATAACTAATAGCAATAGTTTTTTTAACATTGACTAGAAAGCTGACATGTCTGATCTTATGTTAGCTGATTATGTTATTTATTTTGTGTTTTATTTCTATTAAATGACACATCAACTCATTTCAAAAGATTCAGAGATACACTTTATGTATGTATTTATACAAATGGGCATGAAAACACATTTCTTGTTTCATTTTCGTCCAAAGGACCAAATATAATATTTCATGATATATTTTTAATCAGAATATACAGGGTCATCGAAAAATAATGCCTAGATTTTAAATAACTGTCATAAAAAAACTATTAAAGGTAATTTAAAGGTTGTAGTCTTAAAATGTGCGGAAAGAAATACATTTTTTTTTTTTCATACCTTAGTTTGTTTCAATGTGAGCACCGTTCGTTGCCCTGCAGATATAAAGTCTGTAGTCAACTTCCTGCCACGTGCGTCCAATCATATCTGGCGTAACAGTTAAGATTGCGGAAGAAATTCGATCCCGAAGATGGTCCAAATCCCGAATCTTTTCTGCGTAAACTATATTTTTTATGTAACCCCAGAAAAAGAAATCCAAAGGGGTAAGATCAGGACTTCTAGGAGGCCATGAAATGGGGGCTGCTCTACCAATCCAACCGTTTGGGAAGCGTGCGTTTAGTGCAGCGCGTACCTCGCGATGGTAGTGAGGTGGATCCCCATCTTGCATAAAAATGATTCGCTGTCCAGTCTGTTGTTCGATATCGTCTAATTGGGGGAACACAAACAGTTCAAGCATGTCCAGGTAAAGTAGGCCTGTAATGGTTTTTTCTACAAAAAAGAAAGGTCCAATAACTATGCCATGAAATAACGCGCACCACACACATTGAGTTTGGGAGAATCACGCACATACTCGTGGATTTCGTTTAGCTGTTGCGATCCCCATACACGGCAATTGTGACGATTTACACATCCATTTATGTGAAACGTAGCTTCATCACTAAACAACACTCTCTGTAGAAAATCTGGATTATCATCAATTTCATTTAACATAAAACTTGCAAATTCAGTTCGTTTAGGGCGGTCGGTAGGTTTTATTTGCTGTGTTATCTGAATTTTATACGCATGAAGTCTTAGCCGTTTGTGCAGTACATTTTGTATTGTTGTTTTTGGAATGTTTAGTTGAAGACTTCGTCGAGCAATGGATTTTTTTGGGCTCCTAACACAAGATTGCCGGATACGCTCAACATTCTCTTCTGATGTTCTTGGTCGGCCTGGTCTTGATTTTTTGCAGACGGTCCCTGTTTCCCTAAACTGGTTAAACCATCGAACGATAGCTTTGTTATCAGGTGCTGTTTGACCCGGATATGTTCTCCGAAAGAGCCGCTGTACACTGACAATTGACTTTGACTCCGCGTACCAAATCACGCACTATGCTTTTTGTTGCACGGTCAACATCGTACTGAGCGGCGGCGCGTCTGTGGCTGGCTGACCTTGACGATTGCGCAGCTTGTCTGCGCATCACAAAGACAGAGAAACACAATCAGACGAACTAAAAACAAAACTTGCGTTCACCAGTTATCGTCCAGTGAAAGAATTACTCATTTAACATGAAAGGTTTTGATGTTATAATTTTATTAAATCTAGGCATTATTTTTCGATGACTCTGTATTATAAATATAATGAATGGATAAAAAGTGTAGAAGGTTTAATAAACCTAACTTGAATAATAAGCAGATGTTAGCACGATCACAGCGATAATAACGCCAAGTGGTGTGTACTAAAATCAACTAATAATTCAAGTAAGAAACTGTAACCATATAATATTTGGGATGGAAAAAAGTGTAATGCATACATAAATATTTTTTAATTTGTAACTTGAGCAGCAACACATTTAACAATAAACATTTTTATTGTTAATTATTCATAATATCTTAAAACCCAATATATTTTATAAACAGTCCTGTATTGTGTATGATGTTTATATTACTAGGTAATACATGAAGTCGCTACACAATAACAATAAATAAGTGGATACAATGGAATATCAAAGGACCCGACCGAATGTAACAAAAGAGTTATCACACAGATGGACAGAAGGACGATCCTTTGACCCTTTGATACCAAAATCAGTAGTGTTCTTTCTTAGACAAAGAGGAACCTATGTACCAAATGTCAAACATCCAGGATCCTTCTATCAAGAGTTATCGTACAGATGACAACATGATTTTCATAGAGACCTGTTGGTTCTTTAGTAGATATTGTAATATATTATTGTTTTAGGGTAAAACCTATGACAGTTCATAACAAAATGTTAGTTTAAAACTCAAAACTCTGTTATCATTAATCCCATAGTTTACTCTTTCTAAGCCATAAAACAAACCTTCTGCAATGCCTCTCAACTCTTTTTCTAAAGAATACAGCAACTAAGTAATGTAGTTTAACAACTTTTTTGTCAATTCAGTAAAGCAAATAAAGGACGGTATTAAGAAGCCTAATATTGATAGTTCAAGCTTAGTTAAAAATTACAAAATTGTAAAAAATGATTTCACTTTTACAGAGGCCTCAATTGTTGATGGTACCAAAGCAGTAAAAAAGACTTAAAAATTCAGATAACAAGGATATTTTTTAATTTATCTAACAATATGATTAAGAAAATGTATCATACAATTTTGAACCCTTTAACTATATGTATAAATAAATGCATGAGAGATGGATTTTTTCCCTGATGAATTGAAGTTGTCAAGACTGTGCCCAATTTTTAAGAAAGGGTCTAGAAATCTTACTGAAAGCTATCGCCCTATATCAATTGTTTCCGGTACTATCTAAAATTATAGAAATTCTAGTACATGATCAACTCATTGCTTATCTGGAAAGTAACAACTATCTAAATTCAACACAATTCGCATTTAGAAGAGGAAAATGTACAATTGATGCAGTTGATGCACTAATTAGGGAAATCCTAAATACTTTTGAGAATAAGGCCTTTGTTCAGGTAACTCTCTGCGACATAAGCAAAGCTTTTGACTGCATTGAAACATGATGAGTTAATCTCAAAACTAAACTATTATGGTATTACTGGTATTTCAGCAAGTTCCTTAAAGATTATTTAACAAACCGCAAACAAAAGGTGTTTTTAAATGGGGAAATGATCCAATGAATTAGTGATTTGAGACATGGAGTACCCCAAAGGGTCAGTATTAGGTCCCCCTTCTATTCTTAATTCATATAAATGACCCTCCCTAGTGCTATAAAGAGCAAAATCTTTATTATACGCAGATGATACAACTTTCTTAAATGTTCACACAAAACTTTAACACACTACAAGACCTTGTAAATAAAACATTTACCGAAGCCTCATTGTGGTTCAGATCAAATGGTTTTTTATTGAATGAATCCCAAAACCCAAAACATTTTTATTCAGCTTAAGGGCAAATCCCTCCATCCGACATAACCAATGATTCTTCTTTTCTTATGTTAAATTTCTAGGACTATTTATTGACAATAACTTAACATGGACCTCTCATATTGAATATATGTATTTCCAAAAGATTATCAAGAGTAATTTTTCTTCTTAAACGAATAATGAATTGTGTGCCTGAAAGCTATGTAAAATCTGCCTACTATGCCTTTTTTCCAATCTATAATTAGATTACGGTCTTGTAATATGGGGCAATAGCACTAGAATTAATGACATTCTCATCCTGCAAAAGAAGGTGATTAGAATAATGACTAAAGCAAATCATTGGACCATTGCAAACCACTTTTTATTGAACTAGAGCTGCAAACTGTTATTAATTTGTATATTTTTGACTCGGTTTCATACATCCTGAAAAATATTCCAGCTCTCACTTTTGCAGCAACATAATAGCTTACAATACCAGAAATAAAAACAACATCGCATAGAACACTGTAGGTTAAGCAAAACACAGCAGAGTCACATTTTAACTCCTCAAAAGATTTATAACAAATTAAGAAATGTAGTTGATAAGTATCCAACAAATATTTTCAAAGCTAAATTGTATACTTGGTTACTGAGGAATCCTTTTTATGATCTGACTGAGTTTTTAGTATTCATGAAATAAATTTCTAGTTTTCCATTTCTTCCTGTTTATTCTTATTTCTTTCTTCTTATTTACTATACTAAAAATGACAATAAATATTATTTATTATTTATTTATTTTGATGTTTTAGTTGTATAATATTTTAATGTTTTTTAATTATAACATTGTAATATTTTTTCAGTATAATATTTTAATGTTTTAATTGTATAATATTTTCAATGTTTTTAACTTTCTAGATAGGTGCTAATATTATAGGTTATAGTTTTATTTACAATTTTACAGTCCATTTTAAATAGTTTGTAGTAGGGATTGATCAGGGTGTTGTTTAGTACCTAAGTTTATTCTGTTGTATCATTTATGAAATTGTATTATTTATTATGTATGAAGATAGGTGGGAAAAGAGAGAAATTCTTGGCAACTTTTGGTAAAGATGTTTATATATGTTGGATTAATAATATTGCCTCAGACTATACCACTTAGGTGTATATTTGACTTTGCTGATGCATTTTTGTAAGATGGCAATAAACATATATTATTATATTATTATTATTATTATTATTATTATTAGCACTCCTTTTAGCAACACATCTGAACTTAAATACATCTCCTATATATCACCCCAGAAATTTTGCTCTATCATACTACATTACATCTCGGCTACAATTTTCCTTCAAGATCGCATAACTATTATCTAGGTTTTGATTTTCACCAACATTGGTCTCCACGCTCTTTTATCTAAGGCCACATCACATCTTTTATCTCCTCCCAGTTTCATCAGGTGTTTATTCTCCTATCATTCCACTTCATCAAGGCCTCATTCTTCCTTCTTGTGATGATTGATTTTTTGCTTATTACACTAATCCTTTCAGCCTATTATTGGTGAGGTCAGATGGTTATCTTTATCTCCTGGAATGAATTAATTTCTCTTTACACTGCATGAATTAATGTTGATCAATCATCTCATACACTACTTCTTACCTGAACGTCTAAATGTAGTTCTCTTTGTTAATCTGTCAATTTCCCATTTCTTCATGTTTCTTATCTTCTTGCCTATAGGATAGGACCCCATTGAAATTCTCCATTGGCTCCTTAAAAATCAATAATTTTGTATAAATCATTGAAATGTTCGCTAGAAATACTATGTATAATTTTGTCCGTGTTATAATTTTTTCAGCCTACTGTACCTCCATGAATAGAGTAAATTATTTCTGCCGTCAGATGTTTAAACAAAAACCACCATTTTTATTTATAAATCGTGCACTTGTACATTATGTTAGATGCAGATATGATGCAATTGCAGTAAGAACAAGCAGCTCTTTGATGTGTTAGATGTTATAGGGGAGGGGGTGAGTGAGGGTGTGAATATTCATGCAGCAACGAGGCGTGGTGCACTCGAGTCGGTCATCCATATGCAAGCCAAGCTTTTGATTGGTCCTCTCCAAACATATCACCGGTAGTCAAGTGTTCATACGCAGTGCTAATTAATCTGATACCCACTCAATGGGTCCAGAGATGGCTGACATTTTGGAAATTGTCTATTCAAACAAAGCTTATTCAATCGATCTCGTATTTTTGTAATTTGGGTTTAAAGTGTTTAAAGAGGTGTTGCATTATTATGTCTGGTCTACTTTAAATGATTATTATTACACCTATTGGATCTTCAAATTTTTAGGTTTAGTGTTATTTTTGTTTTTGTTCAAGATTGTGATACAGTATTTGATCAGTGATTTATTATAACTATACTGTAATATAAAAGATGTTAATTGGTGCACAATCTCATTCATCTAAAGTTGTAAATTACTTGTGCCATAAAATGGGAAATGAGACGCACTCAACATAACAATCTCGGCTGCTGATGAGATGTAGTGTGTCCCAATCGTTCCACTAGAAATTACCTGTTTCCTTTACCACCATATTATTTTGACTTTATTTCCACAAAGTTAAATTATTTTCCATAAGAGGACAACTGTTAATTTTGTTTGAATGGATTTTACTATAAAGTTTAATTTCACTAAATTATTTTCTTTATTGAATTGAGTTTGGTATCACAAATAATTTATCAGAATTAAAATATATCATCATTTTAAAGACTCACACGGTGTTCTTTGGTGTGCAGGACATAGATAACCTGATGACAGAGGGGAACAAGTCTCGAACAGTGGCAGCCACCAATATGAACAGTGAGTCATCGCGGTCGCATGCTGTGTTCAGTGTGGTGCTGACTCAGACGCTGACAGATGAGCGGACCGGTGTGGTGGGAGAGAAGGTGAGCCGCATGTCGCTGGTGGACCTGGCGGGCAGTGAGCGGGCAGTCAAGACCGGAGCGGTGGGAGACCGCCTAAAGGAGGGCTCTAATATCAACAAGTGAGTTGCATCATATTTTGTAAATACCTCATTCTAAGATTGTATATTGTTATTTTGGAAAGACTGAAGACCATTATTCTTAATTACTGCAAACTCAGATTTGATAGTATGCTCCTATCTGTTAAAGTTCACAAATATAATTCCATACATTAAAGTAACTTAAAATAGTTTTATTATTTCTTTATTGGATAAAGTTTTGTTTTAATTTTTGATTGTGTTTATATAATATTAATTTAAATGTAGGCTAACATTATGACGTTATTTAGTGAAAAATGTGAAGTTAAGATCGAAATTTTCAGTTTTTAACTGATGTCTACTGTTAAATGGTATAGTTAGTCTGATAATTTAGTTATTTTTTGTAAATTTTGTGTACATATGTTTGTTTTGAAATAACGTATGTCCATGTTAGAATAATGTACAGAGTAGAAATAGTTGATTATTTATTAATTTTATATTTTTTTATGTTATTTCTATGCATATTTTTTATCATACTGCATTGAGTAGGAGGTAATGTTTATATAACTTAAATTCTGTATTCTCTCTTTCTCTGTCTTATTTTAAAGCTGGTAAAAACATTAAATTTATACCATGGAAAAATTAAAATATGATTTTTAGTTCTGCAATATCTAAATCATATTTAAAACTTAAGTAGATCTTCAATTTTGATATCATGTAGACTTTATATTAAAATTAAGAATTTTTTAAATCAAGAGAACATTTGTTATGGTCAATTATTGTAAGTACACAAGTTAAAATTGTTTTGATGCAGTCGTATGTAAAAAGTGTGACAGATATTTGTAAAGTATGACAAATTGGTATATTTGTTGTGAAAAAAGAAATGAAGACATTGTTTTGTTTCTGAATACACACAGAAGTAATAACTTGTACTGAAAACACAGATAACAGTGGCAGTGGCAGTCTTGTGGATGTGGAATTGTGGCACAATTACGTGAGTTGTGTCAGTAATGTGACATGAGTTTTGTTCTTGCTGCGTTTAAACAGTCAACGTTTTAAAACAGTTTCTGTTTTAGATTGGATTATTAGAAGTGGTTAAGTTTATTGAAGAATTTTTTTGTGCCAACTAAAAATCACTTAATAGTAATAATAAATAATTTTTGTAAGTGTTTTGCTCTGTTTTGATTTTTGGAGTCAACTTTTATCATTTGTAATTCACCTGGGTCAGAACTGAACTAATGACCCTTGTGTGTTAGGTCACTCACCACGCTGGGCCTAGTCATCTCCAAGTTGGCCGACCAGAGCGCTTCTAGCAAGAACAGGGATAAGTTTGTTCCGTACCGAGACTCTGTCCTCACGTGGCTTCTCAAGGTAAGATCACATTTAATTTTACACTCAGTCTAGCTAAAATACTATCCAGATTTGATCATGAGTCTTTGGTTTACCTCAGTGCTAGTGGCATTACAAGTGTTACTAATGTGTAATCTATTTCTATGAGATAAATGATTTACATTTATAGACTAAATATGGGTACACTATGAATATATGAATGATGACTATGAGTATGACTATTCACAATTTACTCAACAATCAGCGCCAATGTTTGACTTATTCCTGTAGAAAGTAGTTCTTGGCTAACAGTTACTGTAAGATTAAAACACAAAATTGTCAGTCTCCGATCTTGTTATAAAATACATGGCAACACCAAGGCTGACTTTTTCTTGAAAAATGAAAGTATAACAAATAAATAAATGACTGCTTACCTTGACAGTCCCTTATTTGTGTTATTCGATAAGAGTGTTGCAGTTTATATCAAATCACATTTTGTCACAAATCCATATAGGAAAACTTATGTTTCATTCTAACCCATAAAAAAAGTTCATGTGAATAAATACATTATTGTACACTTTGTCTATTAAACATCAGAAGATCAGTGAAGGGTTTCAAAGTTCTGTATATTTTGGTAGATAAATGCCTTTGAATTATTTCGTCAGAAATTAAATTATTAAACACAAACAATTATTAAAGAAATAAAACACAAGTGTGTTTTTGGCATGAGAAGGATGTCTAAGAATGTGCATAATGTTGTTAATTACTTTTAACTTAATACATAACAATTTCTCAACATAAAAATTCTCAAACCCTCTAAAATCCTCTTTGTATACACCAGGACAACCTGGGTGGCAACAGCAAGACCGTGATGGTTGCTACCGTATCTCCTGCGGCTGACAACTACGAGGAGACTTTGTCCACGCTAAGGTATGCGGACCGTGCAAAGCGAATAGTTAACCATGCTGTTGTGAATGAGGACCCTAATGCGCGGATCATACGCGAATTGCGCCAAGAGGTGGAAGCGCTCAAGGAGATGCTCAAGTTTGCCACTGCATCGACGCCCGTAAGTAAAGATTTTTGTATGCTTAAAGGTTGTATTATTATATGTAATAAATTATTAATTGCTACAGTTTGACCAAGTGAAATTTTGTATCATCATAATACATTCTATATACTTATTTTTGGCTTCTCCTTTTAAAATACATTTCAAATAGGACCATTCAAATATTCTTATTTAACTACAATGGATGTTGTCAAATTTAATATTTTTTAAATTAAAACATAATAATCAATTTGCTTGAAACATTACTGATTTTATTAATTGTAATTGTATTATAATTATAATAAGAGATATATTTTGATTTTGTTTGACTAATTTCTTAATTTGTCTGTTTCATGTTTGATTCTTTTCAAAACAAGGGATCTCAACAAATCTTGGTAAGTTGACATCTGTACCAATTTTGGAAGTGTCATAAAACACATAAATAATATAATTTTCTAGGTCCACACATAATCATACAAACATTATTTGAGTTTGTATACACTAAGTTTTATATGAATAAAAACTACTTTGAAAGTATAAATTGCACTTTTGTTAAAAAAAATATACATAGTATTCAGATATTTAACCCTAAAGCAGTTCATGCATTTCCCACAGACAGGTATATTTTAGCTCAACTGCAAGGTTTTATTTTAACTGCTATTCAGACATTATATTCATAACACTTTGACTTGGGAGTGGAGAATTTTATTTGGAGTGACAAAACCTTTTTGCTTAAACTTAAACTTGGATTACCTGGCTAATTCCAATAATTGTGTTAGCGTAAATAAAAATATTTATAGACGATCCTAAATTTATTTGTGAATAAAAACAGTGAGGCAATTCAAACAACTTATTTTAAAATATTGGATGTATGAAAAATTTACATGTTATTGTAATTCACCAGATTTGATCAAATTAGCTACTTATAATGTAACTGTGGTGGTGTGGGCTTAGGAGATAGAAAGTGATCAGATAAAGTATAAAAATAAAAGTTGCTGGGCATACCATTGACATGGATTGTACTAATCATTCTAAAAATAAATTTGTACATACATTATTTTTTTGCTAGTTTTACTGTACGTAGAATTCAGAACTCACAGACAAACAAAACTAGGTTGTATATAATTATCAGTAAGTGTCAAATTCCTTCCTCTTCCAGACTCCCGAACTTGCACATGAAGTTGTACACAAAATATTATGTTCTTTATGTATTTCAGCAAAGGGAAGATCTCCATGAAAAACTTAGTGAGAGTGAGAAACTGATGCGAGAAATGTCACAAACGTGGGAAGAGAAACTTATTAAAACTGGTGAGTGTGGAATTTACAAAATTATCATACCACAGTAAGTTGTTTCTTCTACATTTTGTACAAGTTACTGGGTTTTAGAAAGAATTTATATTTTAAGCACATCCTAGAGTTTAAAATGGTAAACATTCAAATGAAATAAAAGGTTTGTAATTGTGCCATATTATGTAACTATTCCTTTGTTTACCCTTTTCCAATGATATCGTGATCTAAACAACTTTTGTGTTCATAATTTATATTATCAGTAGAGGATAGCAAAGATTGTGTACATAAATAAATGATAGATGAGATAGTTAAACACTTGAATGACTAATAGGATTTGTATTGTTACTGTTGTTAAATATACAATAAACAGAAACAACAAGTTCTGACACACACAGTATAATCTCTTCAATATTTAGAAAGCTTCCAATGGTTGTGTTGTGAACTTGGTAAAACCTATACTGACTATATTTTGTATGTGCAAATCACTATGAATAGTTTACTTCACTTTGTTAAGGTAAAGTAAGGTATTGATCACTCTTGGGAGAGCGATAAGTTTGAGTTTTCACACAGAGTTTTTTTTTATTACTGTTAAGTGATTTTTACAGTCATCCATAAAAATTCTCATGGCAAAGAGATTGTATACAGATAAAATTAAACATATTTTTTAATGCAATTTTTGTACATAAGTAGAGTTCAACTATTTGAATGGTGTGTTGTTACAACACAGAGAGACTGCAACACGAGCGACAGGAAGCCCTGGAGAACATGGGCATCAGTGTGCAGGCGTCTGGCATCAAGGTGGAGAAGAACAAGTACTATCTGGTCAACCTCAATGCTGACCCCTCACTCAATGAGCTGCTTGTGTATTACCTCAAAGAGAGGACACTTGTTGGAGCCAAGGTATCCCTTTCTCTCACATATCTGTGTCTTATCTAATTAAACTACCTGTTTATACTTTTATCTAAAAAATGTCGTTACAAAAGAAAAAGTTAGAAATTGTTTAAGATCAAGTAGGAATGAAGCCTGCTAAACTTAGTGACGATTGTTTGCAGGGAGCGTCATACTCGCAAGACATCGTGTTGTCGGGTCAGGGCATCCAACCGGAGCACTGCATCATCACCATCGAGGACGGGGGACTTTTCCTGGAGCCTCTCAACAATGCCAGGAATTGTGTCAATGGTGCCCCAGTCCTGGAGAAGACAGCACTGCATCACGGCGATCGGATAGTCTGGGGAAATCATCACTTCTTCCGTGTCAACTGCCCTAAGTCTTCAGGTACAAGCCAATACAAACAGGTTTAATTGTGATCAAAGAATCTTTAGTTATCCCGGAAATGGTTTGGTGGTTCTTTGTCCAATTTTGTGGTTGCCTTAAATGTGATATTTATGGCTCCTTGTTTTAAAGTAAAGAATGAATGTCTTCATATCCAAATGTAGGAGGGAGGAGAGCATTGTATCAATTCATAATGCTATATTAAGAAAGTTTTACAAATATTTAGAGTATCTTTATTCGAGGATAAAAACGTTTCATTGAATAATATAACGGTATAAACTGTAATGTATTTTTTTGTAGGCCTATTATCAAAATTAGAAAATGTTTGTAATTTTTAAGAATTAATATCTTGAATTGTATTTAAAGTTAAGTGTAAGGGGAAGCTGATTGTTTGAACTGAACATTTTCAGAACCATGTCAGGTAGTGTTCTGTCGTTTTAAGTCTTAAGTAGTGAGCACTTTAATGATCAATATATGTTTTTTTGTTATAAAATAAAACAAAATTTATGTTAAAGCATTGCAAGTCTTGATACCTGATAATTAGCTGAAAACTGTATTTGTAATGCAGGAAAATTTCTTGCAGTCAGGTAATCTATGAAACAGTTAATAGCAAATTAATAACAAATCACGATAAATAACCTCTAGGTAATGCCGAAAAGGGATTATTGTATTCAAGCCATTTGAATTAATTAGATAATTTTCAAACAGTAAAAATCTTTAAATAATTATAAATGTTAATTTTGTAGTTAATTCCTAGAATATTTAGATGGTGTCGACTTAGAGAAAAGAACAGTTTAACAATGTTATTCTGTTAAATTTTTCATTACATTGTATTCAACAGCCCAAGACATCTATAAAGGGTTCTGAACAAATAGTTATATGTATAAACTCTCAAATTTAACTATATATGCAAACTACTGTAAATTACAAGAGGTTTATTTTCAGGTAAGATGCAGGAAATATAATCTCCACTATACAAATAATGGCTTTTAATTTAAATTGTGATCTGACTTTAGCGATAGTTAACATAAGTGATGGGGATAGTTAAGTAGTTTAATAAAGGGATAGTTTGTCTTGCCTCAGGGTTGTAAGGTACAATCAACCAACTGTTTAGGTAACTTCCAATACACACAAGCCAGTTGGGTTGTCAGTTTGTGTAATAGGACGGATCGGTCGGTCACTCACCCAATCAGGAGTAATGCTCTTTTTTTTAACCCTTTGAACGCCGATATAAATTTAGTAATTTTTTTAGATTATGCTCATTGAAGGTGAAAAAATAAATGAAAATTCCTTAAAGCTAATTTTTTTATTTATTCCTAATGACTAATAGTTGCACAAAAAAATAAATTTTACAATAATGTAATACTTGCATTAAAATAATCACATTTTTTCATAATAATGGAATATTTCAATCAAAATCAAATTTAGGTTACAGAGTAATCAAATGCGTGTGATGAAAAATATGAAAACTATGTACAAGGATAAGAAAACAAATAAAGTGTAATATGCTGATCTTGATTAGTTTTATAAGTTCTGATAATAATAGATTTAGGCAGTTGTACGGTAAACTTCAAAACAAAAATCGGGATGAAGCCATGGGGTCTCGGGACATGACTTGCAGTCATGATTACACAACAGAAAAGAAACAATAAAAACTTTATTATAACAACTAAAACAAGGTAACAATACATTTTTACAACTGTTTGTATAAGGAATGACAACGCAAGAACACTTCCCAAAGGCACAATGCGTTGCTCCACTGACAGTCGGTAATGGCGGATAGTATCGTCATCGGCGTACAGACGGGAGTGGGAGAACAGCTACCAGCAACAAAGCAATTTACTGTTTACCTACTGCGGCGAACTGACAGCTGCAACTGGATTATTTGGTCAAGCCAGTACATTACTTTGTATTGTGGCTTATGTATTGAACTTATAAACTTCAAAACAGTAATAAAATATATGTTTATCGATCGGCGTATTATTTCGTCTTTGGCGTTATAAAACCAACAAACATCGCGGATTATTCCGTCTACGGCGTGCTAAGGGTTAATACTTTGCCTATATTGTGATAAGAGAAAGTTACACTCAAGGCCATTTGTAACTAATATATGACAAGATTTGTTGTAATCATTTAGTTTAATTATTAGCAGTAATGTCCAACCATCCAGTTTTGTAACTGTCATTAAGATAGTGATCGTAAAACACAATGATCTAATTGTTAATGTTTGGTTTATAGTAACAACATCATCAGAACCACAAACACCAGCACAAACAATTGATTACAACTTTGCCCGGGAAGAATTGATGTTGAATGAGCTCAGCAACGATCCCATACAGACAGCCATTGCTCAGATAGAGCGGCAGCACGAGGAGGACAAACAAGGTTGGTTCTGTTCTACTTTTAGATTTTTGAAATTGTTAAAAATAAGAATACGTTTATTATCATCATAAAGCTTACACAAGCATCGACACAAGTAGTATGTATAAAATATGAAAACTAGCATAAGTCCAGATAAGGAAAATAAAAAAAAATAAAAAACATATGACGTTAACATTTAAAATCTAATCATTAAACTAAATAGGTGGTGTCTAAAAACTAACAGTTCCACAGTCAATAAATTCTTTTAATCAATAAAATGGATTGACTAAAAGCCAGGAATAAAATTTTTGTTTTAATTCATTATAGCTATATTTTGAGATAAGTGGTCTTAAAAAGTTGTATACTTTCAAAGTGATTACTGTGTGACTATTAATAGGTTTGTTTAATCTATAAAAATCTATGGATACATTTTCTCTATTTCTGATGTTATACATATATCTGTCACTATATGTCTTCAGAAGGTCGGGATGTTTGAGAATATAAAGTACAATATCAAATACATGTATATAAGTTAAATATAGTTTGAATTTTATTGGCATATAGTTACATTTATACAGAGTGTAAATTAAATCCTGATAGGATCGCCGTAGAGATGTTTAGTTCATGTCATTGTGTTTCTTTTGAATTTACCTTTCAAATGACATGTTAAAAATAGGGTTTGCAATTTGAAAATGTAAAGTGACCCCCTTTTCCCTCCTTTGGAAAAGGGGGGAGAAAATATTTTTATCTTTCGAAAAGTCTAAAAATGTATTTTTATAGGTATGGTGAAGATTTTTGCATAGATAATTCAATCCATGTGGAATATATTTGGATATACGCGTGGGCGTATCAGGACTTAATTTACACCCTGCATATGTTAAGCCATTCATTGCTTCATTTACTTCAATTAATTGTTCTTGTCTTTATGTTGTAGTTACATAATGACATTCCTTTAATAAAAGGTACTATTCCTTCGTGGGACTTTTGTTATTGAACATAAGAAATTACATAAGAAATTTATTTAAGAAATTACAGTCCAATGTAAACTTTAAGGGTAAAATTGAGTACTATTTAAATAAATTTTTTGACAGTTATTGTATATTTTAGTTTCAAAACCTAGTTTGTAGTGTGTAGCAATTCTGTTGAAATACATTTTAAATATCAAACAGGAAAAGTCAATGTTACAGTCCAACACCTCACTAGTTGATCTGATATTGTGTATATTTTATTTGATAATGAACACTTTGATAACGAGGTATCATTAAAACGAGTACATATACCATGCTTTTGAGCAGACAACCTCTACCCCTCCCCTATCTGTAACAAAGGAAAAGTTGCCACCATGTTTGTCAGCTAATAGACAAAGCTATCTGATTCACTTCAGACATCAAGCACAACAATGTTATCTTTGGTTTCAGCAGAAACGCAAAGGAGTATTTTTAAATTGACTTGGTCTCTTACATTTACATTAACGTCTCTTATTTTATTCTTAGTTGCAGACATAAGTATCTTAGACCTTGAAGATATAAAAACAAAAGTCATATAATCCAATGGACATACCCTAATTTTTTATTTTGATGTAATTAGTCAACCCTTTAACTAGCAATCAACGGATCTTCTGTTGATTAGGCTGTATCTCAATTAGCATCAACAGAGATTCCGTTGATTTGTAGTGCTTGCTCTCATCACTCATTACAGTATGTATTTGGTTGATTATCGACATGATTTATATGCCACTGGAAATGAGAAATGCTGAACATTTTAATGCCTCTTTTATTTCTCTGTGTCAATTGACATCACAGATTTTGGCAGTAAAAGTGATAATAAGAATTTCCTTAGTAGCGCTTCACCAGTTTTACTCATTTGAGTATTGTGATAGTAATCAATCAATCAATCAATCAAATATCTTTATTCATTTGAATACATCAAGTGTACAAGAATAGTGTCAAAATGCCATCATACATATGGCCAATCTTATTACTAAAAATATTTGCTAGTTTGGTCTTTTTAATGACATGAATTCCTCCAACGAGTATAAACTAAGGCTTATAATATACTTTTTTAATTTGGCTTTAAAAATATTAATATCATTTTCCTTTAGAATATTTTCATGCAAACACCTTAAAAATACTTTTCAAATGTAATTTGGTTTCTTTTTATATAACTCAAGTCGATGGTGCTCTGTTATTATAGTATTTTTCCATCTGGTGTTGTGAGGGTGTGTATGTCATTAATTACACTTGAATCAGTTTTTACAATTAAGATTGTTTCATATATGTACATTCCATATACAGTCAAAAGTTCTAATTTTGTAAAATATTCCTTCACAGAATCATTATTTTTCAGACTTAACATAATACGAATCCCTTTTTTCTGTAGCTTAAGTAGTTTATCCAAGTTTTTTTTTGATGTTGAACCATATAGACTTATTCCAAAGTATATGTGAGACTGAACATGTGCATGATAGACTGATTTTAACATTTGGTGATTACATAGATATCTCATTTGTCTAAGTGCATAAATTCCTGAGTTAACTTTACTTATTACATGTTTTACATGGTCGTCCCAACTAAGGAACTTATCAATTTTAAGCCCTAGAAAATTTGTTGTATTTACTTCTTCAACTAAATCCGTATTATATAGTACCCTTGGTTTGTCAACTTGTAGTTTATTTTAACTTTATAAGGCATTATTGCATTGATTAGTGCTTATTATTCATTGAAATAGTTTTAAGTGATTTTGAAGAATGTGTTCTGATAACTAGTGAAGTGTTATAAAAATCAATTGTGTTCATATTTTAAGATTAGTTATAGGTTTGTTTAGGCTGTTGTTAGTGAGACCCAATATTAGATCTATTAGGCATTTACATTTTTGTAGTTATATTTCATGACTATGAATAAATAAAATACATATCTTACAAATTCCTTACAGCATACTAAACTTTATTAATGTCTCCAAATAATAGTTATAAGTTTGACGAACTAGGACAAATTCAGATTAGTTTTTATTTTTGTCCAGCCAAAATATTTCAAAAACTTTTTGTTTCACTTTCCATTATTATTTTTCAAGTACTAAAATGTATGTAAGATTTTAGAACAGAAGACTTTGTTATTTAAATAACAAATATATTATTTTTAAACTATTTCAACTTTTGTTATCTTTCAACAACTTTCAAGGGCCTTTACCCCTTGAGGACGGAGAGAACTTCACAGTAATCCTAAGCTAACATTATATAAATACAAGATAATCAATACATTATATACTTTTTTTAGACAATGTCTTCTGCTAAATTGTAGTATGCAATGGAACTGTGTAGTTCCAAATATAACTGTTTTATATATTTTTGAAATTTCTGCCGTGGTTGTGAATAGTATGTTTTTGTACTATGTCTTGTTTTATGCATTAAAAATAATGTATTTACGAAATAAAGCATAAATAACTATACATTTTCAAAAACTACAATACATTTTGTAGTATTTTAGCTATCTTAGAATTTTAAAATTTATTCATATAACTATATTACCTAGCTGCATTCGCCTTTGTTTATTATATAACAACTGTAGTTTGTAATTTTTACTTATACAAAAAATTTAATTATTTGTTATATGATTCGTATTATATTATCACATTGTTCTCTAGTTCATTGTGAACAAAATAATGCCAAATATAGGTAGAAAACAGTACAAAATTATTTTTGTGAACTTTATAAAAATAGTATTCAATTCACTGAAAAACAGCCTGCCAGTTCAAGGGTTAAAAAGTAAGGGAAGGTGGGTTACTTTACTTCCACCTTTTGTATGTCACTGTTTGTTTCGTTACCTCTGTTATAATCTAGAAAACAATTTTCCAGTGGCGCTGGAAAAGCAGAGGTTGGAGTACGAAAGGCAGTTTCAGCATTTGAGGAACATTCTTTCGCCCTCCACTCCTTATTCTCCTTATGTGCCCTTTGACCCCTTCAGACTCGGCAAGATGACCCCTTGCACACCGACCACACAGATGAGAGTGGAGAAGTGGGCTCGAGAGAGGTAACCAATCTATATCTTCATCTTCAAAACAATTCATTGTCATCTCACTAACTTTTGTAGCTCAGATTGAACTCTGTATAGATTAAGAGATTGAATTACCAGTCAAAACTCATTCTTTCCTAGCTTTGCTTCTCCATTTTTCATATTATCTAATTTGTTAAACTTTACATTCTGAACTACAATGAATACAGTGTATAATAGTCTTGAAAAAAAGTGTTAAATGCAGAACTTTGATCCTGGACCATGCTCTTTTACATAATATTAATCAGCTGATTCCCAAAATTTCCAATAATTTATATATAGCCCGGTAAAATATGGATGCAACCTCGGAATGAAAGATAATAAGCTAAAAATTTGCATACGTCTTTATTTTGATAGTATAAAACTTACCTCAAAAGTCTCATATAACCACATGTACGCGACTTAAGATATTTAAGGTCAAAGGTCACGAAAATCTGTTTTTTGCAAATATCTCGTTTCCCTTACGCTAAATGACTTTGAAGGTGGTTAGAGAAATTGTAGAACGGAAAATTCTCTTCAACTTTTGTCTGAAGTAATTTTATGTACGTTCAACCCTTTTTGAGATACAGCGCAAAGAGTAGGGGACCGCTTACCTGTATATACGATAATGCGAGGTCAGCCAGTAGAATACAATAAATAAATGAGTTATATTGTTAATTATTCACTTACTATATTATTATTATTACTTAATAGTATTATTATTGTTATTATTATTATCATTATTATTAAATTTTTATTATTATTTATTATTTAATATACTTTAAATACTACTATACATATTTATAGATATTAATTATAAATTATATATTCTCTAAATAATACTTATTTTATTTTTACCAAACATACAGTATTAAAAGAAATATTTTGAATGAATTTTAATTATACAGGGTGTCCCATGAAGAAACGGAGAAACTGTCAGGACTTGTTCTTACAGTGAAAATAACGAAAAAAGTTCATATACACATAGGTCCAGAAACGCTTAGTTAGCGAGCTATACAGGGTGAAAGATTTCGCCCAGATTTCAGTGCCACCGTTAAAAGGGAGCCCTATTAAATTATTTTGGGCGTTACCCAGGACGTAAAATTTAATGTATATTATGCAAATTGAACTGAAAAATTGAATAAAATTGGTACCAGACCTCTAGCTGCAGTAATTTTTATGATATCTGAAGAAATACGCAAAATTCGGTGTCCAAAAACAAGTTTCATTTAGGTTTCAAGTAGATTAACTTTGTTAAATGTGTAACAAACACGTAAAATTCTTTAACAAAACTTGTAAAGAATTAATTTCTTAAGATAATGATGTAAAATAAGCCAGTAAAAATTGTACGTAAACGTTAAGAAAATCAATTTTTAATTAAATAAATAACGTACGAAGAATAGACAAAATCAGTTACACTTTTTTTACGTTTATACACCATAGCTTCGATATGTCCCCATAAGAAGTAGTCAAGAGGCGATAAGTCAGGCGATCGTGGTGATAAAATAAAATTTCAATAATGAGGGTGAATACATAGTGTCAAACCCTGTGTTAAACTCACATCTGTAATATCTATTGAAAAGCATTTTAACGTATAAACAGTCTTTAGTAATGTGTCTGAATCGTCAACATTTCAATTTTAAAGTTTATTGTCATGGCAGTGTGATATATTTATTGTATATAAATTAATTTTGGAATCTAGGTAGTCGTTATAAAATATATTTTTAAATCTCTTTAAAATGATGAACATTAATGAAAACAACAATTTTACACATTTTATAAACTGTAGCAGAGCAGACATACCGATGTGCGCCCTTTAAGTCAGAGGTGAGCTAAACTTAAGCCAATAATTTATATTGGTCATTAACTTTTTGTTAGCCTATAAAAGAACATGATAAATAACTTACTATACATCCAAACTTATAACCAAGTTTTAATCCAGTGTTTTGTAGATATTAGTAAGGTTTGGACAAATATTTAACAATTGAATAATAATGGTAAATCTATTTCTAATAACTGATGATAAAATACTAATATTTTCTATAAAATGTGATAAGACAATTAAAGGATAAATAATGATTTAAAATCAAAATATATTTTTTAATGTAATCTGTCAAATTGTGTCAGAGGTCTATTAGTTTTTTAGGTTAATTGGATCTGGAAAAGAGCCATTGAGTAATTGCACAGTGACCAGTAGGGACAAACCATATTAAAGTACTGGAAATCACATGGATATTTATCTGATTGCATTTTCTAAATGCCCAATTCTCATGTCTGCTCAGGCAAGAATGCTACATAGTAGCCGATTATAGGCGTGCCAAACATCTACTGTTGTGTCCAGTTTGTTTGGGAGTGACGCAGATATATACTAAAATAACCCTCGCTGAAATACTTGGCCTCCAGAGAGTTGTTTGTGGCATAAAACCATGAGTAAATAAAAAGTGTTATAACAAGTTAGTAATGAGTGAATTATTGATTAATAAACATTAGTGCTGTAATGTTTTTATCATGATAATGTATTTCGTTTTGTTTCTTTACAGAGATGAAACGTTCAAGCGAAGTTTAGGTGAGCTCAAACAAGACATTGTGAGAGCGAATGTTCTAGTCAAGGAAGCGAATTTCCTAGCAGAGGAACTCCTCAAGATGACCAAGTACAGTGTTACTCTGCAAATCCCACCATCCAACCTTAGTCCTAATAGGCGGGTAAGTTGTAGTGTTATATTTATATCCTCTAACTAGCCAACTAACAAACCATTTCTAGTATTAATTTAAAAATATAATGCACAAATAGACTTTATAGGCTTCATTTACATGATGATAACACGGACACAAATAGTGGAAATGACTTAGGAAACCAAATATAAAAAATAACAAAAATTTGAACAAAGATAGTAATGAATTTTTTTGCATAAAAAGTTAATGAATAAAATATATAAACTCATATTACTTACATATGTGATCTTATCACAACTGAAACAGAGAATAGCAACATTTACTTATTCAGTAAAATAATGAAGATGGTTCAAACAAATAATTATATTTTTCTCTTGTAACAACCTTCATTTTCCTTCATAAGCCAAAGGTAATGAACTTTAGTTCAAAGTCCAGCGAGAAAACTTATTTGCAAATTCAAAACTAATTGTAGTTTATTTAATCAGAAAAATTGTGTTTGATAAAAATGTAACACACTGGTTTGTAGTGTAAAGATCTTAAATAATGTTTGGTGGCAGAGAGGAGCGTTTGTCAGTGAGCCGGCCATCCTGGTGAAGCGGAAAGGGTTCGGCAACCAAGTGTGGTCCATGGAGAAACTGGAGAATAAGTTAATAGACATGAGAGAAATGTATGACGACTGCAGAGAACATGGCATTGACATGACTCCGGTAAGCCCATCTACTAGTATTTCTTAGATAATCCCAGTCCCATTTAGTTTAGTTAATTGGACTTCTTCATAACCTTACTACATATATATGAATGATTACGAATGATTATATACGAATGATTATGTCGTGTAGTGTTGAGTGGTGTGGTGATGACAGTAATGGGACACCTTTTTCCAATTTTAATGTTATAATATATATAAATTAACTTATTGAAACGTAATATAACATTGGTACAGGTAAAAGAGCTTCTGTTAAGACATAAAGCTTAACTCTTGGTGAAATTATTTTGTGCAAGTGGACTATTTTAACATTTACTTACATTTGTCAAACTTGGAACCACATGTTTTCTCTGACACTGTAGAACTGTAATTTAAGAATATTTACAACTGCTTTCAGTGGCGAAATCTATTGGAAACACTGATTTTATTTAACAAAACTTGTACACTGATGTGTTTTTATTGTTCTGTGGAGCATAGCTGAAATAATATTAATGTTGTGACTGAATGAAAAGGGACAGGAAGTGAGCACTTGATTGACTCCAGTAGTTACAGGCACTGAATAGAGGTAGCTTGGTTTATCAAACAGCTGTGGCTGTCTCTTGTTTTGTCTTGTCAAGGGTCAACCACTCTGCTTCCAATAGACCATCTTGTGCAATTTAAAACTGAACTGTCTTCTGCTAATGTTTATAAAACAAACATCCCATCAATACCCACTTTCAAAACCATAGTTTAATTTACCTTCTTATTATTTATTTTATTTTTTAATCTATGACAATGAAAATATTTTGTTGAATGATTTTGCAAATAATTAAATAATTTTTGCAATAATTTCGGTAAAAAAATGCATTTTGCCACTGGAGCTAATGTTTTTGGAAAAAGTCAAAGGGTTACCCACCTTGGCCGGCTAAAATAAAAAGTATCGTACACCAAGATACAAATACTTACTACGATGTTGAATTTTATGGTACTCATGAGGCGGGCAAAACTAAAAATCTTCGGATTTGTGCTTTCTACAGTGAAAATAAAGCTGAACTTGGTAAACCCAGAATGAGAAATTTAAAATTCAACAGCGCACTACAGGAAAATTTGAACAATCTATAAATAAATATTCCAAAGGCATCTCATTAAACATAGAAAATGAGAATAGAGTGAATGAGAGCCATTTTAATCAACAGCCAGTTGGAGGACTAGAGTGGCTGAACACGCTTGTGAGCTACATAATAGATTTTGGAATATTGATTATATAGGTATGGGCCGGAGGATTTCACTAAAATTCTGCAAGTGACTACAAATATTCTTGAAGAATACAAACGAAAACAGTAATAGCAAAACAGTTTATTAAAAATCCCAAAATAATGAATTAGAAAGTAAATGTACTGACATTGAAAAAGCCTTGCAAAAAGGAAAAATCAGTTCGGTTGGAGGAGCTTGAGTTGTCTGTGTGTATGGAGGCGGATGTTGAAGTAGATGTACAAAAACACAAAGACACTATAAGAACATTAACTCAAGACTTATCAAACGTATATTGAAGACGCTAAAGTGAAGAATAATATAATTCAGGAGCAAAATTGCTAACACAGCCTCATTAAACAATGAACTAAACCAGCTAAGGAAAGACAATTGAGTTTCTAAACAGTAGGATTATTCAACTAAATAAAATTGCAGAAAGTGTAAATTCAAGGTTCAATAATCAAGTCAATTGACTTTAAGGGTCTGGAAAACACACTGAAGCAACAAATAGTAGAATTGAAACAGCAACTGAGTAATCTGAAAGGTAAAAGCTTAGATGGACAGGATGGTAGTGTGACTGCACAGGGAAATGATTTTACTTTATGTTCCACGTTGTTGGCAAATGGATGGATTCCAGGATGATTTGATCTCATTGTATTTTGACTTACTTCTTCAAAGCAGTATAATGAAGGATGCCTACTTTATGAAAGCCATGCATCGGTCAAGCTATTAAGTGTGCGGGGAAAAACGTTGATGTCCTTTTGGAACATGAGATTTTTAATAAATCCTATGTATTCATACCAATTAAATGACTCGAAAGGAGAAATGGAAGTCAGTGGCTCTCATTGGAGTCTGATGCTTTATACCAAAACTGAAAATACATTTTATTACTTTGATTCGATGAATAATTACAATCTTGGCCATGCCAGAGATGTATTCACGAGGTTTGAAGTCGCGCATGTGCTCAACAGGTCCAAGTTTGTTTCACTGAAGTAAGCTGTCCTCAACAAAGAAATGGCAGTGACTGTGGTGTGTATGTGCTCCTTTTTGTGGATAGGTTGATTGGGATGTTATTGACTCGGAAGGATCTTGTGGGTTTTGACTTTAAGGAGTGTTTTGGTTCTTCAGAGATCAACGAATTGGATATAATCCAGAAAACGTTTCTATTATGACCTACTTAATATACAAACTGCAATACAAGAAGCTGGAACGAGGGTATTGCAAAGAAATTGATTCTTTGTGGAAAAAAGTGACATCAAAACAGACCTACCCAAAATAAATACTTATGAGGACCCATGCAAATGTTGAAAGACAGGAAAATAAACCCGAATGAGGAAACATGTCAAAATATTAAAGGAAGAATTAAACAAATTAAAAAATGAAAATGAAAATCTTCAAAGTGTTGTTGAAATTCTTCATAGTGATAAAAAAACTGTTACAGGACAAAATATATAAAGCTGAGTCAGTAGGTCAGCATTGTCTCAAATGCTCCCTGCCACTGGTAAATAAAACTGCTGAGCATTCACCAAACCAAAATAAAGGTCGAGTTAAGACCCGAGACCAAACTGTACATGTGAATAAAGCAACTAAAAAAAGTAAATCTAATCTAATAATACTTGCAGACAGCCATGGTAGGGACCTAGGTCGTCTTATAGAACAAAAGACTACCTTAAATGTTTGCTCGTTTGTTAAACCTGGTGCAAAAGTTCAGCCAGGTAACAAAAGAAGTTAAAGATCTTACAGCGGAGCTGGAACCCAGTGACTACCTTCTAGTGTTGGCTGGTACTAAACAACATCCAGACTACAGGCATTGATACACTAATGAATGATATCACTAAATTAGTTAAATGATTTCCAACACATCAATCTTATTCTGTCTACAATACGATGCGACACGATCTGCCTCAGCTTGATTTAAAAGATATCTATAATCAATTCCAAAATTGAACGGTTAGCTGAAAACTTTCCAAACCTACAGCTTCTGCCTCTGCATCTGCTTCCAAGGCACGTCTTCACAGCACACGGACTCCACTTTAACATGAAAGGAAAAGCTAGGATAGCAGATATGGTCTCTAAATTGAAACAAATGAAGGGCACAAGTCATAATGTGCCAAGACAACCTAAAAATCAAACACATCCTTTCTCTATTCCATCATGTAAAATTACCGTTCTTGAAACAGACATAAACCAACTGATGGACCACTTTCAAAAATGACCAATCGGTGGGTTTTGCACACTCCATATCTGCCGATTTTGAAAACACAGAGAAACACATGTCAGCTGGCATTGCCGTTGTTTTTAGGAAAAGATTTGGCCGGCCCTAAAAAAACATCTGATTTGGTAAATAAACACCTGGCGTATCAGAAAGTAATCAATGGTCCATCAGTGTATAGTCTAATTACCAAGGACAAGTACAGTGGAAAACCAACAAAACAAGAATATGATGCTGCCTTTCTAAAACTTCAAGAAGACTTCATCTCGAAAGATCTCAAAACACTGGTGTGTTCTGCAGTCGGATGTGTTAGAGACTTGATCCAGGTGTCTCATTTCGCCAAGAACATTGTTGAGTTTCAGCAGGTTACCGGAGCAAACAGTCTGCATAGTCTCGTATGAAACAACCAACAGCACAGAGGCAACTGTGGAGAGGCCTCACACACAACGAATTTTGTCAGAACCCTGAGGAAGCAATTAGCTGAGCACCAGGCGCAGAAACAGCAGCTAGATATCTCTCCTTCATCGCAGTCTCCACTCTCCGGTGAAGTTGTTGTGCTCAGTGATATAGGTCTCAGTGTAGATACATTTGCATCTTGTTTGTCCCTCATGACACACCTACACTCTCACAGAATATTTCTCTCACTGACTCTCCTACATCTTCACAAAAACACCTTTCTCACTAAGACACCTACAAAGTTACAAAAATGTCTCTCCCACTAATACATCTTTCAACAAATGTAACTGGTAATAGTGTAGATTTAAACTAGAACTTCTTGACAACGACACAGTCTCGGCAAACTTAGACCAGCCTTTAATTCCCAAATGTAATTAGCAGAAATTTTCCAAAAGAAGACATGCAAAATCAACTTCATAAGGCTACACTTAGTATGCTCCAAAGCTAGTAATAATATGCATGCTAGAAACTATAATTTAATAATGCACTACAACATCCGAGGTATAAGCCAAGACAAAATTTCAGAACTAAATATATTTTTATCAGAATCAAAAATAAAGATAATCTCACTGAACGAACATTGGCTTGACAATGAGTGTATAATATATATTAAATTCATTAAATAATTATATTTTAGGTGATTATTTATGTAAGACAAAATAATCAAAGAGGAGGTTTTCTTGTCTTTTAATAGAAAAACACTATCCCTATATACCAATTAAAACTTTTTATTGATTTATATGAAGATTTTATTTTTGAATGTTCGTGCATTGAGCTTCTTGATCATAGCGTAGTCATTGTTTTCTATCTACACTATACCAGACTATAATGCCAGAAAAAATATTTTTTGCCAAACTTGAGAAAATGTTCTTAATAATTGAAAAAGTATTAAAGAATAAATCGATCTTAATAGTGGGTGATTTTAATGTAAATATACTAGTAGAAAATGATATAACAAGCAAATTCTTAGAAATAATTGAATGTAATGGTTTTCAGTGTATGTTTGGTGATCCAACTAGAGTGTCAGTAAATACTTCAACTTGTATAGATAACATATTAACTAGAAAAAGGATATGATGTTATAGCCAAAATGAATATTGACCTAGGTCTTTCTGACCATAATGCGATTTTTTTAAATATCCCACAAAAATACAATAGAAAAGCAAGGCTTTTAAGAAATACTGGTAAGGAAAAGGATATTCTCTAGTAAACAAATTAAATATTTTTATGGAATCACTAAAAAATTGTGACGATTTAACAGTAAGCCCAATTATAAATGCCGAGGAAAGCTACAATAACTTTCTAACTTGTTTTTTTAAGACATTATGAGTCTGCTTTTGTTCCAAAAACTGTTAAAGTTAAACAGAAAAGAAAAAAAGTAGTTTTACATTGGATTTACACAAGGAATAAAAAATATCAGCAAAAAGAAAACGTGAACTTCACTGGAAATCAAAATTCAGTAGAAGTATACAATTTCTAAGTTATGTTAAATCCTACAAAAAGATTTTCAAAAAAAGTAGTTATTGAGGCAAAGAAAAGGGCAAACTCCTCGTTTATACAGAACTCAGAAAAATAAATGCAAGGCTGCCTGGCATGTTGTGAATAAAGTACTCGGTAAAGATAATAAAAAACAGAGAAGATAAAATTACTTTAATAGATTCAAATGACACGGAAAATAAGTAATCCAGCTCAAATTGTTGAACTTTTTAATGATTATTTTTCTAACATTGTACAAAAAAATTAGTGTTCCAAAGGCTACTGTAAAAAGGAATTCATAATTCATTAAGAAATTTTTGTACTGAAGAGAGGGTTGCATTGCACAATCTTGAACCTTGTACAGTTGATGAGATCAGGAGATGTGTTTTAGGTCTTAAAAATAAAATTTCTGTAGGGTGGGATGGGATACCAATAAGACTAATTAAAATCTCTGTTGATATCATTTCAGAACCATTGACACAAATAATCAATAAATGTTTAAATGAAGGGATTTTTTCCTGATAGATTAAAGTATTCTCAAGTTACTCCAGTTTTTAAAAAGGGCTCGAAGTTAGATTTAAATAATTATCGACCTATTTTCAGTTCTAAGCAATTTCTCAAAGATATTTGAAAAGATTATTCACTCTAGATTAGTTGATTACTTTGAAAAAAACAAACTCTTTTACGATAAAACAATTCGGGTTCAGAAAAAACATGAATACTCAATCAGCTTTGACAGAATTTACAAACAGCATATTACATGGTCTGGACGGGTCACGGAATACAGCGGTATTTTCTGTGATCTGTCTAAGGCGTTTGATTTGTGTAGATCATTCGGTCTTACTGTTAAAGCTACATGACTATGGCATTGGTGGAAATTGTTTGTCCCTTCTAAAGTCTTACCTAACAAAAAGGAAAACAAAGAACAGTTATTCAAGAGAACTACAATAAAGTGTATTCAAATTGGAAAAAGTAATAGTGTGGGCAGTGCCACAAGGTTCTATCTTGGGTCCTCTTTTCTTTTTAATTTTTATAAACGATCTTCCTAGATCTATTACCAAAGATTTAATATTATTTGCTGATGACACAACAGCTATTATCAAAAGCTCTACTAGTGAAGAACTAATAATCACTCTTTCAGAAGTGATGGATGATTTGGATTCTTGGTTTCATTCCAATGGTTTAAAACTTAATATAGATAAAACCCAAGTAATAAAATTTGGTATTAGAAATAATAAAAAATGGCAATTTTAACTTCCCAAATTTAGTTGACTCACATAAATTCTTGGGAATTAAAATTGATAGTAATTTTTTAAATGGAAAGCTCATCATCTAAATGACCTTTTGTCAAAAACTAAGATCCATTTCTTTTATATTTTTGCACTTAAGAGAAAATGTTTTCATTTGACGTTCTAAAATCTGTTTACCATGGTTATGTGGAATCAATTCTTAGTTATGGGATTGTGTTATGGGGTCTAGCTCCTGGCATTAAAGCACGTTTTCAGATTACAAAAAAAGAATTATCCGAATAATGACAAATTCTCATTTTCGAGCACCTTGCAAATCATTGTTTAGAAATAAAAAAATATTAACTTTAACCAGTTTGTACATATATGAGTTGTTGGTTTATATCCATTTAAGCAAAAGGACCAACTAATAGAAGATCTAATATTTCAACATAATTATAACACTCGAAATAACGCTAATTTTAGAATACCCCTCCATCGCTCAACATTCTATGAAAAAAAGCCTTTGTATTCGGGGTTGATATTGTACAATAACCTACCCTTAACATTTAAGTCAATGACCATAGGAAAATTTAAAAATGAATTAAAGACTGTTCTTATTGACAAAGCTATATATGAAATAGATGAACTACAGCTAAACCTCCTTAGTTAATTCTAAATAAAAATCAAGTGTTTGTTATTTTTCTGACTAAATTTTTATTGTAACATAATAAAATTACTATAAGGCTTTAGTATGTATTGTATATTATGACAATTGTACCAGTTCACTATTGTAAAAAAACATGTAAAGAACGTTTTGTACAAATAAATATCTATGTCTATGTCTATGTCTATATTTTAACTTACTTACATTAAAACATTAAACCAATATTTAACACTTTTATTATTTTGTGAGGCCTTTCGATATCAGTTGGGCCATCATCACTTTTGTGATGTGTCTGAAGAAGATATCTTTGATATCGAAAGGCCTCACAAAATAATAAAAGTGTTAAATATTGGTTTAATGTTTTAATGTAAGTAAGTTATCAGTACCAATATAAGCTCCATCTACAACATTACATATATATTTACTTGTAATGAATTTTGATATGACTTCCCAGATTTTAAAACATTATTTAAGGGTCACCAATTTAATTTTGTATTACAAAAAAATATAGATATTTTTATTTTGCTCTCTTGATAGTGAAAATAAAATGTTAAAACTCTGTCCATTATGGATGCACGTACAATTTTGATTTTGTGCCCACTTTTTGATATCTCAAAGATGGGTTCACTATATTAGTCAATTTCGTAGTTAATGCTCACTAAAATAAGCACAATGGACTAATATATTTAAAATTTACTACCATAAACAAATTTTACATTTCGTACTGAAAAATACTTTTAAAGTAAAACTAATTACCTCATTAATAAAGTAAAAGTAATTCTCATTATACTCTAAAACAACAAAATAGAAAAGATAAATCCTAACAATATTGTAACTTGTGAAAGCAGTGACAGACTTCAGCATGAGATGCAAATATATGGAGTACCTGCATGCTTGTGGTACACAGGCAAACATGCCAAGAGTCAGTAATGCCGCCCAATGTAACACAAATTGAGTTTATAGAATAAAACTGTTTCCTTGCGTTCATGTACAAAGAAAAGTAAATCATAGTTTTTCATTGCAGGTGGACAACCCAGCAAAGGTTAACGACCCATTTTTTGAGACGCAGGAGAATCATAATCTGATAGGTGTGGCGAATGTGTTCCTAGAGTGTTTGTTCCACGATGTAACGCTGGACTACCATACGCCAATCATCAGTCAACAAGGAGAGGTGGCAGGGAGGCTACAGGTAGGGGGACTTTTCACAAGAGTGTTCAGTTTGCCAATTACCTGATGAGATTTGTCGTCCTTGGTATTAAAACTGAATTGGTGGTTGAAGGTTGAGGTGAGGAGGATAGCAGGCCAGTTCCCCCAGGATCACATCTGCGAGTCAGTGTCGGAGAGCTCAACGGACAGCAGCAACCGGGATGAGGAGGAGGTGGTGCCTGACAATCAGGTCACAGTGCGGGTGAGTACAACCAACTGTTTAGCTATAGTGTGCAGTATAAAAGTATGAATATTGTTTCAGTTAGTTAGTTGAAGAGTCCATGAATAATATGCTAGGTACCATTGTATATATAAAAACAATCAAATGATAAAAATTAGTAGTTGTAACTTTTATGTCAGGAGGAAAGCTTCATAAATGCAGTTAATAAAATTTTATCTTTTAGAAAAAGCTTAGTTTATAGCAGTTTGCATATCCATTACAATAGCTGTGACACATGTGGTGAAGTAAATTACAAAACAAACCTTAAAAAGTTAATATTTTAAAATAAATTAATTAACGGAATAAAAATAATATGCCATCTTCTTTAAAATTGTGTTATTAAAAAAACCTGAATATTTGTTAGATAAAGCTTAAGAATACAGGCATAATGTACACTCATAATGTGGTATTTGATAACATACTAGTTGTTAATTTAGTGTTCGTATGTTGAGTGTTGAAAAATGGGAAAAAGTGCTTAAAAGCTAAAGCTAGCACTATTTATATCTGTTACTATAGAACATGCAGTCATTGAAATAGAGGTGATTTGTACAAAAATCACCCAAGAAATTCTGTTTTCTCAACATCTGAATCCTAAGTTAACTGGACAAGAGAATGAGCATACCATAGTGGTTTCTCTAATTATGTAGTGTAGTAATAACAATGTAAATTGGTTTTGACAGGTGAGGATAAAGCAGGCGACAGGTCTGCCGATATCTCTTTCTCACTTTGTGTTCTGCCAATACACGTTCTGGAACCACGGGGACCCCATTGTGGTGCCTCCGGTGGTGAACCCCGACCAGGGGGACCCAGCCCGAAACACACAGTCTCTCTCTTTCCAGTTCGACCACACTCAGGACTTCACTATCACCATCAATGAGGAGTTCTTGGAACACTGTTCAGGTCAGTTGAAGTTCATCTGGTTTGGGTTGGGCTACTTGGTTTGGATGTTGTAGTGGGTATAGTAATTTTAAGTCTTGATATTGTAAAGTTCTATTGATATAGAGTGTTTCGATTTCCAATGTATTTTTTTAGCAACAGTCACATTTTCTTTAGGTGGAATGTTAGGAACGTTTATCTTTTGAGTGAAACTAAAAATCCAAAAACTATTTTTGTAACCAAACTGTTTTTTTTTTTCTGAATTTCACTCATGAAATCGAGTGAACAGAATTGGTTCTAGTGAGTGAATGAACTTGTGTGATGTGCAGAAGGAGCGCTGTCAGTGGAGGTGTGGGGTCACCGGAGTGCAGGGTTCACCAGAACAAAACCAGAGTGGGAGGTGGAACAGCAACAACTGGCCAAAGCTCGCTCACTCACCGACAGGTCAGATATCTTCAGATTCAGAGACTGCTATGATTAGCTAATTTTTATGTCCACATATATATTTTATTAACATGAATGTTGTCTTGAAGAGTAATTAAGTGATTTTTTTCTCTTTAGATCTTCATTAATTTAGGTATATTTGTAAAAGGCCATTTGAGTAAAATTATGTTGAGCTAATGGACTGGCTTGCTCAACTCATTCCAATATATGGCTGATTGATATGAATAATAATTATCTTAGCTATAAAGGGCGTTTTTGAGCTGTTTTCTTTTTCAGAGTCTTAAATAATATGATTTTGACTATTTACCGCTCGAACCTCTCCGACTTCTTGTTTACATAATTTTCAAGTGAGAGTTGAGATTCCATAGGTCAAACAGAAAGTATTAAAAAGACCCTCAGGCTCATCATAGCCACTCAATATGTTCCTTAATGTTTGAGGACCATGTGTGTTCTCTACCTGTGCAATATAGCCCTAATCATGCACACAATCCTAGTCATGTTAAATTAACCCATTGCGGATCGTGTTGTTTTGGCGCGCGGGCACCAGCGGGCACGAATTAATTTACGGTCAGCGGGCGCATGAACAGCAATGGTGCGCCACATCGTTTCGCTCGCTATTGTATACTAGAAAATTCAACTGTGAAGGTATTCGTTCAGATGGAACATGGGCCTGCTGGGGTATCCGTGATGTAAGAACGATAACACGTGAGCAAGGTTCCAGGGTGGCAGGGATGATGTCTGAATCATAGTCTAAATAAAGCGGCTCGGGCGAAGCGATTGCAACATCCGGGCCATTGTCTAGACTAAACCCACCAAGATATATGTCTGCGTCTTTTCGTTGTGTCACTAACCTCAAAAGTATTATAATAACAACTGAGGAAAACACCCAATCAGAAGTGCTAAAAAGCAGAGAGTAAACTCATATGAATGATTTTTCAACTTCGACACACAACTGCGATCTGTAGGATATTTATAACGCTTTTGAAAACTCTAAACGTAAACCGTTGTTAAACACTCTTAGTTGACAAGCGAAGACGATCGCCCGATCTATCAGACATTAAAAGAACTATTTGGAGGGAAACTTAAAAGCAGACCGCTTTTGCGACCTGAGCTCGTCATCGTGCCGTTAGGCCTGGCCGCTGCGTGACGAGCCCAGCTCGTCAGTGATCCGCAATGGGTTAAGTGGTCATAAACTGTAAGTCACAACTCAGGGTTCTGACAAACCAAAACTCAGTGTACAGTACCATTTCCAAGTAATCTAATACTTACGGCCCCTTCCCACTACTTACTGTGAACCCCTGGTTGCTAAGTGGAACTTAAAAACAAGCAAGGGCCATGCAAGCATCAGAGTATGTCTCTGTTCAATTAAAACTCTTTGGATTACAATGCTTCATATACTACTGATTTGTAGTACTGAAACGGTTCCTTTCTATAACCTATGCTCCACCTGCTGGATTTGATCTTCTAAGATGTTTGTGGTGTGGACTGAACCGTTTCAGGACAGGGCATAGAAGATTCACGTTGTTACCCTCATCAGTTGTTCTCTTGAATCATCTGTTGGGACATCCTCTGATAACTTCAACTCTAAATAAACTATTTTCTTTAGAAACAAAAATGTATATATTCCTTTTATCTACCAACAACTGAAAAAATTAGGGTTCATATTAACAACCATTGCAGATAACATTGTGATAGACTTTTAACCCTTACAGCTGCATATCACAAAGAAATAGGCAGGAATGGGTTGATTTTAATGCTCTGATTTAGCTATCTGGCATTCAGTATTATTATATGTCAGTCTTTGAGACTTCAGTTGTTTTACATTTTTGAAGCCAAATTATATCCCATTCAATAGTGTGCAATGCGGTTTATTTGGGGAAACAACAATAACAAAACTCTGTTAAAAGATTTCAATATAACATTGTTCTTATATTGATGCGTGTTGCAGGTGGAGTGAGTTAACACGTAAAATCGAGCTGTGGGTGGAGGTGCAGGAGTTGACGGAGATGGGTGAGTACGCTGCGGTGGAGGTGGCGGCACGCACAGATGTGCTGACAGGTGGCGTATACCAGCTGCGTCAGGGTCAGCAGCGTAGGGTGCAGGTCAGGGTTCGGCCAGTACAACAGTCCGGAACACTGCCCATCATCTGTCACAGCATCGTCAGTATAGCTGTCGGCAGTGTTATTAAGAGGTACAGAAACTACATATCTGGTATCAAAATTTGGATTTCATAGTTTATAACCAGTATCATTATTGTTAGGTGCATTAGACAATCAGTTTCGACCGGAAATGCATGCTCTTGAGTATTAAATATAATTATTACCTATTTTTTTTGTTTTCAAATCACCAAAAATACAACCATTTCAAAATAAGCAGTTTGTACTTAACATACAATTAAACCACAGTTAACCTGTTTAAAGTGTCCAATTCCATGATAAAAATTTTAACGGCTTTGTAAACAAAACCTAGTTCAGTGTCATGTAAGCAAAGTTAAGGAATTTTTATTTTTAAATTGTCCGGTGAGATTGGTTACATACATTTGTACAGTTTTATCTATGTAAGAACATTAGTTTTTAATAAATGTGAAAGTAATTCATAAATTATGAATTACTATGACAAATTAACTCAAATGTACATGTTATATTTAATCATAGACTTTATTAAAAGTAAGTTTTTATTTTTTAAGAAAACAATAACTGAAGTGACACTAGTGTAAGACATGTGTCTTCATTTCCACAATGTGCCCTTGATTCTTCCAATAAAAAGTGATGAGAAGACCTGAATTTAACTTTTTAATAGTATGCGATTAAACAATGTGCGTGCAGGTCTCGGCTGCAGAAGGCCCTGGACTCGTACCAAGAGGAGGACCTGGCTGTGTTGAGGGAGAAGTGGAGCGACGCACTGATGAGGCGGAGACAGTACCTGGATCAGCAGATCAACCGTATCATCAACAAGACTGGTCAGTTCAGCAAGACTGTTCATACATTACGGCATTCATGTATGGAACAATAATTTGAATTCGAGTCTGGCAGAAGGAAATTGCATGAAATGAATACAGTTTTACCTTGATTAATTAATAGTAAATCAGTAATAGTAATATTTAATAGTAATAGTAATCAGTAAATGTAAAGAAAAAAATAGTGGAAAGATTGCGCTCCAAATAGATGTTGTGATAAATATGATAGAAGTCAACCAATCATTTTAGTGGATACAAACTAGCAATTCTCATACTTATACTATATTCCATTTACTTAATTTTTGTCAGTTTTTTTACTTCTACTGCAAGTAAAGTTTTGTAGGCGAGCATCTGGTGGTGTATGAAATTCATGTTTGTTTTATAAAAGTATTATTAACTGAATTCACTTTTCTGCCAAAGTATTTTTAGTAATATTTATTTTTAATTCTATATATTGCCTGGATATTTTTCTTCTTCTTTTTTCTTTTTTTTTCTTAGATGCATTCCTTATATAGGACCAGTTATACTGTATATTATAAAATGCTTTATTAAACCTTTGAACTTTGGTAGCAATCACTGCTGACTAATAATAATATCCTCATCCCTTCAGATGATTGGTCTAGCTGACCATTCTAGATAGTTTTATTATATTCTGTGCTCTGGAAATGCTAGAGAGAAAATGCAATTGCGAGCAGCACTGATTACTCAAACTGAGAGGACAATTTTTAAAGTACTGTGTTTTATCTTTTCAAAACCACAATAAAACCTTTAGAATATGTTTTTTCATTGTGTAAGAAGCTCAGGATTAAAAAAAATGTTATATCTCTGGTTTAATATATTATTGTCAGAATCATCATCTCAGTAAAACAAAGTTAAAGGATCTTGGCAGTTTCTAATGTTTGGAATGTTATAGAAGTTTATTGATTCATTTTGAAGTTCAGGTAAATAGGTTGACACAGAGCTACAATTACAAATTTAATATCACACTGAAGTGATATTCTCTTGATAGCCTTTCTACATGTTATAAAAATGTGAACAGAAGTATTGTGATTGAATATACAATAAACTACTGAGTACAATTCCAGTAGCCACAGCTAGCAAGTTATGCCTGATGAAGATTGATGGGCGATTGTTGCAGATAAGACAGAAAGTGACCAGGAGCGTGAGCAGAGTCTAGTAGACCAGTGGGTGAGTCTGACGGAGGAAAGGAATGCCGTGCTGGTGCCGTCCCCTGGCTCAGGGATACCAGGAGCCCCGGCAGACTGGCAGCCTCCACCCGGCATGGAGCCCCACATTCCTGTTCTCTTCCTAGACCTCAACAGTGAGTAGATAACCACTCACTCTCTTGCACTATTATATCTGTTCATTGGCTTCATCCCTGGTTGATGTTGCAATGATTATGTTTAAGTAGAGTCATTTAGTAAGTCTGAATTGCCAAAGAGAAACATTCAAGTGTGGGTAGTGAATATTTCATAACGTTGCTATGGTAGGAAGGGTTGATTCAATTGAATTTTGAGCATAGCTCCAGTTCACCTTCCTTTTATTGCAGCGTCGGGTATCTGACACCGTCTCAGACTTGACTCCTGGAATCTGGAGTCATGTTCGTCTGAAGAGATCCAAAGAAATTTGACGACGAAAAAGCTCAAGACAACAAAATTTACATCATTTTGACATCAGAGAAACCTATATATAGGTGAAGTAGTAGTCTCATTGTTTCATCAGGTATACAATTGAGTGCACTAAAATGTGATAGACACGATATCGTAGGAAGAGTTAATTCAACTGGAGCTAAAATCAAAATTCAATTTTGTTCAGTCAGTTTTTTTATTAATAATACCTAAAAATGAAACAGATTGATATCTGTTAAGTATTGGAATAGTTTAGAACTTTTAGTCCAATCTGACTCATTGTGTGTTTCAGCTGATGATCTGTCAGGCCAGGGAGGCCAGTGGGCGGACGTGGAACAGCTGCCTGTGGCCGGTCTCAACTCAATCCTTTCCAAGGAGCATGGCAACAAGTTCTACAACCTACCGCTGATCAAGCATCTGGACAAGGACGTGGGCGCAGTGGC
Organism: Homalodisca vitripennis; assembly: GCF_021130785.1. Lineage (NCBI taxonomy): Eukaryota > Metazoa > Arthropoda > Insecta > Hemiptera > Cicadellidae > Homalodisca > Homalodisca vitripennis. Next base: position 38,363,963 of record NC_060211.1, on the reverse strand, counting down.
CGCCTGGGACTCTTCAGTGCATGATAGCGACTACCTCAACAGGGTTACTGAGAGTGAGTATGACATTATATTAGGTGACAGAAAGATTTCATAAAAATTGTTGATTTTTGATTATTCTGTTTCTTGCATTCACATATGTAAAATAATTTGTGAGAAAATTCTCATGGGAAAACTATATATATTAAATATAAATTGTAAACCTTTAGTATTAACATAGATATTCATGTATTTATCCACTAAAATTTAAGTTTCTGAGTTGGAACACTTTTGAACTTGAGTTTAGTTTCTATTTATAACACAGTTTTAAACTTTATCCCCCATGTTATAAGTAAAGCCTAAGCTGTGCAGTCTGCAGTAAAGAATTGAACTCTCTTAATACTGAATTTATATTTTTAGTTAAATTTCATCATTCCATGATTTCTGCTCTTATATTTCTCAGGGAAAATGATTATTAACTGTTAAATATGATTTCAATGAAAGTATACTTTGTTCAGGTACACATTTGCAATATCTCTCCCTTTTTTAGTTACTAAATCGGGTATAATGTATTAAATGATAGAAGAAATTTTCTCTCGGTTGTATCCTTAACTTTGAGAGAAAAAATGTCTTTCTTACCAGCATCGTCTCAGCATCTAAAAATCAAAAGTTGATTATTAAAGTATATTACACAAGGTAACATGAAGAGCTGCCGGGAGAGAGGAGTTCAATTTCATCTTTCACATGTCTCATTTGTTCTACATACCTCTTTCTTAATGCTCTGTTTGTATGCTCAGGTAACGAGAGGGTGTACCTGATACTCAAGACGACAGTGCGATTGTCTCATCCCGCCCCGATGGACCTGGTGTTGCGCAAGCGCTTGAGCCTCAATATCTACAAGCGCCAGAGCATCACTGACCGCATCCGCAAGCGCATCGCCCGCTCTGACTGCCTCACTCAGAGTGGTGTTACCTACGAAGTTGTCTCTAACATTCCTAAAGTTAGTGCTTACAGTATTTATAAATTTACTAAATGTAACTGTCATGTTTTGAGTTTGTCGTTTTTGTGTGTACTCGTGATTCATGTGACTAAACAAAATTTAACGTCTAGGCTAGTGAAGAACTGGAAGATAGAGAGTCGTTAGCACAGATAGCTGCTTCTGGGGAAGACACTTCACTCAGTGACGGTGAAACATATATTGGTAAGTTATCTGTTTATCTTTTAGTTGTGAGAAATACTAGTTTAAACAAATAGATCATTCATAACTTTCATGAACAAAATTGTTAGGTAGGGAGGGTTATATTGAATGAAATTTATTTAATTTTATTTGAATTGTAACTGAAGAAACTGAATTTGTACCCAGGAGGGTTCACTTCTGGCTGGTTTGTATCTTTTAGTTGAATCCACATTGGGTACAGCAAAAACCGATGTGTCACTTAAATCTGGGCAACCTTATGGATGTCTAGGAGTGAGTGACACATCACTAACTGCAAATGTTGAGATTTTGGGGTGCAAGGGTAATTTAATAGGTCTAGTCTACTGTGAGATATGACTGTTGGAGTTGATGGGGTTTGTTTCCGAAGAGTCAAAGGTTCTTGCATAAGGGTGTGCCAACCCCTGCCGCTTTGATTTGAGAGGGTAGTTCGGAGCTGGCTTCCCCTTCTTCTGAGGAGACATGATTTGAGGTAGTGTCCTAAATACTTCCTTGTGGATCTCGACAGGAGGTGACCCCCTATCCCCAACCTTACCCATCCAGAATATCCTGTCACTCAGATATCAGCGTAAAGGTCCATATTGCAATCCTAGATGCAATTTCTAAGCTTCTTGTACTAAGTGAAAAAACAAACTAAATTTGAGCCTGAATCTGGTGTAAGATACTGCCATCATACAAGTGGGATTAAGGCACGATTGAATGAATAGGTTTTGTATTTCTGCATGGTGTACGTGTTACACCCATGTAATATTCATTTTGAACTACGATTATTTCATGTTTTGAGGTAATGTTCTCACCAATTTTACTGTCAAGCTACCAATGCATGGCAGGAACTGGAATCATAGTTTGTTTGGGGTAAGAGTGCCAGTCAGCGCGGAGGTTTCATAGGTATTTTAACTCTATTCCATAATCTAGCTTTTCTAGTCTTTTGGTGCATCATAGTGATGGATTTTGATCGGGCGGGCCCCTCTGAGCTCTCAACACCTATCTGTGATTGAGTAGAGATGAAGTGGAGAGGGACATGAGAATACCTAACACTATTAGAGAGAGTGATGTGCATCCGACCAGGACGATAACGGGAAGGTAATTAATTGTGAATCTGATGTGGTGCAGCTTCTAAACCAGTCTTCGGGTTATTCGCTTTACAAAATTTATTGGGTGGTCTTTTGTGCTCAGTTCACTATTTCCTAATTTATAGTTTTTATTTGCCATCTTTTATCTCATTATTGCCTACATATTTATTACTAAAATATTATTTTTCCCCCTTCCAAGTATGACTGAAGCCTGCTTAGCTTCCCACTTTTAATTCCATATAATTAGTTGTAATTGATTTAGTAAGGTTTTATGGCAGACACTATTGAATGCCTTTGTCATAGCAAGAAAGGCTTCCACAGTATAATTTCTCTTATCCACATTTTTGTACATTTTTTCAATTAAAGCAATTATGGTAGATTCATTCTTCCTGTAGCCATGTATGCGTTGTGGTTTTCATTCATGTTGCTTGAACTGCTAAAAAATAAAGGAATAATGTGTGATCTTACAGAAAAATATACACGAGGCGTGAGTGCTGTGGAAGGTATCCTGACCCTGGACAGGCTGAGGCAGTCGGTGGCCGTTAAGGAGCTACTACAGAGTCAAGGACAACACCTCACACAATCATCGGCAATGCGCAAGACAGCCAGTGTACCCAATTTCTCACAAGTACGCAGTTTTATTTTCTAACCACACCAGCCAGTTGTTGTGATACAAGAACAAACTAAAAATAAGTACATTCTAACTGTTTGCAGCTGATGAGGTTCGACAGCAGTCTAGAAGGATTGAACTTGGCTGGGATGGGTGTGACACGTTCGGAGAGCGTGACGGACCTAAACGGAGAGACCCGATCACGCAAGAGCTTGCCTGCGCCGCGCGTCGACCCTGACATCATGCAGACACCGCCCAAACAGTTTGGCATCGGTGAGTTCCAACACGTTATCATGTTTCGGAATGACTCATGTTTGAACCTTCTGTGTCAATTGAGCATTTCAACAAAACATTTAAGTTGTTCATTGAATTTGAAAGACTTTTATGATAAATTAAGGAATTGAGATTCATTTCCCACAATTTATTTAATTTAGCTATAAACAAAATTTTTTTAGTTTCAGTAATTATAAAAGATTTTTTATACACCATTATATTAATTGTATACACTCTCTGATAAAAATATTCAATGAATTCATCATCATCATAAAAGTATGAACAAGGTGTCCTTAATTTTCAGTTAATTACTGTAGTTCATCTAGAAATACAACATTTCTAAGTCACAAGAATTAGCAGATAGTTTGTTTTTGATGATGGAAGGTTTATGAAGGTGGCAGGATTTTTTTTATATGAGCTATGATCAGTGATAAGAAAATATTATTAGTATTTCTTTTTTTTACATTTTTGTATCACTGAACGATGGTAAATGTCTAAAAAATTATGTCACATATACAACATTTGTTTACAATAATAAAAGGCTAATCGTTTTACTTTAAAAGTATATTTGAAAGCAAATTATTCACAAATTTTATAAATTTATTTTAAATTGTGTTGAAATGCTCAACGATTTGTTCCAGGATGAACTAACTCCCTTGTTATTAACATCTCATATGCCATTTTGTATTGGTTGCCCTTGTATGCGTTTCTTTATCAGCCCTTTCTTCACAGGGGTGTCTGCTTGAGCAAGAGAGTTTCAAAACATAAATTTGACTAACTAATGGCATATGAAACTCAGTTACAATATTCTTTCTAACTAAATTACTACTAGTAAATGTTCAATTTTCGTCATAAGGTTTGGTGTGACCGTGTTCTTATTTTATATTTCAATGCAGTTACAGATAAAAAGTAATTTTATGTAATCTAATTTACTTTCCAATAGATTTAGTTGAACAAAATTTCAGTAGAACATTTATATTATACTTTTGTTAAATATTTAGTTAGTTAAATAATAATAGAATAGATTATTCATCTCCAGTTATTAACTAGAACTCTATGTATAAATGTTTTAAGTAGAAATAGTAATCCTTACATTGATTTTAACTTTAGATAGACATAGATTAGTATCCCTGCCAGGCACTTCACGATGTCTATTAATGGAAAAATCATCTCAATAAAAACTGAGAATTTTTTGCATCATTACTGGTACATGATTCATGTTTTTTGAAGTTTTTGGCATAGTGTTGTTTGTTTACTGCAAAGTAAATTGGGAGTTTGTTAGATAAACTAAGTGTTTCGTTCCCATTAAAACTGTAAGAATAAGTTCAGGTTTTAGACTTTTTGTCCAATTTAGTAATAATTTGGGAATCTGTAACCTTAAAGTGCAGCTAAATATATTAATTTCTCAGTACCAAATTGAAAAATTCAGGGACTATTCTTAAAGAATTCATGAAAATCAATTTGTAGAAGCAATAATTAAATTTTAGCTTTTAGTTTTTTTAATACCTATTTATTTAGCTGTTGGTTCCCCAGCTAAATATTTGAAATTATTTATGCAGTTATATTTTTTTGAAAATTGTAAAAATCCATTGATGTATATCTGTTAAATTTTAACTGACATGCTGACAAAATTTTCTTTGAGTGAAAACCTTGTTTTTGTTTATGGTGTAATAAGCACACAACTAGTTGAAGGACATATAGAGATATGTAGAGGAGCAGACACCCTTGCTCATGTTTCATGCAAGTTCCAGAACTCCAGGAGCAGCGGCCCTTGCTTTCAGTGTTCCTCTCTAGGTCTCCGTCCTGTCTTCATCATAGCACTGCATTCAAGCCAGTTTGCATTTTGGCCGGCAGCTTTAAGTTTTCCTTCTGTTCTTTTATCTTTGCATTTCTAGTGACCTCAGTCCTTTTTACCGTTCCGTTTCAGTTCTAACACGTTTTAGATGTTAGTCTTTTATATCACATAGATTTTTGCTATTTTTACCTAGGCAATAATCACTTGCATTTTGCTTTTCCTTCTTTTCGTTTTGTGTCATTTTTGGTCGACTATGAAGTTTAAAATTCATATTATTATTCTTAAATTTAAGGAAGAATTTTTTGTTTTGTTCAGTTGTTTTTCTCACATTGTTTGGTTTTGTGTTTCATTGTGGGTGAAAAATATCTGATCTGTTGCTTTCTGTTTTCTTTTTTTCCGTTTTGCGCCAATCCAATCAGGCTCCATTTTGTCAGGTAATAGGCTTTTGTCACATTTTGCATCATACTCGCTGTACCGCATGCTAGCTGCCTGGTAATCTAAGTCCAAACATTGACTATAAACAAGAACCGTAGTTAATACAGCGTACCGTACACTGCCACTATTATATACTGAACTTATTGCTTATTGCACAATGTTGTAATATATTTTGGACTGATCGTGTCAGTTGAATGATAGATTAGTTAATCTCATTGGAATTTAGTGTCAAACTAATTAATTATAATGCAAAACTAGATTTAATTCTTGTATTTGAAAAATTATATTTAAGAATGAAAACAATGGCTCAAATTTAATATTATATTTAGTCTTAGGTATTGTAATGTATGACTCTAAATTCGGATTCTTATTTAATAAGCAGACATTTCAAAATCAGTATTAAAAATGTTGCATTTGACTGTTAAGTTTAAATTTATAATTCATGTTATAGATTCTAACGGGATAAATTATAACATTATTTTGTTTGTGAGAAATGTACACATTAATGGATGGGTTGTACACATGACAATTAATGTTTAGTGGCTTCTGTGAATTGAATAATAAATGTTGAACTAAACAATAAGATAAATTAAGTGCTTGTTTCTTGGTAGTCGTAGCCCTTATGATTTGCTTGGGGACATGGCCTGTGCATGACGCCCTATCCTTGTGATAGTCTCTACTCGTTTCTCTTTCTGTCTTCCAGTCATCTATGTCTCTATCTCTCTCCCCCCTTTCTGTCTATCTGTCTTTCTTACCCCTGTAATTCTGAGGTAAACCATGTGTAACATGTCAACCCAGTTGGAAATTTTGTGAAATGTGTAGATTTGAGTGGGGTGTGCAAATCGAACGTTTGTCGAGATTTATGTCAATCGTTTAGTGAGTTGAAGAAATCAGTATTACGAACGTAATACGTCTTAAACGATCAGTATTAGAAGTGAAACTGGCTGGTACTTGGAGCAACTGGCTTGTTTAAAACGATTATATTTCTAGGTGCAGAGGGTAAGTAGAGGGTGGAGTGCATGGACAGCTGATACTCGAGCCAGTCATTACAAGATGTAACGCGCGTCAACGTGTTGTGACAGATAATCAAGTCTGTGAACCACCCAGTAACGTTACCTTGAATATATCGGAGAGCTGCTTCAAGCAGGCTTTTTAGCTTAGGATATTAATTTGCTGGCTAATTTTGCTAACTAGCCCATAGATTATTCTTTGAAAATCCTCAAAGATGCAATCTAATTAAGTGTAGAAAAATACAAACTGTTCACAAATGTAAAGACTATTATTGTTATTTGATTTTCAATTGAAATAAAAATATACATTTACTATAACCACATTTTTTCATCGATAATTTGTCAAAGAATTCTTTGTAAAATATACCCTAGACTAAAACGAAGACTCAGTATTAAATAGCTTGGTGGCATCATTGGTTTTGTTACAATTATGTAAATTTTGTACTAAAGATGTGACTATCTAGAGTGGGTTTACTGTTTTATACAATACGAGGATTGAAAATAATTCCAATTACTTTGTTACGTAAACAAGGCAATCGCAACGTCAGCCTTATGTAATTTTTTAAATCAACTCATTAAATTTATCTGAAGCACATCAACTATAAATTAGTTATGTATCTGTTCCTAAAGAAATTTTTTTGACTCTGTGCTTTGAAAAATAAACAAAGAATAACAGAAAATAATCATTTCTTATAACATTGATCGAGCAAAGTAATGCACCGAGGATTAATCATCTAAGTTGTATTTGTCACGAACACTTGTAGCCCATAGCAGTAGCGTATATAAAAAATTGTTTACGGGGGGGGGGGGGGATCTGACGCACTGAGTGGTTTAAGAAGCATAAAATTACTTCCAAAATTAGGACCTTGGGAATCTTCAGCTGAAAAATTGTTGAGTTTTAAGACCTCATAAATGGAGAGTAACACAATCTATTGTACTGGGATCAATTTTCATGTTTATCTTTCAAAATTTAGGGGGGGGGGCTTAATACCCCCTTCCTTATATGTGCCCTTGGCCCATAGTAAACAAACTAATATTTGACGAGACCAATCATTGCTTCTGAGATTGAAGTGAGGTTTATTATTAAAACAATAGTACAAGATCACCCGCAGAACTATTTACAATACTAACTAAAGTTGGTGCGGTCACTGTGTGCGCAATTGTAGGTTGTAGTCTGCATTATAAGTGTGGCAAGGCTTGGCGTAAACAAAAATAATGGTTAGAACAAAAAGAGACATGCACAAAAATCCAAACAAGATTAACCAAAAAACATAAAGAAAGGAACTTGAGATACAAGTGTTTATAAACACATAAAATGTATGTGTACCACATTTTATGACTAAATAATTATAATTATTATATTTTTACTGTTAAGTCTACTTCATATTAATGCAAAGAGATAAACTGATAAAAAGGTTTTTTTAACAAGTAAAATTAATTATTTTAGGTACCTTAAATTAATTGTGTAATTCAATTAATCCCTTGACTGCTGGTCAATTTGTGATCTGCCAGTGTTAGTAAACATAACTACAAAGTTTTGTATACTCCAGTAAAGAAATCAACACTTTAGCAATCTATATCATTGGGTGGACATGCAACAGAAAACAACATTATCTGTATTATTTAATTTCAATGTCAAATTAGTTTCATTGAATATATAAGCTCAATATTTTGAAATAATTAGCTAGAGAAGATAAAAAATTCCTTTCAATTTTGTATGTAAATTTTATGATTGATAAGACTTGTGTATAAGGATATTTATATTATTAATAAAACTTTCAACAATGAATACTGAAAATCTCTATTTTGTAATTGTAAAATTTTGAGAGTTGGTTTTTGTTTGAAAACAAAAGAACAGTTTGTAGTACACAAGCCTAGTTGCCTGAGCCGTAACGTATTGTGCTCAGCAGAGTAGAGTTGGTGATTTGCATACCCCATGTTGCACGAGTGTACTCGGTGGTTGGTTGTCCACCAGTGTTGCCAATATTGTAAGTTTATTGTCAGTAAAACTGATACAATATGAACTAATGGTCTACAGACGACAATACTGTACAATATACGTAGTTAACACAATATGATTTCATTAGTTTAAGTTGACTTATGTTTAAGTTGTTGGGTCTTGTAATTCTTTGATGCTATTTAAGAATTGGATATACTTTCATCGAATGGAAAGTCTATTAAACTAATTTTGAGTTGAGGTAGTTAATAACTTTAAAAATTACTTAAACGCATGCTCCTTGCATACGCTGTACCCTCCGGTTATCACGAAAACCACTTAATCATTTCTATTGCACTTTAGTTAATGAAATTTATTAAAAAATTAATGTTTTATAGCTATATTATTCAAACAACCTGTTAACTGAGCGATTTTAGTTTTTGTGGTTTAATTACAAATAGAGAAATGGTACTGATTACTGAGTATGCGATAAACACAGTGCTGAACGTACAAATATAAACAAGCAAATAAAGCAAGGGTTGACTTGTTCAGCAGACTGGAGTTTCCTCTGGTGAAACCATTGTATTTATCTAAGGTTGGAGCTTTTCTCCTGTAATATATGACGTGTCAAGAACATTAAAATATGCTGAAGCTACGTGTAATAGAAATATGTAGTGTCTAAAATTTCAGTAACAATAATTAACTCTTAAAATATTTTTACTTTTGTTAAGAGTGATACTGGGGTTATTGTAGGAATGAAAAAATGAACCGAACTTTATACAAGCAAGCTGTATTGAGTGTTTTGGTAAGGAATGAAACAAATTTTTTGAAACTATTTTATTGTTTTATCTAATCAGGAAAAATATCATTAACCTATGAAGGTTAATAAGTCTCACCTAATTTTAAATCTTAGTTCTGGATATCTCTACAGAGTGATAGTCTTTGAGTATGGAACTTGTGTTGTGGTAGTTCCAATACAACACAATGTTACAACCCGTTCTTGATCTGTAAACAACCTTTTTTTCTCAATGACTGACAGTGTCTGGAATACTATTTGAAGTCTTGTATTACGAGGCATGGTTTTTAAGCAAGTACCGTTTTGAAATCCTACTGCTGCAGCACTACAGTCAATTGGTGCAGAAAGTTAATGATAAAACGAAAATGAACACAAATTCTTCATTTTCAGAAGAGTTTCCTTAACCCTCCATCTGTTAGACAACTAGTGACTTGTCAATTTTGCAGTCATCTCTTTAATCAAACTTTTGATATCGAATATAAGACTTAAGTAGGACAAATATTATATCAAATTAATTGGTATGATTAATTTGATGTATAGTTTATTGGATAATAATGTGTAATAAATATGCATTAAAATTATACAAATGTTGGTTTGCCATGTCTGCTCGTACACTTCCAGAAAACACGAAAAAAAACAGAATTTTTTCTCATATTTTTTTGCAGGAAATTTCGTTTAGGAATGAGTTTGGCTACATCGCTGTGTTCAGAATTTCTTTCTCAACAAGATCATCTGCTTCAAACAAATTCATTGCTATATGTTGTGAAGAAATACCTCAGATGCAACCATTGTTTGCGACATTTCGTTAATATTAGATAACTACTTTCACTAGTCACTGGTGTTTTGTTGTTTCTCATAATATTATTAGAGTTATGTTAGTATCAAACAACATCAAACTTTTTCTTGTGAAATTTGCCATGAAGTGGTGGTATAGATATCTTCAAGGAATAAGTAAATTATAAGTGTGTTTTTATGAGCAAACTTTATAATTTTGATTATGTAATAAATTTCTAGACCTTATGTAAAATATAAATAATGTTTATTAACTGTTTATTTATTTTGCACATGTATATTTTTTTTTTTTTTTTTTTTTTTTTTTTTTTTTTTTTTTTTTTTTTTTTTTTTTTTTTTGTAGAAATTGTATTAGATGAAACTGTATTTTATTTGACTTTGTCTATTGCCATGTGCTTAACGACAATAAAATTCTTGATTCTTGATTCTTGAGGGGACTATGATCACCAAGTGATGCAACCAGCATTGCTCATTGTGTATTCTAAACTTGTATTTGTGAATTCAAACCTTTTATATGTATAAACTATACCGTGAACTATGGCTTTATTTGTGATTTATTTATTGGACAATAATTTAATGACATTCATTGTAGGCTAAAATTGTGATAATAAAAATTGTAATACCTAGGCCTACGTCTAGATTTAACAATACTTTTTAATTTTATTATTTTTATTTATTGAACACTATGAGTGACCTAGTAAATAAGTCAGACGAAATTAGAAAAAATATGATCATACAATGAGTTTTACAATTTACTTCATATGAAATATTTTCTGATAGTATATTGTGTGTTCTTTACAACTTTTATTTCTTGAAAAATAACCTTTTGCGACAAACATTTTTACATATAACCTATAAAAACAAAATAAAAATGTATTTCCATTTTCAGAAATGTTATGCTCTACAACATAAGTTTCAATTATGACAAGCATACAGAAAATATTTTAAAATTTTATAATGTGAGTGTCAATGTCATAAATATAAATTATTTTGGAAAAGTGGAATTTTTTATGTTTTGCATAAAAACCTTTTTTTGTTTAGCACATTTGGTATATTTTGAGAAGTAATAAAACAAATTGTTTCTATTTTTATAAGGTTTTACATTTGGATATTTTTGTTTTACTTTTAGTTTTTTTTTCACTTATAGTGAAAAACTAAAACCTAAATTGAAATCTAACTGCAATTAATAAAAATAATTTGGATTAATAAAAATTATTCTAATGTTTCTGGTGTCACACTGACTAATAAAATATATAATAGTGTATATTTCAGTAATAAGCATTCTCCATAGGTTTGAATGAAAATGTGCACATTATGAAAATAGTGTCTGTCATTATAGGAATTTCAACTGCCAGATCCAGGGTTAAATTTCAAAAATTGTTTTTAATAATAATTTTATCGAGAAACTTTTTCTTGAATGACAATGTCCGTAAAAATGCAACAAAATGAAGTCATGATCTCATTACAGCATTTTGCATTTGATAATCCACTTGACAGCCCCAATTTAGCACCTATTAGTTTTTCATCAGAAGAAGCATTTTGAAGCTGCACTGACGACAATAGTTTTTAAATGATCGCGTACATTCTCTGTAAAATTGGGTGGCAACCTTCTATGACGACAGTTTGCAAAAAGTTGTTTTTAAACATGATAAGTGCTTTAATATTGATGGCAATTATGTAAAAAATAGATAACATTATGGGCTTTCATATCAAAATAAAATTGTTACAACCAGTCTACTTATAACAAACAAAGTAAACAAACAACAAAGTACATATGTTTTTTTATATATCAAAACAGTGCTTACTTTTAAAAAACATGCCTTACAATCTTACATTCTGTCATGGTCAGAACAGTTTTTTGTTCGGATCATAAAATAAGTGCAGGGTTATCTTTGGTCTATATAGTTAAATTTAAAAAAATATATTACTGTAATAATAATTTTTAAGAAATAAAAAAAATCACAACTTTATCATATATTTTTTTTTTTTAAGGAGAGGCCGATCCCCTTTTAAGCCTTATTCTGTCCGTCCTCATGGGCCACTGGCCTGTGCGAGGATCTTATCAAACAGAATAAAGGGGAGAGTCGATACATTACGAGGTTGATTGTACTGATAAAAAGTGCAACGGTCACAGACAGACAGGATTTGAATCTGCGCTATCTCTAACTCAGACCCAAAGTCCAATGACTTAGACCGCTCGGCCATCGGCACTCCCAAATTATATATATATATATATATATATATATATGATATATGATCATGTATTATATTATTATATATGATTTTCATTGCATCCTGTGAAATAGTTGTTTGGTCTTAAACATAAAATTTAGGAACGTACCATCCTTTAAACTAATTAAAAATAAGTTCCTACAAGGCATAAAAAAGAATTCCATGTAAAATTGTTAAGAAATCATAATTATTCATATATTATATATTATAGGGAATTTTTATTCTAGTATTCGGGATAGTTGTAAAACTGACTGATATTTCACAGCATACAGTGTTGAAATCACACAACCAAACCATATAAAAACGGGTTTTTATGAGTTATTTGATGAAAAACATTAGAAAAATATAACATATATAGTATTTTTGAAATCAATAAAAAATTTAATTTCTTATGTATAAGTAAAAAATGAGTAATTGCATTTAAAAAATAGAAGAAATTTCATCTATAAAACGTTTCAATATACATATTAATAAGATAAGATAGCTGTGGCAGTTTGAAAGTTTTGGTCAAAAACAGTTTTTTTTTTAATGCAGGGAGTAAACGACGCAGCCAATAATCAACTTGATCACATTAATTTGTTGGACTTGTTACTTCGCACAACTTTATCCATTTAATCTTTGCTATATCTCTTATAGTTTCCAAGACTCCTTCAGTGTGCATACAATTTGGAACACAATGTTTATATGTCAGTTTTGTTGTTATTTTTATTCCCAAACAAATTAAGATTACCTTATAACACACATAGCTGAGTAATAAATGATTATTGTAGAGGAATACAGGTTAATAATATTCTCGTAGGTTTGAGCTTTGGTTTTGTTTTCGTGTTGTAGAATATGGCCACAAATAACTTCAGACAGTATACATAAGGATTTGTGTAGCTACTTTCTGTGTTAAACACATAGTTTTGTTTTGTTTGGCTGTAAAAATGTAACTCCCACTAGAAAATTTGTAGTGTGCTAAACAAATCTAATATCTTGCTAGTTAGATGTTCAAGTAATTATATTGTACTCGAAAATTATGTAAACTAATTAAAATGTTTAATATACAATTCTTATAGTGTAATTTTCTTCATTTGTTCTTTTCCCAAGAGTTAAAAAAAAACAAACTCAGTACGTATATTTACCTGTATAGTTTGATAGTATATAGGTTGGGAAACATGTTATAATGTAATTTCATCTTGATTGTATCACTTTCTGACCAAATATAACACTATTTCACAAACAATGCACAAACAATGGTAGCTCAGTCATGGTAAACTTGTCAATCCACAAATACACCAACTAGCACTCACTAAGAGAAAATTTTGCATGATGATCCGAGCACTGACAGTACAAGTAATGTGCAAGAACCAAAGTAATTTCTTAAGTAACATTTTAGACTTGTATGGTTTGTATTTAAAACAGTATACATTTGACGTAAATTTGGTTTGATTCAGTAATTTGGCATTATAAGTATGAAATGGTTTAAAACAAACAGTTACTGCCCAATAGACATCTGCATGTTATTCTTCATTAAATTGGAATTTTAAGTAAAGTGTTATTTTAAACGTGATAAAATATTTTTTTTTAAATAAAATCAATGTTAAATTATTATTTTAGTTTATACATCATTAATATTAATCCTTACATGGTCAGCTCTCCTGACGAGTGCCTACTCAGGGTATTCTTGCAAATCACTCCTGAGTAAAATTATTATTGGTATAAATTATTTAATAAAATACTCTTAAGCCGAATGACAAAAATAATATTTCCAAACATATTAAATTTAGTTTTGTATAAATTCATTAAATTGTAATAACTGTACCTGTTTCACTAGTGTTCACAAAATTATACGAGTTATTTTTATCTTAAAGAACAAAAATAAAATATTATAGTTCAATCAATAATTAATAACTAAATTAGTTGAGTTAGATGACCCACTTTAAAAATTAAACTAATTAAAAAAAAAACTTGACAGTGTTAATCATTTTAAACTTTTGTGTTATGTAGTTTTTTTTAAATACGTAGTTCATGAATAAGTTGATAAAATATTGGTTATTATGATAACAATTGCATTTTAAAGTTGTATATATAGTTCAGGAGCTGAGCTAATTTTCACACAACTTGGGTTTTTTAAATTGATAGACAAATTTCCCTTCAGAAAGAGATCAGTCGTCAGCCACGCATTTGGTGGAGGCAAAATGGGTGTGTATCAAAAGGGTTAAATATAAAAGAAATATGATTTTTTCCCAGATAATATTTTTTTCGTTTGACACATTTATAGCCAGCTGTCAGACAAGTAAACACATTTTAAATAATTGTCAACAAACCATATACAGATCCTTAAAGTGGAAATTTTTAGGTTCTTTATCTAGTTGTCTGACGATTATATAATTAATATTTATGTGTCTAGACAGTCTGTTTTAAGTGTATAATGAAAGCTGAGGAAAATATAATCAGAGAAAAAAAGTATCGTTTTATATTTTTAACCCTTTTTGATACCCATCAATTTTTGACATGTATTAAAATTAGCATAGCTTACAATTCATTTCTTTGTTAGTAAAAATTTCTCAATTACAAGAAGAACCAGGGTGTGTGCTTATGCAATAACAATTGGCTCTCTGCCCATAGGCTGGTAGAGATAATTGGAAGAGATGATCAGCTATGTTATGTATACTGTGGTTCTCCATCTTCACCAATGTAGTGTTTACATTGCTGGTATCCCATATTAGAATTTAATTTCTTCAATTTTCAATGTGATTTTGAGATTATGTGAGTCCTAATACAAACAGAGAGAAATGTTTTTGGTGTTAAATCCTCCGACCAATGCTAACACTGTAAGGGAAAGCTGGTAGCTTGGGCTTGCTCTGTCTTTTGTCTCACATTCTGGCTTGTATTTCAGCGAGGCCTACCTTCCTCAACCTCAACATCAACCTCAACTCCTTGCGGCTACAGCCCGGCTCTAAACGTATGTTCTTCTTCTCTTTGCTGTTTCTTTCCCCTCTACGGCATGTCAATTAATCTTTGGTTGTGGTTTGTTTATTCTTGATTTTGATTCTGATTTCACGTAAATAAGGTAAATGATTGATTTATGATTTTTTTCAGGGTTCCCTTATTGTTTCTGTTTTCATTCATTTTGATTTCTCTTTCTTTTATGTGTTGTGGATTCCTTTGATTTTATAATAAGTGATTTTTGTTTATGTTTTATTTCTCTCCAATTACAATTAACAAGAGTTATTACTTTTAATTGGTTTAGAATTTAATCGGTTTAAATTTTAAGTAATAGGATACTTTAATTTGTGTAATAATAATCATATATTTAATTAATACATTGTTTAATCGTAAAATTAATTAAGTAATACAATCTTAAAATCTTACAAAAACTGAATGTACAAGGGTTATTTGGAAAGCAAGGTCCGAATCGCTGTAGCCATCAAACATGACAAGAATACTGAAATGCATATTCTTTGACTTCCGTCAAGTCCTGACTGTCAAACAAAGCTATTTGCATTGGTATTACTGCAGTGTGCTGTTTACAGTGTTTGTTATAAATGTTGAAAACAATTAGTCAACCTTTTGACTGTGAAATTTGCCGAGTGATTTGGTTTTTAACAGCAAGAAACATAAACTACTGTTGCATCCTGGACCTCTTAATCTACCCTTTGCTCCCAACAACAGTGGCTTACCTGACGCTAAGGCAATCAATCGGCAGATGAGTGAAGTGTGATGGCAAATTGCATAAGTAGATGAGAGCGTAATAGATCAGAGGGGAAAATGTCGAAGATGAGCTACAATGAGGCTGGCGTAGATCACCATATATGGCCATAGATGAGGCTTATCCTTATTAATCACAGAAAATTTGGTAAATGCTTAGAGTGAAAATTTGTGAAGATCAGGTATTCATAATTTGAACTGGAAATTTCAAAATGCGACTAGAAAATTGACAGTACAAAATTGTCTCTGAAGATATGCAATTTTAATAATTATGCTTAAGTTGGGTTGCTGACTTGGTTGCCTTCTTATAGACAAAATGAAAGAATCCTATTGTTTTGGTCTGATATCATAACGAAGTTGATACAATTTTAAAGAACATTAGTGCATTAGTGCAGCGGAGAAGTCAGGTTTCTAATATCACCTCTCTGGATTAAATACCAGTTAATGGAATAGTGTCATGATATCACCTGTCACCATAGTCAAGGCCAAGCAGACAATCCCAACATGCAGGGTTATATCATATTTTGGTATAAACACGAATTCTTATTTGTCAAGTTCTTATGAGAGTTAAAGTGATAAATGCAGACATTCACTCCACTACCCTCCCCCTTCCATATCTTTGACATGCAATACAGAATAAATGATATGACTTTCTGGCATTGGGATTTTTGTTGCTCGATCAGCAACTATACACTCTAGACTTAGCACAGAGCTATTTTCACTTGCTACCGAAGGAATGTCTTGGCAGCAATACCTCGCCACAGGTGACTATAAAAATAAGTGGAAAGGTGGTTAATCTAATCTGTCTTATACTTCTATAAATCACACATAAACTTGTAGAACATTTAAACTATAATGGAAAACAAATAAAAGTAATTAAATGATAAAGTATTTTTTTAAATCACTGAACATTTATTTTTAATAAGGAAATCAGGCCTTCTTTTCAAATAACCCTCATAATATTTATTAATGCTTTCTTTTTATAGTGTTTAAATGTTGTTATACTATAATATAGATAATTTAAACTCACAATGCTTTAGAGTTCTTAATTTAGTTTAATCTGTTTGTGATTAGTTAATCACTTATCTTGAATATCTATATTGTTATCAGCGTAATATGTTACACCAAATACATGTATGGATTTTTCAAACCTCACTAAATGTGAATGTATTTATTTTTTTAGGTAGCAGCAGTTTTCTGTTTCTTTAAAACATTTTCACAACAGGTTAATCAGATTTTGTATCACAAGTTTTTTAAACAGTAGTGTCTCAAAGATGTTTTCTAACCCATGTGGATTGAGATGAAAATATTTAGTAAAATCATTGACCACTGGTGAATTCTGTGATGTTTGAATTTTTATGACTCTGATGTGATATTGCAGCATCACCCAACACAAAGCTGGGACTGCGTATGACAACGTTACATGAGGAACAGACTCACAACTCGCTCACGCAGGAGGGTGAGGGTGAGGAAGAGGAGGAGGGAAGGAGTGGGGGGTGCAGCGAGGATGAAGGTCCGCAACCTGCCACTACCCACCAGCCGCTCAAGTTTAACGAAATCGATTCGGTTAGTTGAATACAACCATTAATTTGTAAATTATCAATAGCTTGAACAATTTGAGTGTAAAACAAAAATTGCTGAGTAGGTAGGTATAGCATCTACCACCTGTTGTTGGAAGATTTTTACTTTCCCCTCACTTTGACCTGATACAAATGAGGGGGTAGTTACTCAGCAACTAGCAGTCCATTTGCAGGAGTCGGACTTCATTAAAGTATTTATTTAGGTTATTTATAACTCAGTTTTCTTGAACAATATTTCGTTGAATTTGTAATAAAACGTTCTGTGCAAAATACTTGTAAAATGCTTGTGTTTTGAGGGATTGTTTGTAAAAAATGTTTAAAGGCTACTTGAAATGGGTAAAGTATAAAAATTTGATCTTGAATTTTTTTATATATATTAAAATCTAATATCTAACTTAAGTTTTGGAAATAAATTTATTATATCTTTAAAAACTATACATTTCCCATAATTTTAAGATTAAAAATTAAAGGAGTAAAAGTATTTGAGGTTTAAAATAGTTCTTAAAATCAAAGTGGTCATTAGCAGAGATCAATTTTAATGAATATTTTCTAATTATTACAAAAATTAACATTATTATTTTATGCAGTAATAAAAAAAATTAACACGTTCACAACAACGGCTTATTTTCGGAGTTTTTAATTTCCTGTTCAAGTTTTCAACAATATGGCAAAAAACCATAATGGTTTTATTACATTAATAAAATGCCTAGAATATAATCAGAAATGTATGTAGACTTCGCAGTTTTGCACAAAAAGAATTATTACAATATGTTTTTTTCAATGTTTATCTGTGTATCCTAAGGATTACCAAAAAATTACTTTACCTTAAAAATTAAACAATTGTGCACCTGATAGGGTACACAGTAGTCTTAAGGTACTTATTTCAGCACAGGATCACATCTAACAAACCACCAAGAGAAGTAAACAAAATGCATAGCAACGTGTACCCCATCGGGCACATGGTGTGCTTTACGAAAGCATGGTGTGTACCTGAATGGATACACAACTGCAGTTATGAAAGATGGCGTGTGTCTCATGGAGTACACATCGTCAAGAACGTGTTAAAAATTTAAACCCGTAATCATACTCGAATTCTGACTAATATGTAACATCATGTGTTGAACTGTGTCACAGTGAACAGACCAGGTTGTCTGAGAATTCCCGTACACTCGACTCCCTTACTGACTATTGTGTATTATCTAGTTACACCTATATATTTACTTCACTGTTGTATTGTGTCAGAGTGAACAGACCAGGTTGTCTGAGAATTCCCGTACACTCGACTCCCTTACTGACTATTGTGTATTATCTAGTTACACCTACATATTTACTTCACTGTTGTATTGTGTCAGAGTGAACAGACCAGGTTGTCTGAGAATTCCCGTACACTCGACTCCCTTACTGACTATTGTGTATTATCTAGTTACACCTACATATTTACTTCACTGTTGTATTGTGTCAGAGTGAACAGATCAGGTTGTCTGAGAATTCCCGTACACTCGACTCCCTTACTGACTATTGTGTATTATCTAGTTACACCTACATATTTACTTCACTGTTGTATTGTGTTAGAGTGAACAGATCAGGTTGTCTGAGAATTCCCGTACACTCGACTCCCTTACTGACTATTGTGTATTATCTAGTTACACCTACATATTTACTTCACTGTTGTATTGTGTCAGAGTGAACAGATCAGGTTGTCTGAGAATTCCCGTACACTCGACTCCCTTACTGACTATTGTGTATTATCTTGTTACACCTACATATTTACTTCACTGTTGTATTGTGTCAGAGTGAACAGATCAGGTTGTCTGAGAATTCCCGTACACTCGACTCCCTTACTGACTATTGTGTATTATCTTGTTACACCTACATATTTACTTCACTGTTGTATTGTGTCAGAGTGAACAGATCAGGTTGTCTGAGAATTCCCGTACACTCGACTCCCTTACTGACTATTGTGTATTATCTTGTTACACCTGCATATTTACTTCACTGTTGTATTGTGTCAGAGTGAACAAATCAGGTTGTCTGAGAATTCCCGTACACTCGACTCCCTTACTGACTATTGTGTATTATCTTGTTACACCTACATATTTACTTCACTGTTGTATTGTGTCAGAGTGAACAGACCAGGCTGCCCGAGAAGCCTCTGCTGTCCAGTTCCCGTACACTCGACTCCCTTGCTGATTACAAGATGGGCACTCCTAGTACAATCTCCAGGTATAAAATTTAATAATTATTAGAAACAAAATATGTAAACTCATTATGATACAAGTAAACTTTTTATGTTAACAAATATAATGTGTAGAAATGTGTGTATTATTTCTTAAATTGAATACAGAATATACAATTTTTTATCAACTAACAAAACATTCTAAGGATCTCAAATGAATAAGCCCTTGCCCATACCTTTCACTCCCAAAAAATATTTGTCAGGAGTTGAGATTGATATATGTTATGAATCATCTTCTCAGTGGCTACGGCTCAGAAGCAGTCTCATCGTCGAATCTGACCAACGACGATGTGGCCTCGCTGCGTAGCATGAGTGTGGAGACTCCAGACCTAGACAGGTGTGTGGGGTCGGCAGCCAACGGAGACACTCACTCGGCCGATGACGATTCGGCCGGAGAGAACTTGGCTCCTAACACACTGCCTCCGGGCAAGGTACTAAACACTATTTCATTTCTTTTATTTATGGGTACAAAGGTCAATAATCAAAATACAAACATACCGAAATTTTTAATTTGATTGTTCATTCTACATTTTATGTTTGATGTAGAGAGATACTTTTTATTGATTTGTACTACAACAATTTCTTGTATAAACGTTTTCCTTAGTCCATGTGTGAAACAAGATATTTGAAAAATATTAATCTAAAGTGAGAAAAAATGTGTTTTATATAGACCAAATATATATAAAAAAGTATTATATATATATATATATATATATATATATATATATATATATATATATATTTATTTATTAGTTAGTATTTAAGCTTTTTAATTACATTTTTTAACCAAAACAAGATATTAATGAACAAAAAATGTAATATTAAGTATTAAGTTTGTGATTATTCTATACAAATACATTAAATGATAATAAACGGCTATTTTTATCAACTATTTGTAACAAAATGTGTTAGCAGAATTCACTTGAAATTATATTCAAGAAAAAAAGTCAATTGATTGTAGTACTAAACAACAGTCAACTCAATGTACACAAGTTATGTATGTCACATGGAGCTAAACTCAATTTTGATTGTTGTATACAAGTATGTTTTGAAATTCGTAGAATAAGTCAACCAGTTTAATAGATAAAGGTGTGTTTAGAAATCATTTACCTATATTACTCCTTTTTCATTCATTCATATCATTTTGCATGATGATATAGAAAATGTTACTAACAATCATCACTATGGCTTCAATAGGTGGTGAGGCGCAGGAAGAGCTCCAGCCGAACGCAGAATGCAGCGGTGCGAGCCTCGTTTCCCCTAGCAAGGCCCACAGTCTCTGAGAGCAAGGCCGCACTCAAACTGCAGAACTCGATGAACGGGGAGCTGTCTTCTGACACTCATACAGAAGGTAGATTTTCAGTGATTTTTCAATTGGTTTTCAATTGGATTTTATGTTAGAGTAGTAGAATTTTTTACAGTTTTTTATCATGTTACAGATGAGGCGGAGGGTCGACCCGTGAAGGAGGAGGTGGTGCCTGACTGGGTGTGCGTGGGTGAGAGCGTGCTTATAAGGCCCTCTAACGCATCAGGGGTCATTGCGTTTCTCGGCCCCACCCAGTTCGCTCCAGGCACTTGGATCGGGGTTGACTTGGATGCTCCCACTGGTATGTCATAAAGCAGAACTGATTGTCTCATTTGGAATGGAATTAATATGAATTGGTTTTTGTTATAACATGATTGTAGGGAGGAAAGAAGTAAATTCATCCCATACTTAACTACTTAAAAATATGTACGCTTCTTATCTATACCCTCTCCTACTTTCATGTAGTTTTCCAAATGTAGGATGTTTCTTTTAGTTATTTATAAATCAACGAAGTGACTTGCTCTTAGGAATCAACTTTTAGTTTGTTTTGTCAGTCTAAGGGGTAATATGTTTAAATTACCCTGCAAGATATTTATTCAATACTTGTTTCTCAAGTATTTTTGAAATTTCCAGGACTTTTTGTCACAATTTGTTTTGTCCACATTATCTATTTATTAATAGGAATATTTGTATAGTCAGTAAAATGTTTAAGTTTGAATTCCAGCTTGTAAATTATGATATGCTTCTTCTACAAGATTTTTCTGACTTGGTGACACAAGTCTAGAGTCTGATTGAAGTTCATCCTATTCTGGAGTGTAATCCTTTTCTCTCCGTTGAGAGGACTAACATATTTTATCCTCTGCTAGTATTTCTCCATCCAAGTCAATTTGAAATCGTATGTCATTGCTACCGAGTTAGGTGATCTAATAACTCGTAAGATCAAACATGTTTTTCCAGGTAAACACGACGGGACAGTGCAGGGTGTGAGGTACTTCGAGGCTCGGCCCAAGCATGGAATATTTGTCAAGTCCAACAAGTTAATACAAGATCGTCGAGGCCGCGCAATGCGCAACATGACAGCACCGGATGCCGGCACAATGCGTCGCAGTCTCAGCAGAGGTTCGTTCCAGTACACTTTACTTTGTCAAGCTTTTTGACATCCAATGTTTTAAGCGTTATTTGTTGTTTGTTGTTATTTGTAATGTTAGCTATACAAATAACTAATATAATATTTACTTCAATATTAGACTATACAGTAGAACCCCTCATATCCGGCCACCACGGGACCGAGCCCCTGGCCGGATAACGATTCGGCCGGATAAACCAACCTACAGTACACAGCACTTGACGAAACAAAACAATTGTACTGTACTGTACTAACCGCACTGGAAATAATCAACGAACTGTTTACAGGTTAAACCTATTAGCTCAACTGAGGACAACACAGGAAAATGTAAACAAATAGATACACAAAAATAACGCAAGAGTCGTGGGAGACTAGTGCGTGCAACTGCGCGTCTGCAAGCCGTGGTAAATAAATTTCGATATTGGCTTCCGGGAAGTGGCCGGATAAACCGAGGTGCGGTAAAACCGAGGCCGGATATGATGGGTTCTACTGTATATATTCAACTCCTTTTCAACCCATTCGTAATTTTATTTTAGTCTGTAGCCAATTTACTGTAATATTCCAATTCATTTTATCCAAACCAATTAGTCATGTAGTGTTTCTATACTACATTGCAATTCCTGAACCTACTTTTGCAATGGAATTATAAATAAATCTGACGTTACAGTAAAACTGTATGTTGTGAGTACTTTTAACGATTTGCGAATTTTACAAAAATATTTGTGCGACCTTAAAGCATGTTAAAATTTAGTTTTAAGGATTTACTTAATATTATTTACATAAATTATTGAAATTATAAAGCATAAGATTTCACTCAGTTATGAAATACATTTTTTACAAAACATGTGAAAGAAACATGAAAACAATCTCAAATTTTGTGTGAGGCTTCTTATTTTGTGTTGGCTGAGGTCTTATATCAATATTGTCACTTTTCAGCCATATTTGTTCAGTCGCATTCAGTTGGCAGTATGTCTCTGGTCTTCAGAACAAGCAATGCTTGTCTATGACAGCTTTTTCGACAGAATTTTTCTTATTACCATTTTCCCCTTAATTCCAAACCTTTCCCCTATAATATGTGTAATACTGATCAGCTGTAGTCCAGCAATAAAAGCAGCATATTCACGGTACTGCGTGAACATAAATATGAAAAGTACTAACCACAAGTAAAACAATATTTGCACACAAAATAATGTTTTCGCGGTCAGTAATTTGCGAAATGTTTATCAACTGATGTCTGTGCATAAACACAGCAGACTAATGGTGATGCACAAACATAAAGATAGAAAATACTATATTCAAGAAAAATATTATTTGCAAAAGTACGATAATCATTTTAATTAAGTTGTGTATTTACTGTTTTGAAAATCAAAGTATAGTAAAAGCAAGTTTTAACTATTGGTAATTTGTGTACAGTTGATTTCGATAATTATAATGCTGTGGCGAATCTCGGCAGATTTGAATGTCGAATCCTGAAGATCGATTTTTGTGTTCGAATTTGTTGTAGATTCGGGATTTGGCTTCAACCCTTCACTAAGATAAATGTTAGCATAGAGGATCATGATTTTACAATGTTTCGTGACTCATAAACAGATAGTCCTTATCATCTTCTTGGATAATGAACTTTA
The DNA here is from genome assembly GCF_021130785.1 of Homalodisca vitripennis. Taxonomy (NCBI): domain Eukaryota; kingdom Metazoa; phylum Arthropoda; class Insecta; order Hemiptera; family Cicadellidae; genus Homalodisca; species Homalodisca vitripennis. Next base: position 38,340,256 of record NC_060211.1, on the reverse strand, counting down.
GAGGCTGTAAAAAACCTGCTTGTTATAGAAGGGTTAAATATAAACTTGTTATTTTTAACTTACATAATAGTAAAATAAATTTAGATTGAATTAATCTTTTGTATATTATTTTATAAGTTATTGTTTAAGTGAACTAAACTGGATGCAAGCTGTGTTTTAAGTCACATTGCATAATTATATATTGCTTTATGAGTTAGGAACAGTCATTATCATTAAAACAGTCTTGAGAAAAAATTTCTGAGATTTTTAATTTTTGCAATTGTAGATTTTAGGAATGAAATTTTCAATATTTTCAGAGATTATATTAGATATAATTAGAATTTTCAGTTAAAATGCCTCAATGTTGTAGGGGAAGGACTGGCCACTCTACACAGGTCTAGAAGTCGAGGCGAGGGTCTGAGCTCTGTCGGCACCTCTGGACGGCTGGCACTTCGGAGCAACAAGTAGCATCCGATGAACCGTAAACGCCTCAGCCTGGCCTAACCCAGCCTCTGTACAAACTCCTTGTGTTGCCATTGTACAGTTACCGTTCAAGCACTGTGTCAATTCCAACCCTACCACTGCTGTTTCTACCGTCGCATTCACTACAGAATGTATTTTTTATCAATAGTTTCAACAACCGAGGACTGAGCTTGTTCCGGAGGCCGACAGTGTTGGGAGTTGCCGTTTTATTTTTGCATGACAGACTCGATGATTTCCAATTTGTATAAATGTGATACTTTTTTTAGAATTTGCCGTGCACTTTGATTAGCGAGTCCTCAAGTCGCTTGCCTGCCCAGAGGGCTCTTGTGTATTATATGTTATTGCCAAATATGCGAATCGTGTACTATAATGTTTTAAATTATATTTGCATATAGATTTTAAAGCTTTGGTAAACTAATTCACAATGTTTGTGATGTAGTACGTCTCGCTGAGAGTTGGCGGTAGTCATTTCGGTCTAATGAAGGTTACTTATCGTGTTATCCAATCGTAGAAGGTGCGCTGAAATGGTGCATGTAGATATACGAAGAGGGTTATGTTTCTAGACTAGAGTAAGGAATAAGCCCATCCATTTTACACAATAATATACGTCCAATTCCATCCTGAACCTGTCCATTTCTCTTGGGTTGACGATTCATAGAATATTTTTGCCAAAAGAGACAATTAGTTTTGTATAGTTGTTCCTAATTTTCGTTTTCTCACGGTCATCACCTTTGTTGTAAATATGCTTGGCACCTGCCTACAGGGTCCCAACACAATCTTCTCCGGTCGTAACGTATTTATGTTTTTGTATTTTAAACTTTTTTGAACTGTTGTATATTAAGGTTATTATTTTCGTGATAGTAATTTTATGCATTTTGTTGATAATTGAACCAGTTTATATTATATATTTATTATCTAAGTGTATTTTTGTTTTAGTTATACTGCATTATAATGTTTATAAAATAGAAGAGTCGTTTTATCACCTCTTTTTATAATTTTAAGATACTGTACATTTAATTCTTTTGGTAATTATTGCTAAAATAATCGTGATATTGTGCATGTATTATTCACATTGATTACTACTAAAATCATATTGAAATTTACCATACAGTAGATTAATTTCAATATGTAATATAATTTTTAGGCGATTTTAAAACTATTCAGTTCCTGAATAATTAAAATTTAAGTTTCATCAAATGTTTAGTGACTTGATATTTAGTGTTTATTTTTATTTAATTTTAATTTCCTGTGGTGCAGAAAATTTTTAAAATTAAGTACAACGCTAAAAACGTGTTTTTATTTGGAAAACTGATATTTTATCATAATTACAGTTAATAACAAATAATACTACATACTATTTAATACTTGAATTGTTAAATATACAGATTACTGCTGTATGCATTTACATACAATATAAGACCATCCTTTGAATGCATTTAATGAACATAGTCACTGTGTGAATATACCCGTCCATCAGTTTTCCCTTCTTGTTGATTAAGTTTTATAATATTCAGGTTTGTGTAATGATGTAGATTATTGTGTTCTAAGTTTCTTGTATTATATTGTTAATCAGTTTTGTTGTTACTTAGATTTGTAAGGAGAGTCAGAAATGTGCTGCAATCAAGTTTATATCTGAAGGTGCAATTATAATAGAAGAGATGAGTTGATATCAGTTTGAATACTGGTAATTAACCACTTAGTGTAAGTGCATGAAATTTCATTGATACAAGCAATGCTGGGATAAAAAACAATTGTATGAAGCATGCGTTTTGTACAAATTTATTTCCCTCTGTTCTAGATTTAGTTTATTTTAAACCTCTCTAGATTTAATTAATGCTATTTACTTCTGTGCCGAATCAATCCGGTTGTTTCACTGTGAGAGATTACTTATTCACATTTTTTTTTTTTTTTAATTCACTTAAAATATTACTTTTGCTATACACTCTTGATTCAACTAGGATGTAATATTGAAATTCTTGAGGTCAAAGTAAATTAAATAATAATTGATATTTTTCTGAAACAGTGAAATTTTTGTCTTGTGTGGCTAAAGCGAAAACTGAAATGAACAATAACATGCCTATATAAATTATTATTTTGAAATTTTGCATAAACTTAATAAGAATTTCCTTCTTGCATTTTGTAGGACTCCATCATAAGCACTGTTACTAAGTAGTACAAAGACTTTGATTTTTAAAATTGTGTGCGAAGGCGCGTGGGTACTATCTAGTATAATATAACTTTGTATAAAATTGAGACGATCAGTTCTCTATAGCGGAGCTTGTAACTTGTATCAAGAATCAACTCATCTCTACTCAGTAGTGTTGGTTTTGTTTTCATAGCTGTATAACTGTGCAGAAGTAGTTCTTACTGCAATGTGGAAGCTCAGCTTTTTATGGTGTTTTGTTTCACAGAATAATGTTTAAAACAAAATCCTAAGCTTTTCCTGGTATAATATAAAATTAAACAAGTAAGAATGATTAATCAATAATATAATAGCAACAGATAAACAAAAACACTTGTTGAAACTGAATGAAACGTTACGTCTAACTTAATTTGTCAAGGTTTCATTAATATAAAATATCTTAATAACAAATTAGTATGTAATCAAAAATAAAATACAAAATTCATAATACTTATGTGAATTGGAAACAAATACACGTATGATTGAAATTTAATTGCAAACAAAGAGATGTCCCAGGAAGTAAAGTACTCTTGAGTGTTCGAAACCATTGCTCTTGAATCAAGTTCTTGTCAGAGACAGTATTTTGAATGTAGACTTAAGACATTGTACAGTATTTTAATCAGTTTATTTTAAACTTTAACGATTTAAATGTTTTGTCAAAAAATAACATTGTTTACTGAATAAATTTATGTTATCAGATTGTCAGAAATCACTTATAATGCGACAAGAAAAACATATGATTCGTTATTACAGTTAGAAAAGATTTGTTTATGCACTTTTGAAATCTTTTTTTATATGTTTATTTTTCTTATAACAAGAATGAAAACTTAAAGGGAGAAAAATTATGAAGTGATGATAAGCTCAAGTAATTAAGTTGTAACATTGTTTACTGTGAGTATGGAAATAACATGTTTTTTTAGAACTTTAATTTTAATTAATTCACATTCAAAGATTCTTTACTTTGTGGGTAATCCTTATATAGTTATTTTTATCTGAAATCTCTTGATATATTTATTGAACCCTTTAAATCAGTCCAATCTTTGTTTATTCATAATATCATTGAAGCAATAATTTATAATACACAATTTATTTCAATACTATATATTAAAAATTGCAATTAATTCTATGCTGCCTTGTTTGTAAACCAATGTAATAAAATAAATTTTAAAGTGAAGATGGCACTTTTTCTGAATTAATAATAATAACATTTATGTTTGAAACCAAACATAAATTTTATGTTTGAAAGTATTTTTTATGTGCCATGAATGTAAATTGTAAATGAATGCCTCTTTCTGTTACTATTAAGATCTCAATGCTAACTAATGTTTCCTGTTCTTTCTTCTTCCTTTACGTAAAGTACAAATGTTTTTATTGTTGTACTGATCATCTTATTTTTAATGTAGAGGTTAATCCACATATCCTTTTGAGTACTTACACGTTTTACATTTACAGAAAATCGTTCATTGTTAGGTACTTAATTTGTTTACTTCTTTATGTGTCCTTGGTGCTTTTGTTGTCGACTTATCATTCCAAAATATGTGAGCTATATTGCTTGAGCGTATTAGCTAGCCACGTATTGTTTCCTTGTGTTTTATATTTACCGAGTGACGTACAGGATCTACAGATTCAAGATATATTACATGAGGAGTGTTGACGTCGCGTTGTGTGCGTAATGAACATTACACTGTAAGATAGCACGCTTGTCTGTGTAATGGCCGCTTACGCCAACTCCCCACCCTCGAAGATATTGCAATATTTGTTGGTGTTTCAATATTCGTTAAATACAGCAATATATTGTCATTGAATCCAGCAATATTTTAATGTTGTGACTTTTCGGTTTGTCGCGTTCACGGAAAACATTTTGGTAGCCTAAGAAAAGCACTGCTTCAATAGTAATAAGAAATGGATGTGAAAATTGATTTGTATATTTTTAAATGTACACAGTATTTAAAAGTATAATATGTAATTTTTATTTGTTTATTGCAAGGTGACTTATAGTTAGTATGAACATTAAAAATATATTTAAATCAGGAAAATGAAACAAATAAATATATTCGTATCATCAATAAATATGCATATTGTTAGTTATTCATTTTGTCAAAATTGAAAATGTTACTTTTCCAGTGAAATATTAATATTATAATGTAATTAAGAACTAAAATTTTATCAGGAATACATTATTCTTGCGTTCATAATGATTCATTAATAAAATTGACCTAAAGGTTATGATATTGTATAAAAAGACATTTGAACTAAAACGGCAAACAAATAGATGTCATCAAAGGTAGAATAAAATGTTTACTCTGCTGGTTGTTGGGACATGTTAGTATAAAAGAATCTGTGGAACTGTGTAATTAAGTATAGTAAAATTACATTTAACACATTGAAACCTAACTAATCTAATGGTAAATTAACAATAGATTTCATCATTTGAATATGGTAATAACAGTTTATTTGTAGGGGCTTCTAGTGCTCCGTGCATTTTTGAACTAAAAACATTCCTAGCCAGATGGCGGTCAGTTGTACAATAGGTCGCACATCTGTGTACAGTCCCCCTGACGACAGGCTCATTTATTTTGTAAGATGCTTATGTAAGTTTGTCAATAAAAGTTTATTTTTTGTACAGTATTTATGTATGAGGTTGTGAGAGTGTAGCTTCTGTAATTAGTACTTTATTTTGTATAGTTATTTTACAAAAGAGTTAATATTCCTTAAGTGATCATCCTGTTCAGTTGACAAGTGTTAATTTATTTCACCTCATGAAGTACCCGATTCCGGCAGAACCACAGGTGTCACTTTGTTTTACACTTTGTATTGATAATGTCCATTTATGCAGTTATAAATTGTAACATTTTGAATGTCGATATGAATAAAACATCAATTCAGACTGTCGTTTCTTTTTTTAATTCCTTTCATAAAAGCTACAGTGATATTCCTTTGGAAATGGGCTACCAACATATTGCAAATTATGCAATAAGTGATTTCATTTATTCCTTAACCCTCCGACTGATAATAAGAAACTCCCAAAATGATACACTCGTTTTTGTCTCTGCGTAGATATTTTTCAGATATTAAAAAAAATATATGCTAACTGCTAAGTAATAAGTGTTATATCAATGTTTTTGTTAGGAACTAGAGAAAATTTTAATATAATAAAAATATACAATTACTAGAGTACTGTGTATTTTATTTGTACACATATTGAAAAATGTGTATTATAATTTTTTTTTTCTAAGATATACTCCATGTAACTTTCACATGACTTGAGATAGTAAGATACTGTAAATGTTCAAAATATACAGTTTTGTTAAAAACAAAAAGATTATAACATATATACACCTATTTACAACACAAAAAAGCTTTTTGATAAAAATGTAACGTATGTAGGCCTACTACTTTTTTGGCAGTACATGTATCCATATTGGTATTTGATGAATTCGTTAGGCAAGAGGGATATCAGATTAATGATGAATTGTTGACACTGTCACTATCAATTTGTTCACAACCCAACTCACATTCCATCGGTTCATAATCATTCAGACTACCTAACAAAGAAATATCATCATGCATTTCATTTGACGATATCTCACTTTCATCATCAGAACTAATATTTTCATCATCCAGTAGTTCACGTTTATTATTTGAACAACAAGGATCGTCCATTTCTGAACATAAAATTCAATCATAAACAACTAGGCTACGTAATAAGCTAGCAACATTAGCAACAAAGAACGTCAAGGCTGTGCAGCGCGTCACTAGCTGCGTAGTCAGTCAGCTTCATGCTGTGTGGCCTTTGATCAATGTCAGCTGACAATGAGTAACATTAAAAATATAAACTATGTAAAATTAATTAGTATTTATGAGTAGAGGATTCAAATAGTGCAAGTTATGTTTTTATAATTTAAACGGTTTGTCAGTTCACAAGTGGTATTGATGAATGTCTGTGCCGTCAGTCATCAGTCGGAGGGTTAACCTATTTTTATCAAACATTCTGAAAAACCATAGACAGATAACCAAAGTAATGAAATATAGTATATTGTAAACAATATTTACAGGGAAGTTTGTACTTTCTATATCTACTGTTGTGTCTGTACTGGCATCATTTGGTTTGCAGTCATCATCATCGTTTTGGTTTGCAGTAAACAAGCAAAAAAAAGATTAGGGTTTTTATGATTCAAGAGAGCAAAACCCAGATTTTAAATGAGATTTTTTAATAGAAAAGAAGAGCAGACTTGCCCTTATCAGATTGGAAGGTCACTTTCTTCTTCTTCATAAAGACATTAAAAAGAACACACTAAATGGTATATTTCATACCCACTGCACTTTATCAGCCACAGAGAGATTCTGTTTGAAGTTTACAGAGTTCCCAAATTCCAAATACAAAGAGGTTGCATTCTCACTGAGCCTACTTTCCACACACTAGTCTTCAAAACAAAGAGGTTTCAAACATTGGATGTTGTGTTCCTCTTTCTATCCCATCAAAACTCTCGACTGAAGCTTAAATGTGTTCACTGTATTTTTATTATTTGTTCATAAATATTGTAGTTTACAGTGTTCCCAATACCTTTTTAAATTTTAAAAAGACTTAAAAATTGGGTACAGTATTTTTTTCAATCATAAACATAAGAGATGAGTTTACTGTTGGAACTTTTTGGACTTTTATATATAATAAATACATTGAGTAAAATCTATATATATAAAAGAAAGTCGTGTTAGTTACACTATTTATAAGTCAAGAACGCCTGATCCGATTTGGCTGAAAATTGGTAGGGAGGTAGCTAAGAACTGGGATAAGAACATAGGATACTTTTTATCCCGTTCCCGATTCAGGATTCCGCCCCACTGGTCCCTCTAAAAGTTACAGAAATACCGTAAGAAATGCATTGCAGCAAACATATGTTATTAAGTGAAAGAGCCTTTTCAAATTTAATCAGCTGTTCTTTGTAAACATGTATAATGCGACAAAAGAAACATATGTTTATATCATTTAATTACTATTTTACATTTCTTTACACTTATAGTTTGAAAGCATAGAGTAAAGCTTAAGAGAAACAGCAAATTTTGTTTCAACTGTTTCTGCAATCACTGTTAAACATAAACTTTACTATCCAAGATAATACAATTCAAATTTTAATTTTTTTACAATTGAAAGCAATTATCTCTGCATCTCCAAGTCAGATTACATTATTTGCTATCATCATTTCGACATGCTTTCCATCGAACCCATCTAACCTATGCACAAATACAAGGATAATATGGCAGAAGATATTTTACATCAAATTCGTGGTCAATTCAAGAAAATCCCAATCTTGAAATGAATTAGGAGATACATAATAGGGCCTTGCTTTTTGATTGAAGACATGTGCTATCTCATATGTGGTAGTTTATTAGTCAGGTTAGGAATGGCCAGTGCCAAATTGTGAAATGAATGACGCATTTAATCGAGAATTGGAACGGAAACGTAAATATGATCACCAGGAATTAGATTTTTAGAGAGTTCAAACGAATGTACCCCTGATGAATCCCCAACAAATGGAAGTTTATGATACATTAATGAAGGCAACTGATGATGGAAATGGTGGTTTCTATTTTCCCTGGATTGCCCCTGGTGGAACTGGTAAGACATTCCTCATGTCAGTAATTTTAGCCACTGTTCGTGCAAGATCCAACCACTGCTGCGGTTGCTTCTTCTGGAATAGCAGCCACATTTACTAAAAGGATGTCGTACGACACATTCTGCATTAAAATTGCCGTTAAATCTGGAATATATTGAAAAACCAACATGCAATATGGCACTCCGCTATGGCCAAAGTTTTATCAGAAATCGAAGATCATCATCTGGGGACGAATGCACAATCGCACATAAACGTGCATTGGAAGCACTCTACCGAACATTGCAAGATCTAACGTAATGACTCGAGATGTTTTGGAGGCTCAATGATTTTACTGCCTGGCGATTTCCGCCAAACATTGCCAGTAATTCCCAGATCGACTGCTGCCGACGAGATAAACGCTTGCCTCAAATCATCGAATCTATGTTAAGAAACTTCAGCTGACAACAAACATGAGAGTATTGCATTGTTGAACGATACATCTGCTGAAGATTTCTCTGAGCAATTGCTGACTATCGGTAATCGTCGAGTACCTGTCGACGAATCGAGCGGATTGATTTCATTTCCTCCGAATTTCTATAACTTTGTCTCATCGAAAGACGAACTCATTAACAAAGTATTCCCAAACATCATTACTAACCTCAAAAATAATGAATGGTTGAGTGGACGAGCAATTTTGGTAGCTAAGAATAAAGATGTAGATGACTTAAACTACATAATTCAGAATGAGATCATTGGTACACTGCATTCTATCAAATCTATTGACTGGTGTAGCAAATGAAGGTGATGCCACCAACTATCCAATTGAATTTTTAAAACTCCTTGGATGTACCTGGCCTACCACAGCACAATTTACAACTAAAGTTTGGTTGTTGTAATCATGCTTAAAAACTTAAAACCAGCCAAAACTGTGCAACGGAACACATTTGGTGGTAAGTAAATTGATGAACAATTTTATTTACGCCACAATACTCAAAGGAAAATTCAAAGGTGAGGAAGTTTGTCATTCCGAGTATCCCGATGATCCCAACCTGACATGCCATTTCAATTTAATTAAACGACTTCAATTTCTGATCCGTCTTGCATTCGCCATGACTGTAAATAAGTCACAAGGCCAATCGTTAAAAGAGTTTGTGGTCTTAATCTCGAACATCCATGTTTTTCCCATGGTCCATTATATGTGGCATGTTCACCAGGTCGGAAGACCTTCCGCGTTTATTTTTTTTAGCGCCCTAATAAAAAAAAACAAAAAATGGTTTTATCACAAGGTGCTACAATAAAATGGCAAATAAAGAATCATTGAATAAATTATATTTTTTTATTTACAATTATCCTAATTTAAAAAGTACAAAATGTGATCATGTGATATTGCCTTTAAGGCGGAACAAAGTTCGCTGGGTCAGCTAGTAATTATTAAAAAAAAGCTATTTTTGTACTACAGTTTTGAAACCATTGAGTGAGATAGAGACACAACTTATAATGTTAAGAAAATATTTATTTTTTTAAAGACCTTTCTAATTATGCCTTAAACAACAAAACCTAGGCCTGCTATTTGATTTTTTTATATAGATTGGGGCTGGTTAAATATTTCAAAATTACGCGGCTATGTCTGTTTTTAAAATGTGCAAAGTTTGGGGTAGGATGGCATTTGATGATAATTTCAATAGAGCCGTCTCATCATTAGTTTTATGAATAAAAATATCGTCTCTCCACATCTGTTGGCTGGTAGTTTTGCAATAAATTTACCCACAAACCGCTGAGATTTTTTTTAACGTTTTGGTGTACCCTGTACATAAGCGTCAAGATAGGTTCAAACTATTTGCATCAAAATAATCAATGAATATATACCTCTAAAATGAGGTATAACTCAATATACCTTTACATTTGAAAATTTTCTAAAATCCACCCATAATTTACCCATACCCCCCAAAAACTCTAACCCTTTTGGGGAGTTTTAGAGATTTCAAAATAATTCTTCTCCCAAATTCTTTGGGGTGGAAATAGGGGGGTTTAAGTTGTTTACGAATAATCTATACCTCGTTTGGTTTGGCCGCTATACGTACTGTAACGGGTGGTCTGCCTCACCCTGCACACCCTCACCCTGTTTTGGTTACTATATGTCTTTCTGAAGTAAAAGGCAAATAAAAATTGGGGGTGAGAAAGTAATAGAACACTAGTGTGGCGATTTTCGCCACAGGTTATTTCTATTGGCGGGGTAACCCAGTGAACAGGGGGCAGCTGAGTAGTTGTTGCATGAGACAGAGAGGGGAGTCGGACAAAGGTCGGCAGGGGTAACGTGGCGGAGTCGTGCAGGAGCAGTCGTCGGAATCACATCGGGTTGAGAACAGAGCAGGGCAGTGATCGGTGACTGTGTCGGCTATCTGTGGGGTTCGACACGGATGAGTATATTTTAGTTATTTGTTGTTGGTTTGGTGTTTAGTGTTAGTTGTAATTATTTTGTGGATATGAATAGGATAATGATGATGAGTGGGTAGGTTGTTCGGATAGGTCAGGGGAGGGTGTTTGACGAGCTGCGCTAGGGGGTCAATTTCTAAAAAGATGTAGTGTTTGCCAATCCTAGGGTTTGGGGGGATAATTTGGTATTTTTTGGAGTAGGGTTTAAGTGTCTATAATTAACGTAGTGCGTCAAAAATGGCCGGCTGTTCTCTCACCAAGATCCGCCTCTGGGTAACACGTTGGGACTGGATTAGCCACGTGTCAAAACATGTCTAAAACGATTGTGTCGATGTCGACTAGTGTAAATTTGGGCCGTGGCATTACACTAGTATATATTTTACTCAACTCATCTGAATATATTTACAAGTTTCTATGGTATTTCAATTAGCTTTCATAAGATATGAAAGAGATAATTAAGATAATCCTCTGTATAAAAAATTCAATGAAACAAAGACAACAGAATGATTATATGAAATATGACATGCATTGCAAATAGAGGAAGACTTGACAGTAACTAGTCATAGTCATATTTCTTTATTAACATATTCTTCAAGAACAGTAATAGTGTCACAATGTTATCAAATTACAGAAGTAATGTCAGTAATAAATAAGAGATGTCAGAGCTTCCAATCTTCCTTATTTATTTCTATGAATCCTTCGATGGTATATATTGGTGGTCCACCAGGAAGTTGTGAAGGCTTCTTTTCAAGGCTGCTCACTTCAGGGTTTTCACGGTTTTTGGAAGAAGGTTCCTCACCTTACTACCGATGTAGGATGGTTTTTCCTCGAAAAGTGATGTCCGATGTAGAGATAGTGTGTAATTTCCTGCATGATGTGTGTTATGTGTATGAAGGGTTTTCCCTGTTTGTACATGTAGTTGGTCAACATTTAGTATTACTTCCTGTATGTAAAGGGCAGTGATTGTCATAATTCTCAAGGTTTTAAAGGCTTGTTTGTCGACAGCTTTGTTAGTGTTAAAGTTCCGCTAGGGTTTGGATAGCTTTTTTCTGCAGGAGGAGTACTCTGTTGAGATTCCTGCAAAGGATCCACCCCAAACAGCAAGTCCATATCTCAAATGAGTTTCCACCAAAGCATAGTAAGCTGTTTTTGCTGCCTCCAGGGTGCTGATTCATTTTATTCTGTGTAATAAATATATACCAGTGCTGATTTTTTTTGCAAACTTGGTTGAAATGCTCAGTCCATGTGAGTTTGCTGTCAATAGGTACGCCAAGGAATTTTACATGGTCTTTTCTTGATACGTCAGGTGGGTTAGGAATGTGGTCTTTTCTCTTGCTGAAGTTGATGTGAACTGTCTTTGATGGATTCATGGCTAAATCATTCCTTCTGCAGTAACTGAGAGCTTTACTGAGACAGTTTGTGGCTCTTTCATACACTCCTTCAGCAGAGTCATTCTTGATCAACAATGTATCATCCGCATACATCACACTAAGTAGTATTGTGGTCACATATGTATGTTGGGAAGTCATTCACAAATAAGATAAAGAGAACTGGACCCAAAACAGATCCTTGCGGTACTCTATGGATGACAGGTAGTGGATTGGATTGGTGTGAGGTAGTTACACCACAAATGGTGGTTTGCAGCTTGACTATTTGAGATTGGCCTGTGAGGTAGCTTACAAACCAGTTGTTAGCTGTGTCTCTGATTCCCAGCGATGTTAATTTCTTTGAGATGATGTTGTGGTCCAAGCAGTCAAACGCCTTGCTGTAGTCAAGTAAGAGTGTAGATACATATTGTTCTTTGTCGATTTGGTCAATAACATGTTCAACAAGGCTGATGATGGCAGAGCAAGTTGATTTTCCTTTCAAAAATCCATGTTGCTTTCAGTAATCAGATTTTCTTGTTTTAGGTGAGCCATGAGTCTGTGTAAAGCTATTTTTCCAATAATTTTTGAGAATGTTGAAATTAGAGGGATGGGGCGGTAATTTTTGACTTCCGATGTTGAACCTTTTTTATGTTTGGGGTATACTTTAGAGAGCTTAAGGGCTGTGGGGAACTCACCAAGGCTGAAAGATTTATTGATTATACGAACTAAAGGCGGCGTTAGTTCTTCAGAGCAGTGTTTCACAATTTTTGAAGAATATTCATCCACTCCACTTGACAATTTTGATTTTATGGCCTTTATAATGTTCTGTACTTCATTGATGCATGTTGGGGTTAACAGTAGAGATTTATCAAGAGTTATGTGGGTCTGATGATGTGTTCATTGAACACGAAAGGCCTCACAAAAATAAAAATGTCTCAATATTATTGGAGTGTTTGTTCATAAATTAAGCAATTTTACCAGGGCCTGGACTGGTCCGCCGTATATATATTTTAAGGGACTGTCCATTTGATAGCGCGGTGGTGGGACATGACGGGGCCTGACCAAATATCTTTTCCGGGGCCCGCCAAAGCTGAGTGCGGCCCTGCTGTTGTCACATCAGCTGTCATGGCGCTTTCATCTAACTAACTGATATTAAACAGCCTTGTTTTTTTGTGTTTCCTGATAAAAAGTCAGAGTGATCAGAATAAACCCAGACAATTAAACAAAGTTTTCAATGCCTTGGAACCAAAATTTTTGTACAAAATCTACTCATTTGTAAAAATTGATGAGTTTTTATTCATCCAGCAGTGGTTTTATACAAATTTGTGGCAGATTCGAAAATTATTAACAGTTCAAAAATTAAAGTGACAGGTTGTGACTTTTGGGAGGTCTGGTATGCACTTTAACGCATCCGAAGTTGTGGACATTACTTCATACTAGATCAGTTTTCGTGCTATACATGTGATTAGCTTTATAACTGCTTCTCACCTGTCTCTTTATTGAATTTATAGTTAGTAAATTGCTGTGTATCAAGTGTTTAACTAATAATATGTTTTTTATTCATATATTGTTTAAAACTAGTTTTATTTTAAAACTGAAAACAAGATCTTTCATTAGGTTTAAAGTTGTGAAAACTGCAATATATATATTATTTATTAAAACATAATATTAAATTTTCCAGTGCATTTGAAAATAATTTAAAAATTAACTCTGTCTATAAATTTGGCCCATCATACAAAGACAATAATTTTAGACCCATATCACTTTGCCAACTAATTGGTATTAAAATAAAATGAAATTGTTGTTAATCATCAGTTTTCAAAGATCTTGATAGTAATATAAATGCACTTCCGATTAATATGTTGGCAAAATTAATGTCTCTCATCCATTGGAGGAAAAGCTATGTTTCTGTCTTTGTTTATTTTACGGTTATACTATTGGCTCCAACTCCTCAGCAACAACTAAGAGTCCTTCTTCTAACCTGAGATGTTAATTCTGTCAAAGGACCTTTCCGCTGTGGAGTGACAGTATATTCTGGACGGGTAAGGTTGAGGGTAGGGGCCACCTCCTGTCGTGATCCATGAAGAAGGATTTTGGGCATTAATCTCAGTCACGTGTCCTTGGAATAAGTGGAAGCCTGCTCTGTACCAGCCAAACCAGGCAGGGAGTGGTATGCCAATATGTCTTGGGTAGCCCTAGCCCTTAACACTTAGGGAGCACTATCAACTCAAACAGTCATCTACTGCCGTAGATTAGACTTATTGATCTACCCTTGCTCCCCAATATCTCAACATTTGCAGTTAGTGATGTGCCACTCTTGGACAGCCCAATTAGGGTTTGCCAAATTTATTGTAGGAAGCTCACGTGTGGTGTAGCGAGGGGAGCAGGAGAGCGGAGTAGATTCGAGCGAACTCTTTGAACTAGCTATTCCATAAATGTGCTGTTATACTTTCTCCACCCCTCTACCAGTAGTGCTTGCCTACCCCAGTATCACCTTGATGCCCGCACTGTGATCATGTGACTTATTCAACTTAAGAGTGTCAATTTAGTTGTTGTTAACAGTAAAATTAACCTAGTGCATTAGTTAATCAGTACTCGTAATTAAGGAATTATCAAAATTTATTGATCATAATTTCAACATTTATATAGTGCCTATTTAAATATATGATTGTTATTTAACTAAATTTTCCAATTTATGGTAACTACTACAAGGCGGCCTACCTTTTGAAAGGTAGGTCAACGGTGGATGTTATTTTTGTGATGAGACAAGTGTTAGAAAAGAGGTGGGAATACGGAAAAGATACAATGGTAGCTTTTATAGACCTACAGAAGGCATATGATAAGGTACTGAGAGAAAGGATATGGGAGAGTATGAGAAAGAGAGGATTGCGTGAGGGAATAGTAGAAAGAATAAAGAACCTGTACGGCATATGTAAAAACAGGGTAAGAATTGAAGAAAAATATACAGAAACTTTTAAAACAGAGAGAGGAGTAAGGCAGGGAAGCATATTGTCACCTTTCCTTTTCAATATTATAATGGATGAAATTATTCTAGAAGTACAAGGAAACAGAGGAGCAGAAGAACTTAAGACAATAGCATATGCGGATGACATAATGATATGGGAAAATAGGGAAGAAGAGTTAGAACGAGAGTTGAACAAATGGGTAAAAGTGGCGAAGAAATATGGTTTAGAGATGAACATACAAAAATGTAAAGTAATGAAAATAGAGAGAAGGGAAGGAAATAACAAAGACGTGTTAGTTGAAGGAAAAAGACTTGAAAAGGTGAAGGAATTCTGTTATTTAGGAAGTATCATAACAGATAGGGGCACAATAAGAGAAGAGATAGGAAACAGAATATGGAAGAGTGGAAAGTTTTTCAATATGGTGAAGAAGATTGTGTGGAGTTGGAACATTGGGAAAGAATCAAAAGTATTGATGTATAAATCTTATTTCCAACCAATTTTATTATATGGAGCAGAGACGTGGACGTGGACTAAAAATGATTTAAGCAGATTGCAAGCTGCAGAAATGAGATTTTTAAGAGGGATAGAGAAGACTACAAGAAGAGATAGAATAAGGAACGAAATAACCAGAGAAAGATTGAAGGTAGTTTCACTGCAAGAGACAATGGAAGGAAGAAGAATACAGTGGATGGGGCATGTGAAGAGGATGGGAGATAATAGAATGCCTAGAATAGCACTGGAGAAGGAGGAAGGAGGAAGAAGACCAAGAGGAAGACCGAGAGGAAGATGGGAGGACCAAGTGTGGAAAGACATAGAGAGAAGGGGACTACAGAAAATACAGGTGGAGGAAGGGGAGACCTGGAATGATAGACAAAAGTGGAGGAGGCTGTGTACGACGACCCGTGATAACGGAAACGTCTGATGATGATGATGATGACTACAAGGCGGCCTACTGTTTTGTATTTGTCAATACTTTTTTAATGCATATAGTTTAAACGTATGAAATAAATTCATTACTACAAAAGTAGCAATACAATTTATTAATAATACTAAACAATCTTACAATCATATTAAAATAATTGCAAAGATTAGAATTACTAAACAATGTAAATAGTCTAAAGATAAAAATAAAACAAGAGCAACGACTGAAATATGATTAATGTCAACTAAAGAAAAGATATAGTCAAATTATAACAATTTATTGTAATTACAATTAAATAACATGTTTTAACTTAAAAAAATTAGAAATTATATTTATATTGTAACAAGCGTAATGTTTTTAGAAATGCATGAAAAGTGATTGAAAGGGAGCCCTAACAGGTGGAGGGTACATTCCTTCCGCTACTCTATTCGTGAGCTCCGTACAGAAAGTACACATCAACTTTTGCTGTACCAAGTGCAAGTTCAACTGGAATGTACAATACAATACAATTCTCTTTATTGCACCTTTTGTTAAGAATTACAATGGTGTCATAAATACATAAAGTACATGTTACTTTTCAGTATTTTCATAAACTTCCTTTAATAAGTAGACCGGTCTTTTGATCAACCACTTCTTTAGCTCCTAGTGCAGCTTATTGCCAGTCTCTCTCAAGCAGTCCGGTAGGTGGTTCCTCAGTTTACAGCCTGCATAAGAAGGTTTTTTCTTCCAGAGAGTAGTTCGATGTACCGGAATGACCAGCTTTGAGCCATGACGAGTGTTATAGTGGTGTAGATCATAAATAAAAAAAAAAACATGGTTTCTTACATAGTTTATTTCATCTACATGCTTTATGGTTTCAAGTATATAGAGAGCCACCACTGTTAGGATTCCTAGGTTGGTGAAAGCTGGTCTGTAATTCTGTAGAGAGTCAAGATTAGCAAGAATCCTTATGACTTTCTTCTGAAGAACAAGGATTCAGTTCATGTCGTGTGCTGAAGTTCCTCCCCACGCTATCAAACCTTATCCAAGATGTGATTCCATCAGGGCGAAGTAAGCTGTCTTGTTGCAGAGAGTCCACCGATGTAGTTAATTCTTCAGGCGACATATATTCCAGCACTGATTTCTTTGCACAGACGGTCAATGTGCTCTGTCCATGTTAATTCGTTATCAAAATAGCACCGAGAAATTTAGAAAGGGTTTCTATTGTTACATCATTTATTTGAGGAACTGTGTCTTTTTTCTTGCTGAAATTTAGAATGTATAAACCAGCCAGAAGTGAACTCTCCTGGAGCGGCAAAACTTTGTGAAATGCTTAGACATGACTTAAGTATGTTTGATTATAACAACCATTGCAAGTTATATTAACTGAGCAATCAATAAATATGACTATTAATAAATCAATGTCTGTAGTATTCATAATCATTTTGATAACAAAATCGAAGAGGGATCTACTCAAAATTTTATGATTCAAAGTATGAGCTTGCGATATCACTGAACTGGTTCAGTTTTAGAGTTGGGTGGAAAAATTTAATGCAAATTTGTCACTCTCAAATCCAAATACATATTGTTTTATTTTTGTTTTGTTTTATTTATTTTTATTTGTTTAGCTCTTAAAACTAAAAATTGATGAAATGTACAGCTTGATTATTACTACTAAAGATATAATCCCTGTCAGAGGATTGTGTAGTATTTCCCAGATGGTACTTTCTGTAATGGGTATTCCGGGCTCAGTTTCTCAGCACACCATCCACTGGTTGTAAAACAGTGAAAAAATAGCTGCAATTTTACTATAATTAAACAAAATTTAATTCTTCCAATATAAATATTTTATCTTAAATGATACTTTTTGAATTATTCAAAACACAAACTCACATTCCCGTTTTACCTTTTACATGCTTTTCATTGAAACATTTTATTTTCAATTATTTTTGGTGTGTGTTTGCATATATGTGTCGTGTATGACTATTATGGGTAAAATACAAAATGCGTACAGTTTGTAAATCTTTATTTGCACTAATGGGAAATCTGTGCTTTGGTGAATTTAACATACAAACACAAAATTCTTGGCCATTGTTTCAACACAGAGTTTGATCTATTTAAATTATACAACATTTAAAGCTATGTATAATTTTTTCATTAAAATTGCTACTACAAAAGTTAAATTAAGTGAATGGCCTAGAAATAATTAGATATTAATTCCCATCACATAACATAGTAAATCCTATGTTAAAATCTGGCCACCACATCATGAAATGTCTTGAAGCAATTCAATAGCTTTCTTAATCGTACCAACAGACATCAGGCGTTTCTTTTTCATTGGTTTTAGGTTTTCGATTTCTTCATCATCAAGACCCACATCTACAATTCTTAATTTGTATCCATAATGGTCAGACGTATTAGGGCACAAAAACCTGTACAGTTCAGAGTCCGGAATATAAAAACCACTGTTGTTTAAACCGACTCCAAGTCCCTCATCTGGCGGATCAGTGGAACCCTTGCAGGTCGTTGTAAACTCAAGAAATCCATTTTTAAAAGTCACAACAAAATAGTACTTCGGTATCGGTTTTCCTGTCAATATATAGTAGAACTTGTGAGCTATTTCTTTGGTCGCATTGTTTCTGAAGGCATATTTCCAAAAAAGGTTGCCTCTGAAACTGCACAGGGAATACTGTCCGTAGCTGAAGGGTATAAGTGTGTTCAGAATCCTCAAGGTACAGTCGGATTCACATGTGTTCTCAGGAATCTCGATGTAACCAGAAATATGTTTCGATTGGACATGATCAACTAATTCTTGCAAAGATCCTTTCCAAGAGCAGGGATTTATTCTGCAACTTATTGATCTGAATTCACAGATATTTTCATGGTCCTTGGATATCATGATGATGGCGGTACATCCCTTATCTGCAAATGCACAGGGTTTTGGAACGCACTCCATCACCTGGTTTAGTGTTGAGTTCATAGAAACAACGAATTTACTCCTACACAAAGGGCATTCTGTCTGTCGAAGCTTCTTTTTGCACGAGCTGCACGTAGCGTGACCATTCTTGCACATCACGTGGAACGAGTCTAGTGTCCCTAAACACACAGGACACTGAGTAAGCTCTTGGATCCGCATCGCAGCTATATGCAACTCCCGCTTTAGTTTATCCTGAAACAAAGAAGTCAGTTTGATGTTAATAATTTGACTGCGAAAGACTGGAATAATGCAATGTCTATGTGATAAAAAACAGTCTCTAATAGTAAGAACAAAAGCAATATTTGATTCTTGCAGAATAATTTCATACAATAATAATCTCTATCTTTTAGTGGTCTCTATACAACAGCCATCCTTCCTGTAGGTAGTCTCTTACCACGAAAAGGAAATAATCAGAGATATGGGATTCTGCATTAAAATTTTAGATTAAAAGATATAACCCCGATTCACAAAGTACAATTTTTAGATCTAATATTATGAGCAAGACTATAGATTTTGTGGCATAAATGTTCAGATCACAGTTTCAAGTACTTCTGCAACTGCTATTTGAGTGGAGTGATTCGTGTTGACTCATCGATAAATCCTAGGCTTCTTAAACAGTGAAGTGTAGTTAGGCTACACAATTTTTTTTAAACTTCCTTTTGGTTGGTATGTAAACTGACCAATAAACTGGCCTTTAATCTGTGTTAAATTTGCTATTTAGTCAAATTCTATCTGCTATCTAAAGCTGTAGCTGCATCCACCTGTCACCACAAGAGATGCATTATATGTATCCAATAAGTTCAAGATTGTAGCTAGTAATAAATTATCTATAAAGCACATACAAGAACTCTTATTGGTCATTGGAATTTGTTAATCTTTGAACCTATATACTGCTTTTTGACATCATGTTGAATGGAGTGGCATTGACACTGCCCTTAGATTCATATTATAGTAATTGTCTTTGTTTCTATTTAAATTCTAAAATATGAAGTGAAATTAAAAAGGCAACATTCATTCATAGGACTGTCATACCAAACAGGGTATTGTGTTAGATTAAATTCTTTACTATGTAATAAAGTTTTGTGTACTTTTTTCCCTGACCATCATAATATGAGTTACAATTTTTTACGTGTACTTTTTATATTTTAAAATGTACAATTGATTAATGTAAAATATAAAAATACATTATTACTCATTAAGTAGCATTACTTTTGTAATGACTATGGTGCAGTTTGGAATTATACAGAGTGAGTTTTATGTCCTGGCACGCCTGGATATAATTTAAACGGCCCGAGATATCTATGTGAAACCTTGACCCTCCCTATTATAACATATTTTTTTAATTTTTCAAGTTGTTGAAACTTTTTCCCCCTTTTCTAAAGGGGGGGGTAAAGGGGGGCAACTAAAAATTTTCAAATACAAACCCCTATCATGTGATCCCTCATTTTAAAGGGAATAAAAAAAGAAATCCAATAATGCAAACTAGAGGTCTCTACGTTTATTTTAACAGATTTTATGACAAATTTACAATTGAGTAAAGGGGGGCAACTAAAAATTTTCATTACAAACCCCTATCATGTGACCCCTCATTTTAAAGGGAATAAAAAAAGAAATCCAATAATCCAAACTAGAGGTGTCTACGTTTATTTGAACAGATTTTATGACAAATTTACAATAATAAAATCAGTAACTAGGCCTATATTGTTTTGTTTATCGTAACATGAGTCAACACTAACGCAAATTCTAAAAACAGTTACCTGTTTTAATGTAGCAGGTGTTCAAACTGTTCACCTTCGGCTGTTTGACAGTGTGCTAGACGTGTGTAAAAACTTGAGACATGATAGGGGTTTGTATTTGAAAATGTTTAGTTGCCCCCCTTTACTCAGTTGTAAATTTGTCATAAAATCTGTTAAAATAAACGTAGAGACCTCTAGTTTGCATTATTGGATTTCTTTTTTTATTCCCTTTAAAATGAGGGATCACATGATAGGGGTTTGTATTTGAAAATTTTTAGTTGCCCCCCTTTACCCCCCTTTAGAAAAGGGGGAAAAAGTTTCAACAACTTGAAAAATTAAAAAAATATGTTATAATAGGGAGGGTCAAGGTTTCACATAGATATCTCGGACCGTTTAAATTATATCCAGGTGTGCCAGGACATAAAACTCACTCTGTATAAGTTACCCTGCATTTTGTACTGAATTGCTGTTTTATATTTATTTTTATTAACATTAGTTTTATTTTTAAACACTGAACACTTTTGATATTGTTTTGTTCATAAATATATTTGGAAATTTATGACCATTTAAATTTATGCTAAAACATTTTTGAAATTCAAAACATGCACTTTCAAGCAAAATTTAACAACAATGAGTAGTTTTTCAATTCTGGTGCGTGGAGTCTTATTATTTTCCAATAAATGTAATCAAGTTCTTGATTTAAATAAAAATGTAATTAGTATTATTTTAATTGTAGACCATATGATTTATAGCAGTTCAAAGAAATCCTTATAGCTCAGCTGAAATACCGGGTGTCCTAATCACTGCCCCATTCCCTTTTTGTACACTTAAAGAATTTTAAAGTCTTATTTAGGAATATGCAATAACTTCACATGCAGATGTCTTTGATGGATTTAGAATATTACTCCTCTCCAACAAAATGGGGAATGGGGGCAATTCTAAATACTTATTGAGTGATACATTGAGTAATACCTTTAAAACTATGTATCACAAGGAGGTCACTGTTAACCCTATTAATACCTATTTTGATGAGGTCAAAGTTAATGAAGACAATACCCACCAAGCACATCCTACGGTCATGTTAATACATATTGCTAAAGGAGATTTAACATGTTCACGACGATGTGTACATCATGTGATCTTTCACAATTTATTGCCATTGTGTACCTGATCGGGTATACGCCAGGCCTTTGAAAGCGCCCGATGGGTATACGTTGCTATGCATTTCCTTATTGTGTTTTTATTGTTTGCCTGTCAAGGTGGTTTGCTAAATTTGATCCTGTGCTTAAATAAATAACTCAGACTATCGTGTACCTTGTTGGGCACAGGATTGCCTAACTTTTTAGGTAAATGAATTTTTTAGATACCCTTTGGGATATTCGGAAAAACATTGAAATAACATACTGAAATTATTCAATTTTTTGTGCAAAATTGCAAAGCACACATAGTTTCCTCATTATACTTAGAGGTTTACTGTAAAAATAATCTATTACACTTTTTAAGATATTATTATTGAAAAATTCAACAGCATATAAAATAATCCCAAAATTAACTATCATCGTGAACGTGTTAAGAACTTTCTAAAGTATAAGATTTAAGGTGGGATGCCACATTTGGGACACCAGGTATAAAAACAAGTGTGCAGTTGTGGGAGCTTCAAATTTCAAGTGCCATAAGTTTTAACAGTCTTGCTTAGCTTCACCAGAACCAGATAATAAATAAGTTGGGTTACGTTCATTGCGTTTTAGTAACCCATGTGATTATTCTACTAGTACAAAGTCCCTTGTTACCCAAACAAACAATTAAAGTGAGTCAAATATAACTCTTACTGTTGTTTCTACAATGTGATACCAGGTGAAGTAAGCAGTTCACCCTTTGTGCTCGGGAGGGTTTTTTTTAAGAAATGTCTTCTAAAGTTAGGTGGCCATTCCAGCTTCTTTGTTATGTTTCCCTTGTAGACATGTTACTTATTCCTGTTCTAAACATATGGGAAGAATAGCCTAAACCATTAGTGACTAGCTATGCTGGACATCTGACCTTAGTAACAAAGCAAGTTACTAAATATAACCGAACTGGCAAAGAAAAGGCAGTGACAAACTGTGCTGATCATCTGAATGTAAAGGGTGGTGGATGTGGGAAGTGGATAAATGCTTGTCTTTATCACCATTACAAGTTTCTAACATTTTCTTACAGCAATCTAAAGCATTGTAGTGCACTCAATTGTGAACTTGATGGAACAATGAGAATACCTCTTCACTTAATTACGCTGTAATTTGTATGTATCTCTGATGTCAAAACGATGTAGAGTTCATTTTGAGCTTTTTGTCACTGACTTTTATTTGGATCTCTTCAGACGAACATTACTCCAGATTCCAGCAGTTACGTCTGTGACAGTGCCAGATTCCAGACACTGCACTAAGAGGAGGTGAACTGGAGCTAAACTCAACAATCACACTGATTCAATCCTTCATACCATAGCTAGTTAGTCATATGTATTACAACTTTGTTTTTGGTAGAGATTTCACCTACAATTTAAAAATAAATTATGCTATAAAATATTTCCTAATGTCAAATTTTTAATTGAAGAGTACATGGCAATGTTCCATTCTCAAATTGTCCATAACCGTGCTATCTTAATTTTTTGTAAACTGGACCTAAAGAATATGACAATAAGTGTGTAATTAAACTCAATGTTTAATTGGTCATTTTTTTCTATTTTGGAAATGACTGCTCCGGTGAACAAAATACTAAGGTTGACTGTTTCCATGCACTCTCAGTATCACTACCATTACTTCTGGAAAGAAAAGTCTAGTTTGTATTTCGCTTACCCTCGTAGGTATTTTTATTGGCAAAAATAATTATTGCCAAAAACACAAATTTATTAAATATTGTTGGTATATACTGCTCCAATAACATTACCATAATACCTAAGAATTTAGTTGCTAATGGCATGTAGATTTAACACTTTTTTGTGTTTACTCTCTTTTATTCATAAAAATTATAGTGGCATAATTTCTATTCTATGCTACTTGTAGCACATCAGCAGGAAATATATTACTTATAAACTATTTTGAACCCAAGTTGAGTTTGCAGATAAGGTAATAATAAATGAAAAACATTGCAATATAAAACATTTTTCCTGTATTCAAAAACCACAAACTATTTTTATCTTACACAGTATAAATGTAAAATAATGAACAATTTACATTATCATATTTAATCAAAGTGCTATTCATGGGGATCAAATAGTAGTGGCATATAGTAGAACCAACCATTCCATACCTATAGTTTAGGAACAGTAATTTAATTTGGGTAAGTAGTTGCAAGTGACTTATTTTCATCATTGTAGGTAGTCTTCTTCCACTACTCTTATTGTATACTGATACGTCTTGTCAGTTTTCGAGCATAAAAATCGATGAAGTTCAGAATCCGGAATGTTAATTGCGTCCTTTAAAAAGAAAGAACTTTCATTATCGTTCGTGTACGCTTTAGAGGTACTCGTGAACTCAATGTACCCTTTTTTAAAAGATACCACAAAGTAAAAATGTTTCGTTGGTTTCGCTGTTGGTAAATGAAAGAACGAGTACCACATTTCTTTGGTGTTACCGTTCCTCCGAAGGAGTTTCCAGAAAATGTTATTTTTATAGCAGCAAACCAAGTATTCAGATTTACATTCTTTTACGCTGGAGATGGTCAGGAGACACTGGGCAACACCTTCATCTGGAATGTGTATAAGTTCTTGGTCATGTTTGACTTTAATATGTTCCATCAAATCCTTCATGTGACCCTGCCAGTCGCAAGATTTCAGCTTGCACTTAATAGTTCTGAACACGCAGATATCATCATGGCTGGTGGAAGATATGAACATCTCCGTACATCCTTGGAAGGGACAGATCCTAGGGATACACTCGAGGATCTGGCACAGTATAGTGTTCTTAGTGACCACAAATTTATTTTTGCACTGTGGACATTCTGTAGGCCGAAGAGTTCTTTTGCAAGGTTGGCACACAACATGTCCATTCTTGCAGACTGCATGTGAGTTGTCCAGGGGCCTGTGACACACTAGACACTTAATTAGCTCTTTTAGGCGGAGTATAACTGCTTGGAGCTCTCTTACGAAGTCATCCTGAAATCAAATAAACGATTAGTAAATATTTTTGTAAAAGATAATTAATAATGAGAATTTTGAATGTGAGAAATGGTATAAAGGTTTGATGTGTTTGACGTGGTTTTATTTCATTCAAACTGTGCTGTAGAAAGTTTCAAATAAAAAGGCAAAGATACATGTTCATTTATTTTTTTTACACCTGGTGGACAACTCTTGCCATACTGCAGGGTGAGTCTACTTATCGCATCTTATAGGATGGAGATAAATACTGTGGCATTCATTATTTTATTTCAATACCACACAGCTTAAGTACATGACACAATGCTGCATGTTACAAGCCAAATTGAAGCCAGACGTTTTAAATATTAACACTGCCTGTAGCTACCTGTTGATGAATTGGGCAGAATCATCGCAAGGGAAAGATATTTAGAACCGTGTCAACTAAGATCAAATTTGTGGGCATGACAAATATTGTGAAGAACATTTTAGAAGAGTGTATTATGAGTAACAGAAGGGTGTATTGATGAAAATGCACTTTCAAAATTTGTTACAAAATGCAATAATTTATAATTTTATTTTATACTAAGGTTTTCTGTATTTCCTGATTTTTGCAGAACACTTATTTAGCTTCTCCCATATAAGTGTAAAAACCTCATAAAGAAGAACTGCAACATCTATTTTGTCGGTTTGGATTCAATATTAGATTCGTAATAACTAGAACCAGTGTAGAACTCAACAGCTAGCAGCATAAATGAAACACACATCTGTTTACAGTGTAAATACACTATTATGGAGCCTGTAGGAGATATTGAGGCACAATAGACCTGTGGAGATATCCACAGGATCTGTTGCTCATAAACTTGCGTTTACTTCAGCTCCTTCTGAGAGCTAATCTGAACTCCTACAATAAATGTGTGATGTGAAATATAGTTTTATAATATCTGAATTTTACACTAATTATCTGAGCATTAGCAAAGCCTATCATTTTAAATTTTTGCAAAGAAAAATTTAATTTTTGTTTGAGTGAACTGTTCTTTAGAATAGTTTTACATGACGGTACATCCAAGCAACATCGAATTCAATGGTGGTGCATGTCATTCCATGGGATTTGGCTGAGCATTAACGAAAATATTTAAATTCATCTTATGGTTAGCTATGATGGCAATGAGAAAATTGCAGGGTGAATAAATTTGTAAACTAACTGAGAATACCCAGCAGGGATCACTTCTGGCTGGTTTATACCTACCAGTTGAACCCACCACTGGGCACAGCAAAAACCGATGTGCCACTTCAATCTGGGCAACCTTATGGATGTCCAGTAGCGGCACATCACTAACTGCAAATGTTGAGA
The DNA here is from genome assembly GCF_021130785.1 of Homalodisca vitripennis. Lineage (NCBI taxonomy): Eukaryota > Metazoa > Arthropoda > Insecta > Hemiptera > Cicadellidae > Homalodisca > Homalodisca vitripennis. The sequence goes on along the minus strand of NC_060211.1, from coordinate 38,314,179 downwards.
TTCTGAGCATTAGCAAAGCCTATCATTTTTAATTTTTGCAAAGAAAAATTTAATTTTTGTTTGATTGAACTGTTCTTTAGAATAGAAATTTTACATGACGGTACATCCAAGCAACATCGAATTCAATGGTGGTGCATGTCATTCCATGGGGTTTGGCTGAGCATTAATGAAAATATTTAAATTCATCTTATGGTTAGCCATGATGGCAAGGAGAAAATCTCAGGGTAAATAAATTTGTAAACTAACTGAGTACAATAATATGGCATTTTGACATGTGAGATAGTACCACATGTAGCTTAAATAAATGTTCGCGGAGTGACATGCACCATCATTGAACTTGATATTGCCTATATAGAAATGAAGCTTCATGCAAAATTTCAAGTCTATAGGTCAGTTAATTCTCAAGATATTGTGCGGACAGACAAGCAGATAAGTAGACAGACAGAAATTAAACTTTTCTAGCTTCCCGAGTGACAGGATTCGCTAACACTCAGCCAACAATTGGCATTATTATATATATTGATGGCAGATACATCAAATGACTGAGATACTTATGAAAAACTGTAAATTTAAAATACTTTACTAAAATTATACATAAAATATACTCCTCCAAAACATTGGATATAACATTTGATGCATCCATAAAAACTTAAGTAAGAGTGGGCTATGGCGCTTGAAAAGTAATGAGCTAAAATATTATGCTTATTAATTACAGTTTTTCAAAATTATGTAGTATATTTGTGAAAATAAAACCATTTTGAAATGAAATTAATAATTATGATTCAATTAATTACAAATACATTTTCAAGAAGGGAATTGTAAAAAGATAACTATGGTTTTTTAAATCTATGAATGTGTCTAAAGATGTTTCAAAAGAATAAAGATTTCTAAACACCAAAAGGGACTGTAATAAATTCTATATATTAAAACATTCTACTCCTAATTTTTACATTAATACAATGAAAAATATTTTATCAACAATAATGGAAAAAACATTTAAATTTGAACTTGTCTCCATAATTAAATCCCATAGTTAACTATATTCTTGTTATGGTGACATGTTTCTTAGGCTTTGTAACCCCTTGTCTTTAAACCAGCAGCTGCAATTGAGAAGAAGAAAGGAAGTATAAAAGACTAAAATTGAACAACACATAATGTTTTGACAACAACATTTCTTCTCTACTGTGGCTTCTGATCTCATGATAAAGGATTTATATAAGTCTTTGGAACATGTAAAAATAGAACAAAATAAACTATTACATTTTCTGGCCATGGCAAATACCCAATAATTCTGGGAGTATTCAACATGAATTTTAAAACTGTAAGGTTTTTATTTACCTATAAATAAAATTATGATTTGATCTACTTACTTAGGAAATATCTCTGGAACTCTAACTGCAGATAGACACTTCTTGTTACTGAATAAAAGCATCAAAATCAACTGGGTTTCCATGAACAATCTTGTAAACTTGTGATTTCATTACAACATGAATTTAGCTTGAACAGCTTCAGATTAATTTTTGCCAAGGAGATTGTTTAGGTTTAAAAATAATTGTAATCCTTTGCAGCATAAACTGCATCTTCTATAGAGATATTCAAACGATTTTTCATAACTATGGAGTAATAAAATCATATTTTGTATTGAGTAAAATTAAAACATTTTCATAAATAAAATATAACATCATATTTTACATACATTTGGGAAAATAACAGTAATATTTCTCTTTGAATTCAAACATCTATTTAATTACAGATTAATAGTTAGGAGGCAGCAACATATTTAAAAAATGTCTAACAAGCACTTGCTTCCTGGATGCTAGAGGTCGTACAAAGGCAATTTTCTCATGTTTAGTTTTTATTTTCCTTCAATAGGAAATCTATCCAAAAAATCATGTGATTAGTTAGACTATATCTATATCTGTATGTTTCTGAAAATTTTAAAAGAAAATGTGCCTTATAAACGAACAATATGCATAAAGGAACTGAGTTAATTGAAGTTAGTAATATAATTTATAAATAAAAATATTTTGTTCTCAGAAAATATTGCTGAATTGGGTGTAGGAGACAAAAATTTCATTATTTTAAAAACAAAGTTAGTAAAAAACTAGCAAATGTCAAAGTGGTGTGAATAAACAAGTGAGAGTAGATAATATGAGTTCCCAAGCTGCTAATATTGTACATAATCACAATAATGTTGCAGAATTTTGAAAATCACGCCAAACTGCCACTTATGCGGCCTATCGTGTGTTTTAAGTTGCTAAAGGTAATGTCACACATTGACTGACAATACATCAGTCAGTTAAAAAGGTCTTAAGTTGCAACTATTTTCTCAAAATGCTGCTGCTTTCAGTAATTTTTGGAACACAATAATTTACTGTGAAGACAGTTTTGCAAAAATATAAATTTCCCCAAAGAAACATCAAGCAGTATTAACCAGTCATAAAAGGGAGCACTGCAATGTTTTCTTTCCTACATTGTAACATATTGAATCATTATTCTATTAAAAGACAATTTAATTATTTTAAAAAAAGGTTTAGTAGGATTTGGGTAAAGATTTAGTTAAACAAGAGTTAATAATAAACTTAAAGGTTAAACACCAGACTACTTAAAAATTATTATTTGGTCCTAAATAGTTTAATAAACATATCTTATATACAGCTGAAAAATCATTACTGTATTAACAATAATTGACAAAAATTTAAACATAAGATTTAATAATAGCCTAGATAAAAAAGTTTTACTCTAGGGAAATTTCATAAGAACCTTAAGTCACTTTTTGTTTGTTAAATATGTAAGGTAAGCACTCTATGTATTTAAGTTGTTTCATTTTGATCAATTTAGCCCTTTCAGTGGGACATTTTAAAATGTTTTGACAAAAATTCTATAATGTAACATTTATGAAAAATGTTTGCCTACCGGTTTACATGTACTGGATCATCCCTTGGAAGGCAATATTCCACAGACGGTACAGGGTTCATATTTTTATTAATTTGCTTTTAGTTATTAAAGAGATGAAGATAAGTAAAATACATTTTTTAATTAAAAATATTGTATACTTAACACAATAAGTAATACAATTTGTAAAACCTTAAACTGTAAAAAGAAATTCGTGCCATTACATTATTTTGCTTTTTTTATGTTTTTATGATCACATCTTATGAAGCAATTTTTTATTTACAAGATAAAGTTCACTGTACACACTTATTGCTTATGGAATTCCAAAAAAAATGGGCTCCCTTGTAGTACACAGCAGAACTTTGCATTTAGTGCAGTGGATGGAGGGTTTCATTGTGCATCCATATATTTGTTTCTTCAATTACTTTTCAGTAATTTTTTTTAATTATTAGATACTAAAACGCCATCTTTATTATGTCTCAGACAATCATAGAGTTCTCTCAGCATCAGCTGATATAAACAACTGACCCTTGCACCCCCTTGAGTGCAATGTTTCAAGCATGTCTAAATGTTTAAGAAAAATATACCATATTTCAAACTGGTGTTTTTAAGTATTTATCAACCTTTCATTATTAAAAAAATATTTTTTTACAAAAAAAAAAAACAAACACAACAAAGAAAAATATACAATTTGGCCAACCATCCAGTTATTAATTCCACGGTTTTTTACATTTATGAGGATCCAATAGTTGGGAATAACTCCCAGAGAGTGTGCCACTATTTAGCTTTATCAAGCAACCCTATCTGTTGGTGACACATGCAACTAAAATGGATCTAACTAAACACAGTTCATTTTTAACCAATATAAACAGATCGTCTTTGCAACGGGAAAAATCTACTGAAAGGGACTTGATTGATTCAATTTTGAAACAAGATTTTCTGTTATTTTCTTGAGTTGTCTCGTGAAGTAGTTATATTTCCTTCATTTCCAAAAATATAAAAAAGACTATTTAATGTGATACTTAATATCGTTAAATACAACTTGTATGAAACAAGAGAGATTGCAAAATGTTTTTTATAACAATATAAGTATACTCTTTAGGGAATTTATATTAGGTAGATTATATGAAAATCTTCCTATTGCAGTCACCCTCATAACAGAATTTCTTAAAGATTTTTTCGATTTTCTTAGATTGTCCTTAGAATCCAAAACCATCACATTTCAAAAATGTATTTATGTATTATGTATATGAGCTCATGTAATATATAACAAGCTTTTACACACAATAACTTCTGTAATTTTAAATATTTTCAAATTTAACTTAGTGAAGAGACAGTATTTACATACAGTTGGGATGAGTTGTTAACCAACCAACAAGAAATTGAAAAATGACAACATGTAAACATTTTTATTTAACTATTTTCCAATATAGACACAAGATAACACATTTCTAGAAATACTAAAAGATTTTAAACAACTTTTATTCTTGATTTGTTTATATCTCTTAACGTTTCAAAATGGCAGCTGTTTGGAAAAAGAATGGCTATATCTCAGTATTATGCATTGTAGAGGAAAACAATGTTTTTATAAAACTAACCAAAATTAGCAAATAACATAAAGCTAAATGTTTGTTATAATATGGAATACAAAAAACAAATTTTAATATACTGCAAAACAAGTATATCACGGTTACATCACTAGACAGTGTTTATGTTATGTACTTTAAATTATTTTATTATTTTTATTAAGCTATCATTTCACAACATGTATTCTCTGTGTATATGAGTGTTGTTGGATGAAATAAATAAACAAACTTGATTAAGTACAGTGTGCCGACAGCTCACTGCTTTACTAGAACTTTTCAGAACTTTTGAAATGGTACTTTCAGTTTTGTAAGGGGAGAAATTTATCTTTCTTAATTATTTGTATGAATTTTCTGAATAAACCAATTATATGAAAACGTATCATATCTGAAAGACTATTTACTATAAGTGGAATGCATTGCATAATAACAGTGTTATAAAAATGTAAACATATAGTATAGTACAGTGCGATACCAGAATAAATACAGATGTTGTCTTTGTACTTTGAGCTCCAAGTAAGTTTAATTGCATAAGTTATTCATTTATAAAGTGCATTCATACATCTTTCCATCAATATTGTTGAAGGAATCATGAAAATTACTTAAAGTGCATAGTAGTAGATAACAAACTATTCATTACAAGCAGCATTTCTTAAAACATAAGTAAACTGTTTACCTATCAAGTAATGTCACTTCAGATGGCTCATCATTGGCGAGTAATATTCGTTGAAGGATGGGGATTTTTGATGATATTGAATATTATATCTATAGTCCAATGTCACCTATGGCTATTTGATACTCACTTTATGGACTATAATACCCTTAAGGCGATATGCATTGGGGTATCTGTGAGTATTCCTTTTTTTATAGGGCTTAAACACCATTTCAGCGCTTTGTGAAAGACGATGAAGTGAAACACATAGTGAATAATTAGCTGGAGCAATTGGCGGAGGATTGATTTGATGTTAGAATATAAAAGTTACTAGCTGTTTCCCGCGGCTTCGCACGCGTCTCTTAAGCTTTGCCCGTATATTTCTTTGCCTTCAAATAGTGTTTGGATATTTTAATATACGTAACTACTGTGTTGTAATTGCAGTTTATAATGTGCAGGCGCACTTTGATAACTTTTATATCTTGCAGTACAGCCTGGTGGTTAGTTACATCAATGGGCATTGCGTATAAACCTTCTACATAGAAAAATACAAATTTTCATAGTGATCGGTCCAATAGTTTCTGAGTCTATAAAGGACAAACACACAAACATTCATTTTTATATATTATGATTGCAGAAACAGTTTAAACAAAATTTGTCGTTTCTCTTAAGCTTACTCTATGCTTTAAAACTATAAGTGTAAAGAAATTTATATATAAATATATTTTTTGTCGCATTATATATGTTTACAAAGAACAGCTGATTAAAAATTTGAAAAGACTCTTTCACTTAATAACATATGTTTGCTGCAATGCATTTCTTACGGGTATTTCTGTAACCAGTGGGGCGGAATCCTGAATCGGGAAAGGGATAAAAAGTATCCTATAACCTTCTACAGATCAAGACGAACAAATTAAAAAAAAAATTAGGCGAATCCGTCCAGCCGTTTGTGAGTGATGCTGTTACACACGAACAGTTTCATTTTTATATATATAGACTAACATACCAAAACATTGTTACCAGTTTAAAAATTTTTTGTAAATTTATAGAATTTATGTTTAACAATCATAGTGGAGAACAAGACAATGTTCAGTGTAGCCTATACTGTTATGTGTATGTGATCTAGTCTATCTGACTTACTGCTCAAAAATATAATATTTTTCATATTTTTTAAGAAAAAATTTAGAAAACGTTACATTTTGTATTCTGTTTCTTAAACACTCAACAAAACCAAATAGGTGTTTTATGGTTTACTTGTAATGATAAGTAAATATTGATAATGTACAAAACTAAAACAGGAAAGTATAACACTGGCACTCCAAAACATGAAACATGAAGAATGAAGTAAAAATATTAAAAAAAAACATTGTACCCAAAACTGAGAGTTAAAAGTTATAATCTTAAACATTTTACATCTGGGTTGTGTTGTATATTAAAATACTTCACATTTTTTTAAAATAACAAATTTTAACTTTCTCAAGCATTTTCAAAACAGTGTTTATAGACATAAATTAAAACACTTACATGTTTTATCTTTTTTTTAACTATAGTCAAAAATGTAGTCCAGATTGAACGAATTAACCTTTTATGTTTCAACTTATAAAACTATTTAAGACTATAAAGACAATTCCAATAACATAACAGTAAAATAAATTTAGTTACATACAACAAAGAAATAATTACCATTTGATTATCTTGCCCCACAGTGAAACCTTTAATATTATTACGTTCCAAGTTCTCCATGGCTGTGGTATTCACTCTTGTAAGGAATATGAAGCCCGAATCTTATCTCTTCAATCTTGCCTTAACAGGAGTCCAAACTCATCAGCTGTTGTATGAGTGATAAGACATGATAATGTTTTCCAGTCCACTACACAATATCAATATTAACTGTTTCACTGCTAGACTTTAACCTTACGTTATATGTACAATAATGTTTGAATAGGATAAGAGTAATACAGATGCAGGTGTTTTCAAATATTAATCCTGTAATTACATGGTTACCTCAGTAGGTAGCCATCCAGCATGATGGAAGGTTTCATGTTAATATATTTCAAGGGCCTTAAACATTTTTCATCCCAATGTTTATTTAAACAAAAGTATGATTAACTAGTATATTATTCAAATTATATAGAGTTTGTACTTGAAAACCAGTAGCTGATCTACCCAAAGAAGATGCAGGCTTAAATGGACTAGAAAATTAATTTGAATTATAATTTCTAAACGGTTTCAACAAAATGTAGAAATGCTATCTATAATGAATTTTGAAGACGTTATTAGAGAATTTTCATCAATTGTTTACTTTGCATAATAATAGTTTTCTCATAATCTAATTGTCTTCAAAAATAATTTTTTATTATGAAGAATTCAATAAATATATCCTCAATAAGAATTACAAATTTATTATTTTCGTCATGTAGGTGCAAGAAATTTCATAAAATTCACAATTAAATTTATTGGATGAGAGAGCCTTAAATGTTTTCAGGCCTAGGGGCCCAAGAAAGTGAAATCCTTCTCTGTTGAAAAGCAAACTCATTTGAATAAGTATATTCCTTAATGTAATGTTCAAAATAAAACGTCAATGTTCAATAAAACTGCCTCTTTACATGGTAAGTTATGTGTTCATAATTGTTTTATAGTAAATCTAGACTAACTCCCTTTTTAAAACTCATATGACAATCTGCATCTTTTTTATAGCTTTTTCATATTCAGTCTAAATTGTAGTGATCATAATGTATACCAGACTTTTCATCCCATGTTTGTGCTGGAGTACAATAGTGATATAAACACTTTAAAATAATGTAGTACAGTATTCACTGTGTGTACTACAGTAATATAACACGTTGTCCAACCATAATAAACTAAAATTGATGCTTTGTATGGGTATTATAATTATTATTCTTAACTGCACTGACAGGTATATTAATTCTTGTCCAATAAGAACAATATGACAGTTTAAACATTAATCTTACGACTGTTTGCTTGGTGATTTTTTCAATATGTATCGTGAAAAAACATGATTAAGTATGAAATTGGCATTGAACCGGTTTAAAATGTATTTTTCTCTTATTAGATTATTTATACATAGTTATATTAAAACATATAAAAAAAGCATAAATGTATGTTGTCTCTCCTCAATTATGTATAAAATTAGGCCCAAAATCTGGAATTTTTGTCTTCTATAAATGTTTATAAAGAACACAACACTCTCCTCTCTCTTCTCTTTTTTCTTTCGGAATTTTTAAGAAAGAAATTTGTATTATTCAATAAAAATTGGTTTTGTTGATCCAAATAAAATTAAAACTTGTAACCTATTTCTAAAAAATATAATCTTAATATTAACTGGTATTTCCACCCTCCAAATACCAAAATTTATGTTTTATAAGTTGATCCTTTATAAAATTTTATGAAATGGTGTTTGAAAAATGATTCTACTTGTATACCTTCTTTGTTTGTCAACATCAATTTATTTTCACATTTAAAAACTCAATTTCTAAAAATGTTTTAAGTTTTTTTTTTGTAGGAAGTTAAGTAGCTCTTTATTCAAATAAGAGGTAGGTAGATACAACTAAACCATGATAATATTATGTCATGGCTCATCTTTACATGTAATAAGAATGTTGATGTATGTTTTTTGAAACTAAGAGAATCGTATCTTAAAAGTAAATATAAAGTAAGAAATTTGATATTTTAAGAACTTATTTGTACAAAGAAAATATTTTTAATATATGTAAATATATTAATAACGTTTTAGACCTATGGAGTTCATAAAAAACATTAAACTTCAACTAGTAACAAACACATTTTAAATTATAAGAGGCTTTAAGTTTTTATGGAGATTTCCATCAGAGATGAGTTTTAGTTTGTCAGATATCTCCATAAAATTTAAACATTTCAGTAAACCATGTCCTTTTGGATGATAAAATGAGTTCAAGTTTTATATTTTAGCAGCTATACGTTTTTTTAAATCATGAAAATGTTAATAAAACACACTTTATCAAACAGTTGTTAGAAGAAACAAAATTGTTGAATTCTTATAACACTTTACTTTTTTGTGTCAGATAAAAACAAAACAAATTTAACACAAATATTATAATATGAAACTTTAAAATATTTTTCAAATTTGTAGGATATGTTTATATTGAGTTGTGAGTTGTGATACAATTTGTCTGTACCACTGGATGTTTATACCACTGACATATTAAGTTGAAGTGCTGTAAATTGAAATAAAACATTTTAACTGCATAACAAACATTTTTCTGGACTGCTTTAAAAATATTTTGGGGTCAACAAAGTCAATGTGTTAAATTTTTACTGCTCCAGTGTTTTCCTGTATAATGAATGAAGTTTAAGTTTTAACGATGCATATATAATTTGTTTATTTATATATTATTACTGAATCAGCATTTTATAAACTCCATCAATTGCTGTTTTTTGTAACTTATATTTATCATCTGCAGTAAAAAAAAAATATTTTTAGTTTATAGGAAGGGAAAGAGTTAATGAAGAGAAAATATATGTTTAAAATTTTTAATTTATTATAATAAAGGTACATTGGTATATTGGCTTGGATACAATAAAGTATATAATCTTATTAATTATTATCCCTATAAAACCAGTACAACGAACATTACAGTATCATATTCAGGCAGTGTAAAGAAATATAAAAACTAATACTACTCTATAATCAGTCTTTGGCAAAGTATATTAAAGCTGGAAACAAGTAATTAAATATAGTAGATCATAAAAAATGACATAATATAAAAATATTTGATTTATATCACATAGTGATGAACTCTATGTACAAATAAATACAAAAAATACATTTAAATACAACAACCACCTAGTACAAGTCTTAGGAACAAATACCGCACTTTGAGAAAAACATCCCTAACTAAAATTATTCTAGAAATAAAAAAAACTTAATACTAAATGTACATCAAAACATAAAATAAAATATATATTATTTAAGTTTTACTATTACTATTAAAGTAGGATATAATATTTCACTGATATTTGTTCCAGTGATACAATCAATATATTTTGGAATTTATGATTGACCTTAGTTTTACTTGGATAAATATTTTGCTCTATACTGTTTTTGTAAAAATCAGTTAATTTTTAATAGGTACATGTATATAACGAATTTGAGTCTTAATATACAAATCAAATTTTCTACATAATTTCTATTCTTATCTTTTAGTAGGAGTTATGTACAGTGCATTTGTTAAAGATATAAAATCTAACCTACAAAATATAAAATATAAAGTTGTACATCGTCAGTTACAAAACTTTGAAAGTAAATCTATGTTCATCACACTCGATGTGTGTAGAATAACAGAAATAAATAAATAATTCTATCCTATCATAACTAACTATTTGTCACTTAATCACAATAATCGATATGTTTGTTCGAACTTAAATTAAGGTTACGGTTCTTTCTTATACATTAAAGAGAAGATGAAAGACTTAATGGTATTTTGTACCTTAATCTAAGATTTTAGTGCAGCCTATACTTTTATGTACAATTTTTGGATTGGAAATTGGTCAAAACTTCTCGAACTTATCGTTTCTCGAAGTTGAAGCAGAAGGTGTCGTGAGGGAGAGCCAGGTTGCCGATGGGAACCTTGTAGCTGTGTCCCTCCACTGGCCGGATGTGGAAGCTCTGCAGGATGGAAGCGACAGTGGAGAAAGAGATCAGTTGTACCATCTTGTACCCCATGCAGGAGCGACGCCCACCTCCGAAGGGCAGGAAGTGCTCTGGTTTGACCACTCGGCCCTCTGGTGAGATGAAACGCTCTGGTTTGAAGGCCTCCGGTTCTGACCATAACTTGGGGCTCATGCTCAGCTCGTAGTTGTTGAGAAACACCAGTGTGTCCTTCTTTACTTGGAATCCTGAACAAAAAGGAAAAAATCTCTGTTAGACCACAGATAAATATTTAAATAATAACACTTGTGTATTTATATTTTGTTAATCTTAAAATAGAATTATATCTTTATGTACTTACAATTTTATTTCTTTGTTTCCTTAAAAATTCAAATAATTTTGTAAACAGCTTTGCAGTTAGATTTTGAAACCAAAATTATAATTATATGTTTTCTATAATTTTAGAAACCTAGGAATTGATATTATAGAGAACTTACCAGCAATTGAACTGTCCTGGGTAGCAACGTGCGGCACGATGGGTGAGGCTATGAGTCTGATAACCTCCATCACAGTTCCCTCAGTGTAAGGCATGATGGCTCGGTCTGCGAGGGTGACGTCTCGAGTTCCCATCGTCGCACTGTCCACTTCCTCTTGTATCCTCCTTTGGACTTCAGGTTTGGTGGCGATGTAGGCCAGTATCTTAATGATGAAGTTACCAACTGCGGAATGTCCACCAATTATATCTTCCAGGGCGAAGAGTGCGGTGTTGTATGGCATCTCTGGTTGGCGTTTGCTTTGAATATGATCAATTAAAGTGTCAACAAAATCCATCTGTTCCTGGCCCTCAGTCCAGGATTCCATCCTATCTTCCATAACTGAAGACACGACGAATCTCCTGATCTCGTGGCTCCACTCGGCCATCTTGCCGAGCCTGCGGCTGTGGAAGGGAAGCAGCCAAGGGAGGAAATCTGCAGCACATCCTTGATTGACCTCGTAGAAGACCTCATCGAAGTTACGCACCATCTTTAAAAATGCAGTGTTGTCCAGTTCGAAAGCGTTTGCTGCAGAAGTATGAAGTGAAGATGTTGGCACAAGCTGGCAGCAGCAGCGGTTTGATGTGTGTTGGCTGCTCAGACAGACGTTGCTTCATCACGGTTAACTCCTGGCTTATGATGGAGTCCAGAAGGTGGAAGCGAGAAGTGAAAGCTCGGGGGAAGGTGTGACCTTGAAGCATCTCTCTGCGTGTCTTTTGAATATCGGACCAGTCGCAAAATGCCAACGCTGTAAAAAGAAAATGATTTTGTTAAGGTTTTGCTCGTACGAAGAAACTTAATTTGTTAGTAAAAGATTTGTTAGATCAAAATTGTTATACGTATGAATTTATATAAATATAGGACAGTTAAAATTAATGAAGATGAGTATAGTTTCTTTTTTAAGCCAATGAGTTTTATCTATTTAAATATTTATATGTTGAATTTGAAACTGTAGTTTTAAATTGGTTAGACATAAAATAAACAGAATACATAGTTGTACGTAGTATCTAATCTGAGAAACTATAGGTATTGCAAAAACTAATATAGAAAATCTGAAAATTTAACCTTGAGCAGATAAACAATATCTTTTAATTTTTATTTTTCACACCAAATAAATTTTTAATACATTTACTTTGACTTTAAGTAATAATTTCTAATGTAAATTTATAATTGAACATTACCTAACCTTAAATATTGAACATATTTTAACCTTTTGTGCTAAGTTCAATTTTTATTATAAGACCAAATTTATTATGATTTAAAAGTTATAATGTTAATGCTTAAATGTAATAAAATATTACATTTTTATTGTTTTAAAGTTATAATTTGTTAATAGCACTGTGTGGATTAAAAACTATAAATGTACAGTATTAACGTCCATTATTTTGTGAGCTTTTAATATACCAATAAACAAAACTTCAATTTCATTCCACAACTGTAGAAAATTGTTTTGGAAATAACTTCTTATTTGTATTTAAATAGACTGCTGATTAGAAATTATTTCAAAAATGTTTAATAACCTTTTAATAACAACACTACAGGTACACAACAACAATAACAACATAAATTTTTGTTATTAATAAAAGACAAATTTTTAAATTCAATTTTAAAAAGTAGTGATTGAGTCAATTTTGAAGTATAATGATAACAAAGTACTAGTTTAAAAAATATATGCACATTTACTTACAGTTCTCTTTGTCACCACTGAAGAGCTGATGGAATCTCTGGAAGTCTGGTCGGCCATCAAAGTGAGTTCCTTTAGCCATGAGCACTTCCCGAATGTTGTCAAGTCCATTGACGACAACGCAGGGCTGAGTTCCAAGTTGTAAGCGGAACACTTGGCCGAAGCGACGAGCGAGTACTCCAAAAGCTTGATAAGGTACCTCGTATCCCCCCATGAGGTGTAGGGAGCCTATGATGGGCCATGCCCGTGGTCCAGGAAGCTCCTTAAGTCCACTCTTAGCCAGAATCTTCATCACTACTTTCCTACGCCGAAAGTAGTCCAGAAGGATGGTTGTGAGGACTGTGGCCAGAATGGCGATAAGGACGTAGGTTGATGAGCTGATGATAGGTTCCATGGTTGAGAAGGGACAGGCACAGATCAGAAGTTGGTGTGAGAGAGCTCGAGTCAACTTCACGACTGTGCTCGATCAGTGGTCTGCTGCCGCTATATATGTGAGCTACGCATAATTCATCTAAATACCAGATTTGCCGCACAGCTTTTCCCATTCCAAAGTTTTTTGAATGTCAAATTTTGGTAGTTCTTGTTGAACGATGGACAGTCAGTAACTTTATTGTTGTATATTGCCACTGCATATTTCTTCATAATTTATTCATCATTACTTTAGTTAGATGTTTTTGTTTCTGTTAAACGTAAGTTATTTGCACAAATATTCTCCTTTTATTGATTTATATTCTGTTCATTTACCATTTAAAAACTTTTGTACATTTAAACTGGTCTACACAATTTAATTTTTTTTTTTTAATTAAAAATATAATAATGAGCGTTTTTGTAAAGTTTGCTCTGGATTACCCATTATTGGAACATGAAATTATAGGATGATAAAAAAGCTAAAAAGAATATATACTGAAGTTTTTATAGAATTCCTTTATTGATTTAATGAAGAGTATTCTATAACAAACTTACATTTATTAAAAACAATTCTTAAGCATAAGTAATTAATCATAGCTCGTGTTAAAATTTATCTTCAATTTCCTTGGGCACCAAATTCTCACTTTGTAACTTGTTGCATTATTCGTAGATAATAGGGTTAACATTTATAATCTAATACATACACAAGAATAAAAATAAAAATTTTATTAATAATTAAAAGTTGTGCTTTTATTCAGTATTTAATTTTTTAATGGATTTACAAAGTTAAGGAGATAGAGAAATCTTGTTAAACATTATCAAACAATATTGCAACCATTAGAAAACTATGTAAACCCAATGAACCTAATGTATTATTATAATTTTATTTTCTAGCTTTCTGATGTATTTTTTAAATTAGGTTAAACCTTAAGAGGCATAGCAATGGAAGAAAATATCAAAATGGCTAAAGCTTGAGTGTCAATACAAACAAAAAAGTTACAGTCTGTTCAAAAGTTAAAACAATTAATTACACACCACAATATACAACCAGTTTTGTTTAATTTAGCACCAAACAAATCATTGCTCTGCTTCCCCATTGGTTGGAGGAGTAAAGAAAGAAAAGAGATTAATACCACAAATATTGTACTGGCTTATTTTGGAGAATGAATTCTACATTTTCTTCAAAAAACTTGGTAGCAAGCTGTGCCCACCTTAGAGTACTGTTGTTACAAATGTTGTATAAGCTTTACTTAGCAGCTTATGCTTTTAAGAGAAGGTTATGGTAAAATTACCCTAAGTTTTCCCCCACAAGAACAATGTTAAACACCATGCAGCTTTATGTCCTTATCATATAACTATGGGAAATGTCTCATTTTAAGGTTATTCAAACGCATCCAACAGTTGTTCAGTTTTATTTCCGATATTGTTATGGGCTGTTCAAAACAAAATTCAAACTTTGTTCGTTATTGTTAAAATATCCAAAAAGTATTCACACTGAAAAAATAAACCTAAACACAGCGTGGATGTCAGTTGAATTTAAAAATTAAAAATCTCCCATTTTGTTATGATAAAAAAATAAGGGCATACAACTACATGAGAAAATGGTTCATAAAAACTCAAGGTCGTTCTGTTACAACTGGCTCTTAAAATATGCTGTTGAAGGACACCAGAATGCTGTAATCAAGCTTTTTTGTTAGATCTGAGAATTTCTAGACATATTAGAAGTCAACACACACACACACACACACACACACACACACACACACACACACACACACACACACACACACACACACACACCCACCCACCCACGCACGCACGCACATGTAATATTTGAAAAACTTTTTCTAGCGAGAATGCTTTACTTCTTAAATAAAAACAACCAGCTTTCTGAACACCAATTTGGATTCAGGAAAAATAAATCGATAATAGACGCAGTGGTGAGTCTGGTTGATATGGTTGTAGAGGGGCTAGAACGTCAGGATCACACATTAAGTGTGTTCCTTGACCTTTCTAACGCATTCAACTGCGTTGACCATGAAGTACTGCTTGACAGACTACAATCTCATGGCATCAGAGGCGTGCCGCTCTTATGGCTTAAATCATTTTTAAGTCAGAGAGCTCAAGTGGTTCAGATCTCAAACCAATTTTCCAAACCAATGCAACTGAGTTATGGAGTTCCCCAGGGCTCTATACTCAGCCCAATCCTTTTCCTGTTGTATGTCAACGACGTACATTCATCGCTGCTGCATGGGAAAATCGTGCAGTATGCTGATGACACGACTCTCTGTTTCAGAGATAACTCACAAGAAGGTTTGGAACTACAAACCTTTGTCGATATCAACAATTGTGTTCAATATTTCAATAGCCTCAACCTTCAAACAAATTCTTCGAAATCCAACGTGCTAAATTTCGCACTGCGCCCAGTGGACTCCCAATGTGGGTCAGCTGTCATGTTGGCAGATTCCATATTGGAAGAAGTCTACTCCTCAAAATTCCTTGGAATATTCCTCGATCGAGGGTTGACATGGAATAACCACATTACCATGTGTGTACCAAACTGTCCTCAGGAATATATGTTTTGAGGTCCTTGGCCCGGTATTGCCCCAGTCAGGTATTGATTGCGGCATATTATGGGCTAATTCACTCTCACCTTTCCTATGGGGTGGTGTTGTGGGGGGCCTGTGCAGGCAATAATTTCCTGAGGGTGTTCAAATTACAAAAAAAGCGATTCGTATTATCGCAAAGTTGAATTTCAGAGAGTCGTGCAGGACAGCATTCCAAAATTTGAAACTGTTGACTTTGCCCAGTCTCTACATTTTAGAAACATCTTTGTTCTGTTTGTCTAAATGTGCCCTTACCAGGGGACGTGACATACACGGGTATGAGACTAGAGGCAGAGATAACTACCGAACTGGAAGACACAGAACGGTAGTTTATGAGCACTTGCCTTCACAGGCAGGTGTTCACTTCATCAACAGATTGCCAAATTCTATGAAAAACGCCCAAACGCCCAAGGCGTCAAAAGCTCGTCTTAAGCGCTTTCTGGTGTCAAAGGCATTCTACAGCGTTGGCGAGTTTTTGGCGTTTAACTGGGAGACCGCCCAATTCGATAACTGACTCCAGCGCTGTAAGTGGGTTGAAATTGGCGAAGGATGAATGAGACTGGAATGTATGAAAAATTATGTAAGTTTGAATGTGGAAGTTGTGTGGTATGAGAGTTTAAAATTTAGAAATAATTATGACGTTTGCCATACAATGCGAACAAATTGTTGCTAGCAATTAAAGATTTGATTTGATTTGATTTGACGCACGCACGCACGCACGCACACACACACACACACACACACACACACACACACTGCATTGTGCAAAGTGTTATTGGAGAAATGTTCAACAGCAACATTTTGCTCAATGGCAACATTTGCACCAATGGTTTGGATGTCAGGGGCACTCGAGAACCACATGTGATGAGTTATGTAATTCTCCGTAGTCAATATCAGTGGCACAGACAGCCACATCAGTAGCTGTTTTGTAACCTCTTCCATTAAGGAACGTAGGCAAAAAACAAAATTTCGTAAAATGTGGTGTATTAATTACAAATTAGAGCCCCTCCTTTCATTTTTAATTAAAGAGGATATAGTTGTTTCATTCTTGTTGTGTAAGTTTATAAACAATACAACAACAAATCTTGCTCCATTAGAACTTATCTCTAACATATTAGAGAACAATTCTGATGTAATATTGCTTGTAATATTTTTTAATTTTCTATCAATTATGTCTTCACCAGTTCTCTGATCATCAGTTGACACCAAATATTTATAACAACGGTATATTTGTACTTTTGAAAATTCTTCTATTAATTTGGTTACTCTTAAGTATATTAACAATTAAAACTGTCTCTGATTATGTTACACTATATCTAAAATTTATAAGAAATTGAGCCATATGCTTTCTTTAGCCTGTATTGTATTAATTGTAGAACAAGTTTGATATCTTCAATAAAACTATTTAATCATCTATCAAACTTATAAATAATTTTAGGAAATATTGTGATTTTGATTGTGTTTCTTATCAATTAAATTCTATAAGTTTTATCTTGTAATGCTCCATAATTATCTAGTTGTAATATGCCTTGTAATTTGATCATAAATTGATGTAAGAATGATTTATTGGCAATCGATTTAGCTCAGTTGCAATATTTTCTAGTTAAAACTGTTGTGGTCACTAGCTCTTTATATTCTTCTACAACTTTGCCCGAAAATAAAACAAAGAAACATTTACTTTATCCTTAAAGTATGGTTACAAAAATACTGTGTCAGATTTGGTAATATTGCCCAACATTGTTCATGTTTGTGTTTGTTTTGTGTCGTCAAGATGACACACAACTGAAATTGTTAATTAAAAGTTTTCTTCGGACTTGCCCCAGTGTTCAATAAATTAAGTAACTAATACATGGTAGAAAGTACGTAAAAGGCTCCACAACGTTGCATGCAAAATTTCAAATGGGCTATGTATGTTGCTATGTCACATAATAAACAAGATACAACAAGCTTCATGTAAATTAAAATGTTTATAGGTTAGTTTGTTCTTGAGATATCTTGTGGGCAGATATGTAGAAATAAAATTGTTTCAGCCCCTTTATTTAAAAGCTTCGCTAACGCTCAGCCAATTAATTTTATATAGCCATTCACATTTCATCGTCATAAAGCTGCCAATGAAATAAATAACATCGAATTGAACACATTGAACTTTACTGTGGTGATGTGGGCTAAATTAGAGTGTGAGTCACATTATTCAAATGAAGTTCCAAAACAAAACAACAAGATACAACAAGCTTCATGTAAATTAAAATCTTTATAGGTTAGTTTGTTCTTGAGATATCTTGTGGGCAGATATGTAGAAATAAAATTGTTTCAGCCCCTTGATTTAAAAGCTTCGCTAACGCTCAGCCAATTAATTTTGTGTAGCCATTCACATTTCATAGTCATAAAGCTGCCAATGAAATAAATAACATCGAATTGAACACATTGAACTTTACTGTGGTGATGTGGCTAAATTAGAGTGTGAGTCACATTATTCAAATGAAGTTCCAAAACAAAACAACAAGATACAACAAGCTTCATGTAAATTAAAATGTTTATAGGTTAGTTTGTTCTTGAGATATCTTGTGGGCAGATATGTAGAAATAAAATTGTTTCAGCCCCTTGATTTAAAAGCTTCGCTAACGCTCAGCCAATTAATTTTGTGTAGCCATTCACATTTCATAGTCATAAAGCTGCCAATGAAATAAATAATATCGAATTGAACACACTGTACTTTACTGTGGTGATGTGGCTAAATTATAGTGTGAGTCACATTATTCAAATGAAGTTCCAAAACAATAACAGTTGTTGGCCCATTGGAGTGATTCTAAGAACAGTGATACAGTGACCTGTCGGCACAGTTGTCAGACTACGCTGTATTAATTTTGTAATCTGATGTTGATCTCCCTTTTTTATAATCACTGAATAATTATACTTGTTTTCATCACTAGGAACAACAGTCGTTGTTTTCTGTGCGTAATAGTGAACGAGATGGAGCTATGTTCGACGCTAGGGCTGCATCACGTAACTTTATTACCGTTCAAATATTTACTACCTGAGCCCTCACTCCATAGAAGGCAGTCCGAGTGCTTAAAATTTATCCACGGCTCAATTTATAGCATGGCTGAGCTATCTTTTGTGTTACTAATAAAATCAAAAGTAACACTGGCATGTGTACATATAAAAAAAACAGCTGTGTTTTTGGCATTCACTTCAACTAAAACAATAACAGAGTTTGAGGTTAGCGCACTGAATAACTTAAATTGTGTGCCAACTGATTATAAAAATCTCTGTTATAAAGTAACGAAACATCACTTTATGGACCAACTTAAGTACCAAAACAGCTGTTATTTGTGCAGTAGCGGCCTATGATAAAAAGCGTTTTCCGAATTAATGATCTGTTACAATCTTATTGTAATCAACGGTAACATCATCATGTGGACATATAAAAACAGCTGTGTTTTGACATTCACTTCAACTAAAACAATAACAGAGTTTGAGGTTAGCGCTCTGAATAACTTAAAAAATTGTGTGCCAACTGATTATAAAAATCTCTGTTATAAAGTAACGAAACATCACTTTATGGACCAACTTAAATATACAAAACAGCTGTTTATTTGTGCAGTAACGGCTAATGATAAAAAGGCTTTTTCCGAATTAATGATCTGTTATAATGTTGTAATCAGTCTAAACAATCATGAGGGTACATGTAGACTATTAAAAAAACAGACTCAACAAAATACTTTGTTCTCTGTTAGAAGCTTTTACTCAGATAAAAGTTGTTTTCAATTTAGATAAATATAAGATTTTGACTTGTACACCCACCATATAACCAACTCCTTCTAGGTAAGTCGAGAGGTCCTTCCCTCTTGACCAATAAGGTTAAAGGTATTTAACTTTATTTGACCAATAAGGTATCAGAGGCTATTTGAGGATACGATTTCTACCGTACTTAAAATTGTTTACTTATGAGTTGTATAGTAACATATATTTTATATACAAATCTATAGGTTTGGTAAGGAAAACTTATATAGATGCATTATTAATGTAAGTATTTACAGTAGTTAGATGGAAATTCTAGCACTCTGGCTAACAAGGCATAGTTGAGAAGAGATTTATTAATAACAGAGATTTATACCTAAATTGCGGTATTTCGTAAATGTTCACTGTTGGATTTTGAACTTCTTGAAACCATATATATCAGTGAATGGTTGCGAACCAAGGATCAAAGAAGTTAAAATAATCCTCAGATTCAATTTCTTATTTCTAGATTGATATTATCTCCTCAGTTCAAAGATATTTCGCGATATATGTAATGGTCTACTGTTTCAAAATGTGTGTTGCTTAGGGTAAATCTAAGACGTAAAACAAACTACGTAATGCACAAAGTTTTATTAAAATCCATTTGATAATTTTAGAGATTTTGTAAAATTAATATGAGTAAATAATAAATAGGTTTTGTTAAAAAATACACTTTATGTAGATTAAAATTTAGAATTTAAAATTAAGTATAGATTATTCTGAATTTTCAACTGCAGTTGAATTGTTATATTTAATTCCCAAAAAAGTTAATGTTGGATTGGAAATTAATCTAAAAGGCTTGGGAACTTGAAATAAGTCGTAAACTAAAGTTCAAATATTTCAGGATGAACATTTGCCAGCATTTCGGTGTGTTAAAGTTACGGTACAACTTAGAAGATTTTCCAAAAGAATTTAAAAATCATTTTTGCTTCCATAACAGTCAATAGCGGAGATTTTTACAATCTGGGACACTCTTGAATAATGTTATGGGACTTGGAGCAGATAGTTGATGTAGAGGTTTCAGATGATAGACAGTTCCTTGAAAAGAAAGCAGAGTGACGCCGATATATGCTGATTTATTCTGTTTATCACTTCCTCCACTGGACTTCTGCGGACAAACTGAATTGATTTGTTCTCGCATTAAAAATGAATAGAGCAAAGGAAAATTGTAATTTGTGTAAAACATGGAGATAGTTTTTAAAGATAACTTCCTCTAAACAGCTTATTAAGCGCATTTTGTCTTTTTTGCATACGGATTTATTTACTTAACAAACGTACAATTGTCAGTATATAGTTTGTCAAAAGAGTAAAGCATTTTGATAGTTACTTTTACTGCAATATTAAGACGTTCTGTAGAATCTTTTGAATTGATCATTATTTTTGAACACTGCAATCAGTTTCTCTTACCATTTACAAAAACAACCTGGATAAGTCACACACTCAAAGATTTAAAAATTACCACTGTGTTGCCAAAATGGGAAGTCAATACTAATAATTTAACAAATTGCTGAAAATTAAAATTCCAAGGGAGTCAAGGTGATACTAAAACCAATGAAGAACTGAATATTATTCTGGGAAAAGGATAATTATAACTTTTTCACATAAAGGGAGAAAGTTCAAGATCTTTTGAGTACAACTTGAGTTTTTATACTTTTATAACAAATAAAAACAGTTTTGTACTGTTTAAAAATTAGCAACAGGAATACGTTTTGAAGTGGCTTTATTGTCACATATTGATGTTACTTCATACAGTATTACTTTGTTATGAATTTTAAAGTGGATAAAGATCCTCGATTCCAAAGTTGACATTCTAATTCTTAGTAAATAAATAAACCAACAAAAACTTGTATTTTACTATTGTAAAGGCCTTCTTATTTAAAGAATCTGCACCATATTGCTTCTATTCATATTGGCTTCAATTAATTGAAAAGACAACAAATGTACAGTCTCGTTGTTTATAGTTGCTCATGGACAACAATTAAAATTTAAATTAGGTTGAAGCTTGCAATTAAAGATTTTATGGAACGTTTGCACAAAATTATCGTAAAACAATTTTAATTTATATAAAGTAAAATATCAAACCAAAATGGATTTGTACAGGAAGGTCTTAACAGAATTTTAGGTTAAATCTATAATGGTGCGCTTGATGTCATTTCTTGGTTTTAATGTTCAAAATACCACCAGTTATCAGAAAGAAAGAAAGAAAGAAAGAAATTTATTTCTCAAACAACACCTTACATACATACATACTTACATCAGCTTTTGCAATTCATGTTTGATCGATTTTAGGGTTATTTGATTATCAACATTTATTTTTAAAATTTTAATTTTATATTGCTTTTGTACTTTTTTGTGCGTTAGACATAAAATTCTAATTTATAAAAATCGCTCGTTGGAGTTATTGAGAAGACGAGAAATACATCCGTGTTGACCATAAATAGTGGGTTGGAATCGTTTAGCGAAGAGATTCATGCATTGAGTTCCTCTTGGCACTTTAAAATCAATGAAGTCTAGAATCTCCGGGCAATTGATAAGTCCGTTTAGCAATTTGTAGAGGAACCTCTGGTCAGGAATTAATCTCCGCTGACCAAGAGTCTCAAGTCCAAAGAAGAGTTGAGGTTCATTAACTGGTACTTCAGAGTGACGAAAGCCTATGCGTGTCCCAACCAGTCGCACCAACCTCAACTGAGTACCATCCAAAGGATCAGTGTGTATCCTTTATATGGTAGCCTGTATGATATTTCGGTGCGAAGTTTCAGCTTTCAACCCTGTCTTACACCCTTTAAAAAATATTTATATCATAAGTTTCATGGTACAAAGCCATATGGTTTTTTAAGAACATATGATCTGTCAGTGAATAGTGATTGGTTTTATAAATAGAAATAGGTTTACAAATACATAATAATAGCGTGTTTTTTGGAGAAAGAACTTTACTATTTAGTTATAAATAAATAACTTTATTATATGCAAGATTACGTGGCACTATCTTTATACAAAATAAACATTCTTAGTTATACAAAAGGCAAGGTGGTTAACTTATGGATGTATACATTGTTTTTTTCATTATTCATTTCGTAGTTCAAATTCAAGGATAAAATTTTCCCATTCTTCAAGCTGGCTAAACTTGTCAATGAGATCTTACATTACGCTCGAAACTAACCTTATGTTTCCAGTTACAACTTTGTTCGCTATAATACCAAATAATTCATATGATATCATATAAATAATATTATACGAGGGTCGTCCATAAAGTAACCGCCGTTTGGGCGTGGCACGATAAGTAGTGGGGGTAGCGCCGCCATTCTCACATCGGTGTGTGCGCAGCCGTTCAGTACGCTTCTAGCTGTGCAAGGGAGAGCATCGTGCGATCGCGCGTTCTTTTGGTACAACGTAAAAACATGAGCGCCGTGATAGAAAATCCCGCCACGCGTGAAGTGCGTGGTGTAATAAGATTTTTGTGGTCGAAAAGTTACACAGCAGCTGAAATTCATCGTGAATTGAGTGCGGTGTATGGCCCAAACATTATGAGCGAAGGTGTAGTCCGTCAATGCAATGGGGTCATACCGCTTCGCCAAGCAAGCCGAAGAAAGCTCGCCAATCTTTTTCAGCGAGAAAATTGATGGCTACAGTTTTTTGGGATGCTAAGGGCATCTTGCTCGTTGAATTTATGGAGCGTGGTACGACCATTACAGCTGCAGCTTACTGTGAAACCTTAAAACGGCTACGACGAGCGATTCAAAACAAGCGTCGTGGTCTTCTGACATCTGGTGTTGTGTTTGTCCATGACAACGCCCGCCCTCATACAGCTCAAAGAACGACAGAACTTTTGAAAAAGTTCAAATGGGACGTTTTTGACCACCCCTCCCTACAGCCCGGATTTGGCTCCCAGTGATTTCCATCTTTTCCCGTACATGAAGCGGTGGCTTGCATCTCAGAGGTTTGCGAGTGATGAAGAGCTTCAAAACGCTGTAACATGTTGGCTACGTACTCAGGCGGCAGATTTTTTTTAAAGACGGAATTTAAAAAACTATTAAAAGATACGATAAGTACTTGAATTTGTATGGTGAATATGTAGAAAAGTAGAGAAAAGCTGCAGTTTTAACATTTATATAATAAAACTTTTGTATCTCAACTAGTTTATTTTTTATTTCAAAACGGAGGTTACTTTGGGGACGACCCTCGTATAATATATCAAGTTTTTAATCTATTTTGGAGAAAGACGTTCTAGGTTCCTAAAATGTGAAGATTTAATCCGGAAAATTACCGTGATGCACTAATTTCTTTATTTAAAATTTTTCAAAAATTGAGTTGATAAACATAATTTATATTTAGAAGAAAAATAATATAATTGTATTAAAATTATAATTTAATCAATCGTTTTTCCTAATGATTTTATTTTTACTTTTTATTCTATTCAGGGTGAATAACAAGTTAGAATCATCCTCCCTCCCCTTTATTTTGTACAAGTTATATTATATAAGGAGATATCCTTTGGGTACTGGTACAATATGGAAAACAAGTTTCATGTCGTGATTTTGAAAATCTTAGCCAAAAATGTGGGCTTTTGGGAGCAGCTCATAAATTTTAAATGCAAACTCCTCCCGAGTGACCCCTCATTTTAAAGAGTATAAAAAACTTAAAGAATAGTGAAAACCATAGATCGATATATCTTTCCCATACAAAAAAATAGGTCGTCAACATTTTAATTCAGTCTTAACACTGAAATTTGTTTAAGTTAGTGTCCGAGTGGAAACCGGTTTATTAGTCGTTTGTGTTCTGAATCAATTAAGAATACAATTGACGAAGAATCCAATTAAGATTAGAAAGTACGCAAATAAAACAATTATTTACAAAGAGTGACCGGGCTTTCCCGGTTCGAACTACGGTTTAATACAATCAAGTCTCTTCTTTGTTTTAATCTCGTCATAACAGACCATACTTTTAGAGTGATTATTGTCCAGTGGATCAATAAACAAACTTTTAAACTAACTGAATACAATCATATGAAATTTGGCCTTGTGACATACCAACACGTAATTAAATTACTTTATTGTATAGGTTGGCAAATACTTTCGCTGCGTTCTATCAGTTCCTTTCCTTAGATACCCCGTTGTTCGATGGGGCCTCCAGCTGTATGCAATACTGGGAACAGTAACCTCGAAGTTTTATCAGTGACTTGGAAAATTTAGATAACTAGTGGCAGTAACTAATATTCTTGAAAATAACAAAACACCCTAGCAGAGCCTGATTTGAAAATACAGCCTACGGGTTTGCGGCTTTGATCATGAAACTTTTTTATTATTAATGGTAACTGTATTATTGAATAGTTAGTTACGGAATAGGTATGACGATTTTATTGTTATTTTGTAATAGGTCAAAATAAGGAAAATACAAGTACTGAAAAATATTAGTTATTGACATAATTTAAAACAACGTAAAACTAAGGTTTTACATTGAGTGGTTTATACTCTTAGAACCCGCCATGCTCTAAGGCGTTAGCCACACTCAATATCTCAAAACCTTATAAAACCCTAAGATGTTTAGAAATAGGTCAAATATGTATGCAACTTACACAGATAAATAATGAAATATTTCGACCAATTTTACTCCTTAAGTGTCTGTGAAAGGAGTTTAAAGCGCAAATCTAGAGATATTGTCAAAAATGTTAATGCGATTTGCATTACTACATATTAACAGTTACACTCCACCTTTTGTATGAGTTTACCGGATGCAATGGGATACTTTAGAGCTTTCTTGGTATGATATTATGGCGAACAACCAATATTTAGGATCGAGTTTTAAACTATAAACGACCAGGAATTATACGAATACAGAGAAACAGAAAGAAAGAAGATTAATTTAACCCGTAAAAATAACCAACGGCATTTAAAATAAAATTGTGCAACGAAGTTTACTAATGGTAGTAAATGAGTTGGTGCAATCAAATTTGAGGAATATAATAAACAACGAAAGGAGCCAATTTGAATAGCTGTGTTGGATTATGTATGTAAAAACTATGTAATGTCTTTTTGTATACTTAATTAGACAAAAAGTATTACTAAAAAAATCAGTACAGTTTGAAATTAATAGAGAGAATTAATTTGATAAAATAATTAATAAAATATACATATATATATATATATATATATATATATATATATATATATATATATATATATATATACATATGTATATATATATATATATATATTGTATGTATATATAATATATATACACATATACATATACGTGTATCATGAAGTTATATGACAAATTTACCCTAATCAATATAACTATTTTAATATAAGTTAAATTGGGTAATACACATATTTTGAGTAAACTGGTATACAGAGTATGGTAGCAAAGATTATGCCTAAGATTAATTAAATTCAGTCATTTAATGTAATATTAGTGTAACGTTGGTTATCTATTTATGTTATCCACATTAAAGAAATCCACGTTTGTTTATTATCATACATTAAGGAATGATTTTTGCGTTTTACTGTTATTGTGAAGGAAAAATGATGATTATGTCTTCTAGTAAAGACGCGACGTGATCTTAAAATCGTGTAGTTGTCTGTCCGTCTGCCGTCCATCCATGTGATAACTCTTGATAGAAAGGTTCTAGGGACTTGAAACATGGTTCCTAGGTTCCTGTTTGCGAAGGAAGAATGTTGTAGATTTTGGTGTAATATAAGTATATAATATTGTATCTTGTCTACTTACCTTATGAACTCTATACCGCCAGGTTCCCGGTAGCACTAAAAAGGGATATGGGTGGGGGCCGATGTAGGTATTTCCTCCAATCACCATTATTATCTCAGGGATATTAGACATTATCTTACCATAACGAGATTTCTGATAATACCTCTGCTAAAACTTGTAGCAATCAGACACAATGGATGTGGACTTATCAAAATCGTTTAAACTAATCCCAAAGACACTTCGGTTATCTCTTCATATAGATGCCGATGGCACTACAATCTCATGCGTTGATTTGAAGAGTGGACTATTTGCTAAGGTGGATATTTAACAACGAAAATATGTGACCTAGAGGGTGGTTATCAATTCCCAGTGCCCGAAGAAACCCTTAATGAAAATTACAAGGTACGGGGTTTACTTGCAGCTGAGCAGAGTTATGGAAATTAAATCTCAATGGGTCACTGAGATGAGCTTGAGAAATACTCGATCAAGTTACATGGAACGAGCTTTCGGATCTAGGACCTTGGGACAGATTAAGATTCAGGGATATGATCTTTTCTCAAACACCTATATAGACCACGTGAGTACTAACTAGGGAGATCTTTACATCTCATCCGGGTCAGCACTTCCCTGTTACCCGCAACGAGCTTTCGGATCTAGGGCCTTTGGACAGATTGGGATGCGGGGATAGGATCTTCTCCCAAACACCTCTATAGACCACGTGAGTAATAACTAGGAAGATCTTGGCATCTCATCCGGGTCAGCACACTTCTCTGTTACCCGCAACGAGCTTTCGGATCTAGGACCTTTGGACAGATTGGGATGCGGGGATAGGATCTTCTCCCAAACACCTCTATAGACCACGGGAGTACTAACTAAGGAGATCTTAACATCTCATCCGGGTCAGCACTTCCCTGTTACCCGCAACGAGCTTTCGGGTCTGGGGTCTTGGGACAGATTGGGATGCAGGGATAGGATCTTCTCCCAAGGAACGTTTCAGAAGTCAAGAGTGTTTGGTAACATTTCAAAATCCAGATAATGTTGCAGTATGTAACTGCAGCTGAAAACCGTTACCGACCGAATGTGGCTAACGGTTTGTAACGTCTTTGAGCACCATTTTTAAGTTTTAACACAGTAATAAGCCATTTGGACATCTGACTCACTGCGTCCTCCCATTGACAAAAGTAGCAGAAATATTTGTCGATAACAGCACAGTATAGAGTTTCCCAAAAAAGGAGGAAAAGTTATCAGTTAAAATAGTTAATTTGAAGCAGATTAGACTAACATCGGCCAGACGTGTCTCGAGAAGAGGAAAATCCAATTTAAATGGAACATTTTAGATAAATTGATTCAAAGCTGTGTCCTATGACTTGTTCAGAGCTTTAAGATATTTTATGTATGTGACGTGATTGGAATGAACATTGAGTAAGCAATATAACACATCTTTGTTATAACAAAGATATTAACAAAATATTAAACTTCTAATATATATATATATTAGAAGTTTAATATTTATAAAAATTAATTGCCTTAAAATTTGCTCATTACAAATCTTCAAAAATCATATGCACATATATTATGATAACCAGTAATCTGAAATTTGTTATTGGGTAGATTCCACGCACACTGCTCAGAGAAATAAACAATTTCTTAATTGATCGAAAAATGATAAAAAGGCTAATGCATATATACATAGCTATAGTCTGTTATTCTATAAAAATTGATGCTCGCCTCTACCATTTGGAACCCTCAAGGAAGTAGGAAATAATTACAATTCTGTATTTGGTTTTTAGAGCAGTTTTATTTGGTTTTCAGCGTTTCACAATTTTTTACAAAAACCCTTAAATAACGTAAAACTTAAACTAAATTTAGAAATTAGTAATTGTTTACTTCTTGATTAATTGATGCTGTTTAAAAGTACTGTAGGGTGTATATATAGCTTAACCGTATAAAATGAATGAATAACTACAAAAGTAGCAATACAATTAATAATACTAAACTATGTTAAAGTCATATTAAAATAATAAGAAACATTAGAACTGCAAAAAAAAAAAAAAAAAAAAAAAAAAACAATGAAAATAGTCTAATACAAAAGTACCTAAATCCACAGCTAAACAAGATACAGCTTTATCTGATCTTCGATGTTTTAGATTGTTTTCAAATGAAGGTCAAGTCGTTGAATTTTATTTATATAAATAGTCATCAAATAGTCTCAAACAAAAAAATATGAAATCAAAGTAAGTCATTAGCAGTCAAACAGTGGTGGAATGCAATGAAAAAATACATTTTAGAAAAAAAAAACATGCCATAGTTAAAAGTAAGCATATCCTTCAATAACTACCCAAACACCAAACATATGTAGTGTTGGTGGTGAGATTATGTAATTGTAATGGAGAAGGGAAAGAAGAAGCAGACAGACAAGTGTAAAAACAACAATCTCAAGGAGACATGGAAACATGAGTGTGTAGAATGTAAATTATCTTTACCTCATTGGATACATTATTCACAAATTCAAAAATCAGTCTTGTTTTCATCGTACAAAAATAATTTTTAGTTGTCCACAAATAAAAATAATCAAATTATTAGGTTTTTTATTTTAAAATTTTCGATTAGTTGATTTATTACTGGAATTATAGACTAAGCTATAATGGTAGCAATACCTTTAAAATCTGGTATACTGTCGCTGAGGTGAATGTATATTAATTGTTTTAGTTTCTTAAATACTGTTTCTTAGGCTAAAAACAAGTGAAATTAGCAAGATTCAAGCAAACTTACTAAAAATTTACTAAAACAATTCTACTGAGCTGTGCAGTTATAATAATAATGCTATAAATGATAATATTTGCTGACAGCATATAAACTAATAAAATTAAAGTATTAGTTTTGATAAAGTCTACAATGGTGATTTTAGTTCGCTTGGTGATAATACACAAAGTTATCGAGTAAAATTCGTTTTAATAACTTTGATTTATATTAGATTATTAACCTGGCCTACCCTTCATAGGAACATATTGTATGGAAGAAAATATCTGTAGTAAAGGAATATATTTTTGTATAAATAGAATATTACTAAGGAATACTGCAGTAAAAGGCGAGTAGATTTAACTCATAGCTGTCAGAACCTAGTTTTGTTTACGAGTAAAACCTACAGTGTGTGAACGGTCCAGACTTCGAACCGTCAACATGATAATTTCCTGTCACTTTCTTGACAACATACGACTTCGAAAAAGACTTCATGTATTTAGTAATTTTAGAATAATTAGCATTTTCTCATAGTTTTCAATAATATTTAAAAATGTTAGTTTACGTCTAGTTATCGTATATTATTTCACATGCTAAACATTTTAACCTACTTCAATCTAATTTTCGATGAAGCACACGACTACTTCTTTTGTATCAAATACAACACCCGGTTGTTTAAGGGTAATAAAGCATATACGGTTATATGATATGCCATATTTAAGGCTTTAGATTATAAACAAAGTATTCTTTAGTTAGAACTGAACTTAAAACCGTTCGTTGACGAATCATTGTCTTGGACGTGCTTAGTTTCAAGGGGGAAACCAATATATTTTTGTTGGTGAGAGTGGATACCAACTCAGATGATGATTAAAAAGTGGGGGTAATCAGTAGATATTATAGATGTTATGATAACCTTATTGAAGATCTGAGTAATAGTAGTTATAACTATGGCGACCGAAAACACTGAAGCTACAGCTACAAATACGGAAGAAACAACATCCAACTCTGCCTTATTCCGATAATCTTTCCCCCTGATTATCTCAGTCGGTCAGTTTTCTTCAGTATTTATCCGTGACGTTTTAGGCCAATATTTCCTCTGGTTAAGCTCCATTAATTCTTCTGGTTTACGTACGTCATTCAAAATTTCATTAAACTCCCTGAGTCTCCCCCCTGAAACGCCCATGTTGTCAGTCTCGTACTTTCATCCTCACTTTCATAAAAACAGCGAAATTCAAGGGTATTACGAAGGTGTATTAACAGTGGGCATCATTTCATTGATTACTACGTCATGTACAGTAGCAGTGGAACTGTATCTGCTGTTGTCGCGTTTCTAGAGTTTTGACCTGTCTCAATCATTTGTTTCCACTCTTTCTTTGGTGTGATTACGATTGAATCGACGCTGAATGTAACTATAAAATGTATAACATGGTGTAACCGTTTGGGGCATTTTGTAATTGAGACGCCTATATGAGAGCACGAAACTCGATTCTCTGGTCCTTTATCTAAATGCTTGTAAAAGTTTCCACTAAATATTTAAGTTTGCTATGATTGTTTATCCAGCTGATGCCTTTAGCCCTTCTTGCAGAGAACAATTAACTCACTATTATTAAGTCTCATTATGACTCAAAAAACGAACGCTGACAAGGCTGCAGCTATGAATGCTGACTATATTATGAATGTCCAAAGTAATGAAGATGTCTTAGTGCTGTAGTTCAATTATTGCTAAAATTACGTTTAGCAAAAAATTTCTATTAAAGGCTCTTCCTCGTAGTCTAAATGTACAATGCCACAATTATGGTTCATCCATAATTTACATTCTTAGAGTCACAATCCAATAAAAAACAACAGAAATATCCAAGTGTAATGATAAGTACGTTGTTGACGGATTCTATATGTGGGCAAAAAAGTGGAGTCTCCTTCTTTATTAGTTGTTTAACCAAAATGCTAAATGGAGAAATCACACACCTATTTCCTGATCCTCGCGACTGTTTTTGTCAATGTTATAAAACAGTTTGGTGTCCAGCATTAAACAGATAGAGGAAATAGAGGTACCAAAGCCGCACCTAGGCAAAATCATGACACGCTGAAAAAAACCCCATCACCTCTTCATAAACGACAACTCTACAATATACAGTATGAGAGGTCAAAAGCCACTGTAAGTTTGTAAACATGATTCAATCATTAAATACAAGCCATGTGGAAACATTGGAGTTTAAAAATCTTACTCCTCTGTTTATAAACCCTTTATGAAGCATGTACTTGAAGAACAGTCTATTGAAAATTCAGCACCAATCCCTCTTAAATCTGCAAAATGAAGGATGTATGTGATCTTTTCCCCTATTGAAGGCTGAGAGTCATAGTTTTTACCCCAACCTTTTCTTGGGAATATAAGAAACTGGAGCTACATTGGATGAGGGGCAAATTGGTGATGATAGTGACTCAAAATCAGATTCGGAAGAAACGAGAATTTTAGATGATGCTATAGATTCTTAATAGTTGCTGTACGGCTTTAGCAACGTACAGTCTGTCATCAATATTTAATTATCTTTTGGCTCATACTGTCATTTTATTTACACTAACATCATCAGTATACATTTATTAACTTCTTAATACGTACTGAAGCCCCTAATGCAGCTTCCACTTCAATTATGATAACCAAACAAACTAAGAGCGCCGCCATATTGAGAAACTAGGCTCCAATCAGGATTCCTCCTCCGCGCTGCACGCAACCTCGACATTCTGCTGCAACGCCCGTAATCATTCTTCTGTCACATAGTGCCTGAACCTTTATGCTGGCGTAACACTTACGCTTAATGTATTAAAATAGATACATTATATACACTCCAAACATTTACAGTTATTTATTTCAATGTGGGTACAGACTAGTGCACATATAACAGCTAGTAAGTTAAATTGAGTTTGCCACATCACCTATGCATTATTTATCTCTTGCTTTGAAAGAAAACTCAGACCTCAACGTTTTTTAAAGTAAAATTCAGCACGTAAGTAATGTTTTCATACTGTGTAACGGTCCACTACTATATCTTCTGTTACTCAACTTGAAAATCACCTGTACATCACAAAACCTTCACGTGTAGACCTGGAGATAGCGGTTTTACCCCCGAGGTTTATCATTTTATTGGGATATCCTAATATTAAAAATTGAGACTTTCTTATTCTGTCTACTTGCACATCACATTATTTCTTACATTCAAATCCGTCATAATTTTGAAGTTGAAAATCTACCAATAAAAGTAGAATATATTTGTTCTCAATCCCCAAGTCTAGACTTGTTGTCTCACTGACTATAAAATTCAGGTAGATTTTCGTTGCACTTCATAAAATTTTGCGTACTAAAACGTATGAGCACTAAACCAACTAGTTCCGAAAAGCTATTGGAATGTATATTGCACTATCCCAGCCTATGGGAGTATTCGACCTCTGGCAAAATCCTAACTATGAGAGCTCCTAGGCTTTGGCATCTCCCAGCCTATGAAAACTCCTGATCTCTCGAAGCTACCGACCCAGCTTGGATAACTGATTCAGTGAATTACTGGCTTCTGACCTCTGGTAGTACTATGCCTTTTGCAAGCTCCTCGTCTTTGGCAGCTTTCAGCTCCTGAAAGGGTCTGGTATCTCTGAGCTCTATGACCCTAAAATTTACCAGCCTCAAGGAAATTGTGGACTCTTAAAGTTCCTGGTCTGTAGCAACTTAAGACCTATGGAAGCTACATAACTATAAGAGCATTCGGACTCTGGCAGGTTCTGGTCTTTAGTTATATGGACTTTGGAAACTCCCGTTCTCTGGGGGCATTCTGACTCTTTCGGCATGCAGCCCCTGAAAGCTCTTGGTCTGTGGCAGTTCCCGGATTTTGGGCGCACCAAAATCTGGCAATTCTTGACCTCTGGGAGCATTCATAATTTCTGTAAGCTGGGCTTCCAGAAGTTTCCGGTCTCTAAAAACTCTGCATTGGCAGTTCCAGACCTCGGGAGCTTCTAGCCTCTTAAAGCTCTCGGCTCTTGAAAGCTATCAGCCTTTTGGACTCTGGTAGTTGCTGGCTTTTTGAAACACCTAGCTCCAGAGACTTACCGGTCTCTGTCAACTCCCGTCCTCTGATAGGTCTTGGCTTGTGACTTCTAACGGCCTACGCAAGGATCTTGGAGTTTGGGAGGTTCCAGCCCTTAGAAGTTCTCGGTAACAGATGGCTATCAACTACCAGGAGCTTACGAAATCTGAAAGCTCCTTTCCTCTGGTACCTGTTAATCTGATAGTTGTTTATTTGTATACAAAATGTTTTTATTTTTGAATCAAATAAAAGGTGACACAAAATGTGATTAATCGAGATAAATAAGGTGTAACAAAGGAGATAGTTATAGCTACATTAAAGGATGTTATAACTTAAAAGTAATTCGTACCAATAAATGCGTTTCAACCAGTCCGTCCAGTTAGATCTCTGTGTTAGTCACTGGTCCTGTCTTATCTTATGAATCTATTCGTTCTTCCTCTACTACTTCTTACTTCTTGTATTACTTCTCTAACTTGTAATAAATAATTTTAACTCTCGGACTATACAATTCCCGTACTAATTCCAATAAAACGAAGTTCGAAGATGGTTTCGGTTAACGGGCGCGAAGATGTACAATAGAGGTTTTCCTATTGACCCTTATTTGATTTTATTTATTTGTTTTCTCTAAAGGTAGTTAATTTGCACCTAATGAATAAATGAATTTGAAAAATAAATAAAAATCTTACTTACAACCTTTTTTGGACTGAAAAAAAAACATTGATTTCTATTTTCCTATCTTAATTGAAGGTTCGTTGGACCATAACATTAAAACGTTATCCAACTAAAAACCAATAATATTCAGACAAACAAAAAACTGATAATAACTTATTGTAAGTTTTAGGCATGGCTAAACTAAAGTAAAATTACAAAAATAATCTCACCGAAAACCGATTACACCAAATTAAATTACTTTACTGATATCAGTTTAGTATATAAACAGTTAGGTTTGACTGAGTCGACTGATAGTCTTGTCAGATAGTAAACTAACTTAGAATTAATACAGGTACTTACTCATACACTTTCTCACTTGGCCATTGATGTACTAGGTAGGATTATGCCTTGCTAGCGATCTGCCTCCACTTTTTTCCGATTTTCCGCATCTTCTTCGGTGATCCTCATTTTGTTCTTGCCGAATAGCACTTGTTCCTTTCATACAGAATACAGAAATCTTTATTTGCTATCATCAAGATAGAAACAGGCGTCATGTAGGCTACATTATTTATAGAAAAGAGTCTATTTGCTTGCCAATTGCCAAGGTCACTCTCTCCAAGTTAAAAATTCATTGACACTGTAGGAGGGTCTATCTGCTAGCCAAGATTTTAATTTCTTCCTAAAAACTTCCAGCTCCAAGACCTTCAAGGATGCGGGTAAGGCGTTGTAAAATTTTGCACCTGCGTAAGAAGGTTTGGATTCAGAGCTTCAAGCGATGGGCCGGCAGGTTGAAGTCAGTTCCATGTCTGGTGCAGTGAGTGTGAACATCCTGATTTCGCTTATTAATTCCTAGGAGACAAGCTAGTGTTGTAGACTGGAAGATATATATATATATATATATATATATATATATATATATATATATATATATATAATATATATATATATTACAACGGTTAATAACTTCAGATGTTTAAAGACTGGCCGGCAACTATCTTGCATTTTCATTCCTTTTATGGTTCGGATGGCTCTCTTCTGTAAAATTAGAACTCGTTGTAAGCTATGTGCAGAGGTTCCACCCCATACCGAAACTCCATAGTATATGAGGCTCTCAAAAAGGGCATGGTAGGCTGTTAAAGCTGCCTCCTCTGTGCTGACAGATAATGTTCTTTTAATGGCGAAGACAGCTGTGGACAGCCTTTGACAGAGAGCATCTATGTGCTCATTCCACTTAAGATCTCCATCCAAGTGTAATCCGAGATGTTTAATTGAAGAGACAGCATCGATGTCATATTTTCTTTAAGCGTCCAGAGCGGCTTCTCCAATATTATTTCTTTTTTCCAAACTTGCTACATTAGAGCGTCATCTTCTTCGGCCCACCACAAATATCGGCATTTAGCTTCAACTACAATATCAGGTGCTTTGAAGAGATATATAATTCCTTAGCTATGTTTCATTCTCCACGCTCCATTTTCTCTCGTGAGACCAAGGACTCTTCATAGTCCTTTATTATTCAAAAGTGATCACCTGTCTCTCTGAATGTTTGTTAAGAACCATGACTGGGCTCCAAACAGAAGGATTGATCTTATTATTGTTTTGTATACTTTAAGTTTTGTATGAGTAGGATTAACATATGGTTTATAAATACATTAGTACTGTCAAATCGAAAAAGTTAAACCTACAATTGAGATGGTTGCCCACATTAAGTGGTTCAAATTACTTATTTCATACACGTTTCGTCTTATGACATAGATATAACATTGACACAAAATATGAACTTAATTCGAATGGATAAGTTTTTTGTTGGTTTTCAACAGATTTTCAATTCGAACAATGATCAAATAAGAACTCGAGGAACGTCTCATGAGGTGGATGAATGCCAGTAAAAATAATTACAGCAGTCTAGGAGCCTTCAGGTAATGGGAATAACACAACCTCATTTTCATTAAATTGTAAAATTATGGAAACTTAACCTTCTATAAAACAAATATACAGAATTGATTTAAATGTCTTTTTCTTCATTTTTAACACTCACACTAAAATAATTACTAATTTGAGTATGAAACCGACACTAAAATTCATCGAAATTTTGGATATATTGTTTATAATAGTGTTTTTACACTGTAATCAGGTTTTTTACTTACAACGTAGCTGTTGATTCAATGTGAATGTTGAATTTAGTTCCAGTTCACCTTCCTCTTAGTGCAGCGTCTGGAATCTGACGCTGTCACAGACTTGGCTACTGGAATATGGAGTCATGTTCGTCTGAAAAGATACAAAAAGTCGGCGACGAAGTAGTTCAAAGTGTACTTCTCACATCGTTCTCCATCGTTCAACTCTATTGTTCCACCGTGTTTAGAAATAGTGTTTACGTAGTGCACTCAGTTGTGCACCTGATGAGTCAGTGAAACTACTTCACCTAGATTACACTAGACTGGAATAAAGTACGTTCCAGACCTGTAAGACTACTTGTATCTGAGGTATAGAACAAAATATGCAAAATTTGGTATCGAATAATATGTTTTGTTTAGATTTGAAGTACAATAACTCTATTAAATGGGCAATAAACCCGCAAACCTTTTAACAAAAATTTGGAGAGAATTTACATCTGAAGAGAATTATGTAAATTAGGCCAATAATAAACAAACAAAAAGTTTAATAAACTTAATGTTTCATTACATCAATACATACGCAAAATATTACAGACAATGCAATATCAGTTTATTTAATGAACGTTCTTCGTAAAAGCAAAATATTTTACATGTAATTGCTGAATCTTTTATTCGAATTTCTATACCTTATCAAATGATGTTCAAAATGATTTCCTTGATAGTTTATGCACAATCTAGCGCGTTTAACGAAACCACGTGTAGCTTTTCTGATAGCATTTAGGTAGTCCTGAAGTAGTTCACAAGCGTTTAAAATTTGGCTCAATAATTCTTATTTGGAATTAACTGGTTCTGCGTATACAAGTTGCTTTAAATGACCCAAAAGGTATAGGACTTGCTATACATACATCATATATACATCACATACATACCAAAGGGATTTAAATCAGGAGACCTAGGAGGCCAAATAATTAGTCCACCTCGACCAAATCCATCTGCCTGGAAAACTGATCAGCAAGTACTCTTTAACGTTTTGTAAATAATGTGCCGGTGCGCCATCATGTTGGAATATCATTTGACATCCTCTTTCAAGTGGTACATCCTCAAGTAGAACTCGCAGTCGATTCTCTAAAAAGTCGTTGTACACAAGACCAGTAAGGTGGTTTTCAAAAACAAATGGGCCAATTAACTGGTCCCCAATTATACCACACCATGCATTTATCCAAAATCGAATTTAAAGTTTCACTCTACAACTGCTTTTGGATTTTCAGTAGACCACCGGTTACTATTTTTCAAATTTATAAGACCGTTTCTTGTAAACATCGATTTGCTTGTATACGAGTATAAAAGACAGCTTACATTAATTCGATTTTCCAACACTCATCGACAAAATTGTAATCTGCACTGTCACCTGGATGAAGATTTTGAAGTCTTTGTAAAGTGATATTAATAAAAGTGGTTTTCTTTCAATGTTCTCTAGACTGTAATACGAGATATGTTTAACCTATTTGAAAGTCGGCGAGTACTAAGTTGAGGATTAGGTGTTCTTCTATTCGGAAATCGTCTTTCATATACGCGTTTAACTGCCCGTTGGCAAAAACATAGGCAAAAACAATATCTGCGTACTTTTGATTTGAAAACGTAAATGGCATCTTATCTCTTAAAAGGCGCGAATAAAGTATAAATAACACAATAATAAACATACACTTCACAAACCAAAGACCATAGGCTAGTTACTGCAACAGCTGAATTGTTGGACAGTTGTACATCTACAATAATAACTTGAATTCAGGTATTGTTGAAACAGTGTTGCCAACTCTCAATTTTAAATGAACTAAGAGCATTTAAATTGACGCTGTTTAAAACAAACTTATTTCTCAACCTAAAACGTTTTATGTTGTAAATATTTTGTAATTATGTACTAGACTGAAAAAAATAGTTTTGTTTTTACGAAGAACGTTCATTTAATAAACGTTAATAAACATAAATTGCATTGTATGTAATATTTTTCATATGTGTTGATTTAATCAAACATTAATTTTTTAAACTTCATGTTTGTTTAATATTGGTATATTTTACACCATTGTCTTCAGAATTAAAGTATCTACAAGTTTTGATCAAAAATTTTGCGTGTTTATTACCCATTTAATAAAGTTAATGTATTTAAAATCTAAACAAAGTATGTTTTTAAGTCCGAATTTTGCATATTTTGTCTGATATTTCAGATATGAGTGGTTTTACAGGTCT
Organism: Homalodisca vitripennis; assembly: GCF_021130785.1. NCBI lineage: Eukaryota > Metazoa > Arthropoda > Insecta > Hemiptera > Cicadellidae > Homalodisca > Homalodisca vitripennis. The sequence goes on along the minus strand of NC_060211.1, from coordinate 38,275,874 downwards.
GGAACGTATTTTATTAAAGTTTTAAGACTATTTTACATAAAATCCGATAAATTTAAAACCTAACTTTACGCCATAAAACGTCAGTTTCCTTTTATTTCCGTCCTTTCTCAGAAAATCGGGTGGAATCTTTCGCCAGCCGTAGTTCGCTAACAAAACGTCTCCAGAAATATGTATATATGACATGTTTTCATTATTTTGACGAGAGAAAACCACCTGAGAAGTTTTTTGAGTTACTCGTGGGGGGGTTACCCTGTATGTTATAATAATTATCTCATGTAAGACCACAAGTACAGGGACTTAAACTCACCATTTTCAGGCAAATATTTGGTCCCTGACTTACTGGGTGACACCATTTTAACTTTTATTTACATTGGTTGGCTTTAAGTGTACCAGACTAAAAAAAAAACAACAACAACAAACATGGCCTGTGACAAAACTGATCGTTTGTTATTTTAAGACTTCCACTTTCCTACTTCGTTCCCTCATCGAAAATCAGCGAGGTCGGGGATAAACTTATTTCACGTGGGGAATTTCACTGTCGATTTTACGAAAAACTAGGTTGTGTGCTTGTGCAATGCTAATGGGCTCTCGGTTCCTGCAATATTAGCATAAAACGCGACAGTTGAATTCCGCGCACCGTGCGGTTCTCGAGACATCGTGTGTACAGACAAAATATACAAATTGACAGTTAGTTACAGACACGTTTCTTCCCATGTGAGGTAGTGACTTCGTTAACGCTCAGCCAATAATCGGAGTTAATACGGGAACAACGAGAAATATTTGATCTACTCCAGCTACACCAATTACATAAAATAATGATGGTGACATTATGATAATTTTCAAAACGGAGAGTTTTGAGTTTTACTTTCGCCTTATCTTATAAATTGTGACCATTTTTAAATCTAGAACTTCGTTAGAAGTTATTTCAATCAATTGAACTATCCATATTATTATGTAAATTCTAATAGTATCTGTCTGTGTGTTCGTTTGTGTGTGTGTTACTCAAAATCACGTAAAAACTACTGGAAATAATTCTAGGAAATAATTTGTAGACTAATTAATAATAAATACTTTTCTAGTCAAAACAAATGACAACTTTTAGATTTAATAGTTTAGATACGAGAGTTTGCAAAATTGACACAAACTAATTAGTATAGCTACAAAATTACACACCCACAACTTTAAGAGCTCACAACGTGACTAATGCTATATTTCACATAATTATAATATTACTAAAAAACTCTATTTGTCCCTATTTTGCATGGTCTTAATCGGATCAAGTCTCCAATTTATGAATCTTTTAAGTTGCACTTTGGTTAAAAAGCGCCAAAACCAACCCAGTTTTTCGTTGTTATCGACATAAAAACTGGAAATTATTATTTGCAAATTTGTTTTTCATGTCCAAAATCGGAAACAAAGGACCTAAATTTGAGTTTGAATACAGTTATTTTAGCTCTACTGGTTAGTTTTCTGTTAACTTTCAAATTTGGATATCTAAATTGGTTATCTGAGGGTAAAATCCTTGTTGTAACGAACCAAAGTTTTAGTATCTTATCAGTCTTCTAGTATAAAGCATAGTACCTACAACTTCTGCTCAAAATAAGCTCAGTTTCACCAGTAAAAATATAGAAAAACATTCATCCTTTTTGTTTTAGGCTGTTCATTATAAGTGGTACCTTTACTCATGAAATTTCATTTTAAATATTCATATTGTTACGAATCTCTTGAATGTTTGCTGATTCATGACCAAGTCTCGGTTTTGACAAAGTTCCGGTCCGACCTTCCAAGTAATTCGACAGCCGAGTGTGACAGACGATGATAGAGAGAGCGAGAGAGAGAGATAGAGAGGGAGAGAGAGAGAGAGAAAGAGAGGGAGGGCGTGACTCTGTACAAGTCCAGCCTCCTCTTGCCCTCTACATCTGCGTCGTGGGTTGCGGGGTGTTGCAACGTCGACGAATTCACATTTGTTTGCTTTCCGCCCTTTTGTCCTTTGGAACAGTTCTCTTCTATTTTACATTTTATTTTAACATATTGTGTTGGTCGGCTCAAGGATGTCTGGGATCCCCTCCACTGTTGTGAACACGTCTGACTCAAGGTTAAAAATAGAGCTCATGTTATAACAAACATCTAGGGAATTATAATATTCTATGATATGACCCAAATGTAGCATCTAGTGATGGGGAACTATTATTATGCCAGGAATTTCAGTTAATTAAATTGTATCTACTTAACTTCTCAGAACTTTAAGAGAAATTTAATAAATTTTTTGAATAGCTTGTGAGAGGGAGGAAACTATTATTCTGGGAGAAAGGTCAACTAATTTAATTGTATGTACATAATTTGTCAGGACTTTAAGTGAACTTCAATCAAGCTAGTTTAATTGCTTCTTTTATGAAAAACAAGTTTTGTAACATTTTGTTCTAATCTATTAGAATAACATTGTATAATACGTAATTTTACAATAATAATATTAAAAATGTATATATTATTCTATATATATATATATATATATATATATATATATATATATATATATATATATATATATCTCATTATATTATACAATAAATACAGTTATATATTTGGGTATATTTGAACCCTTTTCTTTCCCATCTTTTCTTCTTTCTGTTCTTTATTTTTGTACGTACCTCCTCCACCTCTACATATACATAAAATATTACGAAAGTGTATGACGTACCTTTTGTTCAAACAATGTGTAATTTCCTAAAATATTAAAACATATCTTTTGGAGGATCATGTACATTAATTTCTAGACATTATCTAGACAAACAAATCTGCAAGAATGTAATAAATGGTTAATACAATAGTCGAAAGGCTAGTAATTAATATTTTACTCATTACTTTCCTCAATAAACCGTATTTTATAATAAGCCATTGGTCTCAATATATAATATTTGAAAAATACACCCACCCTCCTAGATCCCCACAGGTTCTGTCTCTTGCAAAAAGATAAGTCAGTAAAGATTTTTGCAGTGCTTATTAATGTCTCACTAACATGATATTTCGATGTCATTTTCAACACGGTAACCCACGAATAATACCAGCAACTACCTCGAAAATATTCTATTAATGAAACTCAAATTTATTTAAGAAAAAGTTAACAAGTTATGAACAGACGGTGATACGTTAGGTTAGATGAAAAACTTCCAGTTCCCCTTGTTGGATCAATTTTGCTGCATGTACTAAAAATACTTGGCCTTCTGATCACATGTTAGTTTGATTCTTGTAACACGTGTGTGACAGAAAGAATAAAAAAAGAAAAATGATGTGACGCTCTCCCGGCAAATGAAAAATTCAAGTTTGGCTCAGGAGCGAGTACATTTTTTTGTCAATGCCCAATGCATGTTTATTAATTTCTGTAAAGGTGTTAAAGCTGAAAACGGACTAAACGCATTTTCAAAAACTTACTTAACTTCCCAGGAATCGAACCCGTTATATCTGTCAGAAGTTTTAGAAGGTTGCGTCACGGTTTATAATCAAGAAATAGGATCACACTCTTTACGGTAGGATTTAAAAAATAAAAATCATCATTAAAGCAACAAACCACCACTAAATATTACTAGCCTTTGGTAATGGCTGATCGTCGTCTTTCGATGAGTAAGTTAATATTGAACCGTATACATTAGTTCATAAATCCACAGAGTTGTTGTTCAGTACGTCTCAGAAGTGACCAGCACAAACACTACGTAGTGTGTCAATTTGATGGAAGAGAGAAAGTGGGCCTGTTTGCGAATCTGCGCCGTGGTAGCGGAACAGTCGCCAAATCGGTCGGTCAACCTACCGCGTAAATACAGATCGCCAAAACAAAATCAGACTTTGAACATTTCGGAGGAGCTAATAACCATGTTTGCGAGTCTTCAACCGTTGCATAAAGCCCCTCGCCTACTGCATAACGGCCTGCAGCTTTGACGTGTTACAGAGTCGCACAAGCTTTCATAATTGAAGAATACGTTTTCTAGCTCACGTACTCTTCGGTTCAACAAACAAAACAGTCATAAGTTGTTCAACTCGGTTACAGGTTATGCTGCCAACGGAATAAGCTGAAATAATGGTTAACCTCTTTCGCCAAATGTACTACATAAGGGCTACACTCCTAGTGTATGTACTCCTATAAGAATCTCATATTAAGGTCTCAAATTCGGATCTGAAAATTCTCAAATGTAAAAGCGACTTTGGAATATTTTGGCACTAAATACGTTGAAAAAATAATCGGTTGCTTCTATGTGGCCGTAAACGGTATAAGTAATACTAAAGTTATAAAAACCCCGTTTTCTTTAAAACTGATAGTAAAAAGTATAGTAACTTTAAAAGTTTATAATTTTAATAAGTCGATAATTTAGAAAAGTGCGTTACAAAAATTTAAAAGTAAGTGTTGTTATACACAACCTAATTGCAAAATAACATTTTTGTAATAAAACTGTTTATTTCTCTGTTTTCAAGCTATGGGATACAACCATAATTATACCTCATTATTCGCACACATTTATTTTTAAGGAAAACGAAGTACGTGTATAAGTCATGAATTAACATGATGAAACACATATGGGAATAAACTTAAAATTCCTAATTCATTATAAACGATGAACATAGATAAAAAGATATAATTTAAATAAAAACTGTACATAGTGTACAAAAGACACAACTATAAATTCGATTTTATGGCAATTACATTATGCTAAAGCTAGTTTGTGTTTTGGATGAAATTGTCTTTGAGATTTAGTTATGTGAAAAATTAATTTCTTTGGTGGTTACAGAAATAACATTTATTTTAAGCTAGACCGTGATCATTAGGATACTTAAAGTTTATATTCAGCATATTTTTTATTTTATATTCTATTGTAATGGATGGAAAACGATAAAACATCATTCCCAATAGGCTACCGTAAATAAACCTTCAAAGAAAAAAATATCGAACTACATTCCAACACTTACAAAAGAATGTTTTTGCTTCTATCCGAATTGGCGATCCATATGTTTTTGTATTACTTATGTGTTAACTACACCCTGCCACGCTAATTCAAATTTTTACACTTAGTCTGATGTTGGTTGAAAGACGATTCTTTCAAACAAAAATATGTCATTACAACAAATTACATTTCTTCTAGAAACACATAACATTTTTATACAAGCGGCACTGACTTTTATAGTTTTCATGAGAAATGTGATATTGGTAAAAATGTTAACCTTGCTTTCTTCGACCTATAAGTTTATTCTTACGGGGTGATAATCTAATGATCAAAAATGGTAGAAAAATATTTAAAGTAAAAAAGAGCGTTATGATTGAAAAGAAACACAAACAAGAATTTGATACTATCTGAAGCCAATGTTAATAATCCAGATATTTTAATAATTTATCAACCAGCTATAAACATCTAATCTGAAGTGATTTATGGATGTCTTTCAATATTTTAGATATTACTATTTATTTAATAATAATGGACTCAAGAATAATAAGAATATTACATTATTCCCTCTACAAAACTACCAAATGAACAGTATTTAGGAATTATACTCGAAGTACTTGTACTAAAATTGAAGTATGGTAGTGGTATAGTTTTCATTTACAATATTTGAAACATTTTATTTCTGTGTACTAAATTTTTCAATGAAATCATTGAGTGTAGTTCTAAAAAATTATATGCTTTATGGTCTGAAATAGTTTTTGCAATAAATGTTATTGAAAATTTTGTAGGTATTAAAAAATATTTTTCAGGGTGAATTGATTTAATAAAGGCTAAGCTTAGTGGGAGAGTGGGAAGGCTCCCTGATGTCTGCAAAGACCTGTGAACAAAGATGTTCCTGGAGAAGATAGATCGTCAGATCTGACCAAATCCCCTCTTCTTTTCCCACCTGTGATACGAGGCAAAGAGGGAGAATATAGAGGAGCGAATGTAAGGAGAGGGTACTACATTTACATTCTCCCGAACCATAGGCAGGCTGCGCTCAAGGAGACTTATGTAATGTAGAGGGTATCCCAAGAATGAAAGAGGAGAGGGAGAATGGTCGGAGGCGGTACTGCAGAAATGATTTAGAAAGGAGCGAGAAGTCGAGAAGAGAGAGAGAGGTAAAAAAGAACCTAACAATTGTGTCTAGCGATGTGACTGTTATAAAAAGAGGCCAAAAAAGCTGATAACTGCTTGTAACATACTGAGACGGATTACGGAGAGATGGGTGGGCAGTGTGAGTTTTCAATATAAAGGTGTGGCCCGGAGAATCTTTCGAATAGGGAATTGTAAAATGTTGGGGGAAAAAACGAGGAGTATGAAGGAAGGCGCGTGTCTGTAAAGGGAGAGGGGTGAGATTGATACCAGTAAACAACCAAGCACTGCAACTTTTGAAATGTTTATGGTTTTTTTTTAATTTTGAGATCTTTTGGAAGGACAGCAACTCGTGCGTAAGCTTAGGTGATGGTTAATCATTTAATAATTGGTTATAAAATTAGGTAATTTCTATGATAAACCTCAAAGAAATGTGGCTTCCACAACAAGTTATTGGAAAACTTCTCCGTGGGCCTCTATGAGTTCATCTGTTAGAGGGATGAATAATGAAGACAGGAGCAAAAATTTGTAATGGTCACGCCGAATAAGGGTCGACCAACTTTATTCCTACACACGTTGTAATGTCTATACGATATGATATGGCTATTGCAAGGGGCTACTTTTGACCACATGTTGACTTGAGTTAATAAGTGGTGCATTATAAATTCTGCAGGTGACAGGATATAGCAGGAAGTGGAGTAGGTGGGGTGTAGCGGGGGTCAGCGGGCACAAACGTGTAGAAAGTCTCCAGTCATATCACGTTGCATCTACGCGAGTCTATAATCCGATTGGAACCGTGTCGCACATGCCATCCGAACCAAATTATTCTTGGAATCTGCATCACGTATGTAAACACCGGCCCAGTAGCTTTCTCACTTTCTTCAAACTTAATGACGTCTTCGTCGTCTTGTACACTGTTTAAGGAACTTTGATTAAGGCAGTGACTCAAACGACACCTCGTACCTTAATAGTTTAAAATTTCTCAATTTTATACTGAATATCGCTCATATTATGTTCCTGCACTGAATCTAAATAATCTTAACTACGAATGAAGCATAGCCTTGACAAACGTCACTGTGGTAACCATAACCTCAAAAACATTAACAGTTGTGCGTTGGCTTTAGAAATGGCGGGTAATATTGGCACTGCCTCCATGAAGCGTAAAAGCAAAGAGTATTACCAAATATTACTCTATGTACGAGTGTTCCCAAGCTCATGGGTCGATGATACGCCAAGTAAAATTGTGCGTCCGTTAAGGAAATCCCGAAAACTACAGTCTGTAAACATTTTCATTGGCCAAGTTTCCCTTTTATTTATAATTTTTCATAAAATTATATCTATATGTCCTCTAGCATCTGGAATAATTAATTATTTGATGATATTGACTCTGTTGCAAATATCCAAACGTAACAATTGATGCCCATGTTGTTACATGGCCAAATGAGACTTCGATCTGGAACATCCAGATGTTTGCCAAGACTAGTGCCAGGAGGTCTGGAGCGCCTGCTGGAGGTTACGCAAGGTTGACAGATGCGACTCCGCATAACGGATCTTGACCATTTGACTTCCGCAAACCCGACAGTCGGATGATATAATACTGGACAGCCAAGTGATGCTTGGGGAGGGGGCAGGGGCGGAGCTCTAGGATCAGGACGTTCAAACAGAATCGCTTTGGGTAACAACGAGCAAAAAGATGTCACAACGAACCGGCGACATGACAGACAACATGTCACTCAGTCTCAAGGTTTACTTACTTAACATATATACTAATATTACTAATATAAAATTATTATTAATCTTAAAGTGGTAGTATTATTTAGTATTATATAATAATACTATTACTTAATTGGAATATTCGATAAATCTGTTATATTTCAAGTATGAAGATATATGATGGTACAGTAATAATATATCGTTGGCTTCCTTTTCTTGTCTTCTTCTCTCCCCCCACCCCTCCCAATTCACAAGGCTTCAGATCTCGATCCTTTAAAGGGACAAAAACAGATAAAAAACTCTGGTTATTAAAAAACTAATACTCTCAAAATTAATCTCTGATATTTCATTCTATGGAATGCAGCAGTAAAAAATTACATGACAAAGCAAAATTCTTATTTTAGTATACTGAATCCAAACTTCACACGATAACTACGTTACGTGTAGGCCTACGTAAGGAACTCGGTTGTCCCGCCATGCTTTGGGATCTTGTCTAAAATATAGTATTGCACTCAATTGTGCACTTGAAACAATGAGTACACGTCTTCATCTAGAGTACTCATAAGTTTGTTGCCATGTGTTTCTGATGTCGAAAGAATGCTGTTTGAAAGTTCGTCCGAGCTTCTTCGTCACCGACGTTTTTAAAAAAAGCTGTTGATACTACACGTTTCTTATGCTAATAAACATACGAATAGTTATTTGTACAATTAAATATAAAATTTCCCTAATTGTATTATATTTCTATTACAAATTTAATTTGTAATATAATTTAGCCCCTGATAGACATTATAGTATACTCAAACTCGTTTTATATAAGCTAAGTATGACTCTGTTCACATATAATTTTCAGTTTTTATAGACAGACAATTTCATTATATGCTAAGCGCTAGTATTTAAGGTAAAATAAATTGTTTTCGCAACTAAACAAGTAATTATTAAAAACTAACTAGAATAATTAGGTATAAGAATTATTATTGTAACTATTTTATTTGATACAAACACAAGTGTGACATATACTAAACTGATATAAACTAAACTGTTGTTTTAATTCTTAACAATAACAATAATACTATGAACTATCCATTGTAGTTGACATGTAAGTCTAGTCATGTGCGCAGTATTATACCAAAATAAGAACAGGAGAAGGAATAATTAATAAAAACTTACTTTAGCTGTATGTTATTCATTAGTATAATGCCTTGTTACTCAGATAGTAATATAATGATGTTGAAATTTGTTTAAAAAATAACCTCAATTATTAATAGCTTTTCATTGTGATAGCTTAAGTTTAGGTTTAAGTAGACTGTTGTTAGTATTTACTACCTCAGCAGTACGCTGTGCGAATGTAATAAAAGCATCACTAGAATTGGTAGAAAAACTAATGCACGGCGAGGTCAGTTTGGAAAATAGGATCACTACGAGGTTGGAGTGGACTATCTGTCCTACCCTGCAGAAATGTGACGTCAGCCACCCTCGTGAAATTAGGCGTGGACCTACAGCCATCTACTCGTAAAACATCTTAGACAACTCAAATTTAGCATCTGATGAGAAAATGAGAATACCTCTTCACCGAGATTACGCCATATTTTGCAGTATAAATGTCTCTGATGTCGAAAAGAAATACAGACTTCATTTTGAGCTTCATCGTCGCCAACCTTTTTTGGATCTATGTCCATGTCGTTGCCCGGCCATGTAGTAATTACATTTAGAAAATTAAAAGACGATTTAGTACTCAGTTTGTACTAATTTGTACAACAGTGTCAGAATTTCTACACAACATTTATGTATAAGTTATTAATAAAAACATAGTGGCCGGTCCAGCAACTTGTCCGCTGAATCTGGTTGGAATTTAATTATGTGATGGAATATCGTGGGAAAAGAAATTGAAACACGATTTAGTACTCACTTAGTACTAGTTTTTACAGCAGTATCAGAAATTGTACCCGACACAGTACAAAGTTATTAACAAAGCGGCCAGCGATGTGCGTGCTGAATCTTGTTGGAATTTCATGCTGTGGTGGAATATCATGAAAAAAGAAATTACACCATGATTTTATACTCACTTAGTACTAATTTTTACAGCAGTATCAGAATTTGTATCCGATACAGTAAAAAGCTATTTACAAAAACGTAGCGGCCGGGACAGCAACATGCTCGCTTGGCTATGTTGCAATTTTCTTCTATTGAGGAATTTCATGAAAATAACAATACCACGATTAATACTAATTTTTACAGCAATATCAGGATTGGAATCTAACACAGTAAAAGGTTATTAATTAATACATAGCGGCCGAGACAGTGACATGTATTTATTTCTTTAAAAATATACTACAGCATAGTACATACTACGTTCTAATTCATGAATTGATATTATTATTATTTTTAGCCATTATATTAAAAAGTTGCAACAGATATGTACAACAGTTCTAAGGAAGCTCTGCATAGATATTATGCATTTTTTTAAACATACCAATCTAAAATAAAACACCCATTTTACCATTATTACTTTATTAACATAATTTTGTTTTCCTCACGCAGCAACAGTTAAAAACAAAGTACTGTATGCTCTGGTTATAGCCATTCCAGTGTAGACGTGTATACTAAATAGAAAATTGGTAATATATATGGAAAGAGTTTAGAGGCACTACATTTCAACTGATAGGGATTGTTAAGTGCGAATTTTGTTTAAGATGTCTGAATTGTTTTTTTTTTTTTTCAGAAAAAAAGAAGAGTGTTAAGATATAATAAATTAATAATTTGTAATAAGCCTCGAGGTGATCGCCAATATTTTCCATCACGTCAGGGGTTATTCTTTCTTTAGGAAAATAGCAAAATGGCCGTTTTTGAGGATAGTGGCTGTAAATCTTCCCCGCCAAATTTCTGAGAATTCTCTCGTGGGTTTTCCCATATCTCCCGCGCGCTGTGGACGGGGAATCATTCTCAACACTCCTTGTTAGTATACGGTCAGTATCGTTGGAAGTGTAGTGCAGTAATGGTGTGAACATGGTGTAAGGAAGACCACTGCAAGTTCCAGTTCAAATAATAATAGAAAGGAAATCACAGTTTAGAACGCTAATTTTCATTAACGGGATAGTTGTGGGTGTGTCGGATACAGTGTACCAAGCAAGATATTTCGGAGAGTTGAAACTGGCGTACGTTCGTTAAAGTGATTTAAAGAGTTTGATTTGAACGTTATCGATTTTATATTACTTGCCCATTTATACACCGAACATCTTCAAACTCTACACAATTAATAGAGTAGGGTTTAAAACTATTCTGTGAAAATTAAAGCCCCCTAACAATTGTAGAAAAAAAATGATGACATATTGCAAATGTTATTATTTTGATTCCTATAAAAATTAATTTCTTGAATTAGCTGATTTTATTACTGCGTTGCATTTTTGAACAAACAGCTGTTCTTTAAAACTGCAACGCAGTAATCAAATAAGGTAATTCAAGAAATTAATTTTTATAGGAAGCAAAATAGTAACATTTTCGATTTGTCACCATTTTGTTTCAACAATTGTTAGAGAGCTAAAATTGTCACAGAATATATTTAAACCCCATTTAATGAATTGTGTAGAGTTTAAAAATATTAGGTGCATAAATGGGCAAGTAATATAAAACCAAACGTTTAAACCTCTTCGTGGGACACCCGGTATTTGCTTGAGAAAAGAAACTATTTGGTTAGAGAAAGATACCAGGAATGGAGTGAAACGGAGGAGAGCATTAAGAGTGATAAAGCAGCAAGAAGGTAAGTTATCTAAATAAATTATATTAACTTAATTAGATTGCTATTGTGTATATTTAAAATGTTTGCCCGTTAAGTGAGAGATTCAGATTCCATGCTTGGCGGAACAAGTACTTGTTTAGTATCATTTCGGTGAATACGAAGCTTTCTATTTTTCATTTGAAAATTACGGCCGGAAATGTAAGGCTTTACTCATTACATTTGTTAATGTAATGTCTTGTTAATTCTTCTCTATTCTTGTTTATTCATGGTTTTATTCTCATTGTTTCGTGCTAATTTATTGCTGTTATTGTTCGTTGTTTTCCATAGTTCAAATCACGGTACACTAATAATTAATTACGTTATTGTCATTCATAGTTTATATCCGTTTCGTCACTTAAATAGTTTATTAATCGTTATTGCTCTATTTGACAGTGTGGTTGTTTACTTTCATTGTTTAATTATTGTTCAAAACTGTAAAAATGGTGATGTCTGTTGAAATGTAAAATAAAATAAAATAAAATTACACAATAATAAATCCAGTTCTTAAGATTATATTTATTTTTACAACTTCCTCAGGGTTACTTAGGTATGCAATATGATAACGTTTGTAATGAATTCATGGTGTGGCCAAAGCCACACAGTTTTGAGAAATTTAATGTCATGTTTCAATCATTACAAAATATACAAACATAAGGTTCATTATGCTAAATTTTGTTCGTTGTTGTAAACCAAACATATTTATAATTTGTTTCAAAATCTACCAACAGTCGTGTTACAATAAAATAATTTCTATTTATTTCAATCTATAATAAAATATTACATTTTAGTCGGTCATTTGTGTTATTTCGAAACAAAACGTGTTGTTTGGTTTTACGTAAAACATTATCAGACAACTGCGCCAATTTTCGTATCTACACATTCATGAATCATCTACTCCATGAAAGTCAACTGTTCATATAACAACAATAACTGAAAAATCATGATTCTCAAAAACTGGTTATAATAATCACCAATAAATGTTAATTGTTTAGCTTTAAGGACAGCTTGTTTTTGTACTCACGTTTTTTTTACTTTTGGTTCCTTCTGAAAATAATTGTACCAAAGTAATAATGATGAGGTAATAACAGTTAAATTCACTTTATCGCATATTTCACAATGTAGTATATATCATTCTAAAAATACCAGAAAACCTCTTATTATAAGACGGCTTAATAATAAGGCGTATTATTAGCTCACATGGAAGTTTGGGAATCAACAGATGATAAGAGTTTTAAAATTATGAAATGCGATATAAATTTTTATATTTCGAATTTAAGATACTGAAAAGTTTGCTTTTTTATATGTGTGTTTTATTCCTTTTTAATGTTTTCGGAATTTAAAAAGGAATTCCTTTAATTAATTAAAATTTATTCCTTTAATTTTTAAAACACATTTCCACCTTAAAGAAAAGAATAGTAAGTTTTACTTAAATGTTATTGTTTTCTTTATTGATACTGTAATCTGACTCTTTATCTTACTTGAATTTTGCGCATGTCTCCTGAAGGAAATACATTTCTTATCCATTCTTATAGGCTTATGTAGGATAGCTATTAAATTACTACGTATTTCAATACGTAATTTATGATGTTACAGTTGAAGACATTTGCCAATTTAGAATCGTTATACATACTTAATTAAAAATATGTTTTAGAAATGATATAGTGATAGCGCGTAAGTAAAAGATTTATTAATAGCATTTTAGATACTTGGATAACTATAACAATTGCACTAAAATCAGCTATAAACTTCTAAATGAGTGCAACGTATATTTTTAAGAAAATATCTTGCTTCATTTTATGTATTGCAATGAAAATGTCTTATAGCTTATTAATGATGAAAAGTTTCAGTCAATGTATAGTAAATATCAGAATTAAATATGCCAGCCCTAATTTGCTTATTGTGTGACTCATAGTGATGAGAATTGACGATAAATTAAAAAATTAATTACAATTAGTCGTTTACTAAGAATAGAAACTCATTTACCACTTCTCTGTATCATAAATTAATTTTTTTATCTTAAGAGAACATCAATACTTTCAAAAGTTACTTGTTTATCATAAATTTATTTTACCATGGTTGGATCATACACGATATAACTGAACTTATTAATTGTAAGTTTCTAATAATTGTCGTGTTGGTTGAAATAATTTTAAAGAGGCTATATCCTTAACGAACAAGCTTAAATTAATATCTACGATTGAAAATACAGTATAACACTTTTATTATTGTTACAACAAATAGTAATGTAAGTTAACACATTGAATGCAGTACGCGTACTAGTTCAGAGTCGTCTCTTGACACTAGTAAAAATCCTTCAGTATAAGGCCGGAGTGAAGGTGTTAACTTTATATATGTTATTGACAAATATTGTACAGTTCTGAAAAATACAAATATGTTGAAAATTAATATATTTAATAGCTAATGCCTCATTTAAACATATAAAGTTTGTTATGCAAGTTTCATGTTTTTGTATTAACTCTAGTTTAGATAGGCTACTAAAACTTAAAAACTTTTACTTACAATTTTATTTAACAACCTTTTTACCTGTGATTTTGTGTCCACTAATAACCAAAATAGCCCACCCACATAAGAATGGTTGGAATCGTTAGATTATCGTTAGTTTACGTTTATTTAGACATTTTTAAATTGTGTTTGGATCTCCTTCCGTTAGGTTTTCACTGTGGGTTTTACAGTAGGCCACCCACCACGTAAGTTCGAGGTAAAATTTATGTAAGTTGACAACTTTTCTTTAGTTTAAGTTAGTTTTGTCATTCCCGACGTTTGTTTAGGTCGTTTGTTATTAATACGAGATAGTCCTAATTTCGTGGGTGGTGTCCCAATGTTACGGTAGCCCACCCACGAGATTACGACTTTCAAATAGTGTAAAAACATAGAAAACGACCTAAAACCGTCGGGAATAACAAAACTAACGAAAAAATATCTACTGGCATTATATTTCCTCGAACCTACGTGGTGGGTGGCCTACTGTGAAGTTGGCTTAACCATAAAGTTATGTTATAAAACTAACGGAAGAAGATAAAACAAATGATAAAAATGACTAAACAAAACGTGAACTAACGATTTCAACCATTTTTAAAAGTGGGTGTGCTATTTTGGGTGGACCAACTTCACAGATATCTAATGACTACTTATGCTATGTGCAAATTCAATGATTCTTATAGAGCAGTTAATAATTTATCCTTTACTATACTTATAAAACAAAATTCAAGTATTACGCTCGTACCGTATCAACGTATTCACAGTAATTTTTATAGGCACCAATGGAACGTACAGAAACATTCGGTGATACATTATTGACAACGTCCAACTATTTCATGAGCACTTGAACTATTTTGGGCATCGTGGAGGAGTCTTACATTAATATTTGGTAATGTGGGAGGAAATTTGTTAATTAAGAAAACATCGTTTATTATAGAATACAAATTTACAATACCGTAACAATCTTTTTTTTATTGTTTTAAAGAAATAAACACTCCTAATAAATGTGTGTAACCCTAATAAGATTATAAACGAGAAAGTGCCTTTGTTTGTTATTTTCTTTTACGCGTAAACTACTCAACTGACTGTACTGAAATTTTTCATGAACATTATTACTGTCCCTGGGATGAATATAGCCTATTGTTATTCCGAAAATCCCTCCGGGCTACGCCCCATACGTGTTTGAAGTAGCGAAAAATGCCATCTTGGTCTCTAAAGTTGTGTAATATTAATTGAAGGAGTCAAATGTAATCAACTGTTCTGTGTAAACATTATTATTATTTTCATTTTGTTTACATTTATAGTGAGTGAACAGAACTGAACCGTGGAAGACAGGGTGGTTCCCCTCAGAGCAACTTATAAAACATATGACGCAATGACTACTGAAGAGCAGAAGCAACAATGTACTTTAGCGCTAGGGAAGAATGGTAAGTTTGCTAAAGTGCAGTTAGTGGAGTCAAGTCGATAACAAGAAGCAGTCTTCAAAACTATGCTAGATGAAATTTCGCTGGACTGCTCTTTTCACTAATATACCAATTCCAGCTCTATAATGTTGAATAAAAGTCTTACTATAAATTTAAAGACTGATATAAAATCCATCTCAGTTCTCTTTTGACAGAAGTAGACTTCTCTGATTTGTGATATATATTTTCTTGATCTGGAAACAAAAGAAAACGAACTATAGAACAAAACAGACTGAGAACGGAGTAAATTATAATGGTCATAGTTATATAAGTTTTGACAAATTTTCTTGATCGAGGTAACAAGGGAAACTCAACATTGGCGTCGGAAATATAATTCACTCGAATCAGCAGTGATCATAAACGTGCACTAAATTGCATGCGAAGCAGCGGGTGTTTGCTAGCAGTGCAGAACGGTACAAGAGGCAATGTAGTCTAACTTCTACTATAAATTTAAAGTTATGAAATCTATCTAAGTTGTCCTTTGACAAAAGTAGGCTTCTCAGAGATATATATTTTCTTGATTGGGAGAGAGGAAAAAGTAGCTTTGGGGGAAAAAATACTAAGACCGGATTAAATTAAAATCACTATAAATATAAATTTTAATGTCTTTTTTGATCGCGGAAAGAAGTCCAATTCAACATTGGTATCGGAAATATAATTTACTCGAAACAAAAGTGCTAATGCAGGTGCAAAACATTGCGAAATTGCGTGCGAAGCCGCGGGTAACTGATTGTATTAATTATAATTCAATATATACGAGTATATGTACATTTTTCCAGATACATCAAGTGATTCTACGAATGCAATGAATTTTACGAAAAAAACTAAGAATTACTCTGTCTGCTAAAAATGGGAAAGTATGCCAAGAGAGCTTTAATACTCGAGTACAAAAAAGCATGGCGCAAAAGTACAAGGGTCTAACACCTAATGTTTCGACACACAGTGAACGAGCATTTTTGGTTCGTTACTAAGTGTAACTACTGTTTAGTATTCAAAAGAGCACAAGTAAACGATACTGGGATGTATTATGTCAAAATAGAAGCTAGTTGTAAAGGTTGCAAAGGAAGTTTTATAGCATATATTAATTCCTTCCGAGTACCAAAGGTAACCAAAGTTAGCATAGGTTTACAGTATATGCTATATTGTTATTTTTAATATAATCGATTTATGCATTCAGTTCAAATTTAGTTGCTACCTGTAAGTTTTTATTTTAAATTAATTTTTAGGCTCGAAGAAAGCTCTGGCATCTGATGAGCCGGAGCAGGAACCACCAAGACCGGAGATACCAGACCAAAAGCTGCCGGAGCAGGAGATGGCGCCAGAGTAGGTGAAGGCGCCACAGCAGGAACAGCAGGCGGAGGTGGAGACGCAGAAACAACAAGAGGAGGAGGATTGTCGGTGAGCAAATCTTGACCCCGTAGTGGCACACGTAAGATGGAGGTCCTCCACCAGATGACAACGGCGGGGAGCATTGCATTTCGTGGCCGCAGCAGAGCGAGCTCAGACCAATGGCGAAGAGAGTGAAGACGGATCTGTGGATTTGGCGGGGGAGACAGCGGAAGTAGACCACGCAGGAGTGGCATGGTGGATGATCTTCTCCTGAAGGGCATTGTAGGACGGATTCACAAACGCTCAGCTCGTCCTCAGGAAGAAGAAAGATGAAAAATATCTCCCAGCTTCTTCCGTGGTCCTGGTTAAGGTGCCGCTTGATCCCCTCCCCCTTCCGGTCGCACTGGATTCAGGACATCAGGCAAACCGGGCATTGCAGTCTCTGAGAGAGCACAAAATAATGTCCGTTCACCCATCAGGACAGAGAGAAGCAGCAGATGACGCACCAATGGAACTGTAGTAGCAGCAGTAGTAGCAGAAAGCAGCAGCAGGAGTCTCGGGTGGCGCAGACGGGGGGACAGCGAACCCCCCCACATTGAACACCGCCCGGACGACTCCTCGGCTTGGCGCCTTATTAGGGAGGGTCGGTGCGTCACGTCGACCCCACCTAGCTATCCATAGGCTGGACGAAGCAGCCAGGGGTGAGTCTCACCACCCCCAGGAATCACATTGGATAGGCCGAGACAAAAAGTGCACCTGAAGTGCTCGCGTCTTGTGTAGGCCTACCCTGATGGTAGTTCTTAATTTTGGCATTTCTAAGACACTTTGATCTTAGCCAAAAGACTGAGAAGTGACAAAATAAATTAATAAAATATGTATGTCTTTAAAATTCCAATTCAGGTTGAACGTTAAGTCTTCTTGAAAAAGCATAGTAATAGTTGAATGTATATGGCTGTAAAGCTATAAAAAAGTCGTAAAGATTGAGTTTAACTAAACATGTATAGCCTACTCTTCCCCACAGATACCTTATCAAAAGGGCCTTAAAAGGGGAAGCATTGACTCTATGGCTCTTTAACCTAATAACAGTTGGACTGTTGGTTTCCAAGGATTAGTTTTAAGGGGAGTTGAACGCAAAAATCGGTAAAAAAATGTTTTTTCGCTTTTATTTTTTATTTTATTATTTGATTCTTTCTGAACAATTTACTGCAATCCCTACATAAAAATGGCTTTCCGTTGAGCTTCTATGATTTTTCAAATATAAGACTACATAACAAATTTCGCATCAACTTTGCCCTCCGCCTCCTAACACCTGGTGCAAATACAGGTTAGCAGAAGTAAATGAAGAAGAAATTACCTACAATCACAAACATTCTCTACCTCAAGCTGTAATGACAGCAATAAAACCTACATACAGAGATTTTTCAAGATTAGATCTAGTAAAAAAATGTCTTCACGGTAAAACCCAGAACGTGAACGAATCTTTCAACAATGTAGTGTGGAACCGAATCCCAAAAAATGTGTTTTTTTGGAAGAGAGACTCTTGTATTAGGTGTTCATAATGCTGTTCTAACATTCAATGAAGGTAACATTGGAAGGATCAAGGTTTTAAAGGAGTTAGGAATAAAAGACTGTGGCAAATACACCGTAAGCACATTGAAGAGCCTCGATGAAGTCAGGACGAGGAAGGCAGATCTGAAAGCAGAGTCAATGACTAAGGAAGCAAGAATAAAGAAAAGGAGACAGTTATTAGGTGAGGAAGAGGAAATGGATGGTAGCTACTGTCCTGGAGGCTTCTAAAGGTAATATAAACTTATAATTATTTTGATTTTTTGTTTTCCGCTGTTTTTGAAAATTACCGGTTTTTAATATATATGTACCTTTTTCTCAGAAACTATAAATGCTACACACATTAAATTTTTACTGGTTATAAAGTAGCCTTTTAGAAGTATGTAGCTCTAGTTTTATCAAATTTCATCAATAAATAAATATTTAGAAAAATATTTTATCTTAAAATATAAAAATAAAAAATAACACAAATATAAAATTTTTTTTCTTTAGTTGTATCAATTATTTTACAAAGATTTTAGAGGTATAAATACAATATTATATCCTACACCTTGTGTAAAAATTTCAACTTCCTAACTGTTATGAGTTCTGAGAAAAAGGTACATAAAGTTACCTTATTTTAACATTGGGCCTTATGGACCGTTCAACTCCCCTTAAGGGAAATACAACAAATTTTGGATTAATGCCTTAATTTAAGTTTATTCACTAACCCAGTCAAATGGGAAAGGTCGAGGTGGAAGGCAACACAGGTGGGAGTTCTCAACGATGTTGTTCACAGCCTTCTTGCTTGTAGTCTTCTTCTCTTCTATTCATTCATCTTTTCTCTTCTCTTATCCTCGTACATTCACCTCTTTATTTGCTGAAGAGAATTTTGATAGTAAAATGCTTAAAATAAATTATTAATTTTGTTTGAACAACTTTCAAAATTAAAGGGGAGGGAATGAATTTAGGTTGAAATAATCATTATATTCTAAGTTAAGTTGATTAAGAATGTGATGAAGAGGTGGACGAATACAAAATTAATTAATAATAAAATATTTTAAGATTAACAAATGATGATGTGGACTAATACAAAATTAAATCACAATAAAAATATCTTAACACTAACAATACAATACGTAAAGATTGATATTGTTAATAATACTCGTATATTTGTAAGTGATTTATATCATATTTATGATAAATAAGAGATGGATTATTTATGAACTGTTGCAAACTATGTCCTGCAGTGGCTAATTAGTCTGTATTCTGAAGGTTAACAATCCTAAAATTGTCATACACATGTGTAGACATGAAAGAGTTTGTTTCTGCAATTTAATATGAGCCGTAACATGTATAGTACATTGAAACCGTAGGCTTCAGGCGTACACAGGGGAAATCTTACTATTTACTAGTCTCAAATAACTTTCAGTGTTTGAGCTGGGTTAACACAGTTTTATATTTATATCATGTCTCCTTAATAAACTGTCAATTTGTCAGTCTTTCTTCGATGTAAGGAAAAAGTAAGCCAGTTTGGGCTTCATAATTTTGGTTTTGATCTAAATGTGACTCACTGTGACACCTAATTTCAGTCAATGTGTTAAAAAGATGTATAAATCTGTGTTGTATTGTGATAAAGCTACGCCCAATTGGTTCAAAGGCGGATATATTGGTTCTGCCAGTTTTGGTCTGATATTTGTTGTATTGATTGCAAGGTAAATGTTAATACTTTGTGGCGGAAGTTAGATCAAGCCTGGTTTTCGCACAGTGAGAAGAATCAAGTCCGTCCAGGATGCCTCCAGAAAAAACCATGGTGTCGAAAATTAGTCTAGAAGCCGAGGGCCAGTTGGTACTGTACAAGCACACAACTTAGTTTTTCTTGAAATTACCAGAGATTTTCCTGATAAGTGAATCCATCGTCAGTCGCGCTGGTTTTAGTGAAGGCAATGAGAGGACATCGAACTAGTTACAAATTTCAAACAATAATTTTACTTTGAAATTATTAGTTTGACACATTTAAAACTTAAAAAATCATATCACCTCCATAAAATATAAGTAATAGTCATATCACCTCCAGACAACGAGATAAAGATATCAGTATCTCGTCTTAAGATGTCAGTATCAGTCCGCCATTTTAAGATCTGACGCTGATTTAGCATTTATTTTTGTGTCTGCCGGTTGATTTTGAGTGCAATCTAAGACAAATATGATCTGAGTAAAAGTTATTACTTCACATTTTTAACCCTTTTATGGTTAAAATTTATTATATTTTAGAGAATTTGAATTTGAATTTTCATATCTGCATCACAAGTGGTCTGTCATCCTACACTACGGCTGGAAAAGCTGAAGTTGTTATGCCTTTCGTTTATTTCTATTGCAATTATACTTTTAATTATTTGGGAAAATTAAATTATTATTAGTTTTAAATACAAGAATACACCCAACTCAAGTTACAAAATAGGCAAATACTTAATTCATAATGTATAATAAATAGCTATAAAGTATAGAATTACTTATAAAAATAATGACATTTACAATAATTGCGATGAAATCTATACAAACATGGGTTTTAAATAGAAGTATAGAATATTTTGTATTATTCTACTACATTTGTGCTGTCTAAATGTTCATCTCTATAAACACTTTTTGGAACACAAATTTAAATGCAATTTATTTTATAATGCCTTATGTTTCTCCCCATAGAAGTTCTTAGAACGGAAAAACATCCCCATTGCATAGTATCGGGAAAGTATGTAGTGTATTGACTAAATAAGATTGAATCAGAACTGAAAATATTTTATTATTATTTGCTTAAATGATAAGATTTCTTAGCATTTTCTCTAAACGTCACAGAGGAATGTATTTTAAAGCGCTCGTTCAAATTAGCATTTTTTCACTATACTTGTCTTTGTAATTCGGATTTCAAATTCAGAATACTGTTTGGTTTCTTCCGTGTAATTTGGCCGAAAAAACCATGATTAACAGGAAGTAGCAACTCTGTAAATAAACCCAGCGGACTATCAAAGATGACCCATCGTAATATTACCAGACTGTATATAACAGCGTGTTATAACAAGCTACTTGCTCACACTTCACGTAACTGGACGGTTGAACGTATCATAAGCTAACGGCAAATTTGAATTGAACCCTGCAATGTCTTGTTATATAGTTGTTGTGACTGGAAATGGCACGCGTTTTGAATTCAACTAATAAAATTATATTTAGAGTGACAGGAACATTTTAATTACTACAATAACAGTGTAAACGACAACTGGAATAAGAGATATTACATTAGTATGCTATAAAGTATTCCTAAAAGTACCAACCTAGCAAACCTTGAGCCATTCAATCTTATTCCTCCAACTCAAAAATCTCTTTCTATTTCCTTTCAATATTCCTTCCAGTAATCAGGTGAAATTCTTGTTCCCGAAGGTGGATGATCTTGACGTCCAGGTAATCCAACCCTACATTATTGGGTTTGCACAACCGGCATCAAAAACAATCGAATCGAACTAAACTATCGATGCATTGACTTTACTAAAATAATTGAAAAATCTATCTGAAATAATCAAATTGAAACAGCAATGCTTTATTCAAACAATCATAAAGAGATTATTATAAAATGGCTTTATCATCAACAGTTGAATTAAAATATCAAAAGAAGTTATTGTGATTACATTAAACAAAATTAATAACAAAACATCCATATGAGAGGATCACATTAAAATCATATTCCATTCCGGTGTGCTAATATCTCACATATTTAATAAAATAAAAAAATGTGTGTTGGCTAGGAAATCGGTCAAATTAGACATTATATAGACAATAATTAGACATTGTTGTATTAGTCAAATGAAAGCTTTTAACATTTTTTTCGTCTGTGTAGGTCCATGTTTTCATATTTGACTCTCATCCATAAGGTCCCCTTACACAATTTAAATTATGCTACTTGTGGAACCAAATGTTGCCCTTCAAACCACGAAAACTTTTCATTGCTTTTTAAATCGTGTTCACAAATATAACTGTTTTCGTTTATTGTATCGTGTTCACAATATTGTTATTGTTTTAAACATGCATTTTCGGTAGTTATGTTTAACAAACTAATAACTTAATAGAAACCAATAGAAGTTAATCGCCTGTATTTGATATATGATAAAATCTATGATATATTGTGTTTAGTTTCCTGGGAGGTATCGATAATTTTTCCCTATTCGATTGTTTTGGTGGGTTAAAAACCTACTACCAGTAAACCAATGTATAAGCACTGCCTTCTCACAGTAGAATTTCGGCAAGGGTTAAGCAAGTGACATAAGGAAAAAATATTGTTTGAAAATTAAAAATTAAAGATTGAAGCTGGTTGTTGAACTCACGGATCACGCTCATATTGCACAGCATAGAAGTTTGTGCGCTTTGGCCCACAATACTGCACCTGGCAGTCTTTGACAACACGGCCAAACCATAGTTCACAGTTTTTCCAAAATATCATTGGCACTATACTTCAAGCACAGCCTTGGTTCGTCCATATCGGGGAAAACGTTATAAGATATTCATGAAAAACACAACAGAGTATTGGGAGAAGCTCCTTCTTAAACGGTGGTAACGGCACAGCAGTTAGGCATAAAGGCTGACGGATTTGGTGGATTACACCATCTACACCAATCGGCCATACGAGGTTGGGGTAGAAGATAAGCTACGCTACATCGCGTGATTACTTTAACCAATGAAAACAAGAGAAGAGATCAGGTGATCTCTGCAATCAGCTGTCTGTGTGTATCCAGTGTTATTGCACTTAGTCCTAAATGACCTTTACGCTACTTCCGGAGTGACAGGATATTCTGGGTATGTAAGGTTTTGGGTAGGGGTCGCTTCCTGTTGAGATTCATGACAAAGGAATTTGGACATTGGCCTCAGTCATATCACCTTGGAAGAAGGGGAAGCCAGCTTTGTAACAGCCTCTTCAGTCAAAGCAGGCAGGGAGTGGCACGCCCTTATGTCTAGGATAGCAACTACCATCAACCCTTAGTGAGTGCCACAAACTCCAACAGTCACCCCCTGCAGTAGACCTGACCTATCGATCTACCCTTACACCCCGATAATTCGACATATGTGGTTAGATGTGCATCAATAGAGTGGCACATATTTAAGTGACACATCGGTTTTTGCTGTACCCGGTGTAAGTTCAACTGGAAGATATAAACCAGCAAAAAACCCTTCATGGGCCTAGTTAGAGTAGCTCATTGAAGTTATTATAAGAAAGTACATATTGCGAATTGCTAAATAATATTAGGAACAATATTATAAATATTATACAGGAATGTCTGTTAATATAACTGTTATTACGAGATCAGTATACTGGATACGATGAGCAGTTCTTACACCGAGGAGCAAATTATATAAACCTCTGTTATATTTATAATACTGGGTTTTATACATTTCCACTTCAACTCTTCAAGAGCAATCAACTTTAGGGAGCACTCAAATTCTAGAGTTTCCAGATTCATCGGTGCATGGACGTTGCCTATTGTTAAAGAGTGTCCTGAACTATGGCATATTCTAACCTCATTTTTATTATATATACATTTGTTATTGTATTTAATTGTATACATTTTTTTAGCTTTAATACTATGCGTTTTTAGTTTTTAATATATTATTTTGTTAAATGTTATTATTGCTTAATATACTTACACACATTTCCAACCGAATTTGGCACTAGGTTTAAATAGATAAGAGAGAAACAAAATTGTGTTATTTTCTTTAATAGTAATAAAATGGCGCTTGTTGAAACTTTTTAATGTAAAAAAACCAGTATACTTATAAAAAATGTAATTACACACCAAATACTTGAAGAATTGTATTACAATGCCAACAGTACTCGTTTCAACGAAATCCGTCCATGAATAAGCGGGCACAACCACTTCAAAGGTACGCTGGTACAGCCTGGGAGCAGCACAAATTTTGTCTTTGATAGGCATCAGCTGTTTTACATAAGTTACAAAATTTTATAAGATATCAACTATTTTAAAATTTGTATTACAATTCCAACGGTTATTTTTTAATGGACTCCGTCATCGCATAAGCGGGCACGACCATTTAAAAGAGCCAAACATGTCACAGTTAAAAATAATCAGTTGTTTGTTGCTCCCAGCTGTGCAAGCCTACCTCTTAAGTGGTCGAGCTCACTTATTTATTGACGGATTTCGTTTAAAACAAGTACCGTTTGGAGTTTAATAAAGTATTTAAAGTAGTTGGTTCCTAGTAAATATTTTATAACTTTACTGGTCGTTATGTTATTCGACTTTAAAAATTTCAACAGACATAACCATTTCGTTAATATTAAAGAAAAAAAACACAATTATTTTTTTAAATTGTTTTCTTTTTTATTTAGACCTATGTGCCAAATTTTGTTTCTTTATCCTATCTAGTTTTAGATGCAATAGTGTTTTACAAATAATAAAAAATTGCGGCTAGGGGCTAAACGAGATATTTTTCGACTTGTGTTTATATAAAATGTTTTGCTTAGAATGATGATTACTATCAGCCACATAAGTTTGTGACACCATTTGTGAACACCCTGTATATTGGAGAGCCCAATGATTCTGGGATCAACGAGCATGAATGAGACTATCTTGGTACTGAGAGACATAGCATGTAGCAAGTTTCTTCTTTAGCAATACAATGATTATTATTTTGTGCAGCACGTTATTGGTCACTTCTTACGTGGATTAACTTCGTGTTTATTTAAAAATATATCGAATATTAATCGCAAGGAAATCTTTGGTCATAATTATTTTATTTATCTTTTAATAATAAAAATAATTGTCTCTTTGCAAGGTTATACAGCCTTTAACACCAAGTAGTGCATTAATTTAGTTTTTGGATTTTGCATACAAATACAAGCATTGACTCAGAAACGAAATATGGAAGAACAGCTTAATTACACGGTTGATTTTTTTAGATGACGCGAATTTTATTTCGGGGGAACAGTAATATGTACGTATGTCGCGTTATATTTTACTATCATTTAGTAAATCTAATAATTTTATGAATAAGTAATTACAGTACTGAGATTTTGTTTTGTAATCGAATTTAAACACTATGGCGAATTAATTACTCATTTCCCCTTCTCATGGGTTTATGACTGTATGAAATGTTTATGGTTTAAAAGCTTAATAGAAAGAAGGTACTAAGAGCATTTAAAGCAAACCGTTCTTAATACATTTTGAATGCCCGTAAAGAATTCAGGTGTGTAATATTTTAGTAAAGTTACTGCCGTAATGATATATACTGGCAGATATCAGTGTAAGGCAGTGGGGTTCTACTTGAACATTATAATGTATCAATTTCCTTTAAATTATTTAAAATAGTATTAAAAATATTCTTAAAATAAGGGGAAGCTCTGTCTCTTTTCAGCCTTATTCAAGGGCCTCTGGCCTGTACGAGGATCTTATCAAACATAGTTAGGAGGAGAGTCAATGGTAGTTTATAGTGATACGGTCTCAGACAGGATTTGAACCTGCACTATCTCTTTAAAAAATCTAAAGTCCGACACCTTAGACCGCTCGCAATCGGCAATACCAATATTGTTTTCTTGGTCCTATGGTCGATAATACGTTTCGAGGATTGAAATCTAATCTCTTCTTCAGGTGTCAGGATATGTATGACTATGAACCTGTCAAGTCAGAGATTTGACAACAGAACCATTTTTTGGATAGATTACAGTCCTCGATACGTAACGTTCTATTCTTGCAGAATATAATGATGGGCGATGTCCGAGATCCTGTTATCCTAGCGGTTTTCATTGCGTAATGCCGCCTTATAGTCGCGCAGGGAATGATAATGCAGAACGCATCCAACAGAGATGTAACTGTGAACGGAGAACAATAAGTTCTATAACAGTCCTGGATACGTACATTTACCGTACCTGTTACAACAGAAGTGCATAACCTGTTATCAGCGGTGATGTCTTGACCTCGGCCGACTCGGCCGATGTTACCCGTATTGGTGATGACGCAGTACCTTTCCACATTTCCTAGATGCTTGTTTGTTCAGGTCACTGATACCAGGTGAATGTACTTCTGTCCGGCAGCTAATGTCCGATCTACGTCATCAACTTTATTGTTGGCGGCTGTTTGTTTGTTCCATAACTTATCAGACACGTGTTTAGTGATTAACTCTTAGACAAATCTAGATTATATATATATATATATATATATATATATATATATATTTTTCCTATGTAATGAAATATATATATATATATATATTTTCCTATGTAATATATATATATATGCATATATGTATATATAATATTTACATATTATTGCACAGGAATACAATAAATATAGATTTAAATGTGATAGACTCATATGTATGTTTTTGTTATTAGTTATTAGGTTTGTTTAATAACTTCTTTTGATCTTGTACTCAAACAAAATATAAATAATAGATAATATAATAATATTAATAAATAATAAAGAATAGGGTAGAAATAAAAATAATATCTTCCTGGTTATTAGAATAAAGCATTGCAGTTTTTGTTTGCTCATTTCGGGTAGTTTTTTTTACTATTTTAATAAAAAGAATGTATCGATAGACGTTTTAGTTCTATTCGATTGTTTTTATGGTCTTTGCACAACATGATGTGCAAACCCAATGATGTAAGGGTGGATTTCCTGGATGTCAAGATTATACACGTCAAGAGAACCCGAAATTACATCTAATGGTAAGAAAAATTTAAGGAAATAGAAAGGGATTTTTGAGCCGGAGGAAATAAGTCTGAATGGCCCAAAGTTTGGGTAATCTATGCGCAGGGCTGGTACTTTTAGAAATATGTTGCATATCTCTAAATACTATTGTTATATCTCTACGCACGGAACATTGCTTTTATTCCAACTGCTGTTTACACTGTCATTGTATTAATAAAAACCCCTAAACTAAGATTCTGGAAGAATCAAAAAGCTACATATTAACCAGCTGTACTAATCTCGTCCCTAAAAGGCTGTGGTTTTTGGTTATGCACAATCTTTTAATATTTTAAGGGTTCTTTAAAGCTCATAACGTCATTTGAGAAATCACAGGAGAACGTGATATTTCAACCCATCCCCCTGTGAATAATAATAATAAAATTATCTAAACAAATAATTATTAAAAAAATAAAAATTAATACCTTATTAATTTAGTTAGGGTATTCAATTTTCGTAATTTATTAGCTTTTTTCACCGAGCTCTAAACCGGATCAAAAACATGGATGATTCAAAAATTAGCTGGGGTGGCTTACGGCTAGCGAGCCCCAACTTTTAAGTAGTTTCAGTTGGTTGTCGTAATTTAGAGTCATACATTTAACTTCGTTTAACTGATTATTATTATTTTTCTTACACACCCACCTTCTCGACTCGCCCGGATCGACGGAGGTTCTGACGCTGAAAATGTAAAATTCATACAGAAAGTCAAAGGTATTAAGGTCTTTGTATGTTCAAAACGATGCAAGTTTGATCAATAAAAATGAATATTTAAAAAAGTAAAATATACTGGAACCTTTAATGGAATGAGAAATTACAATCATAGAGTATATTATTGAATCTCCAGCTCTGAGCAACTATGACTAGCAATGCTGTTTGCCTAAAGCTACATACTTTGAGTGTAAATCAAACGTTTGCCCTGCAACACAAGCAGGATATGTACTCTAACTCTAAAATAAGATCCTCAAAATAGGAGAAAAATCCACCTGAAGTCTATAATTAAAATCTTTCTTTAATCAATGTTTTAGCCGTAATAAAGTTATTTATTACTCGCACTTGAGTTTAAATCATAACTATTCCATTCCCTATGAATTTTTATTTCATTACATACCTAATTCGTTACCTATATGATTGTCATTACATAATCTTCTGTATATGAGATCCCTCCCTATTCCCATTGCATTTATTTTCCGGAAAACCAATGCAAGTTTGGAATAAATTATAGTAGACAGGCCCAGATCAGTACAGTTTCAGATAAGGTTTGGTACAAATAAGGATGAACAACTAATTCCTTTGGATGATACTCTACTACCAATGTGAACGTAACCCCCTAAAAATAGGGAGTCGTGTCTAGCAATTGTGCACCCGATGAGACAATGGGAACACCTCTTCATCTAGATTACACTATATTTTGTAGTCCATGTATGTCTGATTTCGAAACTATGTAAAGTGTACATGTTGAGTTGTTATTCACTGACTTTTTTTATCTCTTCAGACAAACGAGGACTTCAGGTTTCAGGATTTTAGTCTGTGACAGTGTCACATTTCAGACGCTGCACCAAGTGAAAGGTGAAATAGAGGTGAACCCGACATTCACACTGATCAATCCTTCCCACCATAGCTACATTAGGAGAAGCAAAATGAACTTGCTCCAGAGTAGTGCAATCTCCTACCCTGAATAGTGTAAGGATGACATATAAGGCTCTTTAGTTAGTATTTAGTTAATTTTTAACTATGTTACTGATTTTCAGTTACCAAAAAGACATAAATCAATTTCCAACCCCAAAAATTCATTTTGTGGACAATAGAGATAATTTGTATAGACAATTATGAATTGAAACATATCTTTTTGTGAAGAATCCTTGGACTGCCACAAAATTAAAACAGTACAACTTGTTTATGTATAATTTCCACGCGCATCCTTTTAGGCGCTTGAGTACAATAATATAACTCTTATATTATTTTTATTATTTATGATTTCATTTTGTGAATAAAGTATGTTTTGGCTTTTTCCCAGTGTTTGTATATGTTACAATGGTGGTATTAAAAGTATTAGACGATATAAATACTATAAATAAAAATAAGTCTGCTCATTTCATGGCATCAGTAATGTTTTGCCCTATCAGAAGAACTATCAGGGGTTAGTGCAATAATAATCCCCAGGTAATAAAGATACGAGAATAAGGAGATTTGATACGATAACAATCTAGTATCGTACTTTTTGAGATTGAAAAGAGTTATCTCCCTGTAGGAGAGAGGAGGGAGAAATTGCTGAACGCTTAATCACGTACTAAGGGTTAAAGGATGTTTTAAAGGTACTTCCTTCATGAATGCACACACTTATGATCCTGAATTGCTTACTCCATGGAATTTCCCTGACAACATGGATTTTGCCTTTTATCTCACAACAGCAGCACACATACCAGTCTTCGTACATACCCACGTAAAATATGGACTCAATATGGGTCGTATGACGTAATATGACCCATGTTTTAAATAGCACTTATACTTTTGGAAGGAGAGTTGATTGAATTTGTTAGTGTTACCAGTAGTAATTTCCTGCAGGAGAGGGAAAAGGTGATAAGTATGAAGTCAATCATATTCTTTTGAATCACGGATATACTTATCACAAGGAATACAATGATAAGTACTTGAGGTTTAATATTAAAAAATTACGCGTCAGTATAACGGTGTTGATGAGACGAGAACTTCATATTATGAGGCAAATGAGATTTAGGTGAAATATAAAGTGAGTATATGGATTAATAGTAGTAATTACTGAACTTCCTGTGCTGGGAGTAGTCATTTCCGAAAGTAGAGGGCAGCCACGTTGTTGATACTACTTCCGCCCCTGTAGTAAAAGAGTTGCTTTTAATTTTTTGGTATCATCTTTGAATAGTTTTAGATGGAAAGTACATGATGAATTTTGGGTGCTAATTGAAACACAGTTGAAATTTGATTTTAATATACAACTACCTATAATGTTTAACTTACAATATTGAAAGCTTTAATATATATATATATATATATATATATATATATATATATATATATATATATATATATATATATTGTGGTCTTGGTCTAAATTATATTGTACTAAAATGTAAACACCTGATTATAAAACATTTAATTGTATTCAATATAAACTGTTTCTATATACCGAATTAACTAAGAGAAAATTTTATCATAACATCGTATAAATTATTTCTTATTGTGAAATAAACAAACGAAACGTTTGTTAAATATTTAAGCAATAAATACTTACATAAGTAAATATTTTTAGTTACATTGACACATCAATTAAATTATTTATATTATAGTTATTAATAAAAAAATAAATAAATAGGTATTAATAACAACTAATACTGGACCAATATTAAATTATTAATAGCTATTTATATACACGAATAAAGATGACTTATGGGCATTACAGAATAGTACTGTTCCAGTCTTGGTTGGAATGATGGATCGAAAATGGGTTGTGGTAGTTTTATGTTCACTGTTACTGCTGATGTATTATTGCATATTATTAAAAGATAATCTTTTGGATCCTAATGAAACAATTATAAGAATAAATTTTGTTGTAATTAAACTTAAAACCCTTTACAGTTTTGGTTTATAATACGTTCAGTAATTAAATATTGTATGACATGTAATAAAAAAACATAAATTATATATGTAATCAATTTGCAAAAAAATAGTTTTTAGAAAATTGAGATAATTCTATGAAAGATGATCGACATTTCGGAATTGCTTTTGATCCCATTGGTATAAACCACTTTTGAATTTGTAAAATCCAAATTTTCCACAAGAGAAGTGTATTCACCTCTCTCCTATATATGTTAAGAGTTTCTATGTAACGCAAAGATTGCTGTGTCGTCTGCTTATATGAGTGAATTTACGTCACCGACAATCGAAGACACATCGTTACCAAACACGGAGAGAAGTAGCCCAAGCATCTAGTCTTATGGATACCAGATAACATATTGTTGTACCTGTTTAGAGTATGATGTCTTCTTATGTATGTACAGAGTGTCCTAAAACTTTCTAAAATATTGTTATATGCTATTCTTGGACCAAAGACAAACCAAAATAACATATTCGAACTTTCAAAAACTCAATAATTACCCGAATAGCTGCCATTTTTTTGTTTCACTTAAATATTTTTAGTTTAAGACGACTATTTTTTTTATATAACTTAATAGCTTAAAGGCCTAATTAGGTAAACATTTTCAATTTGTTAGAAACTTTATTGTACAAAATGACGGGTTTCTAAAGCCTTGTGCAAATATGTTAAAAGCAATATGATAAAACAGTCACAGTTATTACGTTTTAGTAAGAAAATTTAATTAAAAATCCAGCGATATGTTTAAGAAAATCGGTTGATGAATGAGGGAGATAATGTGCTTTTAAGAAACCGAGTATTAAACAATATCCATAGCCATTACGTGACAGCACTGCTTGTGAGTCACAACAATCAGCAATTTTAATTTTAGTCGCTCTGATTAGCTATTTACATTCTAATTTTAAAACTTAAATATAAGTTATAGATAACTATTTAAAAGAAATCGATCAAACCCTGCTTACGCTAGCTCAAACTATAATAATCCGTTGCCAAAGTCAAGGTATTTAATTATTTTCTTAACTTACAAAATCTAACTTTATATATCTCGTATATTAGAATAATGAATTGTGAACTAAAATCCTCTTTGAAAATTAATTTATTTCAGACACGTGTTTCGGTATAAATGATTGTATGCTATTTATTTATAATATGCTCTAGTAACATAAAATATTCATTTACGGTAAAACATATGAATGGTATTTTCCTTAAAACTTTTAAATGCCGTCATAATTAAACTTTATGTTGTATAAAAACGTATAATAAAAAAATGTGTTTTAAGTATTTAAAAAAACCACATTATTTTTTACTACACTGATTAATGGAGGAAATAGCAGTATGTTTTAATGTAAGTAGCAGCCTCCTGATAGTTTTCCCAACATATGCAGTATTAATATTGTGTGAGCTGTGTATATATAACATTTCTAACGGAAACTATTTTGTGATCTAGGGGTCAGGAATTTTTTTTATGTACGAGTAGCAGGAATGATTGTAATAGGTAATTTATATTAGATCGCCTAAACTTTAATGTAATGAAGTTTAAAAATTCATTATAACTCGTATATTCCTATGGACTTTATTCAAACTTAATTATTGAACTTTTATTGATAATTTACCGATTAAAGAAACGAGACAACATCCATCAAAGTAAACTATCCAGTGGCGACACAAACTCAGATAATTGATGGATAATTTGTTGGATTTCTAAAAGTAGTTTAAATACAATGTTTTGGGTTGTTACCCTTATTGCAGGGAAGATTCCATGAAACGCCCATTACTGAAGTTCAATTCTGTTTAAATGGTTGTTAATACTTGGTACTTCTCGAGTTTTAAATTTACCTTTACAATTTCTACATTCTGAAAGTGTGTATTTACAATTTGCGAAACAAAATAAACCGATGCAACAGAAAGAAGTACGTGACATAAGGTAACGGTAATTTTTAACAAAGTGAAAGAAACTTATTGCCCGATAATTGCAATTTTCCTGGCTTACAGAGTTCTTCCTTGGATCAAGAAGAACCTATGTACCAAGTTTCAAGTCTCTATGATCTTTCTGTCAAAAATTATCGCACAGGCAAACAGCAGCGAAATTATTTTGATGAAGGTCTGATGAATAAATAAAACCTATATGTATTCTAGCAAATACTTAGCTTTGTAAATTGCATTGCCAATCTAGTATTATTGTCCTAACAACTAAAACAACAAACTTAGAGACTACTCACAAATTTCACACTGTCAGAACCCTAAGGGCGTTACATTTCCATATGAGATAACGTCCTGCATTTAACTGAAGATCTGGGCGCGGAAGTGACTTGATGAGAGTCGACGGCCTGGGCCCAGGACAGGGTCACCGCTCAGCGGGGCTGGAGGTCAGTCACTCACCATAACGGCGCTATTCCTCACGTGCTCTGGGACTGGGTCAGACCGCGTCTTGTCTGGGTCATCCAACCTGGCGCTGGATAAGATCCGATTATTTCATTTTGTACACCACTCCAAAATAGAGGAAACTGTAATATCGTATAAAATTTTACAAAACATGAAGAAACTAAGAAGCATATGATATATATTGGTGTCGGGTGCTTTTTACACAGTGGGTGAGTTCATGGAAAGCCGACTGGGAAATTAAAACCGAAGCATGTTTTACAAGGATCTGATATACGAATTGCATGTTTGTCTGCATGAGGAACTTTTTGTATGTATGATTGTGTGTGAATGAGTAATGGCATACGAAAAAAATAGTTAATGGTTTTGAAGGAGATATAATGGGGTTTGAGGATCAATATTGTAGACCTATATTTCTGAAAGTAATTATTTTAACATTCGTTACACAAGGTAAGGTGTAAGAAGGGGGCGATCAAGATGTGAGATTGGATTTTGAGTTTTCGGAAGCGGATGTCAGCCGTCTTACTAGTTGACACTGTGAGCCTAGGATGACGTAATGAGATGTCGCGGCGGGAGGAGTTGGCGAACCGATCCGATGCACTGTTACTGCCTATCCTACACTGCAGATCATCCTACACTGCATAACATCACAATCCTCCACTCCCTCCTACTTTGAAGACTGAGTGAGACCACGTCTGCTAGGACCAGCACTTCTGTTGAGAGGGGGTGAACTCTAGAAATTACTTGAATGTCATGCGAAGCCTGGTGAGTGAACTCTAAACTACGTGCAGTAGGCGCTGGCTCTGCAGCGGAAATTGAATAATATTAATAGTATACGGTGCTACATCTTCCAACTGGGTGGAGGTTTCCCTCTCCGTCCTTCAATCGGTCGTTCTCTCTCGCACACTCGCTCTTTAAATTTTTCGAATAATTTTTTAAAGGAGAAGCCAATCCTCTTTTGAGCCTTATTCTGCCCGTCCTCATGGGCCACTGGCCTGTGCGAGGATCTTATCAAGCAGAATAAAGAGGAGAGTCGATACAGTACAAGGTCGATGTTACTGATAAAAAGTGCAACGGTCACAAACAGGATTTGAACCCGCGCTATCTCAAACTCACACTTCAAGTTCAACGTCTTAGACCACTCGGAAATCGGCACTCCCATTAACCCCGTCAAACCAATATTAACTTCAAAATTTTCAATAACGCTGTACCGAATAGAGGAAACACAAGGGATTGGAGACCTCTGAGGTCGTAGTAATAAATACTCGATTAGCAAACTTTACTTACAAGTTAATTGTGGCAAATATAACTTACAAGCACCACTTCTCAATGGTGAAATAAAATAATGTCTTACCACGTTGCTTACAAAATAGAGTAATAATGAATTTAATGATGTCTTTGTGGTGGGCCTAATGATTCTACGGATTGCCTACGAACTTAATCATTTACTAAAACTTTAAAATTGACTTCCCTTCACGTTGATGTCGACTCACACCGTGACTCACCGTGGCGTCGGCATCTTGGCTCGACATTGCAGCTGTAGTCGCAATAATGAGATTAGAAGACTAGTCTAGCTCATGAATATTGGTAGTAGTCGAGGTTGAACAAAACCTTGATCTCACAGTTGTACTAAAAAATGAACTCGAATTCGCCTAAAACAAAATCGCAACGATATTAGCCATTTATCGAGACAATTTATAATCACGATAACGTGGTATCATCAGAAGGACATCACCACAACTGTATTAATCTGGAAAATAAAACATCATTATGGGTATGTTACTTTACTATTTACAAATTTACTTCAAGTTCCATTAAACATAGATGTCTCGCGTGAAAGGGCTAATTTATAAAACGAAAATGTAAATTTTAATTACGGATAAGGCGCGCGGAGTTGCTCGGCAGCAAGATCTTTAGCTATAAATTTCAAGACAAAAATGAATACGTGCTCCGATTAGGTTATTATTACGCCAAGAACTTAGTTCCAAGAAAATCAGGGAAAAAAATTATACTAACCAATAATGAGTAACAGGGTTGCGAATATATAATGAAACAACATAACGGTATAACACAAATAAAGAAAAGTTTCATGTTCCTTTGGCGGTTCCTATGGGTACAAGTCACCGATGTGACCAGATCGGTAGGTGCATGTGCATTTAAAACTATGATAAATAAATAGAAGAAGCAGATTTCTTTATAAGAGACGGAAATGTTTGTGTAATCTCGGAATAAATATCTGTTTATTATATGCGGGGTTAAGTCATATATCAATACACACAATAAGACTATGCGAAGTACTAGGAAAGTTCACTTCTGACTGGTTTATACCATTGAACTGAACCTACACTGGGTAAAAGGCTGCAGTATAATTAGCGGCCACCAACACAATTGGATGATGGTTGTCGTATGGTATGGAATCACCAATATTCATGACCCAATATTTCAGTCATCCAAAGGACTGAAAGCAAAATGTCAGATCAAATATCGTAATAGATATTTCGAAGAACAATGTGGTTTAGCAAGTTTTCAATCTTAGAAATTAATGTATAGATATTAATACAATTTACAAATTAAAATATAAAATATAATTAATGTAATTACACACAACAATAACATTTACTTACCTTATGTATTTTCAAGGATAAACGTGACTACTTTGTGAAACAAAGTAGACATGTACTTCACTGTTTTTGCCGCCATTACTCAATAACGAAGCATATGATTTGAATTTTGAATTTATTTTCCAAATAAATTTTTACTATGAATAAATTTTGATCGATCTTGATGAATTGAATTAAGTTTTAGGATTTAAAAATGTTAATCTAGAGAAGCTATATTTTTATATGTGAAAGAATTTTTTGTTTATTGCATAAAATAACTTAACTGTATTTAAAGTACTCTTGAGTCCTCATTACAAACAGATATAAAGGAACTAGCAGAAGGCTTCAACCTTACCCATCCTGAAAATCCTATTCGTCAAGAAGTAAGGCAAACGTCCTTTTCAGACTAAGTGCAGGGAGATGTTTCCTTAGCTCTTGTCCTGATTGAAAAAAAACTAGACAATTCCAATCGATTCATTTTTACATAAAGCAATAAGGAATATTTTTTTATTTAGATCGGACCACGCTACACTATTGTAGTAGTAACAAACCACATTGCTCCTTCCTAATTTCTGATGTCAATGTGCACAAATGCGGTAAAAAGTTGTTAACGGAACTATGACAGTAAAGAGGTAAGATTTTCATGAAACTAAAAATGAAAATTGAGAGAGATAAGATATTCATGAAATTAACAATGACAGGTGAGAGAGATAAGATGTATAATTAAAGAAGTAATATCCAGCGAAAGGCTTATACGTGCATGTGTAGTGTACTTTCTTAAAAATGTTGGTCTTATTTAAGAATCTATCAATACGAAATTCACTATTCTGTTTTAAATTCCTCAACGCTAACTTATTATTGTATGAAAAGTAAATAATATATCCTTCTCCTCACCAAGATTTTGACTCCGCCCGCCTGGTTCGTAGAAATTACCCCAATTATTCAATTTGTCATCGGGAGCTATATATGTTACAAAATGTATAACACCGTTTCGAGGATTGAAATCTATCTCTTCGCCAGGTGAAAATGTAATTAGTTCTATCATTCAAAAAGAAAGATAACAAAAGAAGATGCAAGATATGAACACAAATCACGCGCACGAGAAGTCTCTTGACTTCTAGAACTATCACATGTCACACCAGCACATAATGCTCTATACTTATAGTGCTCGTTACATGTATCCTGAGCAGTGGTTAATGCCTTTCTTATCATTTCTTTTATAAGTACTAATTACATTTTCACCTGAGGAAGAGAGTATATTCCAATCCTCGAAACGTTGTGCTATACATTTTGTAACATATAACGATGACAAATCTTATTATCCTTTTAAACCTTTTATCGCCAATAACAAACTTAAAACAAAAAAGCTATTTTACTGATATTCATAATGTTGGAATTATCACTGGATCAATTCTTCACAGCCCGGTCCAAAAGCTAGGCTTACCGCCACAATTGAATGGTCAAATAAAACTCAAATAAAGTTGACTTTTTTCTATGAGACACATTGATAGCCTCACTGACAGAACTCTCTTTTATTGTCCATTCTAACAATTGTAAGGTATCCAGTATTCTGTTTTGATGACCTAAATGGCAGAACTCCCTTTTATTGTCCATTCTAACAATTGTAAGGTATCCAGTATTCTGTTTTGATGGCCTAACTGGCAGAACTCCCTTTTATTGTCCATTCTAACAATTGTAAGGTATCCAGTATTCTGTTTTGATGGCCTAACTGGCAGAACTCCCTTTTATTGTCCATTCTGACAATTGTAAGGTATCCAGTATTCTGTTTTGATAGCCTAACTGGCAGAACTCCCTTGTATTGTCCATTCTAACAATTGTAAGGTATCTAGTATTCTGTTTTGATGGCCTAACTGGCAGAACTCTCTTTTATTGTATATTCTAACAATTGTAAGGTATCCAGTATTCTGTTTTGAATGGCCCAACTGGCAGAACTCCCTTTTATTGTCCATTCTAACAATTGTAAGGTATCCAGTATTCTGTTTTGATGGCCCAACTGGCAGAACTCCCACTTTTATTGTCCATTCTAACAATTGTAAGGGTATCCAGTATTCTGTTTTGATGGCCCTAACTGGCAGAACTCCCTTTTATTGTATATTCTAACAATTGTAAGGTATCCAGTATTCTGTTTTGATGGCCCAACTGGCAGAACTCCCTTTTATTGTCCATTCTAACAATTGTAAGGTATCCAGTATTCTGTTTTGATGGCCCAACTGGCAGAACTCCCTTTTATTGTCCATTCTAACAATTGTAAGGTATCCAGTATTCTGTTTTGATGGCCCAACTGGCAGAACTCCCTTTTATTGTATATTCTAACAATTATTGTAATATCCAGTATTCTGTTTTGATGGCCCAACTGGCAGAACTCACTTTTATTGTCCATTCTAACAATTGTAAGGTATCCAGTATTCTGTTTTGATGGCCCAACTGGCAGAACTCCCTTTTATTGTATATTCTAACAATTGTAAGGTATCCAGTATTCTGTTTTGATGGCCCAACTGGCAGAACTCCCTTTTATTGTCCATTCTAACAATTGTAAGGTATCCAGTATTCTGTTTTGATGGCCCAACTGGCAGAACTCCCTTTTATTGTCCATTCTAACAATTGTAAGGTATCCAGTATTCTGTTTTGATGGCCTAACTGACAGAACTCACTTTTATTGTCCATTCTAACGATTGTAAGGTATCCAGTACTCTGTTTTGATGGCCCAACTGGCAGAACTCCCTTTTATTGTATATTCTAACAATTGTAAGGTATCCAGTATTCTGTTTTGATGGCCCAACTGGCAGAACTCCCTTTTATTGTCCATTCTAACAATTATTGTAAGGTATCCAGTATTCTGTTTTGATGGCCTAACTGACAGAACTCACTTTTATTGTCCATTCTAACAATTGTAAGGTATCCAGTATTCTGTTTTGATGGCCCAACTGGCAGAACTCCCTTTTATTGTATATTCTAACAATTGTAAGGTATCCAGTATTCTGTTTTGATGGCCCAACTGGCAGAACTCCCTTTTATTGTCCATTCTAACAATTGTAAGGTATCCAGTATTCTGTTTTGATGGCCTAACTGACAGAACTCACTTTTATTGTCCATTCTAACGATTGTAAGGTATCCAGTACTCTGTTTTGATGGCCCAACTGGCAGAACTCCCTTTTATTGTTCAATTCTAACAGTTGTAAGGTATCCAGTATTCTGGTTTGATGGCCCAACTGGCAGAACTCCCTTTTATTGTTTATTCTAACAACTGTAAGGTATCCAGTACCCTGTTTTGATGGCCTAACTGACAGAACTCCCTTTTATAATCCACTCTTAAAATTGTAATGCATATTTAGAATTGATGCTCTCAGTGCAAGAACTCCCTTTTACTGTCCATTTTAACAATTGTAAGGAATACGTTGTACTGATGGGCCGCACTGGCAGTACTCACTTTTATGGTCCATTCCAACAATTGTAAGGAATATTCTGAACTGAAGGCCGCACTGGCAGAACTCACTTTTATGGTCCATTCAAACAATTGTAAGGAATATTCTGAATTGATGTCCTCACAGACAGAACTATTTTTATGATCCATTATAATAATTATTAGGTATATTCTGTAATACTTTCACTTTCATACTCCATAGACCATAGATAATAACGCATAATTGCGATGCATGATTATTTGTCAACATTTGAACTTTCAGCCAGTGTACAACACCTTTAATGTCTGGTATATATTACAAGATAATATCTTGGAATATCTCGTAATCTATATTCTTTGCAGGTTTTATTCGATGTTTGAGCTATGCCGTAGTGTAGGGTGAAGGCTGCGGTTTACAAGGTGTCATGGGTTCGATTGTCAGTAATGTCAATTGATGTTTAGGATGAATGAATGTTAACTATAATAAATAAAAATGTTATTGGTATTGAAATAACCCCTTTTAAAATGGAACATTTTTACTTAACCACTTGAATTATTAAACCTTATCTAAAGCTACCAATAAATACATCGCGTAAGTTTATTTATATTGTTATTTCCTTTATTTGACTCTGACCCACCATTACAACTGCTGGATCGGTCAATGATAATATCCAAAAAGCACCCCTAACCCTCAAATTGGCACTTTTTGGGATTTTAAAAAGTTTAAAATAATTTCATTGGAATCTGTGAGAGGAAAATGAGACAGAAAAGTGTTACAAGTTAGTAGGCGCGACTACTATACATACTGCACGTGTGATCTGCCTCACATATGTATAGATGTACTTTAAATATACGAGTACATGAATTTATCTTATATTTTTGGCATTATTAATAAAATATGAAACGTTATGCGTGGGTAATATAATTCAATACTTTTGCTAAGGTTTCTATACTTTTTGGTCAAAATGTATGGTATTTATTCTTTTTTTAACATTAATTTCTATTTCTTTGTTTGTTTTATTCTTAATAGGGGCATTTTTCATACTGAATTTGATTTCACTAAGATGATTTTTATTATTTTGAAAAATAAATAATTCACTTATATTAATGCACTTTTAATTTTAATTTTGTCATGTTAAAATATATTCTAAAATTAAAAAAGCGTCTAAATTTCCTATATATATATATCAATATTAGTATTAATGTAATTGTTTTTAAAAAGTATAAATTTAACTTTAACGTCTCATCGTATAGTCTCTATAAAACTAGCCATAAATAATACAAAAACTACCACAAGTTCAATAACGAAACCCATAATCTGAATGGAAATGACTGAAGTGCAGACCAGACCTTCCTGGAACTTAATCAACTTAAGATCGAGGACCTCTAGCGCCGGGACCAACAGCGGCCAAAAGCATTGACCGCTTTGACACAGTTAGTGCAGTAAACATTGATGATCGTTGACCGTTCGTTGGTCGGTGACCGGGTATTGTACCGCACGACCGTTACAAAACCAATTATACCCAACGGCCACTGTCGCCGCCAGTCCTTCCTACATGGACTCAACGTGCACGCTCTTAGGTCATACACCCAGCTGACAGACGTTGCTCCATCCATTGACACCTGATACACTCTCTCTTTCGTTTCACTGACCGCTTGCGCTGCACGAGTGACCAAACACTTTTGTTATACTTTTTAACAAAACAATGTTTGTCTCACATGAAGATACATATTCAATAAATGTTAAAAAAATTTCACAAAAAGTAAGAAAATTGTCTGTGTACTTATAAATTCGATTCAGAATTAGATAAAGTAGCACACAATTGGCGAAATACTTTATGCATTTTTTGCAAATGGGCTAAAAATAATCAAGTTTTATTTCTAGTCTCTCTCTCTCTCTCTCTCTCTCTCTCGTCTCTCTCTCTCTCTCTCTCTCTCTCTCTCTCTCTCTCTCTCTCTCTCTCTCTCTCTCTCTCTTTCCCTCTCTCTCTCTCTCAGACACACATTTTTTTGTCTACTTGGAAATACCAATAAAAACAACCAAGCTTTGCCAAAAATCATTTCCCAGGTATTATCGGAACAGTTTCACCGACATTTTAAGTCACCACTAGTATAATTATATAAATGTGCTATATGTTTCGTTATAAAATAAATGCTTATAATATTCAAAAACTTTATAATACATACAGGGTACAAGTATATTATAACCACTATATTATAAACATTATGTAGTACAAAATCTTTCTATTTAAAAAATAGCTTAAACTGAGGAGTATTGCTTTTAGACTAGGCCACTTTTGTGGACAAAAAGACTCTTGGAAAAAGAACCTATATATTTAGCCCATAATTGGTGAGGTTATACAACTTGCGTCGTTGGTAAAGAAGGGCCTCAAGGACCCCGCGAAAGGATCGTTTAGTCTGGAGGATGGAATGAAACACAACATTTTAGTACACAATCTGCTCAGATGTATAATAAACTTCTATATTCTTGTAAAAATTAACACATTTTTTAGTACATTATTGAAATAATCTTTCGAAGACACACTTTTTAGGGGAAAATAAATATATTAAACTAAATTAGTTTTACTAATTCTGAATAATTTTAAACTTGATGTGTACCTTTAATAGAAAATTCTATATAATGTTAATGAAATACATAAGTTTTTCTAATGGACTCAGCAAAAATTACAACAGTTTACACATTTATTAATCTATGTAAAATGTTACTATAAAAACTAAATATTGATTTTAAACTAAAATGTTGGTAAATGAGGATAAATGCTAGTAAATGATATTTGATAATAGTAAAATCTCGATATACCATATGACACAGATATATATTTTTGTCTTCTCCCTAAAATACCTTTTCCACATTTACCTCGTCTTTATTCAAAACATTTACAACCTATTCCGTATTATGAGAACTGTTCTTATAATTTAAGTCATCTTTAGTACTAACTCACTATATACCTCCCTAAACTAGTTACGAAAATTTGCGCAAAGTTTCTCGATACCGTTAAAAAGGATTAAAATAAAAAAGATAGTGCATATGGTGATGACAAATTTAAAGTTTGCCACAGACTTTATATTATAAGCACTTACGATCTCAAATAATACGTAGTCCTGTCCAGGAGCAATTAACCCGAACCTAAATATAGTGTTAAGGGCAAAAATACATATATTTACAAAAATCCAAATTTCCACGAGACCTCAATTCACCAGTGCAGGTTTCAGAAATTTATAATGTTTGAAGGGCAATAACACGACTTAAATGTTATAATACTAGTATACCACAAACAGTTAGTCAAAATTTGGTCAATATGGTTTAGTACTACAGTATTGTATAGCCTATATTGTTTACAAAAATATAGGCTATTTAAAACAGAAGTTTGAGTGGCAACAAGTAGCAAAATCTGTGTGTCAAACATAAATTATCAAGACTAAAAACTTCATCACATGAATAGGGTTTGTTAGTTTTAATAATGAGAGTACTTCATTGGTGAATTTACTAACAGTTATTTCTCAAGCACGTTTTCATAAGCCGGGTGTGATCAGAGTCTGTGACAATTTTCAGCTATTTTTCAGCTAGTTGTCGTCTCCTCGAACTAAAAGTTGCAGTCTCCTCGTGCACTGATAATAGGGTTGTGATTTTCAAGTCTCCAAGATATAACTGATATGCAGAATTCTTTATCATATTGATCATTTTCTCGTGCTTCTTA
The DNA here is from genome assembly GCF_021130785.1 of Homalodisca vitripennis. NCBI lineage: Eukaryota > Metazoa > Arthropoda > Insecta > Hemiptera > Cicadellidae > Homalodisca > Homalodisca vitripennis. The sequence goes on along the minus strand of NC_060211.1, from coordinate 38,233,009 downwards.
TTAAGTCATCGTACTGCAGTACTCTATTTTTGATCTTACTAGTATGTTGTATATTTTGAGCAGAAACTTTGGATTTGCTCCTTTAACCTCATAAGCTAATGGTTTTAGAAAATTTAAGATATTTGCATTAATCTACTACTTGCTCTATATGTGAGCAAAACTTGAATTTGCCATTACATAGTGCACCTAAAATCCAGTGACTATCCATCCACGATTGATAATTGAATTCATAGTGTTCCTTACTCTTTCTTGTAAATATTATAACTTTACACTTTTTATGATTAAATGTTAACCCCAGTTTTTCTGACCATTACCTACTTACATTCCTCAAACCTTCTAATATTTCACATGCTCTTCTATTTACTCCGTGAGAAGCATGTATTAAAATATCACCTGTATACTGAAGATATCTTGATCCTTCAATCATGAAATTATGATTTTAACTTATTATTTTTAACTTATCTGAAAGGCACAAAGGGAATAATAATCGGCTCAGTACACTGCCTTGCAATATACCTCTAAATGTAACACTTTGTATTTCCTTTCCACACACTTTGGAATAACTGGACTTTCCGTCCGCCTGAATGACAAATATTTCATAAAAATAGCTGGAATATTCATAGTATTTGATACAGAGCAGGAATATGTACAAGAAATTATCATATGTTTTAGTAAGATCAGGAGATGCAGTGGTTAAAGTATTTCCCTTATTTTTAGCTGTATTAACTTCTGCTAAGAAAGTAACTAAATGGTCTTGACAACTGCTGGCTTTCCGAAAACCACACTGAGTCGTTGGAATCAAATTAGAAAATTCCATAAACCATTCTAATATGTTTCAACAAAACTATTCAAGATCTTAGCTTGAACCTGTGGGTCTACAGTTCCATAGAAAATGCATCTTTTGCCTCCGGCAACGAGAACCCAAGAACCGTAGTCGTGATGGCGGATGATGTCCTAGAAGAAACTGTTTCCACCAAATTCTTAGGGATGCATCTAGATAGAGGGCTGAGCTGGGATTGAAAGCATTTGTTCTAATGTTTCTTCAGGCATTTATGTCTTACGAAACTTTGCCAAATTCTGCTCTGTGGATATACTAATAACGGCCTACTTTGGCCTTGTGTGTTCCCATCTGACATATGGCTTGAGGTTATGCGGCAGCTGCTCTAAATACAAATTCGAAAGAGTATTTAGAAATCAAAAGCAAGCTGTCCGAATCATTTATAAATTGAATTTCAGAGATTCTTGTAAGAATTACTTCAGGGAGCTTAGATTGCTGACTTTGTCCTGCCTGTATACCATTGAGGTGGCCCTGTACTATCGATTCAAGTGTGACATGGTCCAAGGCAGGAGCGGTCACTAATACGGGAGGCAGAGACGACTTCCGCTTACATCACAGTACGGCAACATTTGAGCGATTGCCGTCGGGTTGGTGTCAGGCCGATCAATAGAATACCTGAGTAGATAAAACAATTGAATGACCCTGAACAATTCAAAGGTCAATTAAGACACCTCTTCGTGTCTAGGGTGTTCTACTACTAGGTTGACGGTTTTATAATGAGCCGCTGGGATGCAATTACAAACTAATATGATCAGTCATCTGGTTCTGATATAAAGAACGGCTGGCTGACAAGAGTGAATGACATTTGAGTGAATGAAAGAAATTGTGTCTGTGTGAGTGAGTGAATGGCAATTATTTGTGAAAATTTTGAGCGATGACTTCTGTATACAGAACACATAATACTGACGTTTGTATACAATTGTAAACTTTTTGTCAAAATTATTACAATTTGCCACAAGATTTATTACTATTAATGTTATTATTATTAGCTAAGGAGGAAATTTATTTGATGGGCCTATACCTTTTAGGTGAATATTTAATAATATCGGGTTCGTTAGCTGGATGCCGCGTATCTGAGGCTTATAACATGGTGCTAAAGTTTAAAACTGTATTATATAGGAACTCAATCCATAAAGGTTTCACTTCAGAAACTTAGATTGCAGTGTCTCAATTGTAATGGACTGTTTAAAATAAAATAACCTGTTAAAACTAATTGCTTATAATTCAGCACTGATTTTCTCACAGGGAACTCTCTTCCGAATATGAATTATAAACAATAGTGTTAACATAAAATCGTATTTTCGTAAATATATTAGTAGTGAGACACTAAAATCGGAGTTTTTGTAGATAAACATGTACGGATTTGAGAGCGAGTTACTATATAACACAGTTTTAAACTTTAGACGTATGAGGTGAGCCTCAGATGGGCGGCTTCCAGCTGTGCTCGTAGAAAAATTGCTGTTATGTTAAAGTGAAAGAATTCAGCTTTCATTTGAAAAAAAAAGAAAATCGTGTGACCTCCACAGGTTGTATGGATGTTAAAAATGGAATTCATTATAAAACGGATGTTTAAACACAGGACATTGGAATATTCGATCAAAATTCAAACAGAAGCATACGTTATTTTTTTGGACAAATAATTTACAAAAATAACGTGTTCTTAACACAGTCACTTCTAGAACTTACAGTGACAGGTTGTAAGATAGTAGACGTTTTGCCGCTAGCTATTAAAAGTAAAATTACACTGAACATGTTAAACACATTACCATAAGAGATAGTTCACTGCGGAGGTGAAACAAGCATTCTATTGACAAAGCTGATCTAGATACAGTACTTCACGCAATGGAATAGGTCTCTAGAAAACAAAATGTAGCCCACAAATGAGTCATCGCGTGATCTTGGTGGACAGCTGATGCAATGTGAGATGCTGCAATGTTAATGTAGTGTCTAAAGCACGTGGCACCATCAAATCTGGCACAAACCTGAATTCGGTGTTTGTGTATGGAAAAGAGTTTCGAGAAACATCTATGGCATGATTGATCCATGGCTTATTTAGTAGTAGATTCGAGTAAGTTTTACAAATTGTATAGTTTTGTTTTTGTTTTTGGCTAGTCAATATTGAGATGGTGCATTTGTTTTCTGGTTGGATCATTTTGTTTTTAAATTGGTTTTAAATTGTGTTTAGATTTGTTTTAAATACAAGGGTTTTTAGACGCTTTTTCTATAGACAGAAAAAGTACATTATTTATTAAGTGGTTTAAAATAATTCTAAAAGGAATTATAGACAGGTATTGCAGTAACAAATGTCAAAGACAAAAATAATGTTCAGTTATTATGTATATTATTTAATGAAGGCACTTTTCTATTTTAAAGTGTGTTATTTTCTTCAGACACATTAGAATACAAAATGTGCCATTCGTTTAAAGCCCATTTTCGCCAGTTTTCCATGAACAAGAGTAAAAAATTGTCTAAAATGTGTCCTTGAAAACCTCGATTGTTTATTGCAGACTTAACTTCGCACATAAGTATTATTTGTCTATATTTGGGATGAGTTCATTAGCCACTCTTGAGACAAAAAGTTTCAAGATGGTGTTAAACAATGTAGAGTCCAAAATTCGGTGCTAAGGGAGATGGTAAATACAACCATGCTACAACCGTGCTAGTCACTCTTATTTGTCCGTGAATTCTACTCTACTAAAAGCTTTTACACGAATAAACAACCTACTCTAGAGTTGACTACTCTGTAGAGCGAATTCTAATCTACTAAAAACGTTTACACAAAGTACCAAACTACTCTACCGTTGACTACTCTGTAGAGTGAATTCTAATCTACTAAAAACGTTTTACACAAAGTATCAAACCTACTCTACCGTTGAATACTGTGTAGAGCGAATTCTAATCTACTAAAAACGTTTACACATAGTACCAAACTACTCTACAGTTTACTACTCTGTAGAGTGAATTCTAATCTACTAAAAACGTTTACACAAAGTACAAAACTACTCTACCGTTTACTACTCTGTAGAGCGAATTCTACTCTACTAAAAGCTTTTACACGAATAAACAACCTACTCTAGAGTTTACTTCTCTGTAGAGCGAATTCTAATCTACTAAAAACGTTTACACAAAGTACCAAAACTACTCTACCGTTTTACTACTCTGTAAGCGAATTCTAATCTACTAAAAACATTTACACAAAGTACCAAACTACTCTACCGTTTACTACTGTGTAGAGCGAATTCTAATCGACTAAAAACGTTTACACAAATTTCCAAGCTATTCTACCGTTTATACTCTGTAGAGCGAATTCTACTACTAAAACGTTTACACAAAGTACCAAACTACTCTAACCGTTGACTACTCAGTAGAGCGAATTCTAATCAACTAAAAACGTTTACACAAAGTCCAAACTAACTCTACCGTTGACTACTGTGTAGAGCGAATTCAATCGACTAAAAACGTTTACACAAATTTCCAAGCTATTCTACAGACTACTCAGAGAGTGCATTACAGAATGAAAACGTTACACAAATACCAACAATATACCGTTTACTAGTCAGTAGAGTACCTCTACTCGTTTACTAAACTCTACCGTTGACTAGTCATAGAGTGAATTCTAATCTACTAAAGACGTTTACACAAAGTACCAAAATACTCTACCGTTGACTACTGTGTAGAGCGAATTCTAATCTACTAAAGACGTTTACACAAAGCACCAAACTACTCTACCGTTTACTAGTCAGTAGAGTGAATTTTCTACTCTACTAAAGACGTTTACACAAAGTACCAAACTACTCTACCGTTTACTACTCTGTAGAGTGAATTCTAATCTACTAAAAACGTTTACACAAAGTACCAAACTACTCTACCGTTGACTACTGTGTAGAGCGAATTCTAATCTACTAAAACGTTTACACAAAGTACCAAACTACTCTACAGTTTACTACTCTGTAGAGTGAATTCTAATCTACTAAAAACGTTTACACAAAGTACCAAACTACTCTACCGTTTACTACTCTGTAGAGCGAATTCTAAATCTACTAAAAAAACGTTTAACACAAAGCACCAAACTACCTCTACCGTTTACTACTCTGTAGAGCGAATTCTACTCTACTAAAAGCTTTTACACGAAGTAAACAACCTACTCTAGAGTTTACTTCTCTGTAGAGCGAATTCTAATCTACTAAAAACATTTTACACAAAAGTACCAAAACTATTCTACAGTTTACTATTCTGTAGAGTGAATTCTAATCTACTAAAAACGTTTACACAAAGCAGTACCAAACTACTCTACCGTTGACTACTGTGTAGAGCGAATTCCTAATCGACTAAAAAACGTTTTACACAAAATTTCCAAAGCTATTCTACCGTTTACTACTCTGTAGAGCGAATTCTAATCTACTAAAAACGTTTACACAAAGTACCAAACTACTTCTAACCGTTGACTACTCAGTAGAGCGAATTCTAATCTACTAAAAACGTTTACACAAAAGTACCAAACTACTCTACCGTTATACTGTGTAGAGCGAATTCTAATCGACTAAAAACGTTTACACAAATTTCCAAGCTATTCTACAGTTTTACTACACAGTAGAGTTCAATCTACTAAAAACGTTGACACAAAGTACCATCCTAAATATACCGTTTACTAGTCAGTAGAGTGAATTCTACTCTACTAAAGACGTTTACACGAAAGCGCCAAAATATTCTACCGTTGACTAGTCAGTAGAGTGAATTCTACTCTACTAAAGACTTTACACAAAGCACCAAACTACTCTACCGTTTACTAGTCAGTAGAGTGAATTCTACTCTACTAAAGACCGTTTACACAAAGTACCAAACTACTCTACCGTTTTACTACTCAGTAGAGTGAATTCTAATCTACTAAAAACGTTTACACAAAGTAACCAATCTATTCCTACAGTTTACTAATTCTCAGTAGAGTGAATTCTAATCTACTAAAAACGTTTTACACAAAGCACCAAACTACTCTAACCGTTTACTACAGTGTAGAGCGAATTCTAATCGACTAAAAAACGTTTACACAAGTTTCCAAACTAATTCTACCGTTTACTACTCTGTAGAGTGAATTCTAATCTACTAAAAACGTTTACACAAAGTACCAAACTACTCTAACCGTTGACTACTGTGTAGAGCGAATTCTAATCTACTAAAAAACGTTTTACACATAGTACCAAACTACTCTACAGTTTACTACTCTGTAGAGTGAATTCTAATCTACAAAAAACGTTTACACAAAGTACAAAACTATTCTACCGTTTACTACTCTGTAGAGCGAATTCTACTCTACTAAAAGCTTTTACACGAATAAACAACCTACTCTAGAGTTGACTTCTCTGTAGAGCGAATTCTAATCTACTAAAAACGTTTACACAAAGTACCAAACTACTCTACAGTTTACTACTCTGTAAAGCGAATTCTAATCTACTAAAAACATTTACACAAAGTACCAAAACTACTCTACCGTTGACTACTCAGTAGAGCGAATTCTAATCTACTAAAAACGTTTTACACAAAGTACCAAACTACTCTACCGTTGACTACTCTGTAGAGCGAATTCTAATCTACTAAAAACGTTTACACAAATTTCCAAACTATTCTACAGTTTACTACTCAGTAGAGCGATTACAGACTAATGAAAACGTTTACACAAAGTACCATCCTAACTCTACCGTTTACTACTCAGTAGAGTGAATTCTACTCTACTAAAACGTTTACACAAAGCGCCAAACTACTCTACCGTTGACTACTCAGTAGAGTGAATTCTACTCTACTAAAGACGTTTTACACAAAGCACCAAACTACTCTAAACCGTTTACTAGTCAGTAGAGTGAATTCTACTCTACTAAAGACGTTTTACACAAAGTACCAAGCTACTCTAACCGTTTACTACTCAGTAGAGTGAATTCTAATCTACTAAAAACGTTTACACAAAGTACCAAATCCTAATCTACCGTTGACTACTGTAGTAGAGCGAATTCTAATCTACTAAAAAGACGTTTACACAAAGCGCCAAACTACTCTACAGTTTACTACTCAGTAGAGTGAATTCTAATCTACTAAAAACGTTTACAGCAAAAGTACCAAACTACTCTACCGTTTACTACTCAGTAGACGAATTCTAATCTACTAAAACGTTTACACAAAGCACCAAACTACTTCAAAACCGTTTACTACTCTGTAGAGGCGAATTCTACTCTACTAAAAGCTTTTACACGAATAAACAACCTACTCTAGAGTTTACTTCTCTGTAGAGCGAATTCTAATCTACTAAAAACATTTACACAAAGTACCAAACTATTCTACAGTTTACTATTCTGTAAGTGAATTCTAATCTACTAAAAACGTTTACACAAAGTACCAAACTACTCTACCGTTTACTACTCTGTAGAGCGAATTCTAATCTACTAAAAACGTTTACACAAAGCACCAAACTACTCTACCGTTTATACTACTCTGTAGAGCGAATTCTACTCTACTAAAAAGCTTTTACACGAATAAACAACCTACTCTAGAGTTTTACTTCTCTGTAGAGCGAATTCTAATATACTAAAAACATTTACACAAAGTACCAAACTATTCTCTACCGTTTACTATTCTGTAGAGTGAATTCTAATCTACTAAAAACATTTACACAAAGTACCAAACTACTCCTACCGTTTACTACTCTGTAGAGCGAATTCTAATCCAAAAAACGTTTACACAAAGTACCAAACTACTCTACCGTTGACTACTCTGTAGAGCGAATTCTACTCGACTAAAAGCTTTTACACAAAATACCAAACCTACTCTACCGTTTACTTCTCTGTAGAGCGAATTCTAATCAACTAAAAACGTTTAAAACAAAGTACCAAACTACTCTACCGTTGACTACTCAGTATAGAGCGAATTCTAATCTACTAAAAAACATTTACACAAAGTACCAACTACTCTAACCGTTTACTACTCTGTAGAGCGAATTCTAATCAACAAAAAAACGTTTACACAAAGTACCAAACTACTCTACCGTTGACTACTCAGTAGAGCAAATTCTAATCTACTAAAACGTTTATCACAAAGTACCCAACTACTCTACCGTTTACTATTCTGTAGAGCGAATTCTAATCTAACTAAAAGCTTTTACAAAGTAAACCAACCTACTCTAGAGTTTACTACTCTGTAGAGCGAATTCTAATATACTAAAAAACATTTACACAAAGTACCAAACTACTCTACCGTTTACTACTCTGTAGAGCGAATTCTAATCTACTAAAAACATTTTACACAAAGTACCAAACTACTCTAACCGTTTACTACTCAGTAGAGCGAAATTCTATCCAAAAAACGTTTACACAAAGTACCCAAACTACTCTACCGTTGACTACTTCTGTAGAGCGAATTATTACTCGACTAAAAGCTTTTACACAAAGTAAACCAAACTACTCTAGACCGTTTACTACTCTGTAGAGCGAATTCTAATCAACTAAAAACGTTTAAACAAAGTAACCAAACTACTCTACCGTTGACTACTCTGTAGAGTGAATTCTAATCTACTAAAAAACGTTTACACAAAGTACCAAACTACTCTACAGTTTACTAACTCTAGAGCGAATTCTTAATCCAAAAAAACGCTTACACAAAGTACCAAACTACTCTACCGTTGACTACTCTGTAGAGCGAATTTTTAATCGACTAAAAACGTTTACACAAAGGTACCAAACTACTCTAAACCGTTTACTACTCTGTAGAGCGAATTCTAATCTACTAAAAAGCTTTTACACGAAGTACCAACCTACTACTCTAGAGTTACCTACTCAGTAGAGCGAATTCTAATCTACTAAAAAACGTTTACACAAAGTACCAAACTACTCTACCGTTTTACTACTCTGTAAAGCGAATTCTAATCTACTAAAAACGTTTACACAAAGTACCAAACTACTCTACCGTTTACTACTCTATAGAGCGAATTCTATCTACTAAAAACGCATTTTAAACAAAGTAACCAAACTTACTCTACCGTTTACTATTCAGTAGAGCGAATTCTACTCGACTAAAGACGTTTACACGAATAAACGCCAACCTACTCTAGAGTTGACTAGTCAGTAGACGTGAATTCTACTCTACTAAAGACGTTTACACAAAGCACCAAACTATTCTAACCGTTTACTACTCAGTAGAGTGAATTCTAATCTACTAAAAACATTTACACAAATTTCCAAACTACTCTACAGTTTACTACTCTAGTAGAGCGAATTCTATCTACTAATGAAAACGTTGATACAAAGTACCATCCTAATATACCGTTTACTAGTCGGTAGAGTGAATTCTACTCTACTAAAAACGTTTACACAAAGCGCCAAAATATTCTACCGTTGACTAGTCAGTAGAGTGAATTCTACTCTACTAAAGACGTTTACACAAAGCACCAAACTATTCTACCGTTGACTAGTCAGTAGAGTGAATTCTACTCTACTAAAGACGTTTTACACAAAGCACCAAACTATTCTACCGTTTTACTACTCTGTAAAGGGAATTCTATTCTACTAAAAACATTTACACAAAGTACCAAACTACTCTAGAGTTTACTTCTCAGTAGAGTGAATTCTACTCGACTAAAGACGTTTACACAAAGCACCAAACTATTCTACCGTTGACTAGTCAGTAGAGTGAATTCCTATTCTACTAAAGACGTTTACACAAAGCACCAAACTATTCTACCGTTGACTAGTCAGTAGAGTGAATTCTACTCTACTAAAGACGTTTACACAAAGCACCAAACTATTCTACCGTTGACTAGTCAGTAGAGTGAATTCTACTCGACTAAAGACGTTTACACAAAGCACCAAACTATTCTACTGTTGACTAGTCAGTAGAGTGAATTCTATTCTACTAAAGACGTTTACACAAAGCACCAAGCTATTCTACTATTGACTAGTCAGTAGAGTGAATTTCTACTCTACTAAAGACGTTTACACAAAGCACTATTCTAACCGTTTACTAGTCAGTAGAGTGAATTTACAGTAATAAAAACGTTGACAAAAAGTACCATCCTACTATTCCGTTTACTACTCAGTAGAGTGAATTACAGTAATAAAAACGTTTGCTCAAAATACCAACATATTCTACCATTTACTCGACCTCCGAGGTTTGGTAGGATACAATCGTGTAGCAGCGGGTCAAGAGTAACGCTGACTTGCGTTGCTTTAATGGATGCAGTTCATTGAGCTTACGCATGTGTATCGCCCAGCAGCTGTGCATGCAGCCACGAGACGCTTGACTTTGGTCGGGTCTGGGACCGGGTATTCACCCCCGACTTCTTTACAGTGCTGTCCAGTCGAGGCGTGTTCATCAAACTGCAAACAGCTACAACGATTTTAACAGTTTTACAATGTCCGTCAGGAATCAGGTACATACTAGGTCGTGTGTGCAAGTAAATAAACAAGGAGAGCAATTGCCCAGGTAAAAAAATCACTTTTTAGCTTTAAGCTGAGCGTTTTGAGAAAACCTCTTCTATCAGCTGCTGATGAAGATATTCGATTTCTGTGAGCCTATACGCACAATAGCTGTCTAACGATTTGACCTTTAGGTTTGATATTTATTTGGTACGAAGCTCTCTAAACATACTCCCTCTCCGGAAAGCGATTCGGGGTACTTTGGTCCTATGGGTAACCATGGTTCAACGATATAAACAAATTATAAACGGTGTAATTGTGAAAGTTAAGCATGTAATATTTTCCAGTAATAGATTAACTGATTTAATTAGACTGGTTGATTTCACAAAAATCATGAATATTTTAGTTTAACCTGCAATACCTACTATCAATAGGGCGTAGAAAAAGAATACTAAAATGGAAAGTGAATGGAAAAAAATCGGTGACAATTTTTGATTTCAGCGCGCTCTTGCATTGTAGTTGCGTGTATAGTTAATCGGAAACGGGATTTTCTAGTTTCTGAATTCTATCTGTGGCAACAATTTCAGTTTCTCTAATGCGATATTGGTCAAACCAACAACTAATTACTTTTCTTATGTTCTGCACCAATATTAGATATTATGATTGTGTTAAAAACAACTTTAAACTATTCATATTATAGTTTACAACAACTATAAAATTCCATCTTTTGATATGTTGAGCTCTTAAACTAAAGATATTCATTTCTCTTAGCTGAAGTAAATATCTTAATTGTTGTTTTATTTATTAAACTCTTATTTTACTTATTGCTTAACTACATAGTTCAATGACTTGAAAATACGAAAAGAAACAAATGACATTTACGTAGATTAATGATATGATTTAAATTGTACTTTAAATCAAATGATTTAAATTGTATATCGATATTAGGTCTATAATTGTTGTCAATAAAAACTAATATTTCATTTATATTATACTTTTTGAAAAAAAAAAATGAAACGTGTGCAGTTTTTAACTATTTTAAAAATTGCAAAATGTAACTCCGGCCATGCACTTGCCTAGTTTCTATTAGCATCCTTTCATCATTAGATATTTTAATTAATGAACTTATAACTCAAAATTCTTTCAGGTGTAATAATGTAATGTTTCCTTATTGAGAAGAAATAAGGCTAATAAACTTAATGCAAGAAAAAATAATTTTTACAAGATTCATAATACTAGCACTCTTTAAAGTTATTGATATACTTTATAGTATTGTAACTGTAAACAAAGCATTACAAAAATTGCCCCAAATACTACAAAACATATAGTATTCTTTACTAAAATAACGATAAATATATAATATAATTTCATCATAATAATAAAACATATATGGCTCTGTAATTTTACTTCATATTTAATCACTTTTTTATCTACATACAAATGATCTGAACAGACGATTTACTATCATAATTTCCATTACCGGTATGAGTTTATTTTTTATGTACTATTTTCTCCGAGGATCTTCCATTTTTTATGTCTGAAACAAAATTAAAATGCTCTATAATGACAGCATTCTGCAATATTTGCTATGTATACATATATTATATCATATTGCTAGATTGATATTTAAATGCTTCAAGAACAGATATGTAGAATTAAAATACAAATCGTTTGAAAAATAAAAGTAGCGTATTGTAGGAAAAATGTAATTGATTAAAAGAAAAATAGTGTATATCCAAATTTTAGACGTTATTCAAATTAGCATTATCGACATAAACAGATTTCCTTTAAAGGCAACAACATTCTTTTGTGCTGGAGCAGAGGTAACAATTATTAGTAGTATGTTTGAGTATTAATTGAAGTTAAAGGAGAAGGTCTTAATATTAAATATAATTTGAGTTTATCAATTATATTTTGTACAGAGAGCAAAGCTGATTACTTAAAATTAACAAAATACTTATATCTACGACCTTATAAAGAATGAAAATGAAATATTGTGTGACGGTATTTAGGTATTTGAGGTTTACCAGGAGATAGGATATATATATATATATATATATATATATATATATATATATATATATATATATATATATATATATATATATAAAACTAGGATAAATTTGATATTAAACTAAACAATAATTTTGTAAGTGATATAATATTTGAAACTGTGTATATCTAAAAGCTTAAATTAATTAAAAATAAAGTACTATAATTTATAGAACTAGAAGCTACTCGCGGATTCGCAAGCAATTTTGTAGGGTTTTCACGTATATAAGCACTTCTTGTCCGAATGAATTACATTTACAACGCCGATGTTGAGTTTGCCTGGGTACCAAGATCAAGAAAATACGTCAAAAATGTTTATTTATAGCCATAGTAATGTATTGCAGGTTTAATATTTTTTGTGACATACTTGATTTGCCCTTGTTTTTCCGATCAAGAAAATACGTAAAAAATAGTATATTTACACTGTAAATTATTCAGGTTTTAGTACTTTTTGTGGTATAGCAAAATTTGCCTTGTTTTCCCGATTGAAGAAATACATATATACATACACAGTGAGGATTCTAGTTCCGTCAAAAGACAGCTAAGTTAAGTTTGACAACAGTCTAAATTTATAGTAAATGTTAGATAGTAACTTAGCTTTCAATGCAGTACAGACCAAGCTCTACATACATAATATTTTTGCTAAAATAAAAAGTTAAAAGTATATTTCGGCCAGCCTATAACGAATTTTCTAAACGGTAAAGACCCTTTGTATTGTTCACGTTCACTGTGATTAGTGATGAAAATTGTGATCGACTGAGCATGGAACTCATGTGTGGTAGTTATTGTAACTAAATTTCTTGTCTGTCTGTTAAGTAAAAGCATTAAGTGGAAGGTTAAATGGAGCTAAACTCAACATTCGCATTGAATAAAGACTTCCCGCTATACCTACCAGAAAACTCGATTGCTCCACCATACACAATTTCTATCGTGTCTAAAACATAACAGTAAACTCAATTGTGAACCTGATGAGATAAAGAGAATACCTTTTAACTTAGATTGCCCTATATTTTGTACTCTAGGTGTCTCAATCGTCGAAATGTTTAGACGAACAATTCAGACGAACCAGATTGCAGATCCCAGGAGTCAAGTCTGTGACAGCATCAGGTTCCAGAAACCGCACTAAGAGGAAAGTGGACTGGAGCTAAACGTAACATTCAATGCTAGAATACTGAATTTACTATTTTACGTAAAGAACACTCATATACAATATACTCATAAGAGTATTTGCTTATAGCTAGGATAGTGATCTTATAACAGGAGAAACACCTGCCGCAACCTAAAATTCAATACACCGATTAATGCAGCGTTTATATATTTGCATGATTTGCAGACGCAGGTGAACTCGGGTTTATGTGTACTTGTGTACAAATATGTTATAATAAGTGTATTGATTATAAAATTTAGGATTGTGCCCTGAACACCCATTGATACATTTAAAATTAGCCTCTGCGAAGTTTAATGTCTTAGAGTTTAGTGGAGTGTTTCCCACCAGTCGATGAAAATTCCTGACTTTGTGTGTACCCGTCTATGTACGATAAATTTAAAATGAGTTATAGGCTAGAGGATTGAAGTTTTGTTTGAAGCTATATCTCTCCTACCTCTGTATAGACTGGAAATGTCAGTCCATTGGGAGTCGTTGAGAAACAAGCGTGGAGCCTCCCACGCTGACCAGAATTCGGGTGCGTTTTTATCCTTGTTCAAACCTGAAAGAGCATCGGTCCAATCTCTTTATATACGACATTGGAAATTGCCCCCCCCCCCACGTGTGCAGATTAATGTTGCATATCTTAACAAGTGGAAAGAATGGTGGATGGTTGGTTACCCTTATGAAGAATTAGTAAAAAGTACTTTGCATATAGATAAGAGAAGAATAAACGGTTTAGAGGACTCAGATTTATTCTGAATTGGAAATAAATTGTAAAAGGCAGAAGACTAGTGTTTATGGATGTAGCGACGCTATTGGTCTTGTGCATCAAGGCAATGAAATTGTTATATTTAACACAGTGCAATAATTGTTACAATTGTTGTCTGGATGATATTGTGGTGGCCTGAGAAGCTGAGATATTATCCGCCGACTTGCTGGAAGAGAAAAGGGGCAACTTATATAGAATTAAAAAAATGTATTTGTGAATTTATTGACTGAGCGTTAGTAAAGCCTATCTCTCGAGGGTTGGAACAAAATTAATTTATGTTTGTCTATCTGTCTATCCACAAGACATCTCGGAAACAAACAAACTTATAGACTTAAAATTTTGTGTGATGTTTGATTTCTATCTATGTAAGCAACATCGAGTTCGATGATGGTGCATGTCACTCTATGGGGCTTGGCTGAGCGTTAGAGAACGTGTCTACATTAGTATTACGGGTAACGATAAAACTTCATGAAATTGTAGGGTAAATATATTATTTATAAACAAGCTGAACATGATCATGTAACACTTAACGTGTGACATAGTAGCACATGTAGTATAATGAAATGAGCTGTAAACTTGAAATTGTGCATGCGGCCTCGCGACGCCTGTTACACGACACGTGGTGTGGCGTACGCCTCGCTGTATAAATAATGAATAAATGAGTTGGCGAATAAAATTGGCAAATCGTGCATTGTTTATATAAAATATTTTTAAAATTTCTTTTCCAGAAAAGAATGACAGTTTGTATAGGATTTTAGGTAGTATTTGAGAATGTATTAATTGATGTACTATGAGTCAATAAACTATAAACATTACATTGTTGTTAGCAACACAAAAACAATATGTAGATAAGATACGTCTTCTTGTGTTTCATGTTCAAATAACAAAATTAATAAAACAAGTCTTTACTTGTAGTTTTTTTTTTATTTATTTTCAAAGTTAGCAAAACTAAAATCATAAATGATGTTTTGTATGATGTACTCGTATTTTTCTATCTATTTTATATTTACTCTAAACACTTTGTACATTCGTATGATGGACCTAAATTATCGTCCATATTTTATTAGATTGGTATATTTTAACGATTTAAAATAAGGTAAAATCGCTATCTAAATTTTTATCGCTAGTTATTCCGACCACCAGCACGGGCTACAGCTTCGGTGGTCAGCATCTTCGGTGCTGCGTCGAACGAAAAACATACATCAAGATAGTACCTATCAGTAAACTTTCAACAATATAGAGACTGAACAATCCTTAATAAAGCAAAAGCTTAATAATAAGAAGTATTGTAAATACGTTGGTAGTGAATTTACAGAAGAAGACACATGAGTTTGTTATGAGTGAATGGTGTCTAATGTCGTTTTGAGCTACCGCAACATGACAGGCGTTATCGTTTATCATTTATATGATATTTCATTTGCCAATAGCGCAGTGTAGCGGGTATGGCGGTTATCGTGCGATAACCTAATCAAGCAACGTTGAGCGTGGCTGCTGCTTGGATGGGTGACCGCTGAGCGATCTTGTCCTTGCAAGCATCCCGTCTGCCCGGCCGTTGGTGGTGGTTCTGAAGTAACCTTTAAGCCGTTGGTCCCCAGGTTGTGTTAGAGAAGGCTTCTTAGTCCTAATTACATCTGGAAAAATAAGACATTCTTTACTTTACTTTTACACGTAATCGGTAG
Organism: Homalodisca vitripennis; assembly: GCF_021130785.1. Lineage (NCBI taxonomy): Eukaryota > Metazoa > Arthropoda > Insecta > Hemiptera > Cicadellidae > Homalodisca > Homalodisca vitripennis. The sequence goes on along the minus strand of NC_060211.1, from coordinate 38,217,132 downwards.
AACAAAGTACTGACGAGTTCTGAAATCTTAAAGTGTAAATTGTATAGGCGATGTTTCACAATTGCGGTAACATTCTGTAAAAGAACCGTGATCAAAAATGTTAAAAGGTGTACTGTTAATTAACAAGTATTGATTTATAAGCATCTACATTCTACGCTCTAATACTGTAATGGTTTGTACACTTCAGGTTAGCATACAGCATGAACTGTAACAAGCGAAAGTTAAACAGCTCACAAATACAAGCGTGTCAGACCATAACCTAATGTGCTGCACCTGATTAATTCAACAGGAGCGAGGGAGAAACTAAATAATGGTAAAACTATCATCAGCTTGGCCCAACACCACTGCTTCCTTTTTGTCTAAGCTGCTCACTATATGAATATTTAATACAAAAATGTCCATATGTATATATATATATATATATATATATATATATATATATATATATATATATATAATTTCAATAAACATTGAATCACAAAAAGTACTTGCTCCGCCGGGAGTCGAACCCGGATCTCTCACTTGCCGGGTGAATGTGCTAACCATTATAATACAATAAAATACAAAATAATTGAATCGGAAAAAAAGTGAGCGCTCTGTGGTGTAATGGTTAGCACATTCACCCGGCAAGTGAGAGATCCGGGTTCGACTCCCGGCGGAGCAAGTACTTTTTGTGATTCAATGTTTATTGAAATTAAAAAGAGGCTATTGCCATTTATACAGTTTAATGTATATATATATATATATATATATATATATATATATATATATATACATATATAGTATTTCAGTTATTTAAATAAAAAAAACAAAGATATAAAGCTTCTATATATTTCGTGGGATTTGATACCCACATCTTCAGGAAGCGTAATAAAAAATATAAAGAGAACAAGAAACACAAAAAATAAAAAAAAAAATAACCAAAAATGTAAATACGCAACTAAAACATCCAAAAACTCAGCTGTAATATCATTAATGGCACAGATGGAAATTTGGAAAAGTACATTTTATCTTAAATTTAAACCATTTGGGTATTTGATTTTAAAAGTAACTGATGTGCTTGTTCGAGATTTTTTAATTTTAATCTATTTAAATTTTCTTCAGGACATGGGAAGACTTTATTAATTCCTTTAAGTTCATAACATTCTTCAATTTTGTCTTTTTTGTGCTCAGCAGCATGTTTGGCCAATGGCTTCTCCTTGTCTTTATGGAAAATATCAAATCTGTGTGTGTGTGTGTGTGTGTGTGTGTGTGTGTGTGTGTGTGTGTGTGTGTGTGTGTGTGTGTGTGTGTGTGTGTGTGTGTGTGTGTGTGTGTGTGTGTGTGTGTGTGTGTGTGTGTGTGTGTGTGTGTGTGTGTGTGTGTGTGTGTGTGTGTGTAAATTTACTCTTTTCATAAAGTATTCAAACCAAACTTATTCTTACTTATCTTTAGATAGCCTTATATGGACATTCAAGATGGTCACCGTGTTCAGTTATAAAGTAGAATCATTACAACTGAATATGTTTACAAACATCTTGGATCGATTGTAATTAAGAAGCCCGTGACTGAACAAACTGATCAGTCGATCAGTGCTTATAACAACGTTTGTCTTGTAAGTTTTCAAGATTATTGAGTTTCTAAATGTTTTTAAAGTGTTACGATTATTATAACATAAAAACATTGAGAGTTATGGTACTATCAGTGTTGTTCAAATGAAACATTTAAATTAGTAATACATCTTCAGTTAGACATTTAGAGATGACGGCCCCATGATCTACCTTCGTTCCGACTGAGCCGCTATATACTATTGTTTGTTATATACTATTATGATTAGTCTTTCAGTTTCAGATAAATAAGGATGCCTAAGACCTGGATAATTATAGGATTACATGTGCAGCCATGAGTATTACTGGATGTATTACCCAGAGGAAACTCCACCTCCTCCGTCTGATAAACACGCTACAAATAAAATTTGACTTTGAAAAATAGCTTAAGTATTAATTGGAGGTTGACAAAACTGGAATGTTTTTGAATTAAAACATTGAGTAGACGAATGTTGTAGACTTGTTCCACCTTTATTTGTACCACATGTCTATTATAACTCTACTTGTTTGGAATAGTCTGTTACTGGATGTTTTACCTAGAGGAAACTCCACCTCTTCTGTCTAAAAAACACGCTACACAAAAATTTCGACTTTATATAATCAGTATTATACAGGGAAATACTAAATACATAGTCTCGGATTACAAAGTATATATGGTCGAGATTAAAAGTTAACCACAAACTAACTAGTAAAGCTATAGTATGGGTCACATTAACATTTACCTTGCTTATTTCTTCGTTTAGAAATTTTAAGCAAATGGTTTACAAACAATAACTTTCAGTTATTAGTTGAATATCAAAGAAAACGTTAATCGGATTCTAGGTGCTTTTCGATTTAATTAAGACTAAACCTTTAATGCAAGATAGGTACAAGTGTACTGTTTTTGAATGGGTAATTTTTTATGTTTAGTATTATATGAACAAGTGGTTGTTAAAATCTAATCTTAACTTTTATTCTAGACTGAGCGATCAGGTTTGCACGAATCTTTGTTGTAAGGGGGTTGCGAGGTTATTGATTACAATCTGTCTTTACAAAAAAATCAATTTCAAGATGATCTGTCCAATGTGAAGTCTTCAATAAAAAAAAAATGAAAGGTCAGTTGAGTACAATTCGCTGATTGGAAAATTGTATTATTGACTGTTTCTATTGTAAGAAATAAGTAATATTAGTATACACATTAGTACTAAAATCAATAAAAAATATTGCATTTTACGTAAGATTCATTTTTTTATAATTAGATAACATTATAACAAAGCTTAATAAAAGAAAGCATATTCACGCACTTACATTATCTCGTATATACACGTAGTCGCTCTACGTATGCAATAAAAAAAAAAACAATTTAATACTAGCAGTTACCTACAGCTTCACGCGCAATTTCGTATGTTTTGCATGTGTATGAGCACTTCTAGGTAGGTTGAATTATATTATATACATACTGAGGTGTGAGAAACAGGTTATGAAACAGTCTTTAAATTTATAGTAAAAGTTAGATTGTAACAACTTTGATATATTCATTACAGTACTGGCCAAATACTGTATACCTGCTGAAATATACAGTTACAAGTATGTGTTTACCAAAACTTTTAGTTTTCATGTAATAATATTTTTTTTACTCTGTACTCAATAGCGGTTGCATAAATAGTAAAAACAAGAAGTATTGCTACTATCAAGCTTAATAAGAATGTCAATGTTTAATAGAATTGGGAAGGAAGTTAGTGCCAATAGTGCAAGAGTTTTCTGAATCCACTGGATTGGTGATTATGTGGAGCTTTATCAATTCTCGTTATGAATATGAATGGAATGTGAAATCAATTTTTATAGCTTATATTTTAGTATTTCTTTTGATTTTGCCTTCTACAGTGGAAGAGACCTACAGTTGCTCAGGCCAAAAGCCGCCCTCGTTTGTTTCCTCCAAGGTGTTTATAAGTTCAGTAATATTCTATTGGGTAAATTTTCAACATTTTTCAATAGGGTTATTCTACGCTTAATTTACTAATACAAAAGGAAAACTTTTCAAATATGTATGAAAATTTGTATGCCATCTTCAGGATACGAACTCTTGACCATCCAGAGCTGCTACCTTACCTAAGTGTATAGGTTACATACATAGGTTAATACACAAAAGGAAAACTTTTCAAAGCTGTATGAAAATTTGTATGCCATCTTCAGGATACGAACTCTTGACCATCCAGAGCTGCTACCTTACCTAAGTTTATAGGTTACATACATAGGTTAATACACAAAAGGAAAACTTTTCAAATATGTATGAAAATTTGTATGCCATCTTCAGGATACGAACTCTTGACCATCCAGAGCTGCTACCATACCTAAGTTTATAGGTTACATACATAGGTTAATACAAAAAAGGAAAACTTTTCAAAGCTGTATGAAAATTTGTATGCCATCTTCAGGATACGAACTCTTGACCATCCAGAGCTGCTACCTTACCTAAGTTTATAGGTTACATACATAGGTTAAGACACAAAAGGAAAACTCTTCAAAGATGTATGAAAATTTGTATGCCATCTTCAGGATACGAACCCTTGACCATCCAGAGCTGCTACATTACCTAAGTTTACAGGTTACATACATAGGTTAATACAAAAAATGAAAACTTTTCAAAGATGTGTGAACATTTCTATGCCATCTTCAGGATACGAACCCTTGACCATCCAAAGCTGCTACCTTACCTAAGTTTATAGGTTGCATACATAGGTTAATACACAAAAGGAAACCTTTTCAAGGCTGTATGAAAATTTGTATGCCATCTTCAGGATACGAACCCTTGACCATCCAGAGCTGCTACCTTACCTAAGTTTATAGGTTGCATACATAGGTTAATACACAAAAGGAAAACTTTTCAAAGATGTATGAAAATGTGTATGCCATCTACAGGATGCGAACCCTTGACCATCCAGAGCTGCTGCCTTACCTAAGTTTACAGGTTACATACATAGGTTAATACACAAAAGGAAAACTTTTCAAAGATGTATGAAAATTTGTATGCCATCTTCAGGATGCGAACCCTTGACCATCCAGAGCTGCTACCTTACCTAAGTTTATAGGTTACATACATAGGTTAATACAAAAAAGGAAAACCTTTCAAAGATGTATGAAAATGTGTATGCCATCTTCAGGATACGAACCCTTGACCATCCAGAGCTGCTACCTTACCTAAGTTTATAGGTTACATACATAGGTTAATACACAAAAGGAAAACTTTTCAAAGCTGTATGAAAATTTGTATGCCATCTTCAGGATACGAACTCTTGACCATCCAGAGCTGCTACCTTACCTAAGATTATAGGTTACATACATAGGTTAAGACACACAAAAGGAAAACTTTTCAAAGCTGTATGAAAATTTGTATGCCATCTTCAGGATGCGAACCATTGACCATCCAGAGCTGCTACCTTACCTAAGTTTATAGGTTACATACATAGGTTAATACATAAAAGGAAACCTTTTCAAGGCTGTATGAAAATTTGTATGCCATCTTCAGGATACGAACTCTTGACCATCCAGAGCTGCTACCTTACCTAAGTTTATAGGTTGCATACATAGGTTAATACACAAAAGGAAAACTTTTCAAATATGTATGAAAATTTGTATGCCATCTTCAGGATACGAACTCTTGACCATCCAGAGCTGCTACCTTACCTAAGTTTATAGGTTACATACATAGGTTAAGACACAAAAGGAAAACTCTTCAAAGATGTATGAAAATTTGTATGCCATCTTTAGGATACGAACCCTTGACCCATCCAGAGCTGCTACCTTACCTAAGTTTACAGGTTACATACATAGGTTAAGACACAAAAGGAAACTTTTCAAAGATGTATGAAAATTTGTATGCCATCTTCAGGATACGAACCCTTGACCATCCAGAGCTGCTACCTTACCTAAGTTTATAGTTTACATACATAGGTTAAGACACAAAAAGAAAACTTTTCAAAGCTGTATGAAAATTTGTATGCCATCTTCAGGATGCGAACTCTTGACCATCCAGAGCTGCTACCTTACCTAAGATTATAGGTTACATACATAGGTTAAGACACAAAAGGAAAACTTTTCAAAGCTGTATGAAAATTTGTATGCCATCTTCAGGATGCGAACCATTGACCATCCAGAGCTGCACCTTACCTAAGTTTATAGGTTACATACATAGGTTAATACATAAAAGGAAACCTTTTCAAGGCTGTATGAAAATTTGTATGCCATCTTCAGGATACGAACTCTTGACCATCCAGAGCTGCTACCTTACCTAAGTTTATAGGTTGCATACATAGGTTAATACACAAAAGGAAAACTTTTCAAATATGTATGAAAATTTGTATGCCATCTTCAGGATACGAACTCTTGACCATCCAGAGCTGCTACCTTACCTAAGTTTTATAGGTTACATACATAGGTTAAGACACAAAAGGAAAACTCTTCAAAGATGTATGAAAATTTGTATGCCATTCTTTAGGATACCGAACCCTTGACCATCCAGAGCTGCTACCTTACCTAAGTTTTACAGGTTACATACATAGGTTAAGACACAAAAGGAAACTTTTCAAAGATGTATGAAAATTTGTATGCCATCTTCAGGATACGAACCCTTGACCATCCAGAGCTGCTACCTTACCCAAGTTTATAGGTTACATACATAGATTAATACACAATAAGAAAACTTTTTTAAAGCTGTATGAAAATTTGTATGCCATCTTCAGGATACGAACCCTTGACCATCCAGAGCTGCTACCTTACCTAAGTTTATAGGTTACATACATAGATTAATACACAATAAGAAAACTTTTTAAAGCTGTATGAAAATTTGTATGCCATCTTCTGGATGCGAACCCTTGACCATCCAGAGCTGCTACCTTACCCAAGTTTATAGGTTACATACATAGATTAATACACAATAAGAAAACTTTTTAAAGCTGTATGAAAATTTGTATGCCATCTTCTGGATGCGAACCCTTGACCATCCAGAGCTGCTACCTTACCTAAGTTTATAGGTTTACATACATAGATTAATACACAATAAGAAAACTTTTTAAAGCTGTATGAAAATTTGTATGCCATCTTCAGGATACGAACCCTTGACCATCCAGAGCTGCTACCTTACCCAAGTTTTATAGGTTACATACATAGATTAATACACAATAAGAAAACTTTTTAAAGCTGTATGAAAATTTGTATGCCATCTTCTGGATGCGAACCCTTGACCATCCAGAGCTGCTACCTTACCTAAGTTTATAGGTTACATACATAGATTAATACACAATAAGAAAACTTTTTAAAGCTGTATGAAAATTTGTATGCCATCTTCTGGATGCGAACCCTTGACCATCCAGAGCTGCTACCTTACCTAAGTTTATAGGTTACATACATAGATTAATACACAATAAGAAAACTTTTTAAAGCTGTATGAAAATTTGTATGCCATCTTCAGGATACGAACCCTTGACCATCCAGAGCTGCTACCTTACCTAAGTTTATAGTTTACATACATAGATTTAATACACAATAAGAAAACTTTTTAAAGCTGTATGAAAATTTGTATGCCATCTTCTGGATGCGAACCCTTGACCATCCAGAGCTGCTACCTTACCCAAGTTTATAGGTTACAACTAGGTTTCTATACCAAATTTCGTACATTTGTTATTTTCCTAACCCATCGAAGGTGAAAATGTTTTTGTTGTAAATTAGAAAGTTTCATTAGTAAATTTTGTTTAATTCTAATAATTGTTGTGGTTTGAAAATAGTCCATATCACAGCATAGAAGTTTTCGTTGTTTTATTATGTGTACAAAATGTTTTAGATTTGAAACGAACTTGCGCACATAGTTGCAAAAAGTTCTTCAAACCATGTTTATAAGTCTCAAAATGTAATATTCTAATTGACACTATATTATTAATGAATAAATAATACTATGTAATAATATAATATAATAACTTAAAATTATTAATAAATATTTAAATTTTAATAGTAAAAGTAATGATTTTGCTTAAAATAGGTTTGTATGGTATTGAATCTTACACGCAAAGCTCACTGTTATGTTTTTATCATGTAGTTAGCTCCAAGAATATTGTTAGTAATAATGATGTGCTGTTTATTATTTTTGTTATATTCAATATTGGTTTGTTTCTTATAAGGGCAATGTTAAACAAAAGTTATGTTTATTTCAAAATACCACTTGAACTATATAAATGAAGATTCTAATATCCTAGTTTTGCTACTCGATCATTCCTTAACACATTTCAAAATGTAAAATTATTTTATATATTTTATTTAATGGATATAAAACTAAACTTCAATCTGTGGTATTCAACGTGACCTTAAAATGTATTAAGCAGATTACTTATCCTCTTCTTTAATTGATAATAAATGTATCAACTTATAGTTTTAGGTTTATAATTATCACTATACCAACAGTTAACTATAATACCACTACATATATGTATATAACATTAATATATATATATATATATATATATACAATATATAATAACAATTATATATTAATGTTTGATATATTTATATATATATATATATATATATATTATATATATATATATATATATATTGTACATATATATATATATATATATATATGTACAATATATAATAACAATTATACTTATATATAAATTTTAAATTTTTTTACTTTAATTAATTTTGCTCTGAGATTAAATTGAATACTCTAAACTAAGTGTAGGAAGTTTGAATTATTAGGTCACGAAACGGACAATGCTGTTCCCTGCTTTTAAAGAGTTCCACGAAATAAAGACGCCTGTAAAGGCTACATGTTGAGCTGTCCTGCCAACCGTTGCAAGACGGAATTTTGAAGGCGTTTCTAAGATGTAGCTGACCAGAAACGACTGTTAGCGCCTGTCTTCTTGAATTCGCAGTTGGAGTACATCGGAAATGTTCAGCTGTACTCTTCACCAATTTTGTGATTATAGTTGAGCGCAAATATTGTTCTGTTTAATTCAAACTTCTAATTAAGTTTATTATTGTATTTCTGCAGTGTAAAACAGAACAGGAATACAATAAAGTGTAATAATCTAATTTTAAATAAAGCCGTGGGGAAACTACAATTAAAGCTATTTTATGTACTGTTAAAGATATACAAGGTGTCCAACATAGTTTTTGGAAAGATTTCAAATAGACCTACAAAACTTGGTACACACTTACTGGTCACATCAAAGTCCAATTTAGCACATATTCAATGACACCTGTTACTTCCTCAGAGGAGCTGCCCAAAAGAAGTCAGAAAAACTTTTAAATTTGAGCATAGGTTGGTATGCACATAAAATAAAAAATCAATTATTAGTACAGTAAAATGCCCCAACCCCGAACTTCTTAAATAGAAACCTAACGGGAAATTAAAATTTTATTAGGTATAGGTAACTAAGTTCATGGTAGTTTGATTGACTCATTTGCAGGCTCTATGAAGAGCAATTGATGATTACTGAATTACAGAGGCATAATCTAGGGCTCGAATGGCAATAATTCAAGCATTAGTAGTTTATTACAGTGCTTAATTGAACATTCTAGCTATCTGTGAACCGCAGCCATTTCCAGTTTGGTTGTCCTTTTGAGATCAGGTTTGCCGCATTGTACTCTCTTAATAAAGAATTTCCATTTGATACACATACCATGCTAGGTGTACATAAACATTTTGTTTAAGGATGAACACATCTTAACAGTATTTTTCTGGATATTTGGCATCATCCAGTGATGCAAGAAGTAAGAAACACTACGTCTCGAGGTCTGCAATGTGATCTCTTCCTCAGGTGGATAGCTCTAAAAGTTAGTGTAATTCTTGAAATTGTCATAAAACTCGGGTATATAATTACTTTATTTTAACTTAGTTTTTAGTCATGTAGGAGGTTAATTATAGACCTGAGGAAGAGGTAAGATTGCAAATCTCGAAACGTTGTGATACTAATTCTTTGTTTCACTGAACAATGGCAAACTCCCGGAAAAGATCCTGTCATCTTCACAATACTTCCATCGTCAACAACTTAGTTCAAACAACTGGACCAAACAAAATCTTGGGCAAAGGTCTAAGGTATCAAAAAGTAGTTGTAACCACAAATCCTGCGATAAATTCTAAAGACCAAAGATCCATATCTCCACGGGACCAAATACCTAAAATCCATAAATATAGGAGTACCTGCATAGACTCGATGTTACTGCAACCTATGCTAATAGACGCATAGATTCCTTGAGAAGTTTTAGCAATTTTCAGGGGATACGTGTCCTTACTTCCATGTATCTCATCGGGATTGGGATCCAAAAGACTATGGTTTAGACTTTTTGTAAGTATATCTGTACTTTGATATTTGTTGAGATATCGGACACGAGGCTCTTGATTCTTTGTTTGCATGTATTGCATATACCTAGTGACGTATATTTTAGCAGATGGTAACACATACAAACAAAAACAGTAACTACTAACAAAAGTATCAGTGCAATAAATTGATAATGCTGGAACAGTATTACATTATCACAAAACACAATTACAGACATAAGAACTAAAAACCAATGAAAAAATTGAAATAGACAAAAATAGAAAAGAACAGTGACCGAAATAACATGATTAATAATTATGCAAACCCAAAACTTATCTAATGAAATAAAACATACATTTAAATTTATATATTGTAATTACAAATTAGGTGAATAATATTATTTTATTATAAATCTTAAGTGTACTATCCGTAGTCTAGCATGCGCAATATTTTAAAAAATGCATGACAAGTGATTGACAGTGAGCCCTGACAGGCGGAGGTCGCATTCTTTCCTCTTTCCCACTCGTGAGCTCCATACAGTATAAGAAAGACAGAGTGGTATGTAAATTTAGATCCCTTGACTTTGTACACTTATATAATGCCATAATCGTTGGACAGACCATTGGTTAGCGAGTTCTCAGAATTGAAATATAGACCCTTCGTGGTCGAGATCCACTGACCTATTATAGAAGCCTTGAGTCAAAGATGACCTCAGCAATCCGACATTAAGAATCCAAGAACCGGGACAGAAAAAATTAATGGGTATAGTGTGTTCTTATTCCTGGATTTTCAGAAATCAGTGGGGACACTTGAATTTCATAACGAATGCACCAAATTTTAGTTTCTACACTTACTTTGTTTAAATCAAATGACTCACATACGTTTTCCTGTTCACATTGAGGTAAAAATCACTAATAAAATTCAAATCTTGAAATATTTCTGATTTACCATAGAGAGCCATCTTTATTTAACACATATTTCACCGAAACTTCCAATAAAACATGTATGCTTATACAAATGAGTTGAAAGGGGCGGACTGTACAGTGATTGGTTATAGCGTAACCATCAACATGCCAAAACAGTAATCAACAGGCTTCTTACTAATATAGCAGGCTATCAGCTTTTTAATAATGCAAACAACAACAGTGATTTAACATCGGCCATAGAGGAACGCCGTGCCGCGCTATTACAATACCGAATATAAAATTAGACTCAACGGAACGAAAATACTTGAAAAATTCTATAATATTATACAAGGATAATAAGCGAAGCCATAGAAATAATCAAGAAGTAAATGACAAACAGAGAAGATAGCTTGAGTTGGCAGTATGTGGTAAAAAAGCCGTACTTATTACAGTTTTTCATATCAATTGTTGATCCTCCTATGATAATATCCACACATGAAATCCACATATTTCCCTGACGAGCTGGATGAGGCGTTAAATTGTATGCTTTTATCATTCCTCAGTTTGCAGACAAAAATTTCTGCTTATTAATTAATAATACACAACTAATTCCTACTCAGCTCTGATATTTGTCGTCTTGTAAATTTTTATAAAAAATTTAAATAAATTCAACCCGATGCGATGGTGTCGTTTTATTTAACGTTTTAATTTATGTAACCTTATAGCTAAGCTGCCCTTACAGCTTTAACTTCAATTTAGATGAAGTCTGCTATAAGAATACCTGAAGACTTTAGCTCATTTTAGCTAGTTTTGATTCAGTATGTCACAGTTGTGTTCCTGGACTTTGACGGCAATGAACTGCTGAAAGAAGTATTGCGTTGACCCTGATCCAACTAGTGAAATGTGTAAATCAACTGCTTAGCAAGCAATTAGAAAATGGTTCAGAGACAAACACTGTCACCATTGGCAGTTGGAGCTCCTCTGGGTAATCAGGCAAAAAACTCATTTGCCTGATTATGGCACCTGTGCCCAAATTCACAAACTGGCCGCCAAGGTAAGTAAAAGCTTTTTGTAATTCCACTTCTTACGGTCATTTAGATCCTAGTTTGCTGGATCCTAAATGTAGACTATAAAAAGACTGCTAAACATATAATTTTGGATTGCGAGATGCTTTAAGTTACGAGAAGGATTCTTTTTGGAACTTCACAGCCAGGTAATGGTTTTGATATCAGTGGTATGCATAAACTCTAAAAACTCGGCAAAGATAAAAGGGTAGGCAGGCTATATTAAAAAATCCCAAGAGTGCGAAGTTCACGCCGATTTAAAAATCCAATCTAATATCACAAATTTAATATAGTTGTAAATAATTACTATTTTTATACGTTGCTGCTGGATACCGTACTGCTAACCAAAACGGACACTAATGAGATGTCCGGGTGGCTGCAGTCAGTCGTATAGGACATATTACGTCTTGGAATAAGGATATCTTACGTTCAAGGAATAAGGAAAGATAAGTACAGTATGGTGGTGACCTAACAGTGGCTTCTAGAGCCTTCTCCTGAGCACTACCGAAGTTGTTTTGCAACTTATTGGGCTGGAAAAATTGTTTATCTGTCCACAGGATATAATTAAATTTTATAGTTTGAGTAAGGCTTAATAACGAACCGCAACTGCGGTCGCATTGCCATACGCACAATTAGGATCGCTATAATGCAGTTACCGTCTTTAAATCTTAATAGAAAATATCTTTATAACTTGTATTTTTAATGATTAAATTTTTGCTGCTTGGAAGTAAATTTTCTGTAAACTCTTACAAAGTATTATATTACTATCTCAATTTGGCTGATTAAACTATTGCTTGTGCCTTCACTAATAATTATTTTACTTTGCCTAATTGGGTTTCCCAACTCGTATAACCAGTCGCGTAGTGAGGATTTTGGCGCCATGGAGCGACTCAGTCGCTGGCGCCCCTTCCCCAACTTTTACCTACATGATCAATCAGTGCCGACAGTTCACCTCACTACCGTAACAAACCTTTCTTGGCCATCGTTTCATCAGCAATGTAAGGCGTCTTTGACCAAACATAATTTTTTATAATAACTTACAGTCTACTATTCTTTATAAAGTTTTGTTCCTTGTAAGAGACCTAGTTTACGTGTGTATAGCAATATGTATTTAAATCTCAATTCAATTCCATAGGGTTTGGAATGAAAGTAAAAATTTCAATATATTTAATAAATATGTATTGAAAACCCTAGTTTAAATTTGAGCACATTATCTAAAACGTGAACATAGTAGTTAAGTAGTTACAAAACCAACTCGCATATTACAATCTTAACTAATCTTCTTTCGTGACTTCATGCTAGCAAAACTGTGTTATTGTGTCGTCCAAGTTGATGTGCCTGGCTCTGCTGCGCTCTATAGATATGGTTGCTAAGGCACTCAGACGTTCTTGGGACATGGTGCTGCGAAAATAGTTCTTTATCAGTTTAAGTTTTGAAAAATGATCTCTCTGCACTTGCATTTGTAACAGGTAGTGTCAAGAAAAATCAAACAAGCATTCACAACATCTGGAAAGCTGGAACCAACTTGAGCACGCACTATTAAAGTATCTGCAAGATCCCTTATACTTTTGAGTTTTTCCACGCGACTTAAAAAACAAGTTTTTAGCCTTACAAGCTGTGGACCTAAGTTAAGGAAGACGTCATCTTGGTAGTTTAATATCAAAATTTTGCTTGATTCTAAGATTTCTTCATCACTTGCTCCAACTAAAACAGAAGGCTTCAGACATTGGAAACTACTATAATGTAATGTGAGTAACAGCCTCAAAACGCTCTGTCAGCTGTGTTGTGATTATGTCAAGGCTACGGTTGAACACCTCAACCCGGAAACGTTTCTCATTGTCTTTAATAGGGTCATCAAAACTTGCACTTCATCAAACATTCTTGTCTTCTTTTTTGTTCTTGAGTCAATGAAATGTGGTACAACTTTCCATTGCAAACAAAGCTTAGTTGCATCTGCTTTAACTGTTTGCCACTCATTCCTAAATTTGTTTAATTTTTGTTTTGAGATTTACGAGCATTTTTGTTGCGTGTTCCAAGTCTTCTTCGGTACTTTGAAGTTTTTTTAGAAAATTATGTCCATAGTTTCAAGCAACACACTTTCAATAACTATCAATATTACTATGATATTGAAAACAACATTTGATAAGTATTCTGATTTCTGGCTTTCCCACTTCCAAAAAGCCCCCGAACGCTTTCTTCTATGACTAGTTGTACTGGCCTGTCGCCTTCGTCAGTTTTTATCTTTATATAACGAAACACTGTACTCAGCTGGTCGGTTTTCGCTATATCTTGAGTTGTATCAAAGATAATAGACACATAGGGACTTTTTTCATTTCTTCCTTGATTTCTTTTTTTTATCTCTTTGGAAATCAGGTTGATCAGTTAATTTTGAATCTGAGGACTAAGGTAGTTAACACTACGTTTTGGTAACTTAATTAAATCTGCAAGGACCTGGGTCATATCTTGCTAGCTCAAAGAAAATTTCCTTTCGATTTAGTTGTGCATCTTCATCGTCATTACACAATCTGTGCTCTCTCAGTGGTAAGTCGTTTGTAGCTAACGTAATAATGACGTCCACCACTCGCCTTAAAACTTGTCTCCAGTAATCAGTGGCTTTTTTAATCTCCTCCAGATTCTCACTATCAACTGTTAGGCCTAACTGCCAGCGATAGTATATTTCACACGCGATTGCATGACTTTGCGAATCTTCTTCATGGTCTTTTATGTTTCGACCTAAATGTGCCCAATCAGACGTACCTTTCGAAAATCCCACATCAGTATAGACCATATTGAAAAAGCCAAACGTGGCTGACAATAGCAAACATTGAGGATGTTTGAATAGCATAACCAATTACGTTTTATTCTCAATTGGTTTTCTTTATTCTTTTGAAAATATACCATTTCTCGTCAAATCCCCTATTTTTATTTCTCCCTTCTGATTCTTTTTGAAAATGGCCCTTTAGGCTGATGAGGGCCTAATTTTATTATTTGCCGTTTTTGTTTGGCTGTAAGAGTGTTTTCAAAAATTACCCTTATCAGAAGAACTTATAACAGCTGTTACATTTTTCTTTAAGGTTCAACTCGCAATCGGTACCTTCAGCTTTAAACTAGGCCTACCTTAGAAAAAGGTTCCTGGAGAAGGACGTGGTTTCTGCATCTTCAGGTAAGCCTAAAGGTGTTTGCTCCAAGTCCTCATCGCTTGTAGGTACTTGTGAGCTACAAGTGGGTTCTTGAGAAACTGCAACTACTGAAGTGTCCCTCGAAAAGTAGGTAGATAACTTCTTTACTTTCTTAAGTTCAAGATTTTCTGCGTTACCTTTCTCTAACCTTCGTTTCCGATACTCAGCACCACTTAGTTTTTTGACATTATATACCAAAGGTAATAAATCAACACCACACAAATCACATCACAACAAAATAAATAATATAATCAATACTTTGCACTAACGCTAAATCTGCAATCACTACGCCAAAGGTAAATTGAAGTAAGTCAATCACTCGGTGGGTCTGTACGGACGCCTTTTGTCTCAGCCAAGGTCAATGACAGACTGACTGACACAAAGACACTGCGCGGCCGTGATGCGCGTGGAAGGGGCTGCTTCCCGCAATTTTATCGTCCGCCCGCCCGCCGCCCTGGAGCGGTCGCTCCACTCGCTCCTCTGTCGCTACGCCACTGCGTATAACCATTGCACAGGAAATGTAATACATGTTCTCCATTATGCTACTTACTATTCACTTGAAATATTAATATATTAGATAGAAGGTACATTAAAAGAGCCTAAAATATACGCTTTTTAATCGATCTTGGGTTTTGTTGGTATATATTTTCTTGATCGGGGCACAAGTCAAACTCAACTATGGTACTTGAAATTACTTAGGTAGAAAATGAATGTAAACAGACGGAAGTTGACACTTTTTGACCAGATTATGAGACATAAATATTCATACAACTAAACCTAAAATAGAACCAGCAAAAAGTTTATTTACGTTCTGAATCTCATAACTATGGACACTGAAATAATATGTACCCGATATGTCTACTGATATGTTTAAAAATATTATAGGGCTCCACCACATTACATCATTAATCCTTTCACTAAGAAAGCCATGACCTTCGTTTTTGCGAGTGAAGATGCGGATTAGTTAAGTCTGAAAGTCCCTTTTGGATTTATGCTCGCCTCAGACTGACAAGTACGAATTGAATCCATTTAACTAACATTCAAATTTGAAAGGTTTAACCTATTTGAGATACTTTTACAAGTATGATTCCTAAATGGTGGATCGTGTATATAAATCTCGGAGTAGGAACCACCCAGAAGACCTTGAGAAACCATCACAGAGACAGCTGATCAATGTCAAGATCGAAATAAAATCAAACTATAAATCTGAACCTCCGGAACGTGACCGGGCACATCGCTCTTGCCATCGCTTTGACTTGGCAATGAAACGCGAGAAAGAACATTACCATGCCTCCATTCAAATACTTTAATATTAAAATATTTATAAACGCTAGTCTCCAGATTTCAAATATCCGTCGACCCTGCGACATGTGAAAGTTGCACGTTTTGTGGACTTGAAGGACTGGACAATCTTTAAAAAGGTTCTTCCAAAAGTCTTACCAAAATCCAAGCTCTGTATAGCATATGTTGTATTATGATTATAGTTAGTTTTATATAGGTAACATTGAGTTTGACGATAGTCATGTCCCCCATTGGATATGGCTGAGCGTTCGCGAATCCCCCATAGGATATTTTGAGAACGGTATATTTGAAATTGGCAATAGAGAAGCCTAATACTAAAGGACAGGATAAATTTCTCTTTTGTTTGTCTTAGAACTGTAGACATTTATTTTCAGGCTGATTATTTGTCTTTCTATCAGTTCG
Organism: Homalodisca vitripennis; assembly: GCF_021130785.1. Lineage (NCBI taxonomy): Eukaryota > Metazoa > Arthropoda > Insecta > Hemiptera > Cicadellidae > Homalodisca > Homalodisca vitripennis. The sequence goes on along the minus strand of NC_060211.1, from coordinate 38,200,400 downwards.
CAGGATATCTGGAGAACGAATTAAACTATAAACTTGAAATTTGGCATGCTTCGGGAAACTTTAGAAAATCCTATTACGCGACAGGTCTTCTGACATACTCCTATCTTGTAATTTAGAGAAGATTTTTTGTTCGAAGTTTGTTTTTGACGATGGAAGGTTTGTGAAGGAAACAGGATTTTTTCCGGAAATTTGCCATCGTTCAATCATACAACAAAACCAGTAACACTACGTTTCGAGATCTGTATAGAAGACATTGAGAGAAAGTTTTACTTTTATGCTAACTTATACTACCGAAGTAAAATAGTAACGAACGGATTATAATATGAAATACTAACGTGCTATGTAATACTAGCTGTTACCCACGGTTTCGCACGTTAATTCTTACTGAATAACAGGGACTTAAGAGGTATACATTTTCTAAATGGCATTGTACTTAAGGGATAACTGATGGCCATTGGAAGATACCCCAATTCGAAATTCAGTGCAACATTATATGATATTTTTTGAATCAACGAAACATTTTAGTAACACCAACTATTTTAAACCAGGGAGAGGAATTCTAAAGTCGGAATTTGTTTGCTTTCCTAGTGACAGGACTTATGATATAATATGAGGGACTGCTATCATAATTTTGGATTGGAAGTAGGCATATTAGAGGAACATATTGTTTTAGCGTTCTTTCAACAAAATCTTACGTAATAGCTTTTGAATAACGGGGGTACAAAAATCTAAACAATAACATCTGCATTTAATATTTATGTTTAAGTTAAATCCCTAAAAGAAACATCTCCCATTTTTGTGGACCGCCCTGCTGACTTTATTCATATGTATCCTCGGTTTTGGTTGTTGAAAAGTATAAAATATCTGTAAATCTGATACAGTTCAGTGAGGGTCGTTTCTCTCTGATATATGTTGCTATAATATCGTTTTTCCTTGATTCAGTTTAAAAATATTATACCTAAGGTTTCTGTATAAACCTTATCAGTGGAAAAGACTTATTCACTTCTCCCTCATTGGCTCCTCATGTACGAAACATTTCACTCTGTATTTGATGCATTATTTTGTGATTCCATGTACAATGGTTAGAGGTTCGCGGCGCTTCTCATATTGTAGTCATGGAAGGTATGGTTCACTAAGCTATGTTATTGCTGATGCCTCTTGTTTTCTCCTTGAGCTACTGTAAGTATTCCAAGCCACCATGTCAAGAGAAACAAATGTGTTACGTGTACTTATTATTAATTTTGATCATTCAGCCTTTTGTAGCAATTTTCAAATACCCATAATTATACAACATAGAGTGATTTGGTTTGAATTTGCCACTGGTTTTATCTATTGTAAAAGATAAATAATATCGTTATTCGTATTAGCAGTAGGCTACTACGCTCGAAATTCTAGAGATTGGTCATTTCAACAGGATGGAGATCCATTTTTAAAATTTTTCGTTCAAAAAATACCTAATTTGGATTATTACGAAAAAATTAGCTACTCGGTCCAGCCCTCATCAGGTGATGTGCTCATTAACGAACGGCATTTAATATTTATTTATATATTATGTAAATGTGTGTGTATAAATAAAATATTATCTATTCAATCCACATTTTGAAAATTTCTGTTGGTTTTATTTATTATTTTGCAATCGAATATTTTGAAAATATTATTTCGGAATCGAGAAACATTGGAATTGAGAATCGTCGAGACCTCGATTTCGTTATGAATCGAAGTATTCATTATTATGATCGGTTTATATCGATCAGCTGATCATATTTACAAATATTTTATAAAGATTTTTGTTTAATGGCAACTTTCTCAAATTTAGAGGTCAAAGGGTCGGAAATATGAGATCGGAAAAATTAACTTTCTCAGTGCGCCTCTAGGGCACAACCTATGTACAAAGATTCATCTCTCTACCTTTCATGGTTCTTGCTGGGCGATGATGAATCAGTAAGTGAGTCAGTACAACTCATCTTAGGAAAATGGTGTCCCAGAAGTCTCTGCCAACCTCTTCCTTTATTTTTTACCTTTATTTTTTTTAACTCAATAACTATCAAAAATATTATCCAAGAAATTCGGTGCGTACCTCTATAACCTAAAGACAACTACAGAACAATTAATATGTTTACAAGCACAATTTTCAAAATTAAGTTTTTGAAAAAATACAACGATACCAAGTTTAAGGAAATTGGTTGATAAATACGGCAATCGCTCTTAGACAGCTGAGTACTAAACAATATAAACTGTCATGATTATCTTGCGAGTCATAACAATCAGCTGTGTCAATTTTACCTGCTCTAAGCAGCTGATTATAACATTCCATTGTTAAATAGTGATCATGACACTCTAAAGTTTCTATCGATATAACTATCCGGTGACACACAATCTAGTTAAAGGTCTATGCCGACCAAGGTGTAGACAAAGATCGAAAGTAGCCCTCCCTAAAGAGATACAGAGCCTTATTCATACATTTCGAAACGCTTGACTAATCTGGGCCTGGAGATTACTAGAGGCGATATTATGCGACATACTTGCCTACTTGACGTAACATGCTCGCCCTCCTTATCGTGATAGTGGAAGAGAGAACTACTATCGAGTGTAAGAACTATAATGTTGATGATAAGGTATATTTATGCACGGAGTGTCTGGCAACAAGAATTTTTTGTAACGGGGAGAAGGTTTAAAGTAAAACGGAGTATATTTTTCCAAAAATCTATGTTGTCCATCCCAAACTCAAAATCGTAACCTCTTGGTCACAGAGCCTCGGTTAAAATTCTTTTCACCCCTAGGAGTCGAGATTCAATTTGAATTGTAGGCCAAAAGTACACAATCCGGTTTTTCTTGACATACATCGATATAAAAATCAATCCTAAGAGAGAAATCGATTGTTGTTCGAATTTGTTTTGGTGTATAAGTTAAATGCGGACAGTATCAAAAATATAAAATTAAATATCAAATGAATCAATGATTTTTTAAATGTTTTCTCAGCTTGATAAACTTATAACCAACTTTGAGACACGTAAATAAATTATAAATCAGCGTTATCCAACCGTATAAGACAGACTATTTGGCGGAAACTGTCCAATTTCTGTCTCTATATAACTGCATGGCAATGATATAAACATTATTTACGTGTATAGAAAAAAAAATAATACCTGAGAAAACATTTCATTCGATATTTTAACCCTTCAATGAACGACCTATACGAAAATAGCTCTGCTGACGATCGATTTTTAGGATCTAGTTTAAGAAAACTTGGTTGTATCGTTATACAAATTACTTTTCGACTCACAGAATATCCTATTGTGAGATTTTATGCGCACCTAATCTTAAGTTATTCACTTAATAATGTGTGAGGTGTTTTTTTAATTTTTTTTGTAAGACAAGAATAAAAGTGAGGTTTACTGTTTATTATATGTAGATAATATGCAAACATTCAAAGTTTTAAAATTCACTACTGGTGGTATTACATGCCCATACCAAAATATGTAAACTATTAGAAACATAAAAAATTAGGAAAATCTTTTGTGAGTTTAAAACATAATTATATGTGCTTATAAATAGGCTACTGTACAGAATGCATTTTAAAACAATTTTCTTCACTTTTATAGAATATACTTTTTCATAGTCATATTGTAATTTGTCCGATAAGCGACAAAATTTTACTAGGGAAATGAAATAATAAGGAATTAATTTAAATATACTCTAACTTAAAAATTGATCTTTGACTTCGTTACAAACAAATCACTTAAGCGTATTTTTAGCTTATATATTTCTTGAGAAAATGGTAATTCAATTGTAGACTACCAACATTAATAGCGATGATTTTCAGATTAACATTGAATTATAAATGTAATAAACTAACTATGTGAGAAATATTTGCATTAAATATGCAAATTAGTAATGTAAGTTAGCCCAGTCTACACTAATCTGTAAAAATAACAGTAAGTACTTACCGTTCTTATCAGCTGAAAATATGTTCTTGTTATTTGCCCTCAAAATATCTTGAAGGTATAAGATTATTTATATATCATTACATTCTGATAGTTAGTCTATATAAATGGCATATGATTATACTCATTAAAAAAAAAAACTCATTTACTTGCGTTGCCATTATAAAGGTTTGAGTTTCGGGATGGCCCGAAAGGCCAATGTAAAAGTGTTCACTAATACTCAATCAAATCTTATAGAGTGACGTCATCATCGGTGAACTCGATGTTTTATATATATATATATATCCACAATGTTTCTTGAGATATATAGACATAAACAATAGCATGAAGCGTCATATATATATGACGCTTCATGCTATTTTATGTCTATAGATCTCAAGAAACATTGTGGATTCAGACATACAAACAGAATTGAAAATTTTCCAGAATAACCAGTACAAGTTAGTGATAAACGTCCCCAGAAAAAATAGGTGATGGTTTTGTAGGCTTTTTTTTTAACAATATATTGAAAATACAAAGGATTATTCTCTTTATAAGGGCGAAGAAATGTTAAAATATAATCAGATAACACAGGCTAGATTGTTGCAAGCGAGTTACGTAACACTCCTAGGCCTACGGCATATTTTACTTTTTAAAGTACCTGTTTGTTTTTAGAACTAATTTGCATTTGAATCCATCTCGCTGGTAAATTTTAGCAAGTTAAAGTTATATTCAGTCCGTACTCTTACCTTACTCCTACTTTCAATATAGTGTAGGAGTAAGGCTACGGCTCTATGGGAAGAAAGAAGGTTTATACCTTCCGGTTCAACCTTAAACTGGCTACAGCATAAACCGATGCATGTCTTATATTGAGCAACCCTACGTAAATCCGGGAGCAAACCGTTATCACTAACCGAAAATGTCGAGATATTTGGTTGTAAGGGTGGATCGATAGGACTAGCCTACTGAGGAGGATTACTGTTGGAGCGGGTGGTGTTCTTTTAGTATTAAGGACCATTTCTAGCCTTAACACGAGAGAGAGTTGCGCCTTATCCACTTGGACTGGAAGAGGCTAGAGTTGAGCCTCCCTTCTTCCAATGCGACATGACTGAAATATAGCGTCCGCTATTACTTGGCATGGGAACTCGACAGTATGCGGCCCCTACCACTATTCTTACCCATCCTGAATAACCTTGAGGGTAATTAAGTGCAATGAGGAGATTCTCAGCTTCTTGTTCTTAGCGAAAAAAAAATAATTCTGCTGCTCCTAAATCAAGAGGTCACAGTGAGGTGAATAAAAATTTAAACTGGGTTTTGGCTGTTTTCCCAAAAAAATATTTAGTCATTCAATTGAAATTTCGTTCGAAGAAACTTTTGTAGAAAACCCCATTCAGTTATACTGATGGAGTTTTACTGTTTAGAACTCCTAAGCAACTGAGTATGCTTAGGAGTCAATTCACTAAGGCACTATGAGAGACGTCATCTAAACTAAATCGGAAGGGTTAAAGTAATAATGAGCACTGAGTTCAAATACACTTCTTAAACATAATATTTATCTTATTTTTAAATTATTTAAATTTTAATAATTTATTGTTTATGTTTATCTGTTCCAGTGCCAATAAGATAACAGAAAAAATTGGTCCAACTACCCATGGAACGAATGTCGCTCATAAAACAAATAGTTTGTTATTTAAAAGTACCTGAACTGGGAAATTACTTGTGATTTTAATTTAAGTTAAATATCATTAACGAAATCTGAAATTGCAGTTGTGCCTTTTTACGAAATTAAAATGTCTTACGAGATTATGATTTATTCCGGAAATAAAGAGATTCTGAATGGTGTAAGGGATTCAGACAGTTCGTTGAAACGAAAAGGAAATAAGTACAACGCAATGATAGAAGTTAAATCAAAAGAGAAGTGACAAGAGACCTTCTGATACTGTAGAACTTGCAGTTGGCCCTGATTAATCTATGACTGCACCAGAGGAGCAGAAGTCCTAATTCTTGGGTCGAACGCGAAGCCCTAGCACACTCTAGGTCTGAGTTTATCTACCACCCTGTAATTCTTTTAATTCGAGGACCAGGGACCGAATACACATGGCCCTCGAAAAGAAGAGCGAATAATTTATAATGTTATCTTAAAATGTTGTAGAAAATATGGGAACATTTCGTAATCAAACGGGTGAAAATACCATAACCCACAACTGTATCATTAGAATTTCTCACACAATAAGTCATCTAACTTGTTCGTATCTTTCTTTTTTGACGGGAGTCAACATTGCAAAAAGATGATCCACGTTATGGAGTAAATTCGAACAAAAATGTCGTTTGATTTAAATTTGAACAATTTGAAAGTTGCCTAGCATACTTTGTATTTTCGTAAAAGGATTCATACTACTCAACTTTGGTGTCTCTTTTTGTCGAAACGTCACCAAACCACATGTTCTATGTGTTGATAACATTGTATGTTCCAATATAATAAAACACCCGTCTTCCATTGTTTTGAACAAGACGTGAAAACATCACAAATTACAAAATTACGTGTGGTCTTACTCTTACACATACAGAACTCAACATTTAACATCCGCTCAGTGGTACCTACTGTAGGGAAAACTATCATGGAAAATTACAGAGCAGATGGAAAAATTCCTTTAGCTCGTCTTTCTTTATTCACAGTTGCCTACACGGAGGCATATCTGGGGCAAAGTTTAGTTTTGATTTTGGTATGATCCTTTGTATGGAGTATCGTTCTTTTTATTAAAAGCCTTTCCCCTTTTAAGTCTGATTCTGACCCCCCTCATGGGTCGCTGGTCTGTACGTGGATCTTATCAAATAGAGAAGCAAGGAAGAGTCAATACAGAATGTAGTACAAGATCAATGGTACTGATAAAAAGTACACCGGTTACAGACAGGATTTGAAGCCGCTATCTCTAACCAGTAGCTCAAAGTCCGACGTTTTAGACAGCTTGGCTATCGGCATTCCCTGCCTTGTTTGCTTTACGTTTGTTATAGGTTTAAAACTAACAGAAAACGATAAATAAATAAATAAATAAATATATATATATAATATATATATATATATATATATATATATATATATATATATATATATATATATATATATATATATATATAATATATATAAATTTATAATATATATAAATTTATTTCGTTACTAAGTGTAATACTACACATTGCCTCTTTTATACATTTAAATTTCACCACAGATCTCGGAGATGATTCATGTTCACAAGCTATGCCCACAATCTACTTGTGATATTTTACTACTCATCGTCTAATGAAGTTATTAATTTTTAGAATTTTTAGTCTTAGAAATAGCCACATGCCCGATCTGAGGATCTTTTAAAACATGTAATTGTGGGTTTCACAGTGTTTTGATCTTTCAAGTTCTCCACCATCAGTCTCATATAGTTCCAGACTTCTCTGCTCCAGGTTTCTTAAGAACTAACGTATCCACCTAAGAGCAAAATGTTTTGTCCACCCTTGACATTGGGCCTCCCTATAATTCGGATCATCTCACAAGTTCACGAACTAAATAAATAATGTTCTTTAGGCCTCTTGGGTGGAAAACTTTATGATCTCAGGATGACTCTGTCCTTGGACCCACCTAGAGACTCGACTTCTTCAGAAATCCGCCGACCACAGAATATATACATAATTATATAAGATGGAGGTTTTGGAAGGATCTCGGGAGTTCTGCCAAAATGGTGAAGGCTATACGCAGACTTTTACGAAATATATCTAAAACGTTACTAAAAAGTGTTCCATTTAATTTTTAATAGTATACCTCACATTCGCATGCGTTTACAATCAACTCATTTAATTAAATTGTATGATTTCCAAATTTCGATCCGGACTTAAAGATTTATCGATTCAATTTAACTTCCAAAATGATCAACCTAGGACTAACCGTATTAACGCGACCTTCACTTTATTCACACACAACAAAAGAGCGGGAGAGCTAAACATGGATGAATACATTTGAATTTCATTTGGCTGTGTAGTAATACTTAGCGTTATCGCATACCGACACGTGAATGTGAATCGCAAGTCTCGCGAGCCCGAGATCTTACTGTCAAGGCCTTCTATTACCATACGACAGCAATATGGAGAGCCGCCTTGTCGCTTCGCGCCTGTTGGGGCTTCGATGAAACAAATGGTAATATAAATACAAGTCGATAATCCATGAAGGAACCCTTTAATCTATTAATTTTCCCACCTTAACAAAGAAGAAAAGGAAGGAAATGTGAACTCAACTGATAAAGGAAGCATGAACGTGTGGAATATTCAAGGGTAAAAGCTATTCTACGACAAGTGGAAGTGCAAAACTATTTTATTAAAAGAATTTTTCTTTTATCCATTGGAATTGTCCTTGTACTCCAAATTTCGTACTGTATCTCGAAATTCAATTTGAAAGAATGTTTTTAATTTTGACAATTTATTGTTAACGTTAAAAATGTACCCAAATTATTTAACAACATTTTCTTTAAATGAAGTATTTCTCTATTTGAGGCGAAATTAGGCCCCATGGCCCTTTCTTACATTTAGCCTCATATAGAAGCTAAAACAAAATATTCTTATTTGTAAATAATATATTTTACTTTAAACATTTTCAATATGAACAAAAAGTACAAATTTATTATGTATAATGATAAAAAGATATATAAACATATTTATAAACACGTACTCACACGCAAAAAATTAACATGTTATTGTATATAATGAATATTAGAAACTCACCATCCTCTCACACTCTACTCTTGCCAGTGCAACCGCAGCGAAAGAGACCTTTGCTGACCCCGCCCCAACCATCTGCCCCAGATAGTGCTCCCTCAGCGACGCCACGAACCGAGGACGACTCTAAGGATATTATGCTACGAGGAAGGGAATTCAACAGACGACATGCCGTTACTACAAAAGACTTGCCAAATATAGCAGTTCTTTGGAACGACATGCAGAGCACAGACGATCCAGAACGAGTTTTATCCACACCAATTTTTTGTGCTACTAGAAATATTTCCCTTGCTTTTAGCAATATTAAAAAGAAATTGTACTGGAGTCGGGAATTGAAATCATTAGGTCGGAAGTGTGGAATTGAAATAGATTTTGTGTCATGTGGCGAGCTGACTGTGAGGGCAAGGCGTGGACAGTGGACAGTACAGTTCCACCAGCTGTATCTGACCCTCGACCTCGATCTTGGTGACAGGACCTTCCTCACTGATACCAGTGACGTCACACTTATCTCATTGGCCATTAAAGAGAGAGCAGATTTATTTAGTCGACTTTAATTTTCAGCCCTGGTTGAAAGACAGAAATCACAACTGTTCTCTTTGAAATTTAGGAGAACCAGAAACAAATTATCATTTTATAGCTACATGTCTGATTCTTAGAAATACGAGAAAACAGCATTTTGGAGAATTAGAACTACTTAATCAGGACTTTGAAAGATTTTAAATGGAAAGGATTAGTATGCTTTATATAATTTTATGTCAACTGCTTAGAAGTATAGATGGGAATTGATAAAGGAATTTAACTTTTAGGCTGTCAGTATAAGGGCTCTGACTGAACAAATTTTAAACACATTTAACGAAACATAATTTTGTAAAAAAATATTTTTCTTTATTCTTAAAAGCGTAAATAATAAAATTAGTATACAATTTAAAGTATAGTCTCGGTGATTGTCTGATCATATGTATATTTTGAAAATCATATGGATCATAAATCATGATAAGTCTACTGTTCGCTTTCGTTTAATTGCTAACAGAAATGTTTTGTTCAATAATAAGGTGTAGGCTGTCAGTATAGGGGCTCTGACTGAACAAATTTTAAACACATTTAACGAAACATAATTTTGTAAAAACATATTTTTCTTTATTCTTAAAAGCGTAAAAAAATAAAATTAGAATACAATTTAAAGTATATTTTCGGTGATTGTCTGTTCATATGTATATTTTGAAAATCATATGGATCATAAATCATGATAAGTCTACTGTTCGCTTTCGTTTAATTGCTAACAGAAATGTTTTGTTCAATAATAGAGTGTAGGCTGTCAGTATAGGGGCTCTGACTGAACAAATTTTAAACACATTTAACGAAACATAATTTTGTAAACACATATTTTTCTTTATTCTTAAAAGCGTAAAAAAATAAAATTAGAATACAATTTAAAGTATATTCTCGGTGATTGTCTGTTCATATGTATATTTTGAAAATCATATGGATCATAAATCATGATAAGTCTACTATTCGTTTTCGTTTAATTGCTAACAAAAATGTTTTGTTCAATAATAGGGTGTAGTTGATAGTAAATTACATGGCTTTGTTTTGTACGATGTTTGACCGATTTTAAAGATTATTCCAAATATATTATGTGCTCTGCTTTGTATTAAAGAGTTGTAATGAATTATTTTATTTTATATTTGAATTGTTTTTATTTTTGCATGTTTGTTATTTTACGAATGAAGATGGATTTAGTTTTTGTTTTTAAGACCTTAACAGCGGTGTTTTATAAAGTTAAGCCTGATTAATGCAAGGGGGACACTTAGATGATATTTAAGCTATTTAATGTTATAGATCCTTTATTTCTTAATGTGTTTTTCAAGTCAGCCAAGCCTCAATACACGATCTTTGGGCCATTGTTGATACTGCGTTTTTTATTATTGTAAATTAATTATAATTGTATGTCAAATAAATTAATTTGTCATTCATCATGATTATTTTGCGTAGGGTTGTAAAAGTAAAAAACGATTTCATGAATATGTTTCAGGCGTCAATAAAAAATCTTGAATTATATGCAACTTGACCCCATCTTGTTGTTAGCGAGCAATCCAGCAGAATACACTAATATACCATTCAAAATTGAGAAAATATTTAAATAAAATTCAAGATTTCTTAACCAAGTGAGCAATATACGTGGGGTCACAGGAAATTATGTAGCAAAAGACTTCAGGCTACACTAGTAGGTTCTGTGATCAAGTGTACGGGACTATCTGTTCCCAGGCTGTGAAGAGGAGTAAAGAGGAGCTCAGGCTACACTAGTAGGTTCTGTGATCAAGTGTACGGGACTATCTGTTCCCAGGCTGTGAAGAGGAGTAAAGAGGAGCTCAGGCTACACTAGTAGGTTCTGTGATCAAGTGTACGGGACTATCTGTTCCCAGGCTGTGAAGAGGAGCTCAGGCTACACTAGTAGGTTCTGTGATCAAGTGTACGGGACTATCCGTTCCCATGCTGTGAAGAGGAGCTCAGGCTACACTAGTAGGTTCTGTGATCAAGTGTACGGGACTATCTGTTCCCAGGCTGTGAAGAGGAGTAAAGAGGAGCTCAGGCTACACTAGTAGGTCCTGTGATCAAGTGTACGGGACTATCCGTCCCCAGGCTGTGAAGAGGAGCTCAGGCTACACTAGTAGGTCCTGTGATCAAGTGTACGGGACTATCCGTTCCCAGGCTGTAAAGAGGAGTAAAGAGGAGCTCAGGCTACACTAGTAGGTTCTGTGATCAAGTGTACGGGACTATCCGTCCCCAGGCTGTGAAGAGGAGTAAAGAGGAGCTCAGGCTACACTAGTAGGTTCTGTGATCAAGTGTACGGGACTATCCGTTCCCATGCTGTGAAGAGGAGCTCAGGCTACACTAGTAGGTTCTGTGATCAAGTGTACGGGACTATCTGTTCCCAGGCTGTGAAGAGGAGTAAAGAGGAGCTCAGGCTACACTAGTAGGTCCTGTGATCAAGTGTACGGGACTATCCGTCCCCAGGCTGTGAAGAGGAGCTCAGGCTACACTAGTAGGTCCTGTGATCAAGTGTACGGGACTATCCGTTCCCAGGCTGTGAAGAGGAGTAAAGAGGAGCTCAGGCTACACTAGTAGGTTCTGTGATCAAGTGTACGGGACTATACGTCCCCAGGCTGTGAAGAGGAGCTCAGGCTACACTAGTAGGTCCTGTGATCAAGTGTACGGGACTATCCGTTCCCAGGCTGTGAAGAGGAGTAAAGAGGAGCTCAGGCTACACTAGTAGGTCCTGTGATCAAGTGTACGGGACTATCCGTCTCCAGGCTGTGAAAGAGGAGCTCAGGCTACACTAGTAGGTCCTGTGATCAAGTGTACGGGACTATCCGTTCCCAGGCTGTGAAGAGGAGTAAAGAGGAGCTCAGGCTACACTAGTAAGTCCTGTGATCAAGTGTACGGGACTATCCGTCCCCAGGCTGTGAAGAGGAGCTCAGGCTACACTAGTAGGTCCTGTGATCAAGTGTACGGGACTATCCGTTCCCAGGCTGTGAAGAGGAGTAAAGAGGAGCTCAGGCTACACTAGTAGGTCCTGTGATCAAGTGTACGGGACTATCCGTCCCCAGGCTGTGAAGAGGAGCTCAGGCTACACTAGTAGGTTCTGTGATCAAGTGTACGGGACTATCCGTCCCAGGCTGTGAAGAGGAGTAAAGAGGAGCTCAGGCTACACTAGTAGGTTCTGTGATCAAGTGTACGGGACTATCCGTCCCCAGGCTGTGAAGAGGAGTAAAGAGGAGCTCAGGCTACACTAGTAGGTTCTGTGATCAAGTGTACGGGACTATCCGTCCCCAGGCTGTGAAGAGGAGTAAAGAGGAGCTCAGGCTACACTAGTAGGTCCTGTGATCAAGTGTACGGGACTATCCGTCCCCAGGCTGTGAAGAGGAGCTCAGGCTACACTAGTAGGTTCTGTGATTACGTGTACGGGACTATCCGTTCCCATGGCTGTGAAGAGGAGCTCAGGCTACACTAGTAAGTCCTGTGATCAAGTGTACGGGACTATCCGTTCCCAGGCTGTAAAGAGGAGCTCAGGCTTCACTAGTAGGTTCTGTGATCAAGTGTACGGGACTATCCGTTCCCAGGCTGTGAAGAGGAGTAAATATGAGCTCAGGCTACATTAATATGTTATGATCAAGTCTGCGGGACTATCCGCACCCAGGCTTTGAACGGAGTAAAGAGGAGCTCAGGCTAAATTAGTAGGTCGTGATCAAGTCTGAGGGACTACTAAACTTCCCTATTTCTCGGGAACCCTAATGCCGCTTACCGGGTCTTTGTGTGGCTTGGCAGCCAAAACACTATGTTAATAATTCTCAAAAAATAAGCTTAACAAGCTGGCAGATGTGCAGATCCGCTCGCCGTGTATTTTCGCTAGCTCTAAATGTGCACCTTTCACGTATGTACTTTTTAGATAATGCAAAAATGTAAATTGTTATCAGTATATGTTTTAGTGTAAAGGTGTTTGTGTGATCCGAAAAACAAAACAAAGGTTCAAATTTGAACTCAGTGAAATCACTTATAAATTAAGATGTTAGTGTAATGAAAGTCGTTCTATAAATCCCAGTAGGCAGCATCTTCAGTAGTATGCCTCAAGGTCCACCTGATTGTTATTGAGGCCTTGACGACAAGGACGCTTCTCGGTATGCTCAGTGTGTACTCGCCGTCACGTGCACGCGCTATAATCGCATATTAACCAAGTCGATTGATTTTGGATATTTCAAATTGTAAGCGGCTGCTTATGGAGTCCAGACGCTTGCCAAGTGGGGCTAAGTGGGCCATATTTGCAAATATATGCATAGTTTCTGAGATGGTTTCTAGTGGGACTAAATCGTGTCACGGTTAGTTTATGTTTATCCTACCCTGAATCAAAGCTAGGTCACGATGACGATAGTGGGCTCTAAGTAGAATTTTGGTTAAGATTTCCTTGTTGTGATAGTATCATATGCGTGTGAGGTCCTGGTTCGAATCACGTGAGGTCATTTCGACACAAGAGACGCATAGACTACAAAACGCAAAAATATATTGTAATCTAGTAATGTGTTATTTTTATCTCTTCAGATGAACATGACTCTAGATTTCAGGAGTCAAGCTTGTGACGAAGTCAGATTGTATACGACGCACTGAGAGGAAGGTTAACTAGAGCTAAACTCAACATTCGTAAGCTACACTTTGGTAGCGTACCATCGTTTTGGAGTGATTTAGAATAAAGATTTTGCAAACCATATTCAAGTCCTTTAATTGGCTTTTGAAATGTTTTTTTCGATATTATTTAAGAGTTACGGTGACATAACTTCACAAACTCTAGTACTAGTTACTACTACGTGAGTAGTAGGTTTGAATTGTCTTTTAATACTATACTGCTGGTACATTACTGAAATATAATATGCTAAGATTTTATAAAATCTTCTAGTAAGTTGTACTATTACTAATAATAGACTATCAATGTTCTTAGAAAAATTATGGTTGCCTGTAAAGTCGGTTTTACGGGCGAAGATTTTACGTGACAACGTCTTTTTCTCGGTAGAATATTTATTGATATGAATATTATTAAATTGCACAATAGGAACAAGGAATTGAATGAAAAATAAGAATTACACAAATTTTAACTATAGAAATATATTTTGTTTACTAAAACATTGCACATAATTTGAAATTAATTAAAATGTGTTATTGTAAATGGTAAAGTTGAATAAAACATTTACTAAAATTGGAATTTGAAATTCTTGCTAAACACAGTTAAATTCTAACTCCGCGCGTGGTGATTGGTCGGTTTAGTTCGTTTGTTTGGTCGCACTGTTATGACAGGTTAGAGGTTATAATTTGTTATTTTAAATGTTTGACTAGCAATACGCGCTGTTTCTTCTCAATCGACTGAATTACGATTGATTGCAGAGTGATTTAAACTAATAATTTACTTAACACTATCAACATTTGTCAATAGTATGACATAACCTATAAACTCAGTTTCTCAACTTTTGTGTCAATCTAACAATTAATCAATCAATCATAGTTTACGATAATGAAATATCAGTGTACAATTATTCACCTTTATTGTTGTAGTTGTTGTAAATGACGAATCTAAGCACTCCACATTTTACGAATAAACATAGTTATCTGCTTTATCCCGTGCGGCGGACCCACAGTTATCTGCTTTATCCCGTGCGGATCCCGTGCGGCGGACCCACTGGACGGGCATCGTAACGTTACCGGGCGTTACACTTTTTCATGAGTGACTCCGAGCCGCAACCTAATTTAAGACGTTGTCACGTCAAAAATGTTATGATTGTATTTATGTAATGTTTACGGGTAGAGTAACATGCTTCGGTGTCAAAATTTTAAGATACCTTGCGGACAGACAGATAGACAATCATAGAGACAGTAAAATGTTACATCCCCCTCACCGAAAACACAGGGATTATTCAGCCTACCGAGTTGTGGTAGGCTTCAATGACGCTATACAGAGTTCTATGGTTGGACATGCATCATTAAAGAGAATTCTTATCTGCGTACAAATGAAATTACATGTAAAATTTAAAGCATACAAATTAAATCTTTCTTGATATATCTTGCAGATAGTTAGGCCTCGATAACGTTCAACCAAATCCCATTGAGTGGCATGCACGATTATACAACATTTTATTGGCCTATATAGGAATGAACTTAAATGCGAAATTTCAAGTCTATAGCTCTATTCATAATCAAAGTAAAAGTTTTGTTAAGCTTTCCTCTTATTTGTCATAAACTATGTGGAGAATTTGGTATTTGTAGCTTTACTAGTTCTAGAGATAATATATTTTTTAAATAACAACGGTTTTGAAATAATTAACTATAATCTGATACCGTTTAGCAATTTTGATATGCTTCAACCGCATATTGGGGGAAGGCCAAGTAATTTGGAAACTCATCAAAACAGGTCTCAGGCGATGTTATTACATTTGAATTCCTAGTCCGCAGCAGTGTAGGTGGATATGAGGCTGCGTTTTTAAGGATTATATAAGCATTTGTTATACCATGTAGGATAATTATGATAAAAATGTTCACAATTGATTAAATATGTTAAAATAGATCATGTTTCTATGAGGGTATTTCTTAAAATGTTCAGTTTTCTTTTGTCTGTCTGTATATGTTTCTCACCTAATATGTAATAATCTAATCTTAAAATTTCAAATTTGAGATGATTAATAATGTTTGTAGCGTAAATAGCCAAAATTTAAGTTAAATTTAAATAATAGTTTTATAAAAGGCTGAAATTAAGTTTGTTTGATGCCGACTTAAAGATAACAAATACATCAAGTAAAATTTAGAAGAACAATAAAACATTATTTTATTTACTAAAACAGTTCCTATATATCTTCCAAATTTGAAAATGAAGTTTTACAGAGAAATTCTTTAATATTACTTTAAACCATTATAAAGATTGCATGCTAGTTAAGTGTTTCAAATATAAATTAGATAATGACTTCCCTATAAATGAATTTCATTTTTTAAATAAATATTAATATCTAAATGTGTTGCCAAGCTCTAATCTTGAGAACGGCTGATCCAATTTGCCCAATTCTATTTTTAAAATATTCATTGAAGTCCGAGGAAGGTTTTGATGAAGGGGAAAAAAGGAAAACCTTCCCGGAATATTTTATTATTTTTGGATAATAATTATATGACTTACAACAAGTAATTTAAAATTACTGTTAACACTTTCAGCTGAAGTTCACCAAAGAGAAGACACATCTGTTTAAATTTAAATGTTAGAAAATATTAAATATACAGTTCTTGATCAGTAGTGTAATTCAGATTGTAAATTATAAGTTACTATCAAATGTTTACTACAAACTGAACCTTTGACAAATTTAAATCATGTAATGCACTGGAAATAATATTTATACGCTGTTATAAAAATCACCTCAATGAATAAAGCTGTGAATGTTTGCACGTAAGGTACTCGAAAAACTGGCTCCCTTGACATTGTGTATGTCATTTTTACTGTAGTTTAAGGAAAAACAAATCTGGCACACTCTTCACCGTATACCAGAAGAAGAAAAAAAGCGAAGGAATTAGTTTATTTTTGACAGAAGTAGTTTTTAAGCTTACCTATGCATACATTTTCTCGACCAGGGTACAAAATCAAAACCAATTACAGGACTATAAATATGGTATACCGGCAGGAGACACTTTTTAATCTAACTTGGTGTCTGAAACCCAGATGTGTATTTATTTTCTTAGACGGCGCGCGGCGCGTAACAACATGAACTCAATTGTGGAACCGAAAAATAAATCAGACTGCGAGTGAATTTAAACGAGTGGAACTGACACTTGACCTCAGTAGTGTTTTAATTGTACAAGTATACTGTACATATTTTCACCATCGGGGCAAAAAAAGCAAACACTAACTATGGCACTTGAAATATCTTAGACCGGAAGTAGATTAAAAGGCCTGGTAGTATTCGTTTTTTGACCCAAATATCTCTTGAAACCCAACAATTATATATGTTTCTTGACCAGGACAATGTCACCTGTGTAACAAGAAATACATTAGACCCTTTTTCATACAAGAAACCCTAAAATAGAACCGTCAAACTGCTATATGTATTTTTAAAATTTCTTAACTATACTGAAATAATATATACGTGATATATGCCTACTTCTGCCTGAAAAATATTATAGGACTCAATCGTATTATCTTAAATGCTTTCGCTTAGGCTACACCTTTCGATTTTGAGAATTGCGTGAGAAGCCGCGGGTAACTACTAGTATTTAAATAAACATTTACTCAACCGAAACAATATTAAAAATCTTTATGAAATACATTTAATGTTTTATATGTCTTTAATGATATTTTTGTATCTAATGTTTTATATAACTTCTTATAAGAAATTAAGAAATCTATCACACATCATTATAACAGAATTATTCAATAGCGAGAAAACATGTGTACCCCATATTAACTCATACTTATTAAGTACAGGAGCCGAGAACCAATTTGTATTTTCTGACAACGACCACATTTTTATTCAAATCAATAGGGATATGTGTCCTAAGAAACAATAGTTTTTGTGGAGGTTAAACTGGGAGGGTATCCAAACGATAAGAAACATAAAATAATGTCTTCTCTCAGATAGTATTTTTCTTAGATTGAAACTAACTGTCAGCCACGTAAATAAATGTTAAATCAGCGGAGCGTCAGCAAATACTCGTATACTAGCCATTAAATTGTAAACTTTCAGTGCTTAACTAGTTATCTGAGAAAAAATTATCTTTTCATAATGACCCTTTCGATCCCTCCCATTTATATTATCACGAAACATATAGTGACCTACGACTGATTCCTTTCTCACCAAAATTCCTACATCTATTTCAAGACAAAACAGGTTGTATGCTTATACAACGCAGATTTGATCCCGGCCCCCAGGCTGTAATCGAATACACTAAAGATGGCACTAATCATAACCCGAACACTTAGCGCCACTAAACGAGTCATCAAATAAACATTTACGCTTCAGTGGCCTTCGCACTGATACGGTGAATTTTAACTACGGGATTATGTAATCTGAAAGTCAAACCCTCTTGATTCTGCCACTCATTAGGCTACGACTTGCGAAATCAGTGTGTGTTACAATTTCACTGTCGCTTTCTGGGCCCCGGTATTATGTAAGTCTTGCACAACCCCTGGGAGGGGGGCTTTGCGGCAGCAAACGTTCTAGTTTATATGCAATCCATAGTTTACCCTTGCCCCGCCGAACATTAATGTAAACACCACCACTCAGTACATGTAGGCTAATCAAGTATGTCGTTGGATTCGATTCGAGAAGGATCGAGCTCGTAAAGCGATGGTTTGTTTACTTTTAAAGCCTATTTTTAGATTCACAATACTTACTACTACGTTTAGACCTGCGTAAAAGTATCAGAATAAATTAGAATATTTGTGTTGTAAATGCCCAGATAAAAATCATTATTTTTTTTGGCGTTTTTCTAATGTTTACTATTCAGATTAATTATGAAATAAAAAATAATAAATTTAAATAAATCAATAAAAAATTAAAAATAATTAATGCAATGAATATGATTAGATTAGATTTGACATTTTTATTTAGGACATAGTAAATTAAAATTAAAACGGTCAATTAAGTGAATTATTATTTTGCTGGACTCTATATTAAGTGTCTTAATATTATTATTAAATTATACCACTGGCCACACTACTGGTAATAGTGGCAAGTAAATTCCAAAGAAGTTATTGTGAATTATACTTAGTAAATTATTGATGGAATAAATTATTATTTTTATCATTATATTATTATTATTATTTCTACTAACTCCGTTTTAAGGCTTAATGTTTGTTCGCTTTTTTGTTTACCCAGGACAAAAAGATAAAGAAAGCCCCATTGCACTTAGCTCTAAAAGAAGCTTTCCCTGCTTCTGGAATGACAGGATATTTAGGACGGGTAAGTTAAGGTTTTGGCCAACGAGATCCCCGACTAGGTATAACTGACACCACCTCAATCACGTCACTTTGTAGGAATGGAGCATATCTCTGCTCTAGCTTCTTCCAATCAAGACAATACTCTCTGATGTTTAGCTTTAATTTTAAGGGAGCCCCAACCACTCCAGAAACCATGCTTCGCAGTAAATTAGACCTATTTACCAAACCTTTTTAACAAAATGTCTCGATATTTGTGGTTAGGATGTGCCACTGAAGGTCATCCATGGAGTTGACCAGATGTAAGTGACACAGGGGTTTTTCGCTGTACCGAGTATAGATTTTACTGGAAGGTATAAACCAGCCAGAATTGTAGTTTGCTATATTATAACTTATACGCATACCCCAAGAGGGTTCACTTCTGGCTGGAGGGTTTATAACCTTCCAGGTGAACCAACACGGGGTACAGCAAAAACGAATGTTTCATTTTAAATCTCACGCCATCTCGCCTCTCTAACGTCCAGAAGTTCAAGAGGAACCAACATCGGCGGGATCTGCAAACCTAGCGCGGGTCTCTTGAGTGTAACCCCGGCCCCCGTCCATCCTCCAGACCACTGCTGTGAACTGCTGCCCGGGACAAATGACGTGGCCGCTGGAAGCAGTACATCATCTTCAGCAGACTGGAGAAAATTGTTAAAGAATGTTGTTCGTCTTCCACGCTCCTGGTGTTGTCGCTGCCTACAAGGCGCGACCTGCCCTTTGACAGCCCAGTCCACCACACCACGACTCTCGTCAATAATTATATTTCCGAGCTATGTATCCGTTATGAGGGCGCGGAAATGCTGGATATCATGGATCGGCGCCACTTCACCCCACACGGCCCTCCACCTGCGTGCAAGTGGCAAACAACTGCTGGCCGACCTCATACTTCAGAGGGTCGCCGGTATATGATGCCTCGGCCCCGTCGCCGCGTCACTGCAGTAACTGCGCCGATCCATTCCACAGCCTCTCCAACACCGGACTCCGTCAACTTGCTCTACAGCACCTATGCCGAGGCCCTGTCATCGGGACACCGAAGCCATCAACTACCGACATCCTGAACGCTTCGATGAACAATCAAATTTCTGACCTGCTCATTTGTAAATGCTTAAAAAACTCCCTAGTAATGTCGAGTGCAAAACTAGATTAGTGTTGTCAGGTCCGGCTTCATTGAGCGACACACCATTTTGCTTGAAAAAATTTTCCAAAAAATCAAATTCAAAATTCTTTAACAAAATTCAAAATTGTTCATCTGAACACTCAGTCCTGCCACAAACAAACGACGAGTTAACACTTATGTGTAACGAGTTTGAAGCCGGACGTTCTTGTCATCTCTGAACTCGGGTTCTCAGAGAATACATTCCAGTTCTTCACAATTGAAAATTTCACATTGGCATGTCTTTATCAACGAAAACGTTTCAAATGGGGAGGTGTTGCTATTTTTGTAAATTCTCTAATCAAATGCTGTTGTTTCAAAATACCTGAAAGTAATGACCTCGACTTTAAAGCCGAATGTTTAAAAATTAATAGAAAAAACAAAAGGGAAATCCTTATAGGGTTATACAGATCATCGAGAGAGTTGTATGAACTCCTTTTTTGAAAAATTTCGATTTTCTTCTAGATTCTGTAATCTTAAAAAATGCATTGCGATCGGTGATTTTAACATTAATGCAATAGACAACACAAATCCCCAAACCCAACGATTACGCGATGGTCTGAATTCATTCAATCTAAATTGGTCCATAGACACGCCAACGAGAGTGACTGCTCTCTCGAGCACAGCCATGGACAACATGGACACAAATCTCTCAAACATCTCGGTCTCTGTTTTGAACGATGTTCTCTGATCACTTCGCGAAGGGGGTTGTGGTCTCTGGATGTTCCCTTGGAAACGAAAAAAGGCAACTTCAGCATTTAGAGAGACGTCCGACCCTAAAATGTCAAAATTTTAAATAAAATTCTCCAGAAAGAATTTTTTAAATAATTTTGACTGTCCGCATGCAAATGTCCACGGCATTTGATATGTGTTTAAATTTTCATTTGGATGTGTTTTGCCCATTGAAAAAAATCAAAACAACAACGATAAATGACAAAAAACCTGGATCACAAAAGGCATTTCTTGTGTCAAGGGATAAACTTAAAATTTTCTCTCAATTTGCATTACGTCAGAAAATGAGAATTTTAAAACTTTTTATCCAAATTACAAGGGAATTTAAAGACTCATCCGAGCTGCCAAATCCTATGAAATTAATAAATTTTTGCAAAATCCTGATAATGTATCAAAAACAGCTTGGGAAATTATAAGTGGTTACTCTAAATCTATTAAATCAGATGGCTCTAAAAACATTTTAATAAAAATTAATCTAAAAATTCTTGAAAATCCTTCTTGAAATTCAACACTTTTTCCTCAAACGTGGCCGTTTGTTGATTCAGTTTTACCATGCCTCGTCTTCGTGCTCATAACCTGCAGGAACGGATGTCATCCTTGCCTTTGAACTCCTGTGATGGAAGGCAGGTGTTCGTGTCATTCAGAGACTGAATTCCAAAAATCCTGCAAGATCAACGGAGTTTTCATGTGGATGTTAAAGCATTGCTTCCGGCATTTACTAAAAACCACAAACAAAATCAATCAACTATTTAATTCCAAACCGGAATTTTCCATCAAAACTAAAAACTCATTGCAAAAAGTCATTCCAGTTTTCAAAAAAGATGATCTTTTACAAACCAACAACTACCGTCCAATTTCTATTCTGCCGGTTCTGAGCAAAATTTTTTAGAAACCTTCCTGGAACAGCTCAACAGTTTTATTCGAGAAGGATCGAACTCGTAAAGCGATGGTTTGTTTACTTTTAAAGCCTATTTTTAGATTCACAATACTTACTACTACGTTTAGACCTGCGTAAAAGTATCAGAAATAAATTAAAGTATTTGTGTGGTAAATGCCCAGATAAAAATCATTAATTTTTTGGCGTTTTTCTAATGTTTACTATTCAGATTAATTATGAAATAAACAATAATAAATTTAAATAAATCAATAAAAATTAAAAATAATTAATGCAATGAATATTGATTAGATTAGATTTGACATTTTATTTAGGACGTAGTAAATTAAAATTAAAACTGTCAATTAAGTGAATTATTATTTTCTGGACTCTATATAAGTGTCTTAATATTATTATTAAATTATACCACTGGCCACACTACTGGTAATAGTGGCAAGTAAACTCCAAAGAAGTTATTGTGAATTATACTTTGTAAATTATTGATGGAATAAATTATTATTTTTATCATTATATTATTGTTATTATTATTATTTCTACTAACTCCGTTTTAAGGCTTAATGTTTGTTCGCTTTTTTGTTTACCCAGGACAAAAAGATAAAGAAAGCCCCATTGCACTTAGCTCTAAAAGAAGCTTTGCCCTGCTTCTGGAATGACAGGATATTTAGGACGGGTAAGTTAGAGGTTTTGGCCAACGAGATCCCCGACTAGGTATAATTGACACCAGCTCAATCACGTCACTTTATAGGAATGGAGCATATCTCTGTTCTAGCTTCTTCCAATCAAGACAATACTCTCTGATGTTTAGCTTTAATTTTAAGGGAGCCCCAACCACTCCAGAAACCATGCTTCGCAGTAAATTAGACCTATTTACCAAACCTTTTTAACAAAGTGTCTCGATATTTGTGGTTAGGATGTGTGGTAGGGATTGTTGTCATCCATGGAGTTCCCCTAATGTAAGTGACACAGGGGTTTTTCGCTGTACTGAAATACTGTACTATACCTTTCCAGTATAGATTTTACTGGAAGGTATAAACCAGCCAGAATTGTAGTTTGCTATATTATAACTTATACGCATACCCCAAGAGGGTTCACTTCTGGCTGGAGGGTCTATACCTTCCAGGTGAACCAACACGGGGTACAGCAAAAACGAATGTATCATTTAAATCTCACGCCATATCGCCTCTATAATGTCCAGAAGTTCAAGAGGAACCAACATCGGCGGTATCTGCAAGCCTAGCGCGGGTCTCTTGAGTGTAGCCCCGGCCCCCGTCCATCTTCCAGACCACTGCTGTGACCTGCTGGCCGGGACAAATGACGTGGCCGCTGGGAAGCAGTACATCATCTTCAGCAGACTGGAGAAAATTGTTAAAGACTGTTGTTCGTCTTCCGCGCTCCTGGTGTTGTCGCTGCCTACAAGGCGCGACCTGCCCTTTGACAGCCCAGTCCACCAGACCACGACTCTCGTTAATAATTATATTGCCGAGCTCTGTATCCGTTATGAGGGCGCGGAAATGCTGGATATCATGGATCGGCGCCACTTCACCCCACACGGCCTCCACCTGCGTGCAAGTGGCAAACGACTGCTGGCCGACCTCATACTTCAGAGGGTCGCCGGTATGGATGCCTTGGCCCCGCCGTCGCCGCGTCACTGCAGTAACTACGCCGATCCATTCCACAGCCTCTCCAACACCGGACTCCGTCAACTTGCTCTACAGCACCTATGCCGAGGCTGTCATCGGGACATCGAAGCCATCAACTACCGACATCCTGAACGCTTCGATGAACACTCAAATTTCTGGCCTGCTCATTTGTAAATGCTTAAAAAAACTCCCTAGTAATGTCGAATGCAAAACTAGATTAGTGTTGTCAGGTCCGGCTTCATTGACCGACAAACCATTTTGCCAGCAAAATTCTCAAAAATTTCCAAAAAGTCAAATTCAAAATTCTTTAACAAAATTCAAAATTGTTCATCTGAACACTCAGTCTGCCACAAACAAACCGGACGAGTTAACACTTATGTGTAACGAGTTGAAGCCGGACGTTCTTGTCATCTCTGAACTCGGGTTCTCAGTGAATACAATCCAGTTCTTCACAATTGAAAATTTCACATTGGCATGTTCTTATCAACGAAAACGTTTCAAATGGGGAGGTGTTGCTATTTTTGTAAATTCTCCAATCAAATTCTGTTGTTTCAAAATACCTGAAAGTAATGACCTCGACTTTAAAGCCGAATGTTTAAAAATTAATAGAAAAAAAGAAGGGGAAATCCTAATTGTAGGGTTATACAGATCATCAAGAGGTTGTATGAACTCCTTTTTTGAAAAATTCGATTTTCTTCTAGATTCTGTAATCTTAAAAAATGCATTGCGATCGGTGATTTTAACATTAATGCAATATACAACACAAATCCCCAAACCCAACGATTACGCGATGTTCTGAATTCATTCAATCTAAATTGGTCCATAGACACGCCAACGAGAGTGACTGCTCTCTCGAGCACAGCCATGGACAACATGGACACAAATCTCTCAAACATCACGGTCTCTGTTTTGAACGATGTTCTCTGATCACTTCGCGAAGGGGGTTGTGGTCTCTGGATGTTCCCTTGGAAACGAAAAAAGGCACCTTCAGCATTTAGAGAGACGTCCGACCCTAAAATGTCAAAATTTTAAATAAAATTCTCCAGAAAGAATTTTTTTAAATAATTTTGACTGTCCGCATGCAATGTCCACGGCATTCGATAAGTGTTTAAATTTTCATTTGGATGTGTTTTGCCCATTGAAAAAAATCAAAACAATACGGAAAATGACAAAAAACCTGGATCACAAAAGGCATTCTTGTGTCAAGGGATAAACTTAAAATTTTCTCTCAATTTTCATTACGTCAGAAAATGAGAATTTAAAAACTTTTTATCCAAATTACAAGAGAATTTAAAGACGAGTCATCCGAGCTGCCAAATCCTATGAAATTAATAAATTTTTGCAAAATCCTGATAACGTATCAAAAACAGCTTGGAAAATTATAAGTGGTTACTCTAAATCTATTAAATCAGATGGCTCTAAAAACATTTTAATAAAAATTAATCTAAAAATTCTTGAAAATCCTTCTTGAAATTCAACACTTTTTCCTCAAACGTGGCCGTTGTTGATTCAGTTTACCAGTGCCTCGTCTTCGTGCTCATAACCTGCAGGAACGGATGTCATCCTTGCCTTTGACTCCTGTGACGGAAGGGCAGGTGGTTCGTGTCATTCAGAGACTGAATTCCAAAAAATCCTGCAAGATCAACGGAGTTTCAATGTGGATGTTAAAGCATTGCTTCCGGCATTTACTAACACCACAAACAAAATCAATCAACTATTTATTCCAAACCGGAATTTTCCATCAAAACTAAAAACTCATTGCAAAAGTCATTCCAGTTTTCAAAAAAGATGATCTTTTACAAACCAACAACTACCGTCCAATTTCTATTCTGCCGGTTCTGAGCAAAATTTTTGAGAAACTTCGCCTGGAACAGCTCAACAGTTTCCTCGAAAGTTTTGATATTCTCAGCCCGACCCAATCGTATTCAGAGAAAAAGGAGTACGGTAGACGCTGTATCTGACCTCATTGAACATGTTTTCGATGGACTGGAGGGGCGTGAACACGTCTTCAGCGTATTTCTCGACCTCTCCAAAGCATTTGACTTTGTGCATCATGAAAACACTTTTGCACAAGTTAGAAAGGAGATGTGTACGAGGTTTAAAATGGCTTGGATCATATCTTAGGGACCGAGAGCAGTATGTGCAGATCTCGGGTGCCTTAACCTCGAAAGCAAAGATCACCCTTGGAGTCCCGCAGGGATCTATCCTTGGGCTAGTTCTTTTTTTCTTTACGTAAACGATCTGAAGCCATCGATCCAGAATGGAGTTCAGTATGCTGACGACACGACTCTCTGTGTTAAAGCCGAAACACTTTTTTTTCTGAAATCAACCTGAAAACAAATGAATCAATATCAAATTTCATGAATTTTCGCTAAGCAAACGAGAATCTGAAACAAAACCTTCAGTGTTTTTGGATGATCTCCCGCTCGATCAAATGGAATCAACACAATTCCTAGGAATATTCCTAGATGGAGGACTAACCTGGGAGGTTCACGTGGATCATTTCTGTACCAAGGTTGCGTCGGGCATCTTTGCCCTTCGCAATATGGCAAATCACTGCCCAATTACGGTATTGAAAATGGCCTATTATGGCTTAATTTATCCCCACTTGGAATATGGAATCAGACTTTGGGGCAGTTGTGCACAGCACAAGCTGGAGCGAATCTTCAGGCTCCAAAAAAAGCCGTAATTCTCTATTACTTTATTGAGCCGTAACTCGAAAAAGTAATTCTAAATTTAAACAATAGAGAGTCGTGTAAAAACGATTTTAGGGAGCTGGGATTTCTGACTCTGCCCTGCCTCTACATTATTGAGGTGATCCTCTACTCCGTGTCGAGGTGTGCTTTGGTTCGGGGAGGGGATGTTCACAATACGAGACGAGAGGCAGGGACAACTTTCATGTACAACAGCACAAGATAAATGCTTTCAGAAACTTACCGTCCCAAGTTGGTGTCAGATTGGTCAATAATCTCACTGAACACATCAAACAACAAAATGGAAAACAATTCAAAACTCAGTTGAAAACTCTTCTGATTTCGAAAGCATTTTACTCAGTTGGCAAGTTTATGATGGATCGCTGGGATGATTGAAAATAAAAATTCTCAACGACCAGCAAAACAAATAAATTTGCCGGGTCTGTAAATTGTTTGAAAGAGGCTTGAGTGATATAATGTATGTCTGAATAGCCTATTTTCAGAATGAACGATTAGGTTAGGATAATAAGAAGCATTCAGTTTGACTCTAATATGTTTTACATTCCAACTATAACATTTTGAAGGATTTTTTCTCGGATATTCTGTCTATCTTTTGAAAACCTATAATAACGAACTTAGTACTGTAAATATTGCTATGAATATTTGTAATATAGAACGAATAAGTTGTTCCAGAAATACCTTTTTGCTCAATACATTGGCAATCTAGAAAACTTTTAACATAATATTTGGACTTTTTGTAACCATCAATCAACTGAATTTTATTCGAGATTTTATAATCAATCATTGGAAATCTAATGAAAAACTCCTTAATTATTGTTGTCGTTTGTTGTTGTTTGTGGTAGTTCGGAAGTCACTTTTAAGCCGTTGGTCCCCAGGTTAAATGTTAGAGAGGGCTTTTTAGGCCTAACTTCGCCTGATAAAATAAGACATTTTTACTTTACTTTACTTTTATTTTAATTGTAATATTTCCATCAACTGGCATGTCATTTCCAGTTTTTGTTTTAATGTCGCATCATAATCTTTAGCCCTTATGAAACTAATGTAAAATCCATCTTTATAGATACAAACTTCACATTTTCAAAGAATCCTAAATTTGTTAAGAGTAATGAAAGTTTTTACAGAGTTATCATTAATATTACTTATTTATAATTATAAATGTTTTTACAATAATTTATTAACAATCGAATTATTGATCGATTTCATCATATTCCGGATTTTCTTCTTTAAATTTTGCAATTTCAGCTACATATTTTAATAAAATTTGCATAGGATAATCTCCACGATCTAAAAATTATGTTGTATTATTCCAATCAACAGAATCTGTAAATTCTTCCGAACATTCTGGACTCAAATTTTGATAACGACAAATAACAGACATATAATCTTTCAATTGATAATATGTTTTCCTTGATGAATTCTGACAAAAGATTTTGCTATTTTGCGATGTTAAACCGATAGAACTTGTTAATGTATAATTGCATTATGTCTTCAGATAACTCATACTTTTTTTAATATAATCCCAAAGTAGTTTTTTAAAGTCCCTTTTGTGTTGTATTATAAAAAGATCGAACGCACAGTATTGTCCAGCCATCTCTATTTATTTAAAAGAAATCTGATTTACAAAATTGGCTCTTTCTATTCGCTATTATTGCACATTTTCCAGAAATTCTTTAACTCCAGTAATGTTTGCATACTATTGTATATTATTTGTTGCAGTTTTTTTACTTTACGTAATATATGAGCATCATTTATTTAGGGAAATTCATGTATAGTTTATCATCAGCAATTCTTGCCAAATCTTCATAATTTTGTTTTGATTTGTCTTCTAATTCTTCAAATTTGTCATCATATGAATCATTAAATTCAAGAAATCTATAACCAATATTCTTAAAAGTTTTGGTGGCAGTTTACTAACCTTTTCAAAAGACTTGAAATTTTGAAAATGTTTAATATTATTTCACCAAAGTCATCATCTCATAATAGAATCAATTCAATAGCAAATTTATGTTTAACAATTACTATTTTAGCTTAAAATGTTTTATATACATCATCTTGAAATGTTTTGAAATTGATACATATGTGTAAATTTTTCACTAATTCAACAAAAACCGTCTACTGATCTTTTATTTCTAGCTTCTAACTTTTCTTAGACTTCTGTGGTAAAATCTTTAACATGTTGCTTATGATTTTCATAATTTTTTTCTAGTTCATTAAACATTTTAATATGATCATCTAATTGCTATTTTACAATAACACCAAAAGGATCAATTCCCTTACTAACACTGCTAATTCTTCTTCCTTTAAAATCAAAGAAATGTTTAACATTTGGACTATTTATATCATGTCCACAAATTGGAGGGAACTTTATATATAGTATTGAATTTTAAAATCACTGTAATATATCTGAGTTGTTCTTAAACAGTTTATTGATTTCGTAGGAGGTATGATTTCAATTCTTCCATATGAGTCAAAATAGTACGAAATTTTATCTTGTTCTGTAATAACAAATCCAGTGAGTTCCAACTCCTGAAACAGAGTTCAAATTTACAATCCCACACTAAAATTTCTTAACCTTTTCAGTTAATGTTTCTCGCTTGAAATCTTCTCTGAAATGCTTAATGTTCTTAAACATTTCTTTTCATTCTTTAAAGGTTAATGGTTCAAATATTTTTTTTTTGTTTGGTTTCACAAAACTTCATAGCTATTTCATCTGATCAAGACTCATTAATACCTTCCAATTCTTTATCCAACCATTTTGAAATATTGATGTCTATTCGAATCACATTTTTTTAATTGAAGCAGCTTATATCGTAAGGTACAACATTTCTTAAAATTGTCAGATCTTCCTACAATCTAATAAATCTTTCGATAATCTACAGTTTTTAAGTTCTTTCAATTGATTATAAGAAAATTCTATTCTAATTCTTATAATGTTTTTCTTGTGTGTTTTCAATTTCATTGTATTGTTAACTTCTTAAAAATATATAATTTTTAACGTTTTTTTAATTGATCAACATTTTGATTTATAATTCTATAATTGGGAATGTTCTTCTTAAAAGCATATTTTACCTTGCCTTTTTTACTTTCGCTGAAATTTACGTTCGCAAATTTTTATCCCATTTATTAAGTTAAAGTTTCATATTTCTTCAATACTCATTCAAAATGTTTTCTTTAAAAACGTTGCTTTAGCTTGCAATAAATCTCTCACATAAACTAGCATATTTTGATAAAAATCTATCTATTGCTTGATCTTGTAAAAATGTATCTGGAAATATGCCTAAATTTTGTATTTCTATGTTTTTCATAAGAAATATCGTGTCTCCTTGCAACTTTAATTTATTTATACTAGGATCTCATATTTTTAGTCTTTTTTTAAGCTTTCTTCCAGGCCCTACACACTGATAGCCTGGTACGGGATTCTTGATTCAAAGGGGAAATTGTTAATGAAATCGTTTAAAAGTGCGTTACCTTCTATTAAAATTGGTGAACTTATCTGGTAGCATTCTCTTTAAACACGTAATTCCGTCTGGTTTTTCAATCAACTTATCAAGTTTATTCGAAATAAAATTCTTCATTGCTTTCTTTCCGTTCAAAAAATTATTCCAGCTTTTTCTTGAGCATAAATATAGTTAATAATACTATTAAGTTTTGTTAAATCATCGTTATATTTGTATTCGATCTTGCTATCGCTGAATTTCCTTATTCCATATCCTTCGATTCAGTTTCCCCAAATTTGCTTGATCAAATTCATATTTTATTTTTAGGTCTGATTGATTTTGGTTTTTTTATCGATGGATCATTAGTTTTAGATAATTGAGCTCCATAAGATTTCAGTATAATTTTGTAAATCTTCTTCAGAATATAAATTGTCTTTTGGTACATCGATTAACATCGCTGTCGGTTAACAATCTCCAAAAACATTGAGTTCCTTCATATGTTTTATCTTAAATAATTGTCATTATGCTCAAAATTTACTTGAATCAATTAAACTCTTTTTTATATCCCAAATACAAACCAAATTTATTATCTTTTGCTCTCGGAAGAATTTTTTTCACCAATTATTGCATCTGCTGTTCCATGGGTCAATTACTGTAGATTCTTCAACAATTCTAGGTCTAAACTGTGTAGAAGATGGTAATTTTTGTAACTCAAAAGTTCTTCACCTATTTCTGGTATGGAAATACCTCCAATTTGTGGAACAACTGGAATCCAAATTAATCATTTTTAAATTTAAAACATTTTCAATTTTGCCCTCATTTTTAATAGCAGAAGTCACAGGTTGACAGAATTTTAAAATAATTTCTTTTCAATTTGATCAAGTTTTTTACTTCTTTTGAGCTTACGTTCACCATTTATTTAAGACACTTTTTGAAACGTGACAACGTGGAATACGTGAACTTGAAAACGTGAAACGTAAAAACATGAAAACGTAAACGCGATACACCACTGAGATTATCACATGTTTATATTAGAACATTTATTTAAATATTTACCATTTTCAAGGCTTCAAAGTTAGGTTAATATGTAAAAACCCACAATCTTCTTCCCAAATGTATCACATAACTAATTCAATTGATCAAAACACATCAGAAACAACATAATTACTATACATTTTCCTTGTATAATTGTCATCTTGCTTAAAAATAGACAGCATGTTCAAATTAGTTTTTAGTTCTTGCAGCTTTCAAGATAAATTGAGAATGATAAATACAAGAAATCTTTTTATGTCTAGACATTATGAAACATTCCTCAATAACACCTTGATTTTCAAAAATAGAATCATCAAACATGATTAGAGAAATAGGTTTACACATTCACTTAAAGAAACTATTTCTTCCGAAGAATTGTAAAAATAGATATTTTTGCCTATTTTTTTCTCAATATTTTCAAATCTTGAAGTTTTTTATACGCATTCTAAAGATGTACTGACAACGTTTACATTTGAGTAAGGAATCATTCGATTGTAGACAACATTTAATAAAGTAGTTTTTCCGCATTCGTTAAAAACCAACAATCAGTAATAAGATTGGTTGATCTTTCCTGTTTTATTCAAAAGTTCGTAGTTTTATCTCAATTTTTGTTTTAAAAGTTTCCCCATTTAAATAGCAAAAATGAAACTGTTCAAGTTAGCTTCAGACAACTCTAGACCAGTTCTAAACTTAGAGCATCCAATTCAATTAGAGGAAAACTTTATTTAAATAGCTACTTCATCGATTTGAGCGGCTTTTTCTGATATTTTAATGACAAGTATTAGCGATAATTGTCCCTTTGTGTAGGATTTATTGCTAACAATATAACAAAATATTATGGTTTCTATAAAGGATATTACGCCTTTGATCAAATAAAAAAATATCTTAAAAATTACCTAAAAACATTCAAAATGTCAAATAATTCTTTAAAATTTGATGAAAACAAACTTGAAATGCAAACAGTCTATAAAAAAAATTCAAATAATCACCAGTAAGAATAATTCTTTCAGCAATTATGAACCCTAGGAAATTTACTCAAATTTCCTAGGGTTTGATCATGCAACAATTGAACCAAATCAGATATGTTTAGCTAATAAAACGCCAAAATTTAGACCATTTGATGTAATTGAAGTGTACTGCAATCTTGTTGAACCAAATTTTGAAAAAATAAACAAACCGAATATCTCACAAAGAATCTGAAATATTGTACACCTTCTTTCCAAATGTTGCTTATTGATTAAAAACAACCAGTGAATACACAAATTAAATTGACTATATTCCAATTAGAAGAAATGTTAAAAGAATCCACAAAATTGTTCTAACTGTCCAAGATTCTGAAGGAAGAAAACACAAAATGAAAGCAAAACAACTGTTTATTTGAGATTGAAAAAAGAATCTTGAAAATTAAAAGAGAAACGATTCGGTCCCCGTACATAATTTTTAACTTCATATCAAAATGAGTTGATAATGATAAATTAGCATTTAAGTACATAAATCGCAGGTTATAATAAGTAGACCCCTTGAAAATATTCAAAACATACTATTTCTATCAATTAATCTGGTCTCTAGTCACTAATTTTAACAACAAAAGGAAACAAAAATGTTTCAAGAGTGGGTTACAAAAGAAATTTTACCCTCAATTAAAATTTTGTTATTGCTAAAAATTTGATACAAAATATCAACTTTCTCATAAAATATCTCAATTACATGATAATAAATGTTATTAAACTCTTTTATTATGATAATTTGTGTCTAAGTGTATTTTCTAAGTAATAAAACATATGAATATCTCCTCCATACGCACAATGAACTGGTTTATAAAAAATATCTCTCATACATTCTTTACAATATCCTGTTTTTTTTATCTCTACTATAATACTACTATAATTATCTATCTTAAAATTACAAGACCTTCGAGACTATCACTCACTCATTCTGTTGCACGCTCTTTTAAATACAAATTGTCCTAGTTATCTTTCAAACAAATTTCGATTTATGTCTGAAATAAGTGAACGAAGTACAAGGAGGGGTACATCCTTATTATCTATCCCAATTCATCGAATAACTACCTTTAGCAAATCGTTTACAGTTTCTGCCTGCCGATTGTGGAATGCTTTACCTGTTAACATCAGAGCCATCGATAAGCGCGCTCGCTTTGGGGCGGAGGTCAGGGCCTTGATGCTGGGGGCTCAGGGGGTATAGCGGTTGGCGGCTTTGGTGTGCGGTACTTAGGGCAATTGCATGCAAGTTGAATGAATGCGAGTGTGTGTCTTGCGATATTATTGTAAATTTGTATATAGTTACATTAATTATTGTTTTGATTTTAAGATTCATTTAATGCGTAATGTAAATGAATCTTTAATAGACTAAGTTTTAGTTATAAATGTATACATATATATGTCAGTTAATTTTTTTAAGGTTAAGTGGTACAGAGGACTTTATAGTCCTAACTTCGCCTCTAATAAAGTCATTTTTCATTTCATTTCATTTCATACCAATTATGAAATTCAGAAATAGTCTTAACTTTATCTTTACACCGTGCACATCCTTTCTCTTTCAAAGTTCAGTTTTATATTTTGTAATATACTTCTTTTTGTAATAACACGACAATCTTTACACGTGCGCCCTAATATATCTTTTTATTTTATTTATTTTTATAAAATTCTTAAAAATCGTGTATTTCTTTACTTTTCGTACATTTCTTTTGAGCCTCGATTTATATAGAAAAAATTTTTTATAGTTTTGACTTTTTCAAATAATATTCATACAATTTCCGGTTATTTCTTCATTATTTGAATCTTTTGTACTGTATGTTATTGGACTTGTGTTATTAATGTTATCAATGACAAAGATTTCTCTACACTAATTGTTTTTACATTTGTTTGAACATTTTTGTGTTTTATTAGCAATTCTTACATGATTATTCACTGAAGGCTTAGTTGGAACTCTTTTTCTGCATCTTTATTTAATTCCCGTAATTTTCTGTATTATAAATTATTTGCTGATCGTTAATTTGGTTTTGCTCAGCCCAGGTTCGTAAAAAATTCAGCTCATTGTGTGAATTTTTAGTTTTTTTAGATGAATTTTTGAGTTATAATATCTTTTATAATGTTTTCTTGAAATTTCTTTTTTTTGCAATAGGGACAATTTATTTTCTCACGTTCTATTTATTAGTGAAAAAGTTTTAATTGGAAATTATTGAAACAAGTATAGAGATAGAGTATATAACGCTTTTATCACTATATCAGGTTGTATGGGACAATGTAACTTTTCCATACTTTTTTCAATAATTTTAAGTGTTATATTTTCTGAATTATTTGTGGTCCTTTGAACAGCATTTTATTCGATTTTCGGTTTGTTTAAAAGTGTGGTTAACAGATTTGTTGTTGGATTTTTTATGGTTTTTTGAAAAGTAATTTATTGTTGCCCCAAAAGTGGGCTGTAACTGCATGTTCATATCTACTACTACAACTACTGCCGTCTGGTTGCATCAAAAGAGAGGAGATTTCGTGAGATTTACGAATATCGATTTATTTCTCATAATACTATACATGTTATAACCTTCAATATATTATGATTTAATTAAAAAATAAACAAAATTGAGATTTTCTCAGTTTATTTAATCCACAATTTAATTACAAGAAGAAAATATCGGACTTACAATGCAGTACACTCTTGTTAATAATTGTTGGTAAATGTAGACCGGGAGACGAGGGCTGAATTGTAATGAGCAAGCACACAACCTACTTTTTTTGCAAAACTGACAGTAGAGTTTTTCTAAAGATAAATCGTCGCAACTATTTTGGTGGAGATTGAGATGATAGAAAGGTATGAACGGAATAAACATACTAAATAATTTCCTTTAGTTTTTAGATACTTTATAACCTATTAACGCGTTAGTTACTTAAATAAAGGTTTTATTAGCGTCAGATATCTAGAAAACAGACTGGAATTCGCCATTTTAAGATAAAGAACTGATCTTTTCTTATTCAAATCCTATTTCAAAAGTCAATTAATGAATAAACTTATTTTTGTCAAACAATTTAACTAGCCAGTAAAAAACTGATCAATCTTACCTTTTGGAATTCTATATACTTAGATCATATAGGTTATAGACTCTTTAGAAGTTTTATACAGAAAAATTCAAATTGAGGACTATATAAAATAAGATTTAACTAAGCTTCGCTAAGGATAAAATGAAAAACCCCCTTTGACGCACCATCGTTAATATCAACACTGCTTATGTAAAAGTAATTTTTCAAAAAAAGTATATTGCTCTGTTTTTTTTCTTGTTATATTATGTAGACAAAGAGATATAAAACATTTTGCAAGCCCCCTGAGTGGTAGGCTTCACTGACGCTCTGTCAAATTCCGTGAACGGTTATGCACCATTATCGAACTCGAAGTTGCCTATATATAGATGAAGTTTACAATTTCATATATACAGATCAATTCGTTCTGGAGACAAGCAGAAGAGAACCTTTTCCTGCTCCTGAGCAATAGTTTGCGCTAATGCTCAGCCAATTTTTATTTTTTTTTTTTTTTTTTAATTAAAGTGCAAGATTTTTAACACTTTTTTGGGTTTATAATATTAAGAACTACCAACTACGGAAAATTCTGAAAAAAGTATATTCAGAAGAATAATATAATTAGAAGTAGAATGTATTAATTTGACCAAAGTACAATTAACATAATCACATTAACAAACTACATTTGATTAATTATGCATTAACAAATTTCAATGTATATTAATCAAACAAATACATTAACAAGTATCATGCCAATTTTTGTAGGCCACATAAACCCTATTAAAGAATGCATTTAAATTAAATGTATCTCCATTTCACAGGAATTACTTTAATAGTTTTAACAAACTCTACTAAAGTCTCTTGACGCTAGCAGTTAACTCATCAGTATCAATTTGAGTATAGTAGTAGTTAGTCAGTTGTCTGCTTTGAGGTTATGTTCAATATAGTATATTATACGTTGCTAGTGAAGTGATTTAATACTAGAATTAAACGTTAAAACACATTTAATTAAATCAGTAATTAATGTCGTAATTCTTTTTTATCGAGTGAGAACTACGTATTTTAGCCCTATTAAAATACCTAAATAGTACTACGACTATTAATTCACGCTTTACAATTACTAATGAAGCTCACATAACCTGTACATGAAATATTGTTCATTCTGCAATGCTAACAATATTTCGTGTTCAGACACGCGCCCTTATATAACTGAACACTTGCACAACAAAATTAAGCCGGCTGCGATTCAGAATCAGAAGGGGTTGGAAACAACTCGTTACCTAACTGGCACACTTAACTCAATAAAACAAACATGGACTATATGTGAGTCGCGGCCACTCGGTATGAAAACATTTCAATAATTATTCAGTACATTTGTGTCCAATATGGTTTCATTTAAAACTGATATTCATTCCTGAATAGAATATGCGAGTGGAAAGCGAAACTAACCAATAATATATTCGACCTTATTAACCAAGCTAATTTGTCTAGTTATGTACCTTTGAACAGTATTATACAGGGTGTGCAGAATGTATGAAAACACTTTAATATGTTTGAACCGTAGACGATATGACGATAAAATCTACAAACTTTGCTCAAGGTTGCAAGGTTATCTTAACTATTTTTTATGTAATATTCTTTACACGTTTATTTTGGGAGGCGTGTACTATAAGGCAATATTAGGTCAATATGCATGTTTTAAACAGCTTTATTATTAGAACAATATGTCCTAAATCACACTTCGTCAGCTTAATTGATTAAAGCTTACAAATTCAGGTTATGAAAATGAATATTCCAGTGTTATTCTCAATGTTGCCATATAAAATTGCGCAAAGTTTGTAGATTTTATCGGCTATGGATTAAAAATAATACAGGTATTTAAAGATATTTTACAAATCCTGTAAGGGTGTCTTAAAAGTATTAACATTCATAAGAATAAAGATGGAGTAATTTACTTTGGGGGATGTGTATATGACCAACTGAGGAGTTTTTTGAAGAATCAAAATGTTTGACCTTCCCAAGTGGGGTATTTTGGGGGTAAGTCAAAAATGTTTAAATACAAACCCCTAGCAAGACTAAGGATCGAAGATGCCTGGTGAAAGTTCAAGATTTTTACCATTTAATTTCATTACAAAAGTATTCACAAGCAATGGGGGTTTATAAACCAAATCAAACTTTAATTAGCCACCAAATTAGATAGGGAAACATTGGAGAGCTTTGTGGCATTTTTCTTCTTTTTAATCCCTTTAAAATGAGGTGTCAATTTAAAACTTTTGTTTCGTATCTCACCTCAATTTCACTTAGATGAGGTGCTCGAAATGACTAACATGTACTTCTTGACAAAAATAAAGCCTGGATTAAAAACTGTGTCTTACATTTTGTAATATTTCAGGTGTGGTGAGGTAGCAGGCATCTTCGATCCTTGTCCTTGTCCTTGCTAGGGATTGGTATTTAAAACTTTTAACTTACCCCCAAAATACCCCACTGGGGGGGGGGGTTTAGTCAGAAATGTTCGTACTTCAAAAAAACTCCTCAGTTGGTCATATAAACATCCCCCAAAGTAAATTACTCCATCTCTATTCATAAGAAAGTTAATAGGGAGGGGTGAGACTTTAAAGACATCCGGTATAGGCGAATAATTAATAAATAAGTTATAAGTAATTATATTTGAACCTGCAAAGTGAATATTTAAAATAGATATAAATTAGGTAGATAGATACGAGTACATTGCACAGTCAGACATATACGACTCGGCAAAGGAAACAGTGTTATTGGAGTGGAATGAGTCACAAAGCAGGAAGTGGAATAAACGCCTGTATTCCATTCTTTCAGCATAATTGAACAAATAATAATAATTTCAGGGTTGTTTGAGTACAGCCAAGCGTACTAAAATTAATATCCAATTCTAATATGAAATTGTTAACTCCAGATTGTTAATAGTTTTAAATAACGTTGAAGGTTTATTTTAATACTTTCATTCCGAATATATTATTACTAAGTTTCTGCCAGAATTTATTATATAAACCATAGTTATAGAACATTTATTATTATCAAAAGTCTACGGTGGTGGGTGTGACATAGGAAGTATGTAATGACCAAAAATTAATATATGTTTGTCGCAAGTTATTGCGGATTGTGTTCAATTGTATGGTTTTGCAAGCGCAAGGTGACCTTGTTCCGCATGCTGTATCTATGTTTGTCAGAAAATTTTCAAGAAAATGTTATTGTGATATCACGGCCTTTAAAACTATTTATAAATTTAAAACTGGTCTCTGAGAATGTTATTTTATTATGATTTTGAATAATATTAATGTAATAATTAAACTAAATATATATATATTTTATTACTCATTAAATATATAATTTTACATGTGTTAATAAATAATATATTAGTTATTAGTAAGTATTTTACTGGAAACGACAATAAAGTGACAAACAAAGTTGATTTTATTATATTGTTATTTGATTTACTACTCAATGTGGCAACAATTACATATATGTATGGATCTTTTACTCTTTTTAAATAAGTTATATATATATATATATATATATATATATATATATATTTCAAGAACTTATTTAAAAAGAGTAAAAGATCCATACATATACATACTATTATTTAGCTTGCATTAAAATAAAAATAGTAAATTTGTATACAGATGAAAATATCCACGAAATTAAAAACAAAGTATATTGTTGTTAGAGGTTGGCGATTATTTTCGCCGTAAAACCTTTTATGCTCTACGTTATATTTTTTTGATATTATAAGTATTTTTCCATCTGTAAGCATTCACTATTACTGTCCTAAATAAATTATTGTTTTCTTTTTAATCCGCTTTAAAAAACATTTTTTTTTCTAAATACGCGTATATTTTTATTTTTTAGTAATGGAATATTTTTTTTTATATATTTCGTAGTCAAAGTTGAGTGAAAAGAACGTAATGGCTCGGATTTGTACTTCTTTAAGTTTTACAAACGACTTCTCTGATATGGTTTTACAAAACAATTGTTACATTAAAAGTGTTTGTTCATTACTTTGTTTCGATTTTTATCAAGATCTATATCTTATTGTCCTGATTCTGAACTCGTTTAAAGTAAATATAATTTCACATCTTAAAGTTGAATTTTTGTACACATTTAAGCCTTTGTACATTTTAAAACTGTGATTGCGTTTAATGGAAATATAACAATTAAACAATGTGTTTTTTAGTTACACAATTTTTTTTATTGAATTCAATTAATTATAATTATTGCCTACAAATTTGAGATAATAAACAACCTTGGTGGGCAGTAATTTTGTTTGAATAGGAAAAGGTCAAATTGTATTAGATGACCCCAAATCTTAAACTGTCCCGATTTACCAATAAAATTTGCGATTACTTTAATTCCCTTGGAATTGTATCCCTACCTTGCGGTTCACTCGGGTCGCACTTTTGTCTGAACCCTCTGTATTAGCTTTTCGTAGGCGTTACCTCCTTATTTTATTGGCTCAGTCTAGGAATTATATCAATATTTATATAATCAGTATCGTATCCCTCGTCAGCAAAAAAGCGAACCCCTTGACATTTTTTTCTCATAAAAATTGCATTTAGTGTATTGCTTTGTGATTCCACTTGCTATAGTCACGGGCTCATTGCGATCGTAGTTTTTTCCTCAAATTGTAGCCACGGAGCGAATGGTTCTTTGAATCACAGATTATAGATTTTCTATAAAGATGTTGTTGAATAAAGTTAGTGCCTAGTTCCTCCGTTTTTTGTTCCTTCACATACTATAAATATTCCGTCACACAATGTTCAATGAAACCAATTTTGAGTACACTACATGTACATATTTACAGTTTTGTTCATTAAGTAAATACCGACAATAGTCCAGAATAAATTAACTAGTATTAGTTCGTCATTGCTGCCATCTATGATACAAATTATATCATAGTACTTGTCATTACGATTCGCATCACAGTGATATTTATTCACCTGCTAGCAGTTACCCGCAGCTTCGCCGCAATCTCGCAGGCTTTGCACCTGTATGAGCGCTTCTGTTCGAGTTATTACGTCGAATTATATTTCCGACGCCAATGTTGAGTTTGCCACGTTGCCACGATTTAAAAAATCTGTCAAATAGTGTATATTTATGGGCAGTTTAATTTACTCAGTATTTATGTCCCATATTTAATTTTGCATTTTTCCTGTTCAAGTCAGTACACATACAGACACAGATCTGAGAAACTTGCTTTTGTCAAAGACAACTAAGACGGGATTTATGAACAGTCTTAAAATTTATAGTAAAATAAAAATATTAACTTTGTATTTTATACGTAATTTTTATATAAAGGAGAAGCCGATCCCCTTTTAAGCCTTACTCTGCCCGTCCTCATTGGCCACTGGGCTGTGCGAGGATCTTATCAAACAGAATAAGGGGGAGAGCCGACTCAGTACAAGGTCGATGGTACTGATAAAAAGTGCAACGGTCACATACAGGATTCGAACCTGTGCTATCTCTAACTCAGACTCAAAGTCAAACGTCTTAGACCGCTCGGCTATCGGCACTCCCATAACGTGATACATATTTTTTTAAAAGCTTAACTAATGCATTTATTAGTATTAGTTAAAAGTGTATTTTTTACTAACACTTTTAATTGTTTTACTCTGTATTTAATAGTGGTCGCCAGAGTAGGTGTACACAAAAAGTGTTGTTACTATCAAGCTTACTCTATTCTTTCAAACTATAAATGTAAACAAATTGAAAATAGTTGTTTAATGAAATAAACAGGGTCCTCCTCCGTAGACTAGTGGTTATAGTCTCGGCTCTCTAACCGAGAGATCACGGGTTCGAATCCCGGGGAGGTCCGAAAATGTAATAACAAAAACCAGTGCACTTCGAAGCCGGCATAGCTGACGCTTAAATGAGGCTTAAATGAGATTAAAAAAAAGAATTAAACATATGGTTGTGCTTTCATGAAACAGTGTTTACACAGAACAGTTGATGATATTTGACAGGCGTTTTCAACTAATATTTCAAAACTTAAGAGACCAATATGGAATTTCCACTACTTTAGTAACTACTAAATCCACTAAATCCGTGCCCGCATGGATTTTCGAAATAAGAATAGGCATATTGTCATGCCAGGGACCCTAAGTGGGCATATTTAAAATTACAATACAATCGATTGAATAGTTTACGCTTGAAAACAAAACAACAACAAACAAAGGCACTTTCATATTTATAGTATTAGGATTTAAGACAGCTGATGTTTATTTATCCATAATGTGTAGCACTTTGCGTTTATCAGCTAAACAAATGTTGCCTATCTTTACCGTAAATTGCTTTCAAGCGAGATTTTTGATAGTATTTAACAATACTACATTCCTATATACTACATGTAATCTATATGCAAAGTTTCGTTATAATCTGTCCTTTAGTTTTATTTTATTGAGTATCAAACACAAACATTCACAAATATTCTATATTTATAATACTAATTGGATAAAACGATGACTAATGCAGGTGCTGGTCAGACTTGTTAATTGATCTAACTATTCTTAAAACTAAATAAATTATTAATGAAATTTCGCACTGTAGCTATTTGATGGCTAGCTTGTATATCGTGAACATAAATGGCACTCCACATTCCATATAATCACAGCTCACAATGAGGTCAGCCATAGCGCATAATTGAATAAGCAGTTCTCATCTCCTCATTGTTAATACTAATCAAATAAGGAATTTGATTTAAACTAATAATAGTTGTACCGTGACAAATATTTGTAATACAAAGAAAATTACAAAGTTACACGTTGCAAACTTTAATAGCTCAACATCATTTGTCCACAACTTCACTTACATGATTGAAACCATATTTTAAATGACTAAAGCCATAACGTGACTGGAAACCGTTGGTTACTATGACCATTTTGGAGATTAAACCCTCTTCAGTTACTCGTCCTTCGTTCCTAAACGCCACGTAATATGTGGTTTAGAGATCGGTCTTAAGGTTTAGAGATCGGTTTAGTATGTGAAGAAAGCGAGTCTTTTCTAAGAGCAATTGACGATTTTTGTGCTAAGCATATCCTCAGTTCTAGCTTGGGTATTTTAGCCAAGGTCACCCAGAGGTTACGAAAAAATCTGAGAAATATGTTTTTATGCTGCGCGGTCAAAATTTCGTCAACTTCTCGTCGCTTACTTAGATGTCACTGAAACGTTTAGCAGTGTTGACATTTAGGAGGGCGAAGTGGGTACTAGTAAAGTACCCGTTTGTCCCAGGGTATTTGAAGTGGGAGGAGAGAGGTCAAAAGTTTACCGTGTGAACTGTGATATAAGAGGGCGTTCACTTGCACCGCGACCGGATGACGAAGACACTTTGAGAACCCCAGCAGCGCTTGAAGATTTTCACTCCTTTCTCCTTACTCTCCTTTACCTGAGTGTGGAACCTGGTAAAGTCAGTTGAAAATTTGTGATCATTGAATTCATGGTTTAGTTCTATTATGGCTGCTGCAGACTATCAACGTGTCTAATGGCTTTTCTACGATACAACGGGCATCAAGTTAGTCTCTAACTTCATCACTACTTGATCGATATTTGATAGGCTGCAATCTCGAATAAATCATCTTTCCCTGTCATTGCAAAACTTCTGTTCTGATTGAGTTCCGTTTGAAGTGCGAAACTCGGAATGGTCAATCGTGACTGTGGAACTACTATTTACTAAGTACATGCATGAAGATTTTGGACGAGAGCACATCACAGTTCTATGAAAGGTTCGAACGCATGGGCTAGAGCTATCTCAGAGAGATCCCAAAAATTCAATAGTACTGAACTCCTACATTGCTACACCAAGCTCCATAGGTTGTGGTTCATCAATGGAAAGGTCATTTGAATGTGGTAAATGAAAAAATATGCGCTTAAGTTCAGGGGGAGCATATGGCAGTACTTATTTAAAAAGTTATGGGGCAACGAAATAAAAGCAGTTAGAAGTTTATTAAGAACTCTGCAGAACGGTATTCAAGGAATTACAGATACTATCAGTAGGGGCACTTCACATTGAGAGGTTATAATGCATGTCGTCTCTACAGAACAGTGACTTTATTCGTACAGAGACACAATTAAAACACAGGAAATGCACCCAAATTCAATCTGCCCTCACATCATTTGAGTCTTTGTGAAAAATACATTCTACGAAGGTGTCGTTCACTTTAATAATCTACTAAATGGGAACAGGCCCCCGACCATGAAAAAACGAAGATATATTATTTTAGAACTGGAACTGACATATGTGTTAGACAGGGCTTCTTAACCCTAACTTCACGTAGTAAAACAATTCATTCTTTTGCATTTTTGACATATATTACCGTATTGTGTACTTCATGATCAGTTCTGTTCTATAGTATCACGAATTAAGTTGCATAAATAAATAAGATGATGTATTCTATCGAGGAGATGAGTTTGATGATGAGATTGTCAATTGCTTCGTAGGCAGATACTCGATGGCTTAAACTGCATCTTAATGAGATCATTATTGGAATATTAAGAATACCCGACTTACCTCTTGTTCTAGAGCACTCACTTATTGCAGCAGCAATCCACAAAGACCCCAGCGGCAGTTGTCCCACCCCAGAGTTCATAAGAAGTTTTGCTTTTCTCTTAGTAAGCTCCCAGAAAAAATTTTGATGTCATGGGAATGTGCCTAGGTACAAAATTTATGAGCATAGCTGCAAGAAAGGCAAATATTTGGTTTATCAAAAATAAAAACATTTCTCCTGAATCTGGGAATCAGGAGTCTTAGAGACGTTGTTAACCAGACATCATTTGCTCCAGCAGGTTACCTATTCTCATAAGGTGAAGATTGTCCTTTCTTTAGGCAAGAGTGTAGCCTGGAAAAAGTTTTTTTTTGGGAGGGGGGATTGAGAGACAAGTGATATTTTCCCGTAGTGGACAGAGAGTAAAACAATATTTTGTCCCTTCAAAAGTTCTTGTCCCGTTTCTTTGTTGAGAACGATCTTCCAGCAGTACATGTCAGTAATACTGAATGATTTAAATAGTAATAATCGTTTACAATAAAAACAATTGAAAATTTGGTGGTCCAGACCCCTTGGACCCTCTCGCTGGCTATGTCCTTGCCTCTAGGAGTCTTGTTAGGTTCTCCCCTCCTAAACTCTTCTC
Organism: Homalodisca vitripennis; assembly: GCF_021130785.1. Classification (NCBI taxonomy): domain Eukaryota; kingdom Metazoa; phylum Arthropoda; class Insecta; order Hemiptera; family Cicadellidae; genus Homalodisca; species Homalodisca vitripennis. Next base: position 38,156,446 of record NC_060211.1, on the reverse strand, counting down.
TCGTCTGTGTATAGACATCATTACAGATAGATGGTACATGTATGCAGTAACATTTAGATCTTACAACTGTTGTAGCTATATCCGTTGTATTCAACCTGTTTCTTTTTTCATTAGAGATATCCTACAATCATTTGTTTAAGGGTTGATTTTAATTACGAAGTCTGAATCATTTCAGCCAGCAAGCTTTTCTGCCATCAGCATGACGCTAAACCTATAAATACTTTTGTACCTGTCTTCTTTGGGAATGGCTGTGTTGAAAAAGTCACAATTTCATTGTCATTGCCTTGTTGAACGTGATTTGGACATTTGGCAGTGTGAACATATTTGTTATTGGTAACGATTTCTGGAGTTACGCTGCTGGTAATGTAAAACTAATAAAAACAACAAAATCTTATTAATCGACCACACATTATTCTGACTGCCAAAGTATACTCTCTATCTTCTCGTGGACCGAGATATGACCATCGTCCATGGGTCAACTTAGACGTACCTAATAGTACAGATGATAATAGCAAATAGCCTGTGAACGGATAGAAAACGTAAAATTTGCAGAAAATCTTATTGTCTAAAATCTTCTGAATAGTTGCCCTTTAAATAGTTTGAATATGCCTGGAGTGCACGCGCATAGTAGACTTTTTTAGTTTCGCTTATTTCTTTGAGATACAGAGAGTGATTATAATAAATGTATGTAGATGCTATAAACAGATGGTGTAACTAATGCTCGAATCAGGTAATTTTGATGAAAAATCATCATTTTAATTTAAGATGATTTTTCCTAATGACAGGAAAAACTAAATACAGTTTTTAAAATTATTCCTTGACAAATAAACACAGTAAAACGGCTAGCAATAAGAGTAGTATATGATTTTATCTCCTGTATATTAAGACTTCTGAAGGAAATTCATGTTTTTTATGTATTAAAAAGAATTTACTGCAGTGATAGCAATTTAATTTAAAAATATACAACTTTATTAAATATTTTTATTTCTGGAGACTATAATTTACAAATATGGATAACTTAACAATTAATATTCAGTCATTTCTAAGTATACATGTTTTAAAATCGTCTACATTCCAATAGATCCAAGACGAACGATCAAGCATATATTTCTGTGAAAGTTATTTTAATGACTATAATTTGTCACATTTGGCTCATTCATAAACTAATGATATTGTAATGTCACAAATAAATAAAAAAAATTAAACAGATTGAATGATTTTTTTTTAGAAAGAAATCCTTACCAGGTGTACTATGGAGTTGCTAGCATTAGAGGACTCACCTGTGAACCACAATTGAAAAATAATGTTGCGTTTCTTGTCAAGAGTTTTAATTTTTTTTATAAGTAATTAACAAGTAATCTTTAATTAAAGTGTATTTTAGATGTTTAAAAACACTGAACTTTAAATGTATTATTTCAGATATACATTATTGCATATACTAGGGGTCAACCCTTTAAATTTTTATGTGCTTGAAATAAAGTTGTGCAGGAGTATTCTCAGAAATGCCACTATTGTGCATTGCTCTATATTTGAATGTTAAGTTTAGCTCCAGTTCATCTTCCTCTTAGTTCAGCGTCAGAAATCTAAAGCTGTGATTTGACTCCTAGAATCTTGAGTCATATTCGTCTTAAGAGATCCAAAAGTCGAAATTCAAAATAAAACCGACATCAGAGACACCTAAACTACAAATGTAGTATAATCTAGTTGAAGAATATTTCTTATTGCCACATCAGGTGCATAACTAATTGAGTGCAATACAATTTTTTAGACACGATCTCTAAGCACGGTGGAGCAACCGAGTGTTCTACTCATAACGCAGCTATGGTGGGAAGGGTTGATGTTTTCTGATGTAGAGACGATGTACAGAGCTTCTTTAAGCTTCTTCGCCACCGACTTTTCATGGATCTCTTCAGACGAACATGACTCTCCAGATTCCAAGAATCATGTCTGAGACAGCTTCATATTCCAGACGCTGCAGTAAGAGGAAGGTGAACTGGAGGTAAACTCAACATTCACATTACTATATATATGTTTTTATTGACAAAAGGACGGAGAGAAGAGGAGAGAGGATATATGTGTGCAACGTTCCAACAAAATATGGAAAGCATGTAGGTTTATTCCTTGGAGGAGGCTGAACGCATTTGAATAATTTATAGCTTACAGTACGGGCGGAGGAATAGCCTACGCTAAAGTGAGTCAGTCACGTGTACGCTGTATTTACACAGAGTGCGTATATATTTAACTTTTATTAAAAACACGCAAGTCTTCCTTTCACACGTGGAACGTATTACACCTGACCCACGCTCACCCCTGACCCCTGTAGTCGCGTGTTGACCTGACTTTTACTAAGGGACGCCGTAGTTAATATTTTACTTGCCATTTCAACGGTGATAATTCATACTAATTTCAATTTTGGTTTTTAAAGAACCCTTTCTTGTAGATGTACCAGTACTGCAGAAGTAATTTTATGCAAATGACCGTACATTCTACAGGAAATTATTGCGATAAACGATATGAAAATCATATATGCTTATAAGCCATTTATTATAATTGCTAGATAGACGAGTTAAAGAAATAAACAACCTAGATGGAAAATAATTTACAACTAGTCAATATACCGGGTGTCTTAATAGTCCCCCCCTCCCTTTATTAACGTCCTTATGAATATAGATGGAGTGATTTACTTTGGAGGATGTTTATATTACCAATTGAGGAGTTTGTCATGTATGAACATTTATGACCCCCTCACACCCCCTATTTTGGAGGTAAGTCAAAGTTTTACTTCATTTTAAAGTTTAAAAAAAAGAAGAAGAAAACTGGAGGTTGACACAAACTGGAGTTCTCTAATGTTACTGTATCAAATTTGGTGGCCAATTAAAGTTTGAATGGTCCTCCGTAGACTAATGGGTTTAGTCTCGGCTCTCTAACTGAGAGATCACGGGTTCAAGTCCCGGGGAGGTCCAATCAGGCATAGACACGATTGATAGTGTACTTTGCAAATAAATACCAGTGTAATAAAATAAATATCATTGTACATCGAAGCCAGCATAGCTTAAAGCTGAGGCTTAAAAGAGAAGAAAAAAGTTTGAATGGTTTTATAAAACCCCCAGGATTTAATTACATTTAAAGTTATTGTAAGGCATATACAACATTCACTCACTAGCTATTTTGAGAACTTACGACACCAAATCATAAAACAAGTTATTAAAAGAATCATAAAACATCAACACCATAAATAACATAGCATTTAGTACGTTTTGTTGTGTCTGATCGAAGCACAGTACAAAGTCCTGGGAATACCAATCACTGGTTTTGCCATGTTATCAATTGGACTGCATGTGCCTCACTTACTACGAGAACACCACCACAATAGAATTCGGAAGAGATTATGGTGATTTTAATTTTAAAATAACATTTAATTTATGATTGTTAATGAGTCTTCGTAAGCGATCTTATGCTCTTTATACAGGGTGTTTAAAAAAAGTGTTTCAATACTTTGGGATTTTGTTCTACACATAAAATTGAGCAAAAACGTTCATATGAAGGTATGTCCTAAAACCTTTAGTTTTCCGTCTATGCCTGTAGACTATGTGTTTTTTATAAAGAAATAATACTTTTTGAACTATAGTTAAGATTAAGTTATGAAAATTGAGCATTGTATTAACCTTTGATAGACCTTTTTGTAAATGAAATATTAACCAAATCCTTTTACCAGTTATAAAATGGTGTCTCTTTAAAATGTTTAAAGGCAAATAACAAAAAAATCTGTATAGTTTTAAAAATGCATAGGATACCAACTATTTAGTCATATTTATACCAATTACAACAGTACCTTTTTCAAAGAAACCTGTCAACGCATAAGCCAGTACGATAACTTTATAGGTATGCTACTAAGAAGCCGGGAGCAACTAAGATTTTATCTTTTGACAGGTATCAGCTGTTTTAATAGGTTACACAAATTTTTACAAGATGCCAACTATTTTGAAATTTATATGTCAATTCCAACGGTACTTTTTCCAACGAAATCCGTGAACGCATAAGCGAGCACGGCTACTTTAAAGATCCGCTTGCACAAGCCGGGAGCAGCAAACATGTCCCAGTTGAGAGGTGTCAGTTGTTTGTTGCTCCCGGCTTGTGCGAGCGCATCTTTAAGGTACTGTATAACTCCTCAAGATATTTTTAATTCTTGAAATAAATATGGTTGTGTTTCTCAAACAAAATAAAACTACGTACTGAAAACAGTGAAATAGTCTTTCACATAATAAAACAGACATGAAGATGGACTACAAGTTGAAAAACGACTTTTTCGAAACATGTATTTAAATACGTTGCCCATCACTGCTTGGTTGTTCAAGCTAATACACTTCTCGGGTCGTCTGCCAATGCGAATTACAGGTCCGTTTGGTGATATAGTTGCTTAAAATAATACAAATAATGGTTTCATATGTGGTAGGGGTTTTATAAAAAAAATATAAAAAACTGATTTTTATGACACTTGTGTAATGAATAATGCATGCATAAAATTGATTTTAGGAGTGTTTTTACTGACATTTAATGCTCAGTAATGCACATTGCATCAACAATAAACAGCTTAAATTCTTTTAAGGTCTTAAGATTTTTTAACAGCCTACAGTGTTGTGTCCTTACAACAATGTTACAAGAAGAAACGTAAGCATGAAGAAATGTAAGATAGGCCTACGTTTAATGTTGCAACTTATCTATAAAGTATTATCAAGGTTCATTATGTTAACAACAAAAGGCAATAAATCTAACTATTAGTGTGCCTTATAAATCTTTAACAATGTGCGGAACTAACCACATTTGTTCATATAACTAGAATACTAAAAGTATCAACCGTCTAAGAGAGATCAAACTATTTGTTTACTCATTTTGTTAATTTTTGATATTACATGTACAACTATAAGAAATTACAAGTTTTTGACAATATTAATTTAAATACCGTAATCTTTTTTATCATTAAACATTAAAACGTTTAGAGTTGGCTATTTTTATGATTTATAGAAGTTATTAGTTTTAATTTTTGTTACTTATTTAATTAAAATGATTTATGAATTAAATGATATTTAATTTAAAAAATGACAAAATAATTCATGTTTCTCATAATGTCTTAATGGCTTATCTCTTTTAGTTTCAAATATATAAGCCTTTTTAATTTACTAGTTTTAATTTTCTTATTTCTTCAGATTAGGTGCAAATTACAGTAGGTAGGTTTCTTCTGTAGGTATTACAGTAGGTATATAGGTTTCTTAACTCTGACAGTGGAAATGAAGGAATTTTTCGTAATTTTTCTATTATTTATATTTTATTATGATTTATTTATTTGATGATTTATATAAAGCACCTTGATAAAGTCGTCAAATATTTAAGGTTTAATAAGACAATTTGACGAAAGTAGACGTTTTGAAAGTACGAGATGTACAATAATATAGGAACGACTAAAACTAATTTAGATTAAGGGGGCAATCTAAATTATCCATCCAACAAAGATGTCGTTGTCGACCGACCCGCTCGATAGTTGCGGTGAATATTGGAACTACGTACAGGAGACGAAAGCTAAAGACAGTATATTGTTATACTTTCTCTATAATTATTTATGGTTTGTCAAGTATTTCAAACACAATATAAATTTTCCTAATATATTAATAATTATTGTTATTTAATTTACTATAATTAATTATCCTAATCTTTTTCGTTACAAAATGATTGCATGCGTACTTGCCGACCGGAAGTTATTAAAAATGTCTAGGATGAATACATCAAAATCAATTTTTAAATAATTTGATTTAACCTTGCATTATATAAACGATCATCGTAGGATTAAATGCTCTGAAATTTGGTTCTAGGATTGCTATCTTATCATCCAGTGAAGAGTATCAAGTAAATTTTAAATTATTGAAGATTTAAGATTGAAAATTGGGAAAATTTCGTATTGTAGCTATGTAAGAGTTTGATGAAGAGCGCGTACACAAAGTGGAAAACCTGCTGATTAATGGAAAAGTTGATCGGGTTAAGCAGATTTCTACTGAAAAAGAAACTTGAGAACCGATACAAATATAGAGAAGATCTAGATGAACCTCATATTATGCAATTGGAGGACGTTAAGTACTGAATACATAAGATGTATTTTTATAGCTTTAATAAAATAGCTGTAATTAAAAAAATATATATATATATATTTGTGACTTTAATGCTGATTTCTAAAACAAACAAACCAATATTACATAATTTCTAGGTCGGCCCTAAAGTTATTTAGTTCCAAACCAAAAGATTATGCTGTAGTTTTTAAGATGTTTTGTTATATATATAAAAAAAAACAGAAATTTTATAAAACCGATATTAAAATCAAATAAAATAAAATTTTAAAATCCTCTGTAAAGGAACTATACAAAGCTAAATTTTTTCAGCAATAAAAATGGTTCAGCTGTACCTAGATGTCACAGATGAACCTTATGTAATGTGTGTTGGATTTGAGTTAAGGACGTACGAGTAAACTTTGTGCTAAAGGCTTGTTGCGCTCGAACTTCTTTTTTAAATCTTTTGATTAAGTTAATTATACAGGATGTCTCAAATTTTTGAGCGCTTTTATGAACACCCTGTATATACAAAATTGCATAAATTTAGATATTTCAAAGAATCGAATGATGTCTGTATGTGTGTTACTCAATTTGTATGGTCTCTCGTTAACATATAGGCCTATTCTTATTTCGAAAGATTCTCCGGGCTACACCCAACTGATGTCTGAATATTGCGAAAAATCCCATCTTCGTTTCTATAGTTGCATTACAGCAAACAAACATTATTTATTGAAAGACCCTGTTAAAGGTAACCAACTTTTCTGTGTAAACGTTGTTAAATGACAGCAGAATCATAGATCTAATTAATTTAACCACCACTGTACGCGAGTCAGGAGACGACCTCTGGATTCCGCATCCGTCAAAATTAAGCCGCTAATCACCTCTCTTTACACTAACTATATTAGAGTACACTAATGTTGCAGATGTGATTAAAGTGCATGCAAAATAAGATGATACCACCTCAATACACAACTGCACCGTGCACTGAGTCAGGAGTCGTCTTGTGACTCGGCTTCAGTATTTCCTATTTGTTTACATTTATAGCCTTGAAAGCATATAGTAAGTACGCTTGGAAGTAACACTTCTTCTTTCAACCTTTTCACATTAAGCACAGAGAAATAAAATAGCCAGATCAGAAAATGAAAAGTTTTACTAGTAATTTACCTTTCACTGTACATTTTGGTAAATACGTAATGCTGTAAGGGAGATATGAAAGGTACGTTTACTATCTAACATTTACTAGAAACTTAGATATAGTAATACAACCCATCTTAGTTGTATTTTGGCAGAAGTAGGCTTCTCTGACCTGTGGTTGTAGGCTATAAATCAACTATTGTACAAAAATACTATAAGACCTTAATAAATTACAACGGCCTTAAATATACACTTCTGTTCACATATTTTCTTGATCGTGGCTACAAGGCAAACTCAACATTAGCAACACAAATATAATTCACTCGAACCAGAAGTGTATATTTAAACACGTTTATTTGGAACACGTGCGAAGTCTGCGAAATAACGTGTGAAGCTGTGGGTAACTGCTATTTCAGTAAAAATGGACGCGTTCTTTGAGCTACTCTGACGACATTACAGGTAATAAAAAAATAAAAAATAACTAAACCTATGAAAAATTGCGATTTGCAATATACTATTCTCAAAACTAACCTCCAAATATTTTTACAAAGACTATTAATTGCAGACTATTTTTAACTTAACCTTAAAACTGCCACTTTGATTGATCTTAGTACAATAGTAATTGTACAACGTACAATAAATAATAAACAAATAAATTAAATAATTAATACGTAAGGCTTAACAAATTTTTAAGGAAAGTGTGTGAATATCTCTGTAAAACTGTTCATGACAATGAGATGAACACCGGAAGTTGGATACAGCAAAATATAAATGCTTCAGTTTAAACTGAGTTACTGACATTTTCATTTAAATAGTAGTTTCACTTTGATGATTAATGGAAATCGAACTATATCATTTAAACACATAAGGACATTTAAATTTATAACATTTTGGAGGTTAAACACTGGAGAAAAACTCAAACAGTACAACCAAGTACAAGTGCTGCGACCTGTAGATAGAATCATAAACTAAAACGAATGGCTGGTGAAAAGAGAACTAGAATCTTTAAGAAAGCTATGGTTTCGTCCTATGCAAGAACTGTATGTAAGCTAAAACCAGAGTAAGATAATTGCTTTTTAATTTGTCTGTTTTAAAATACACACATCTATCCTTTGGTTTGGAAACTAATCGTCATCAGAAAGTAGATGGAACTAACAACTTTTACTATCTGATTTATTATAAAGTGTAGAGTAATTATTTGAGGTAATGAATATATATAATAAAGAAATACTAGCAAGTACTGTAATAAATGACCGAAACTATTTCAGATGTTTGGCCACAGATGGCAGCACTAGATAGTAGTGTTACAGAAGCAAGGACTACTACGAGACCTTCACCTTGGAAAGCGTTATGGCGAGTTACAATACTGTTTTTACTACGTAATGTTGCACATAATACTTTTATCACGTGCACATTCAGACCGATCAGATATTGCGCAATTGCAAGTTTTCAATTCCTTTCCTTACAAAAACAAACACAATAGAACAAATACGTTTTGCACCCGGTTTACCCATTGTACAGTACATCGATTAGTGCGCTATAACATAACAAAAATTTTGGTTAATTGGTACAATTTAAATGCATATTAAAAAATTTATCCCAAATAATTCTGGAGTTTCCACTTTCCTTTTGTAAAATGGTGGCAAAAGGCCAAATGTGTTCTAATGGACCATTTTGTCAAAAATGTAATTAACATATGTTCTTACGCTATGTAAAACTTTTATAGTAACATATCAGAGTTGACGAAATTTGCAAGTGATGTCACTGGATCTTTGAGAAAAGGCATAAATTAGAAAAATTTTGATATAGTTTGCCTAATACTGTAAGATGTATTAGTTGTTATATCCTTTCAAGTACATTATAATTAGGAAGTTAATTAATTTTTAATTTATCTACTTGGTAATTTTACAAACTACTTAAGTTTACTAAGTAATTAAATTAACTAACTAATTATTACTAATTAAATTTTTATTTGTTCATTTTAAATGTGTTTCTCGATTATGATGACACAACTTAACGATTTAACTTCTTTGGAATATGTTTTTGAGGGTCAATTTGTAGGTTATGTATGAAAGTTTAGTCTGCAAAAAGGCAACTCTGTAACCAAATAATTTAAATACCGTGATTATTGTATAATTAATTTAATTCTACTTTTGGTTATTACGCCTTGATGACCATTTTGGTACCTTAAAATTCACTTACTAATTAAATTTAATTAACTAATTATTACTAATTAATTTTTATTTATTTATTTTTAATGTGTTTCTCGATTATGATGACACAGCTGAACAATTTAACTTGTTTGGAGTTTTTTGTTCGTTACTTTATAGGTTATGTATGAAAGATTAGTCTGCATAAAGGCAACTCTGTAACCAAAATAATTTAAATACCGTGATTATTGTGTAATTAATTTAATTCTACTTTTGGTTATTACGCCTTGATGACCTTTTGGTACCTTAAATTTACTTACTAATTAAATTAATTAACTATTTATTACTAATTAAATTGTTATTTATTTCTTTTTAATATGCTTCTCGATTATGATGACAAAACTTACCAATTTAACTTCTTTGGAGTTTTTTTGTGGGTTACTTTATAGGTTATGTATGAAAGTTTAGTCTGCAAAAAGGCAACTCTGTAACCAAATAATTTATATACCGTAGTTATTGTGTAATTAATTTAATTCTACTTTTGGTTATTACGCCGTGATGACCATTTGGTACCTTAAATTCACTTACTAATAAATTTAATTAACTAATTATTACTAATTAAATTGTTATTTATTTATTTTAAATATGTTTCTCGATTATGATGACAAAACTTACCAGTTTAACTTCTTTGGAATTCGTTTTTGTGAGTTACTTTGTAGGTTTGTATGAAAGTTTAGTCTGCATAAAGGTAACTTTATAACCAAATAAGTTATATACCGTGATTATTTTGTGATTAATATAATTCTACTTTTGGTGATTACTTCACAGTGACCCTGGACCTTAGTATCAGATTAAAAGAGAGAGTGTCCATTGACTAAGTGATGTGCATTTGAGCTGCTCTCTGATTGGCTGAGTGGGAGTACCACGTGGCCCAGCAGGTGATGTTATGGTTAGGTTAATTTGTTAACCAAATAATCACCGACGCTGACTGGGTTCTGTTTTTATGTAGTTTCTGTTTTTTGTTTTTGCTTACATTCGTTATCTCCACTCTCATCTCGTGCCTTATTCATCACAGCACTCATTTGTAGGCAGACGCTTGTTAAGATTCAGTATTTATACGCCTCCCAAATATGCGTTCCTACACGTCAAGTCGGTGCACACTTCAATTTTAATTCATCGTGTATCATCCGAAAATATACCGAATCTCAAGTGTCTAGTTATACAATGTTATCACTAGTACGCTGAACTGAGACAGTTTTACTTATTTACTTTAATTGAGGACTTTTCTGGTAATAGAGCAATTTTGCCAACCATAGTTTTTGAGGGAAAGTAAAAAAAGTGTTTGTACATGAACAAAATATTTAATAGACATATTAATCAGCCTGTATTTATGGTAAGTATTGACTTTGTTAAATATTTCATGGTAAAATCAAAACAACATTTTAATAATTGCACTTTATTCATCAGTGATGGAAAATATTTAATTTAAATTATTTTATTGCAAATATTAAGCACGCTCAGCTTCAATGTAGAAATTAATTTTGGAATATAATAGTTCTACAAATTTCCGATTAAAGCTAATATGCGCTGATGCATGTTCTTTTTACAACAATGGCCAATGTTAGTACATATAAACTTAAGAAAAGATATAGATTTCAATTGGGAATACTTTGTTACCAAATGTAGAGTTACAGGCTCATATAAATGTTACCCACAGGTGATAAAAGATTTAGGATAAAACGTAGTTATTAGCACATGGACTTTCTCCAAAAAATAATCACTGGCACAGTTAGTCCACCATTAGTGAAAAACATTCTGATCGCCAAACGGTATGAGAAAAAATGGTCGAGTGGTTCGACGTTATCTTTGGGTCTGAACTAGAGAGATAAATAAGAAGGTTAAAATTCTGTCTGTGACCATTGCACACTTTCTCGATACCATTAACCTTGTACTGTACCGACTCTCTTTCTTGTTCTGTTTGATAAGATCACAGACTCTAGATATTGCTGTAGAATGTATAGTCTGTGATAAGATCCTCGCACTCGAATAGGCCAGAGGCCAAAATAAGGCATGAAAGAAAATCGGACCGTCTTTGAAAATTAATCTGTTACCTACAATGCGATAAAGCTATAATGACACAGTTTCCCAATGATAATTGTACGACCATTAACTGTTATATCGAGTGACCAAAACCCCAAAATAACTTTGCATAATTGCTTCAATGATCTTAATATTAACTATTTATAATTTTCGTAGTCTCGATTTGAATTGAGTACTATGCGTGAAAACAAAATGTAATTGTAACACAAGGAGCCTTCTATCTAATTTTTGGGTTTAGAGGACAATGAGTTTTTTAGACTTCCAACGATTTTTAAACAAAAAGGAAACACAATTATTACAATGTATCTTTTAGCAAAATAACTATAACCATTGTAATCGTGTAGTTAATAAGCAAGTATTCAGTAAAATTAATAATTGAATGAGAAATTGTGAATTATTTAAATCCATTGAATGTGACATCATCATTGTTCAGTAGCCAATAGTTAAATTTTAAGTCTAGAAGCCGATTTTGCACCACATAAGCAAGGAACATGATTTTTCTCTACATCGATGCAGGATTTTTTCTAAGAAAGAAATCGGCCACCAGCAGCGCTAATTTTATCAGAGGTCGAAATGGGAGGGTGTCAAAAGGGTCAAAATAAGAAACGATTGTTTTTCAAATTAGCTTTTTCCTAGCTTGGTATACTTAAAATCGACCATCAGAAATACACATAACTTAACAGTTACATCATCGAAAGACAACAGGGTGAAACGTCTGAAAGTCGCCACTTTAAAGCATATGGTTAGTTGACGTCGATTGTAAATTCTGACGGTTGGTTCTTATTTTGTCAAGGTAAGAGGAATATGATCTGAGAAAAAAATTATCGTTTTGTATTTGCACCCTTCTGATGCTCTTCCATTTCGACCTCTTCAAAAATTACCGCTGCTGGTGATCGATTTATGTATGAAGAAAGATTCCACTGTCGATGTCAAGGAAAACCAGGGTGTGTGCTCATACAGTGCAATTTGGCTCTTAGTACTACAAAAACCCTTAGGCACCGGATAGAACTGTCGAGAGGGGTAAAATCCAAGGTTCGGAAGGGAGAGGTGATTTCCAAGTTCAGCTCATACCCGCGTCAGTGTAGAAAATAAATGCCAAAAGAAATTCAGCACCGAAGATCAACAAATCAACATGCGTTCACCATTGGCAACTCGGAACAAAAGGAATAAAGGGAAGGAGTCAAAAGATGGTTTAGGATGACTGTCAACATAAGTCAAGCAACCCATCGGCTAATTAATATACAGCCGCTAATGTGCTAAATTTGAAAATGGGCTAATTATATAACTTATTAGGCACATCAAAAATGCAAATATGAATTGATTTTTGTGTGTATATGTATAAGGTAAGAAATATTAATCGTCTCATTCAATGAGTGATAGATGCAGTACGTACAGGTAAAGTGATTCTATCCGGAACTAGCTTTACTTACATGCTATATATATTTTGCAATTTTTCAGAATTTGAGTTCATTAAAGAAGATAATTAGGAAACTTATATATTAAAATCAATAATAACAAGCATTAATAGAATGTTTTAATAAATAAAAATATCATACCCTTCGTTCAAGAAAGTCTGTGTAATAAACTAATAGGTATATTGTAAAGTAGTACCAATTATTGAAGTTGGCATCCTAAAATCTATTTTAAGCTTTCAATAACACGAGTACATATTGAGTAATTGCATTATTAATAATCGTTAAACACATTTGTCTCTAAATCGACTAAATGCTTTGGGTAGAATTTTGGTTTGGAGAATATGTTTTAAGTTTACAGCCCTTTAAGATCCGTTCCATAAAAATTGAAAGTATAGAAAATTGTTTTGCTAACTCCACGAAGTATAAGGCAGTTATAATAGGAAACTTATCTAAACTTTTATGTAGTCAGGCCATATGGAGAAACGTCCGAAGTTAAAGTGTGAAATGTTACATTATGCGCATGAGTTGCAGTTTCAGGAAGTAACATGTTTGTTACTCATTTATGACTGAAGGAAGTCATATTTGTTTTCAATTATAATTTTATATGTTAAATTTATTGTATAATGTTTTCTTACGTAAATAAAATGCTTTATAAATAAAACATGTTACCTCATCAAGTCATATTTCATGTATATTCCGTTTCAAATTCCGACAACTGTAGGATAATAAAAGGATTGCGTTTTTAATGCCTAAAAAATTGTATTTTAAGGGTCTTTGACCAAAAGGTTATTTAAAAGTTACAAAACAATATTCCAACTGAAAGTGGATTGCATTACCTCAACATTATGAGATGTTTTGTCTCTAGGCTACAAGATCCAGGTAGAATTCTATTGTAATATTAACATAAGACCTGGCATTGCGAAACTTACGGACACTGAACCATCTAGCTCCTAGAACTTCACACAAAAAAATGGAAGAAATCACACAATATACATGGAAAACCCTAATATCTGAATACGTATAGGATATCAGAGATATTGCTAAAACTTGCAAACCTCTGTACTACAAACTATGGTAACTGCTGACATTTTGAAAGACTATGGTTCTTGGAACTTCGTGGGCCACGGCCATTTTCGGAATCTCAGTTTTTGAGAGATTTCAACCATTGCGCCCCCGTACCTAATAATAGTTTGGACCCTATATTCCAGCTCAAAACGTTCTTTGACAATACTTTTGTCTCATAAAAAAATATTTATGCCAATTTTGATTTACTCCGCGTGCATTGAAAAGTGTAAAAATAAACATCAATTCATGGGAAACATTAAATAAACACGCAGCGCATCCCCTTTGGTCGTACAATTTATACGAGCTCAGTCGCTGGGGCAAAATATGTGTCATAAAATGGTTTGCACTAATTTGTGTCGAATTTCAGGGATTAATTAGAAGTCCATTAAATGTTCCATTGTTTCGTGGCTCCAAAAGTTCTTTAGTTTAAGTAATTTGCGTGAATATAAATTTAATTTTAGGTTAAAATATATTTTAAGTCATACAGAGAGCTTCTTAGTATAAAAACAGCTGAAACTTCCAGAATTCATTGGTGTTCGTAAAACTCTTGTTTAATAAAAATATTACATGAAAACAAAAATTGAGTGAATACTAAGTTCCGTTTCCAGGCAGGGTAATATTACTAAATTCCCATGATAAGGTGAAATACTAGATTCACAGTCAGTGATCATCTAGTTCATTGAAATTTACTCCTTGTTAAGGAAGAAACAAGATTTACTATTAAAGACACAGGAAGAAGACAATCATAACTAAACAGGAAGTAGAATACTGGCCGTTGGGAAACAAAAGTGATACTATTCGGAGACGGTATCTTCGAAGCCAAGGAGAGAGCAGGTGAGTGGTCGGGAGAAGCAGAAATTGGTTTTGGCAGTGCACGAAAGAGGATGTCTTAGAGTGATATTGCGTGAGGGACGGCCTTAAAATTGGGGATTACGTAAGTTATGAAAAGTTTGAGAAATTAGAATTTAAATTTGTTGGGTATATTTGGTCTATTAAGTCCCAATTATAAATGCAAAGGAAATTTTAAGACCAGCATAACATTTTTGAAATTAAAGTAACATAACTAATATATAATTTTAAAACCCCTACTTTTTCATTATTTTGTACTCTCGTTATGTGTGTATTAATATCTCATGTGGTGTTTAATGAAATGGTCAAAAAAGTAGGAGGTAGAAATATTAACGTAATGATATGTTAGGAAACTCTTAACAGTAATGAATGTGTGATAATAATCATGTAGAATATACGTATCCTTCTTGTTAGTTATTAAATAAACTAGTAGGCTATATAAAATAATAATTTACAAACTTAGCAAAAAATTATACAGTTATTTTAACTACTCTTGCAATTTAAGCAATAATCATTACATACCTTTAAGGGGGGGGAGTGGGGGAAGGTCCGTAAGGAGTGTCATGAAAACCTTCAATGCGAGCATAGGTCAATATGCATATAATTTTCAAGCTATTTACTATTAGAACGTGCGTTAAAAAGTGGCGACTGTTAAAATAAGATCTACAGTGAACCTTAAACGGCTTCATTTTGTATAGAATAAATGGTTTTAGGATTCACACTACAAAAAATAAAGCATTTTAAGTACGTACTCAACGTGTACTATTTTCTAAGGCGGCATCGTTGTGCAGAAAATTATTTTAGCCCTGAGGTAATACTCGTTTCTATCAAACGTGCACTAAGAATGAACTTGGCCTCACCATTTATTTGTAAAATGTCCTTGAACATTATTTGCTAAATACACGAATAACTACGACGTTCAAGATTATCTATATATATATATATATATATATATATATATATATATATATATATATATATATATATATATATATAAATGAATGTTTGTGTGTTTGTCCTTTATGGAATCGCAAAATATTAGACAGACCATTATGAAACTTTGTATGTATACGTATTTTTTCCACGGAGAAGGTTTATAAGCTATGCCCATTGATGTAACTCACCACCAAGCGGCGCTGCAAAAGGTAAAATGTTTAGAAGCGCCTGCACACTATAAACTGCAATTACGAGACAGTTACGTATATTACATAGCCAAACACTATTTGAAGGCGTTAAGTTATTATGTATATTTGTCTTTAAGATATATTTCTCATTGAACTTAAAGTTTGAGTGTTAGACCACTTTATAATAAAGTACATGTACGTACACAATTGCTATAAACATAAACAGAGTTTTTTGATCGTGGCAACAAGGCAAACTCTACATCAGCGTTGTAAATATAATTCAATTAAACCAGAAGTTCACATACACGGGCAAAGCTTACGAAAAGCGTGCAAAGCCGCGGGAAACAGCTAGTTGTTTATAAAATTGTTTTGACACCTGGGCTCTAACATTTCATACGAGTTTTCATTTGTTCCATAGCATGTTCATGCCAATTTATTGAAATTCATCCAATGGGAATACTGGCGATTTTTTGAACAAGGCAAATATTCATGTAATTTAGAATTCAACTTAAAAGTGATTATGGTTGTATTACAGGTTACGCTAAAAACACGGCACCCTAACTCGTTATCATCATTAGGCAATAAGGCCACTGACCGTTTCGTTCAGTATGCAATAATATGCAAGTGTTGCATAAACAAGTTTTTATAATGTCACCCACTCATTATGTATTCCCGTCGCTGTTACGGGATCAAATTTCGCATTTGGCATTTGCCTGTAAAATTTCGCCATTTCCCGTCATCCTGTTCCATTACAAAAGAGGTGATAGATAGTTTTGTTGTTGTAAGATGCCATTGGTTGATTAATCCCTATCAGAATTTTTGTAGGTGTCTAAAATTATGTTGTTTTTATGAATTTATTTTGCTGTTTTTTACAGATATATGTTTTTAGAGTTTATATACGTGCTTTTTATGTAAAAATGATTTTTAGTGTTTTTTCTAATTTATGTTATTTTTATACATTGGCCACTTAGTAATTTTCATTATCCGTGAACGGCTCATCATCACGCAAACGAAGACAATCGTCTATTTGTACGTCGGATATTTCCATGGTTCAATAAACACTAGAAATAAAACCATAAAATACTCCAGAACAGGTGACATGCAACAACAACACGTGGTAGCTGTCTGCACTGTGGAACTATAACAAACTGACCAAAGGTGCGAACACTCATGACATAGGACCTAGGAAAACACCATCTAGTAGAAAATACCAGAACTACTTGTGCGACACACGGTTGTCATAGAAATGCTTCTTGTGCAATATTACGGCAGACAACAGGAACAATATAACGATGCGTAATATTACGTCATTAGCACACTTTACACAATTTCTATGACCGTAATATTACGTCAAAACCCGTGAAAGGGCTAAAATTAGGTTCTTAAAGGTTAAACCGCATGAATGGTATGTATGGATACAGAGACAGTCTGAACCTAGATTTTTCACTGCGGTTAGTTATAAATACCAAGCGAGAGTGTTATATTGCATGTTAGGCAGGTAAGAATTGCGCTGTTGTTAACGCATTAATCAATGTATTATGTTTAATGTTTGTAAATTAATGTTAAAAAAAAGTATGTAATAGTATAATAGTCAATAACAGAAACTCATATGCATAATGTTACAATGGATTTACAATTTGGTTTTACTTAACGTAGTTTAGTAACAATGGATTACACAATGGAAATGCTAATGTGTCGCAATGTGTTGGAAATACATTTTTGTATAATAATAACTATAAATTGGATACAGCTGGTGGGATCTGTCGTGTGGCATAATTAAGTGTAGGATTATTATATACGTTTCATGGTGGAATTACGTTATTTCAGAACCGATGGAGGGGAGTTGCATTGTTACATTTTTACAGTGTGTTGCGTAACTTACTATATCGCAGCTCGATTAGGGCTTAGGTTTTCCCTCACTCGGTAAAACCTTTTTACGTTGAGGTACAAAAGTAAATAATAAAATAATTAACGAATTCATAATTAGTTACTGAGAGTATGTCAGTAAGTAAATGAAAAATAAAATTATAAATTTTGAAGAAATCCATATCAATTACATATGACCACCATCCATACCGAGTAAGGTAGTAAGATCATGTAGAAGAAGCTATAGCTTTCAAAGGGCAGTTCTGAATGTTCCAATTCTTAATTTAATTAAGAGGAATTAAAAAAATTATTTGGGTTTCAACTTGGTGACGAACGGCGATAGAAGTCTTCTTTTTGGTGGTCTGATCTAGCAGGATCACTTCAGTGTAGATAGGGGTACAGACGATCACGGAAGAACCAGTGAACCGTACGTGATACCGGATGTAGTGAGATGGCATCAGTCTTCGACAAAGTTTGAATTGACTTGCAATTATCATTCCCCACGGAACATTCCCCTTAAGCCTCGGTCTGGCCTTAAGAACGCCCTGATGTCAGTTTTCTGTGCTATGGTTGGTGGATGCACATTCTTTCCTGAAACTTGTTGATGGTCTCTATTAATGAAATATTTGACAGTATCCAAGTAACATACCTAGACATTTAGAAACTAAAGTTTATTTAATTTAGATAACTTTCACGATTAAAACGTATATTAGTATTGTTGATCGAAATAAATTAGGTGACACCTTACTTCCATTTCCAGGATATTTAAGATTTCCAGGAACTCCACGTGGAACATACCCGTACCAAAGACGTACGTTCCCATTACATTACTTGTAGTCCAATCAACTTCTTGATTAGCTGAGTTAACGCTTGAGGGGGTGGAAAATTACATTTCTCTCTGTATGTCTCCCCACACGATATCTCGGAAACGGACTGACCTATTACATTCACTTGAAGCTTCTTTTGTACATAAGCAAGAGTTCGAGTTCGATGATGGTGGGATTTGGCTGAGCATTAACGAACATTTTTATATTGGTTTCATGTTTAAGAATGATGGAAACTTGAAAATAACAGAATAAATAGTTTCTTAAACTATATAATAATACCATATGAGGTTTTAACATGTAATATTTTATACAGAAGTAGCCTAATTACAATAATACATACAACATCATTTTTTTGGCGATTTGATGTGTAGTTTCTCAATTTAAACACTGCTATGAACCCCAATTTAATGAATGTGAATGCATCATGGGCCAGATATCTACAGAAGGAATTTATTTGTAAACTTTAATATTTGCATGATACTCAATTTCTAGACAATAATGAGTTCTACGATGGTGCGTACCACATACTGGATTTGACTAAACTCAATAAAACCTACCAGCTAACACAATTTCTCTTTTGTCTGCAGGATATACCAAAACATTTTTTTTAGTTTGATTTTCTGTCTATCCGTCTGTAATTTCAAGAATGAAATGATTTATAGACTTAAATTTAAAATGCAGCCTCAGCGAAACCTAGTATCCGAGTCCGTACCGAGAATCAATTCTTTGTTTGAAGGTTATTTTTGACGATGGAAGGATTGTGAAGGAAACAGGATTTTTCCGGACATTTGCCATCGTTCAGTGAAACAAGAAAACAGTAACACTACGTTTCGAGATCTGCAATCTGATCTCTTCTTCAGGTAAAGAACTAACCTAATACATAATTACAAACTAGGTTAAAATAAACAAATCTTACTAAAGCGTTGTGGCACGCCTAAGTCAGGAATCACAACCTACATGTTGTTTGTCAATTTCACTAACACTAAAGACATGCACTTAATACAAAACTATACAAAACACTAATCATTAACTAAACTACAGAATACAGGTCACAACGACCTGTGAAGACGTATTTCGAGAGAACAATGGCAGTTTCAGGGAGTTGAATTGTGCTGGCAATTATATAATGAGAGTGATAAGAGACTTCATATTAAAAACACCAAATGACTCAAACCATGTTTCAACTAAGATTCTGAAACAATGCTCAAAGCGTCTAATGAGGCCACTTGAATACTTTATTAATCTCTCTTTTCACTCAGGGACATTTCCTCTGTCATTCAAAATTGCGAAAGTCACCTCAGTTTTTAAGACGGGTACCCAAAATTATCGCCCTACATTAGTGCTCCCGATCTTCGGCAAAATTTTCGAAAGGGTTTTCTTTAATAGGTGTATGACATTAAAAAAAAAAAAAAAACTATCAACAAACCAAATTGGATTCCGAAGTGGAAGGTCGACAGTTAACTCAGTGGTACGTCTGGTAGATATGATAGTAGACGGTAACGAGTAGAAGAGACACTTTATCGATTTATCAAAAGCTTTTGACTGTGTTGATCACCAAACCCTCAATTACAAACTGTTACGTTAAGGAATACGAGGAGTGTCACTCAAGCGGCTTAGGTCATACCTTAGTAATTCAACACAATTTTTAGGAATTTCCAACATTCAATCGGAGGAAAGGGGGTTCAATTACGGGGTTCCCCAGAGATCCATACTTAGTACTCTACTCTTTGTGATATACGTCAATGCCGTTGATTCATAATTACACAAAGGTCGACTCGTTCAGTACGCTGATGACACGACTCTCTGTTTCAATGAGAATTCAATAGGAGACCTCGAAAAGACAACGTTAATGAAATTCAACAGTTCAGTTCAACATTTAATGGGCTCAATCTCAAGACAAATAAAATGAGGTTAAATTTCATACAATTCTGTTTGCGACAAGCAGACTCAGATTATAGTCCAAACAGTAATGCTGGATGAGACTGAGATCGAATAAGTCGGAACACACCGTGACTTGGGGTTGTCACGTTTTTGTTCAAAGTTTTTGTCAAGCATTTATGTTTTGAGGAAACTGACCGAATGTGGCCGACTCAAGTGATGATGACGGCGCACCATAGAGTAATTTTCCCACACCTCTCCTGCGGATTGGCTTTGTGCGGTGGTTGCTCAAACGCAAACTTTTCATGAATTTTCATACTAAAAAAGAGCACTTCGAACAATTGTAAAACTACAACAGAGAGTCGTGTAGGCCAGCATTCAATAAGTTTAAACTGTTAACACTACCCTGCCTCTATATTTAAGAGACATGTCACCTTTTGAAGACGATATGCGATGCTATTAAGGGGTAGTGATATACACTCCTATGCAATTAGGAACAGATACAGAGAGAGTTACCGAACTGAAAGAGACAGAACGGTAGTACACTTTTGTCTTCACATGCAGGAGTGCAGTATGTTAAGAGATTTCCGGATTCGATCATATGTGCTCCAAGTCTAATGACATTTAAAGCTTGCCTTAAACAACGCTATAATTGCAAATGCATTGTACAGTGCAGACGGGTTTATAGCACACCATTGGGAGCCGCCAACTGGAAGACTGATCGGGTGCCAGAGTGTAAAAATTCGAATAGTTGTGATAAATGAATGTAGAAGTTGTAGGTACGAGAGAATTTAGATTGAGAATGAATGGAAAATCTTAGACTTATCAGCGATTGATGATTGCCATGCGACGTACGAATTACTTACGTAATAAACATGTATTATTATTCTTAATTCAAGGTCCAGCTATTGGAAGTTGTCCCAAATCATTAATATATTGCAGTGAATATTATTTCAAAATGTTGGTCATAATTCTAAAAATTGGACCAACAGTTCTTGGAGTTTGTTTGTTAGTTATTCAAATCAGGAATTATTGAAAGTTACACATATACATACATAAAAATTAATTAAATCAAGTATTTAGTATCTTGTAGTCAAAACAGAATTTTGAAAAAGTTCATAAAATCAAATATTAATGGTTAGATTGTTGTACACTTTGCTTTATATCAACAATTGTAGAATTCAAAAATACGATGAAATACAAACACGAGATAAGATTTCCACAAACACAGTTGGAGTCTTGATGCATTGTAGGGTAGTACATAGCAAAAGTTAACACTCTTCATCTACTGATTCTGGGTAGAGTCTCTTCTTCCAGGGAGTAGTAGGAAGAGCTCTAGATTAATCAATTGCTCCGACAATGAAATAGGAAACACATATTAGTCAAATCATTGATTTATTATCTCTCACTTAGTGTGCACATTACTGTTTATTGTAGAAGTAAAGAAGGATTTAAAATTAATAATATCAAATACAGACTGAACTAATACAATTTTACGTAAGAAATTTATAAAAACATGGAAATGAGATGTAAGAAAAACGATGAAGAATGAAATAATAAATTAAGTTTTAGATGGCTATGTAAACGTCTTTACTATATATATATATATATATATACTTTAATATATATATACTTTAAAAAATATATATATACTTTAATATATATATATATTAAAGTTTTCAAACAAGAAAAACAAACATTATAAATAAGTACAGTAGATCAGCAGCTGATGGTCTATGACATGACGTGTGTGAATAAGTAGACGAAATATAAATTTATCTTAAATTAAATAATATATATATATATATACATATATATTAACTTTACAGTATATATACATATATATTAACTTTACAGTATATATACATATATATTAACTTTACAGTATATATATATATACTAAATATTGACAGAATATATCAATGGTTTAGCTATACACACATTCCAGTGTAACATATCAGGTAATTATTTTGTAAATGGAAAGGAAGGTAGTTAAAATACAATCAGTTTATAGTTAATATTTAATTATTGTGATCATTATAGTACATGGAAACATTTCAAGAATATACTTACGCTTTTCGTATACTAACGGCATTTCTGAAATGTTATAATTAATATATTTCTTCATTCAAGACTTTTTTCAGCTTGAGATGTTGTTATGTCTCCAAACCCAGTTTAACTGAAATGTTATAATGAATTTCTTTATTCAAGACTTTTACAGCTCGAGATGTTGTTATGTCTGCAAATCCAGTGTAACTGAAATGTTATAGTGAATTTCTTTATTCAAGACTTTTACAGCTCGAGATGTTGATATGCTTGAAAATCCAGTGTAACATGAAATGTTATAATGAATGACCTACAGATAATCAACTTATTAGCAGGGAAACCATATTTAACTCTTAAATCAGTAATTTGCTCTTTATTTACTTATTATCAATTCAATCTTTTTTATGGTGTGATTTTATTTCGCAGATTCTGTACTTTTTAACTTCATAATCATTTTCATTCCCAGGCCATACATACATAAAAAATTAATGTATGTATTATATCCTCTATAATGATTTTGAGTGTGACAAGTGAACTTTATTTACAGATTATTCAGCATAAATCCCACAAAGCAGTTCGCAGAAACCTGTCCGCTTTTCTAGGAACTCCGACTTTCCATTTCAAATCTGACTTCGGTAAACACCGGCTCTTCTTTTCCACAACTAGTCTGGCCCAGGCTATGAAGCAGGAACTACTTAACAATTTAGGATGGCGATGTTTCTTTTTTTACTTTTATCCGTGTGTTTTGTATTTATCGTAATCTCTATTTATGTGCTCTATCTATCTATTTGACAGCGAACACTTCTACAAGTAAGTATACATAAATAAAATGCATAAAAATGCTACTCGAAATATATTAGATTCAATATAATTAGATAAATTATATTCCTAAAAGATAAGCTAAGGAACTACTTAGATGTCGCAATAAAGAAATTAAAATATGAACTTTCAAACCTTCAAAAATGTGTGTTTGTCACATTTAGGTTAATTAATATTAATTAATTCATTACTACCATAATGTTTTAAATAAGATTATATTATGACAATCATAACTACATTAAAATTAGGACACATATCAAATTTATATACAAATAACTGAAAATACTGAGAGACTAAGCCTGGCTTAGAATTTGTTTCTTACTTAACATTGTAAGACTCTTTGGTTTTGATTTGAACTAGATAAGAGTTCTGAATTGTGAAAGAAAGATGCCATTTAATTTAGGATAATAACAAATTCCTTAAGCTATTGAAGCAAAAATATTTAGTGACGCTCAAGATACTAATTAT
Organism: Homalodisca vitripennis; assembly: GCF_021130785.1. Taxonomy (NCBI): domain Eukaryota; kingdom Metazoa; phylum Arthropoda; class Insecta; order Hemiptera; family Cicadellidae; genus Homalodisca; species Homalodisca vitripennis. The sequence continues at coordinate 38,132,610 of NC_060211.1, read as the reverse complement.
CTACATAGTGGACAAAATATTTTTGGTTTGGCCAAAAAGTTTACACGAATAATTCAGTGCCGTGTAGATATAGACCATCGAACTAATACTCTGTACGGAACCAGGGTGCTTGCAATCATACTTAAAAATCATTAAATAGGCTGTTTATTGCAAAAATTTCCAATTCTTGCTCTTAAGTAATCAATTTGTTTAATTGCACAATTTAGACTTTTTTACAAGAAGGAACTTTTTAAAAGTACTTTAGGATCGGATTCTGAACGATCAATTTTTAAAATTTGTTTGGACATGAACAGAACACTGGAAAAATCAATCATGAAAGAAGAAAAATTGTTGGAAGGAAGGATGATTTTCATCATAGTTGCCTCTTTCAGCAATGACAATAAAAGATATTCCAATATCGTTCTTATGTATTTCTCAGGATTCTGATACAGTGTATTTATCTTCTCATGACGCTTATCACCAAAATGACGGTGACAAGACAGTTCTTTTACTATGAGTTCATATATGAGTGCATTGGATGTTCGGACCAATGTGATGTTTTAGCTTGCGTCCCTCAAAGCTTTTCACTTCTTTCACTGCTCCAAGACGAGCTCCATGTTCCGACCATCCCATTTTTCACACCACTTATCTCAATTAATAATTTAGTCTTAATAAATCAGGAATATACTGATGAATATGTAATTTAACTTGCAAAACATGAAGCAGAGATCCATTTCCTGGAATTTCTTCGGTGTAACAGAAAGTGCCGTGAAAACCATTGCACTGTTGTATTGCCTTATATTCCTTATGAAATTCGAATAGTACAAATCAAATCAAATATCCTTTATTTCCATCAGACATATAACATGCATTGGATTGCGTCATAAATATTACAAAAATTCAAGTACAGTTTATATCTATACATACAGACTATTTATTTCCAATAAATTCACTGAGGGTGTAGAAACATTTTTCTATTAAAAAAGCCTTCAGTGGTCTCTCACACACAAAAAGTACAAAATTAGTGTTTTCAGTTCGTCTTTTACTTGTGGTTGTAGCATATCAATAACTAGTCCATTGTGACAAAATTGGTAAAGATGTCCATTTGTGACGTCTTAACGAAATGGAAAATGCGTCACAATGCTTGGAAATATTAAAAGGCCTACATTATGAAAAGCGACACTTTTCTTATGTTCTTCTGAATACAAGTAATCGTTATAAAGCCATCATGTGAAAATTTTTAATTATGGTCTGCACTCCGTCTGACCGTCGATTTCCTAAACACTTTCCCACGTCTTGTATATCCTACCCGGTCATCAACATTAAAAGGTAAATTTTCAAAAAAACACAAAAAACAAAACAAAAAACGTGTGAAATATCATTTAAATTATGACTCATTTAGTCTACACCTGATAACAACTTTAAATTATTTAATATCCTACACCAAATTTAACAGAAAAATTAAATCTGTTCTTTTATTTGTAAATTACATATATTGTTTTTTTCACAATCGCATTGACTTCAGATCCAGCACTTCCAGATATTCCAGCGGATAATCAACATAGTAAAGCTCATTTTGTATGACAAAACAAGAGGTCCGGTGTCAGCAATTCCAGAAGGGTCTTTCTTGTTTAGTATTAATTATTTTATAAAACACACCATGGCCACACACATCAGAGTAATAAAACGTGCAACGTAGAGCTCATAATAATAGCTGGATAAAACAAATCTTAGAACCAAGGCTTAAGAAATAGTAGACTATAAATTACGAACATTGATTACGAAAAGTAATATTTGTAATTAGCGCTTTGGGTAGTAACATTGATTTTACTAGTTAATAAAATCTAGTCAGTAGTAGGTTACGGATGATTATGTCCAGCACAACGCAATGCAAGTATCTTTTGTTATAAGATGCATTGTAGCATTGTGAATTGTGTAACTGTCGTTAGAGCAGTGCCGATCATTTAAATCCACTCCAAATTGATCAGTTCTAGATCAAAACAATGGGTTATTTATAAATAAGCTATATTTATTAACTAACGAAATAGTTATCTATTAGTTATTATTACCGAGCTATAATTTACTGTACTTTTTCAATTTTTGATGCTAATTTATGTATATCCCCTTAATTTAATACCGCTTATAAATATTTCTTGTTTCCAAATATTTGTGAGCGGTATACATTCTGATCTCTCTCTGACTACACCACTGATCATTGCATGAGTTGGACACTTATTAAAATATGTCTTCTGAACACAAGTAACAGTTTATCTATAATCATGTTTTCCATATTTTTTCTTCGCCAACGTAGTTATAAAAAAAATTATACCATTTTTAGTGTCACTCTCTGGGTTGAATAATTACGCCATCAATTTCTGAGGCCTACAAATTCTTATTGTGAAAATTCTTATTGTGAAGACTACATGCTTCAACTGGATTCGAGATCCAACTTACAGAATTTTCTCTTATTGGAGTCTGAGATTTAGAAAGATTTAACTTTTAAATATATATATATATATATATATATATAATATATATATATATATATATATATATTTTACATGGAACATCGATAAAATTCTGAGAATACGTAAGGTTTCGTGATATTTTTACAGTTAGTTTTCATTTGATATTTACAATCTAAGTGATGATTTCTTATTTTTTAACAATACTCTAAGAGTAATAATATACTCAATATTTGATATCTTCCAACGATAGTTTCCACGATTTATTTCTGAAATAACGTTTTCCTTATAGTTTATTACGATTGAGATTATTTTTATAATGATGTCATGTCAATAAATTCGTTACAGATCGATGGGTTTAATTCATCTTTACAAAAATAAATGAACTATTTTTAATAGTCACTAATAGCATGTCACATTGTTTTATATTGTTTATAGAATAGACTGATGAAAAAATATTAACACTAACTTAAAAAATGTTCCTGTGAATATAGTACGCAGTTAACATACAGTTTTCATTGACAGTTTAGTTTATACAATTTTTTATTTCGTTGCAATTGAACAAACTATTATAATATATTAACCTCATATATAATATGGTGTACAATTTTATACATACATATAGTACACGTATTAATTAGTACACAATATATGTATAGGCCTACAGCTAATATTGTTTCTTAAATTCCTAACAGTTATGAAGTCTTACACTCAATTACAACCTGACTTTACAGTGTAAAGCAAAGCGTTGTTGTAATTAATGTAATGTAATTAATATTTATTGTATTACTTGGGACAATTTCGACATTTAATAAATTTGAAAACAACAATGTAGTACAAGACACAGTGAGGATGTTCTATTACTCGACTAAAATCGTAATATAATTTGTACCCTGCTTCTGAATAGTACTATCAACTTTGTATTATTACATAAATTAAACTTAAGTGCTTATTACTTAAGTATATCTCGTAAATAAAACATGCTAAGACGTAAAATTAATAGAATATATGTAAAAATACAAACAATAGGGATTTTTGAATACTCTCAAGGAGAAAAGTATAGAAGTATTAATACCTAAACTTGATAATAACAATGTACAATATAAGCTAATAATAATAATAATATACTATATCAGCCAATAGTGATATACCACATTAGTTAATAATAATACCACATTAGTTAATAATAATACCACATTAGTTAATAATAATACCTCATTAGCTAATTCTAAAATACCATATTAGCCAATAATAATGTACTATATCAGCCAATAATATACCATACGGTCCTTTAATAATATACCATATGGTCCTTTAATAATATACCATATTAGCCAATAAGTATAAGGTAGTACACTATTCAAAGTGGCTTGAGTGAACTATCATTCTGCTGTTCAACTTGAGGTTCAACTATGGGTACGGCTTTTCAAACATTTTTTTTAAATTTCACTTAGGACTTTGTTTTGGCTTCAATTGCAAATTTAGTTTTCTTTCTCACAAGCACCAAGTAAAACTCACTATCCCAACCTCGAGCCAGACAATTAACCGGGACAGGGGAGGGGGGTAATTATGTGGGCGTTGATGACGTAATGGTTACGTCTCCAGGAGCCGTGGCCGGGAGGCGAGGTGACATTGGGCCTGACATTGAGAGAAGTATGGTAAACAGATGCGGAGTTGACTTTGAGCGGTCGTAGCTTACATTAGCTGTAGCAGTGGGTGGTCACCAGTGCTGGGTGCTTCACGTAACTGATCACAGGTGATTGTCAGGTGACCCAGGCTACACGATGGCTGCAAAAGCCATCAAGAAAATTATCGACCAATTTCTTAATTAGTTTTTTTTTAATAATTAAATAAAAAATTAGTCGAGAACGCTCCCCACAATCGCTGTACAGTTTAAAGATACGATGTTGTTCGTTTTCTTCGACGCAATTTGGCATAGTGGTGAAAAACCATGTTTTCTCTTTTCAGGGATGCTTTCAAAGCCATTTTAATACAATTGCAAATTTTTAATTGGTTGTGCCAAATATATTTAATAGTACATGAGCCGAGAGCAAGTTTGCACCATATTAGCTCGCAGCCTCTTTTTTTCTTGAAATCATTAGAGATATATTTGAATTTTCTAGTATTTATCATAAAATATATAAAGTTTTCCTGTTGTATGTTAAGTATTGAATGCATTTAAATATATAGAATTTTACTTTAAAATCATTTAATTTTGTATAGGTTAAGCATTTTCGTTTTTTTCCATTTAAAGAATAAGTTTATAATTTACCAAAATAAATTGTATTAAACTACTGTAAATTTACTGTATACAATATGAGGTTGAGTGGTAGAGAGAGCTTGATAGCCCTAACTCCGCTTTTTTAATAAAGGCATTTTCCATTTTTTTGTTTTCATTTCATATTTTCCACTGACAAAGAATTCGATCTCAGCCATGCTAGTTTTGAAAATTCGACAGGGTTAAAAATATGAAATAATAATTTATGCTCAAATCATATTTTTCTTAGTTTTACAACACTTAAAACCAACCATCAGTCACTTAAATATTAGCTAACCATATGGAGATCCTTACAGTGGTGACTTTTACTCTAATCATGTGCTATTTGACGGGGATACAACAATTACTGATGTGTCTGGCGGTCAGTTTAAGAGTATCAAGCTAGCAAAGATATAATTTGAGGAAAAGATTATTTCATATTTTTAACCCTTTCTATACCCTCTTACTTCAACCCTCACCAAAAATTGCGAGGCTGACGATCAATTTCTTTCTTAGAAACAATTCCTCTATCGTTTTCAAAAGATTGAAATAAGGTTGTGCGCTTTGACATTGGAAATTGAGTTTCAGCTCCTAGATTACAAGGGGAAAATCGAATCCGTGACTTCATTGTTTGTCAAGAATCACAAACATACAGCTCTGGGTGACGAGCTGGTTTCTGGAGGTAATTTTTGTAACAGTTCGAGTAACAGTAACGAGTTTGGTGCAAACTGGAATTCCAGTAGTCCATCGTTACGTTAATTCAGAAAAATGTTTGTAATTTACTTCTACTTAAGACCTAATATTACAATAATAATACTGGTAAATTACAATTCCTGTAGCCACCGTTAACTAAATGAACATAAATAGTTGGTTGGATTATTTGACTAACTTTTTATTCTATATTATTTTATTTTATTTGTATTTTATTTTAATTAGTTAATTTCTTAATAAATCATGTAGGAAATTATTAATTAAAGGTTATCCTAATATTTTTAAAATATACTTGTTATTTAACAAATTGGTGGCTGAGAATTATACTAAATTTGTTTTATTTCACAGTCACTTAGTAAATTTATCTTATACTAGCCTATGTCCACTGTCAGATGAAGAGAGTTAATAATATTTTCACGGCAAGTTACTGTTGGGGTTACTTTGTAATGCGTTTAACTGAGCTGTGTGGCGTGTGTTTGCTGTCCAGCCCACTACATGTTTTAATATTCAATGAAAGTTGAAAGTGAATAAATCAGAAAAGTAAAGATGTACCCATAAAGATTCGGAGTTTGTACTGTGGTGTTTAATATTTAGCAGCTTATCATCGTGAGGCAAAACATGTGCAGTATGTTGACCATATTGCTTCAATTCTTTTACTTGATATTGTAGTTTCACTTACAACGAACAATTTATCCACAATATAGCTTGTTTTCTTTGACTATTTTTGTTTATTTAACAAACAATATTAATTATTTTTTGTTAAAGAAATCAATTAATGTTTAATTAAAAATTTATAATTTTTACTGTCAAAAATATATTTTTTCACTAATTTTGAGCATACGAAAATTGAAACTAGGTTTATTCCCATGACGCCTCTTTAGATGTATTAGTACACTAACACTTCAACCTTTATAAGCTCATGGGATTAGTATCGCCCCTCTACTAGCACAGCAGTTTATCTGCTATATGGGTTAACTATTTTGTAAACATTTTTATTTATATTCATATTAAAATTATCTCAATTTCGGATTGCTAACCCTCCTTTAGTATTTACAAGATCTGTTGGCTAGCTTGTCTAAAGAATACAGTAGTTCTTAGATAAACAATCAGATAAGTGGGCTTTTGAAACTTCCGGGAATTGAATCTGGCCTCTTTATAGACTCTGGCATCTCTTAAAATTGACTTCTCCTGGTTTCCTTACCTAACCTCCAGCCATTTTCCAGGTTATGATAATCTGGAGTTGCTGACCACCCACTGATACCACCACCACCACCTGGCCTCGAGATCTATAAAATCTCGCGATCTGTTGGAGCTTCCGGCCCCTGAAAAGAATTAGCATTTCAAACAATTTCCCCATCATCACCCCAGGGCAAAAAACAGCCTGGTCTTTAGGAGCTTCTAATCACGGGATACGCTAAGAATGTAGGAAGCCTAGTTTCTGGATCCATTAGGAATCTTCGACAGTCTTCAAATATGGAGACTGAAATCTGGTGTCCACATTTGTCTGAAGAGATCCATAAAAAGTAAGAGACGAAGAATGAAATAGAAGCCTTTGCACAGTTTCGTCTTCAGAGACACCTGGGTTACAAATAAGGTATTAAATAACTACTACTTGTTAGTATTTGCTGTATGTAATAGTCAGAAAAGTTAAACTAATAATACATTAAGAGACTATTTGATCCTGGATTTCACTGTCCTAGTTCAAATGCTTCCTAATGACATCTAAACTACCAGTTTTTTGTACAGAAAGTATATGGTGTTAGAATCTACGCTCTCACATTTTAAAAAAATCTGCAATTATTCACAAGTTACAAATTTCTATGTGATATATCTAAATAATTGGAACATCCTCAATGGTTAGAAACCGGAAGTATATGGATCCATGTAGACCATTCCATACAATGTTTAGTTTAGAAATCTTTTGCTAACGTATAAACTTTAGTACATTTACATTTAGAATTTATAGACATTTGAATCACAAAATCTAGGCGTATATACGCCCCTATACATGTTTATAAGACATAAAATATAAACTTTTATTCAAGATGATATGGTCTTGATGTGCAAATCAATGTATTTGATGGCTATTTTGTACATTTAACCTACATATTGATAACTAACGGTTTTCATTTCAATGAATGATAAACTTAGTTTGATTATTTTGTTGTAACATTTCTTATAAATTACAGGGTTATTTGGTTGTCAATTATATCTTAATTATTCAAACGCCATAATTGAACAGACTCTTTCTTTCTCTTCACAAACAGATTTTTCTCCTAAAGATCTGTCCGTTTAAAACATAATTATTTTTCAGTTGTTTCCTAATCCATTACAAACATGCGTACAGTATCATAGATGTTGTATATGTACTATAGAAAGTTCTTGTGTTTATAATAAAAGTTGATTTTTGGAATTAAACGCCTTCAACCATTTGAGACGCAACAACATAGTTTGTTAGCAGTTAACATTGCATCCTCGTCCACGTCAGAAATTGAAGGTGCCAAGGCCTCCAATAACGTATGTTGTTCGAAGCAATTGGATATGTTTCCATAATAGAGCTACCAAAAAGATTAATTTTTGAAACCATTAATAAAATACACACTCGTTTACATTAGAAATTTTAGAGTGAAGCTAAGTATAGAGATAGATATATAGGTCAAAAGACTGAATTAACATTTGTTGATTGACTGAAATAGTTTCGGATTTGCAAAGAAAGAAGGGGTACAATATTAAATACCCTTAATGTCTATCTCCATAAAATGTTAAATACTTGTATATGAAGGATTGTTGTCTTAGCGTTAGCGAAGCCTTCCACTTCAGAGGCTGGAAAACTCAATTTCTGCCTGCCTCTCTGCCTGTTTGTCCACACGACATCTAGAAATCAAACTGACTTATCGCCTTGAAATTTTGCATGAAGCTTCACTGCTATATAAGGAACACAGAGTTCCATTACGTTGTATATAACTCTATACGTTGACGCTACTTCTAGTTTGTAACTTATTCCTAATAGAATCATGGATTTATTTTTGGAATTAATGAAAAGTATTCCATTATTAAGAATAGAAGCACTATAAATGTTCTCCCTTCCCATAAATGTCCTAAACATGTTTTTCATAAATAATTCTATTGCGGTTCAGAGTTGTCAGATAAAACTTAATATGCAATTAAGTGGTTTTAGACGGAATCAATCTGTGGTTTAAAGGAACATTAAATTTAAATTACTCTTCAGGTCTTTAACAACAATCGAATTATATGAGGCACTCAACAGATTTTTCTCTGTTATCAGTTATGATACATACTTACAATGAAAGTAAGCTTTTTATTAAATTGGACATAAAAGATTGTCCACATTGATAAGTATATATTTACTCAGTCAAACCAATGGATATTGCCTATAGCAACTCAGATTTAAATAAAAGAAATTGAGTAACAAAATGTTAATAATGTTCCTTTATATCCGTTATACTATGAAGAAATACATTTTAAGTTTACCTTTAGTATTCTTTCCACTTGTGTTCTTGTGGGCACATGCAAGTGATTTTCGACCTGAAGGTTGTTCGCAAGAAGAATACGATGTAAGTCTAAAATTCTGATTAATTTTAGTTATTTGAAAATGTTACTAACAGCTTCGCACGCATTCTGTCTGCCCTCATAATAAACTATGTTCCTTCCAAACCACCCATGAGGTTACATGACAGTGTGAGCAAAGTGTGGTATTGTGTTTGATAATTTCGACTTGAACATTTAAAACCACTGAGACTACGCACTAAGATCAGATAGTAATGTATTTCCTTGATGAGCTCATATGAGTGTACATGGATATCTGTGAAAACGTTGTTAAATGAATACAATTTTTTTATAAATTATTGAATTATGATTATTGTGAGGAAATTAACTAGATGTTTTGAGTATAACGAACTCTTAACTATTTTTCGGTCTTGGATAGCAATTTTAACCTGATTAAAAACAATATACATCCACAAAGGTTATAACTTCTACTAGTAATACAAGAAGTTTTTTAGTTTAAGCTCACACAAAAACCATTAGATTTACACAAATTGTATAAAAGTATCAAAACATTCTTTTTTCCACGATGTATAAAGTAAAGTACTACATGATGTACTTTCAAGACACTTTTTTTATATTTAGGTTATTTTTTAATTAATTTGTATTGTATTGCGTGTAAGCAATCTGTGATAAATATTGCCTTCAGACACGTGAACGCAGATTATTAATTTGCTAGTTTTATTATTTTATTCTCAAAATATAAATACAATTACGAGTTTTTGTTGTGTTTTGATCCACTATTTTGAACTGAGTTAATAGTTTAAGAATACATTACCAACTAAACGTTCGTTCCAAAATAATTTTCACACCCATATTCCAATATAATTTGCTCCTGAAAAATAATTTTAAAATTCTATCATAAGATCTTCATTTTTGGTAACTTTTTAATTTATATACAATAAAGCAATTTAAAATGGATTTCTTTAAGGTCACATTTGTGTGACCTTAAGAAGTTTGTGTTTTGTTTCTTTTACAACTCTAAAAGCTCTTCGGTAATACATGTAGTAGGTTTTAATAGATTTATCCTGTATATCTAAAGGACTACATTTTATGTTCCTTGTTATTTCAATAATTGTCTTATTTCACTGATTGAAAAATTTATTAAATGTTGAAATTTTTTGAAAATGTGCCTTTACGAGGCACAAATGTATGACAGTGGCAAGCTGTGACGAGCCGTCTTCAGCAACAGCTGATTTTAAACCGAAACTGTCAATAAAACACGTCTGCTCATACAGGTGGAGCTGTTCCGTTATTGGCTATAGCTTATCCAGTTAATTACGAAGACAGTGCACAATATGTTTCTATATAACAAGCTGCCCTCTTTTTGATAATTTAACTGTCTTTATGGTTAAAGTTATTTTCTTAACAAAGATTTATGGGTAATGAGAGAAGCCATAGATATAACTAAGTTAAAAAATAACATCAACAAAGTAGATAAAGTTGAATTACTAGACCAGTTTTTTTAACACTTTGGCAGCCTATGGTAAATAAGCCGCATTGATCACGGTTTAGTCATATTGTTTGGTTAAGCTGTAGCCAATTACAGCTTAGCTTTGCCTTCTCTTGCTTACCTGTATAAGCAGCCCTGTATTATTGGCGGTTTCGGCTTGACACTGTTAACTGAATATGGCTCTCCACTGTGAGACCGTAATATGTATTTTAGTAAAGTGATAAAAACAGAGATAGTACTAATAGTAGTCAGTTGTAGTAAAGAAGGCGTGAGCTGCCACAATCTTGCCCAATGACTTTTATCTCTTATCGCGAATTCCCGTAACCTAGTTAGTTATTGTTTATATCGGTTATCGCTTATCAGGGATTGCCTGACCTCTAGGTTACAGATAACACGCGCGCTTCTTATCACATCACGTGATTTTACTTATCTACTAACGTATTTTATACATTTTTTCTTGACCTAGAGAGGTTGCGGTATCGTTATTTTGCTTTTTTTATCACTGCGTGTGCCACGGCCTCCGCCAATGTAGATTATCCTTTGTGGTTTTTTCACTCTAGTTTTGTGGAATCGATAAGATAAAGATAATACCTGTTCACAAAACCGTGAGCCAGATCCTAGGGTGGAGTCACGTGAAATATAATACAACCGAAATGCCGGGGAAGGAATATATATTCAGGGTAGTTTTGTGTCTTCCACCAAATAGACGTTCGGTGTTTCCCTGATACCAGAGATATTAGATGTAAACAATAACGACCTCGAGGCCCCGAGAATACCCGATAAGAGACAAAGGTTATAGGTGAAGGTTGTTTACTACTAGTACTCGTAGTTAGAATATATTTCTTGGTACACCATTTCAACACCATTTTATGTATATTTTTCTTAGAAATCGATATTTTAAATTTATTATCAGAACTCTCAATAATATTATCATTATTTTTAATCGGCCTCCTGTTCATTCTTTTTAAACGCGTGTAATCATATGATTTAATATCAACACCAGTAAATCTAAAGATTTGATATGAATCACCTTCTCATTCTTTAAGAGTGAATACATACTCATCATATCAGGGGTTTTTATTCTTAACATAATTAAATATCAGTGTCATAGAAAGTCACATTTAGAAAATTTTACATACGTTAACGAGTAACAAGAAAACGAGTACCGGTAGTTACAACTCTGTCTCGAGTTGCACCTGCCAATGACACCCTGAAGTTCATAGATAAAGTACAAATCTATAGATCTTACAAACAGACAAATCCTGAACAAAGCACTAGCATTAGTGCTTTAACATATGTCGCAGTAGTAATATTGTTCCACCGAAGTGCTTTGACACATGTCGCAGCAGTAATATTGTTCCACCGAAGTGCTTTGACACATGTCGCAGCAGTAATATTGTTCCACCGAAGTGCTTTGACACATGTCACAGTAATAATATTGATCCTCCGAAGTGCTTTGACACATGTCACAGTAATAATATTGTTCACCGAAGTGCTTTGACACATGTCGCAGCAGTAATATTGTTCCACCGAAGTGCTTTGACACATGTCGCAGCAGTAATATTTGATCCACCGAAGTGCTTTGACACATGTCGCAGCAGTAATATTGTTCCACCGAAGTGCTTTGACACATGTCGCAGCAGTAATATTGTCCCACGAAGTGCTTTGACACATGTCGCAGCAGTAATATTGACCGAAGTGCTTGACACATGTCGCAGCAGTAATATTGTTCCACCGAAGTGCTTTGACACATGTCGCAGCAGTAATATTGTTCCACCGAAGTGCTTTGACACATGTCGCAGCAGTAATATTGTTCCACCGAAGTGCTTTGACACATGTCGCAGCAGTAATATTGTTCCACCGAAGTGCTTTGACACATGTCGCAGCAGTAATATTGTTCCACCGAAGTGCTTTGACACATGTCGCAGCAGTAATATTGTTCCACCGAAGTGCTTTGACACATGTCGCAGCAGTAATATTGTTCCACCGAAGTGCTTTGACACATGTCGCAGCAGTAATATTGTTCCACCGAAGTGCTTTGACACATGTCGCAGCAGTAATATTGTTCCACCGAAGTGCTTTGACACATGTCACAGTAATAATATTGATCCTCCGAAGTGCTTTGACACATGTCGCAGTAATAATATTGTTCCACCGAAGTGCTTTGACACATGTCGCAGTAGTAATATTGTTCCACCGAAGTGCTTTGACACATGTCGCAGCAGTAATATTGTTCCACCGAAGTGCTTTGACACATGTCGCAGTAGTAATATTGTTCCACCGAAGTGGTTTAACACATCTCGCAGTTGCTAATATATTACGAGTATTATTCACCACCTTTGACAACAAGTAAGTTAAAGCACATATTGGTTTAGAAGTCCAATCATATCATTCAACTTAAATGCCTGAGGCCTTTTAAATATCTGTATATGTGTTCTTTTACGTTCGCTATGCATATTTGTTACTATTCGAGTAATGTCTACTCGTAGGTATTCAAATCTTAGCAGGTCTCAAGAAAGAAATACGAGTAATAACAAAACAATAATTTAATAATCCTACTTCAGTTCTGCTACGACTATTCATTGCTAGATGGACTCTATGTTTTCTTTGATTCCCAGTGTAAGGCGACTTCAGAATGCTGTTCTCCGCTTATTTGTATTAGAGATCCGTCCCATCACGACACCTTTAAAGTCTGCTTGAAAAACTGTTCATATCCGAATTCACAAGTAAGTATTAGCTATACATATAATATTAATATTACACACAATAGTATAATAATTTTTTTATTATGTTCAAAGCAGTGGCAGGAATTTGAAACAGACCTTTGAGACATTTTATAATCGGAACCAATTAAAACAGTCGAAGTTAAGCGTATGAAAGTATTTAGTATTTATACTTGAAAGATGACTGGAAGGGGCGAGAAGTTTTTTTTTTATTTATAAAGAAATTTAATTTCTGTAAGAACAAGTTATTAAAACATGTACATTTATTTAATTATATGTAATAGTAATATAATTTCCTCACGTCATAAATGAATAAAAACATGTCACTCCCTGAAGCTCAAACTCGTGTACATACTATAACAACTTCACACGCGTCTCTTTCGTTTTTCTATTTGGGCCTTATAATATAATTATATAAATTTCTCACTGTATGCGCCTATAAACTCTCCTAGAGTAATTAAAATATGTCTTTAGGGAAGTTATCTTAAGAAGCTATCAATTTAAATTATTTAAATTTTTCCAACCAAAAATTGTTCTTAAAGGTTAGGCTTTAATTTAAATTCTAAATCATGCCCTTTTAGGACCAGGTCAAAATTTTATGTGTAGGATATATTTTTTTCTGTTTTGGTCCATGTTCCAAAAACTGCGTACACGGAAAATGTGTGATTTTCTATGCTTTTGAGAAAATAATCATACCTATATAATTATTTATTCAAAAGCTTTGGACTTAAGAGTTATTTTGACCTATAATATGTTTTACTGAAAACCATGTACTTAAAAAATGTATAACAAACTGGCTTATACAAAATTATACATCTATATAAAAAAGAAATTTTATGCCTGAAAATTTGAGTTTGATCATGAAAAATCATTTAATTTCTAAATATTTTATGCATGGGAAATAATATATTTGAATTTATATGTAATGTTTGTATAAATCTAACAAGTTTTAAAGCTTTAAATAATCTGTGAATACATAAATACAATTAGGTATATTTGCTAAAACGAAGTTGTTTATCGTGATTGTAGACAAAACATTATATGGTACGTAGAAAAGAAACCTGCATGAATATGTACTGCCTTGCAAATGGAATAAACAAGTAAAGGGATGCACGGAGAATGTAGAATACAAAAATAAGATTGTTATGACTTGTAAATCATGAATATATAATACGAAAAATAATAAAAGTCCACCGGAGATAGATCGCTCGGCTGCTCCTTTTCGCGTAAGTTACGGATCGGTGATTGTTCCCACAGCTGGTTCTTTTCGCGTAAGTTAACCGTGATAAATTAAGAAAACCACCACTGACAACGTTACAAATCGAAATAAAATATGAAATTTTTCTTTGCTTGTTGCAGTGTAAAAACGACAAGGAATGCTGCTCTGGGTTAAGATGTCGAACTGACAAGGCCTCTTTCTTCGAGATCCCCTTATGTCTTCCTTAACAAAAACCACATCGAAGGTTTCATCCATTCAATGCGTATTCATTTATTGTCATTTGAATTGATCAATACTTCTAGATCGAATAGTACGGTTTTTATTGTAAACCTTTTCACATCGTCATTTAACTTTTTGGATTTGAGGGGTGCAGAATTCGCGTCCGAGAAGCAGTCCCTCAAACTTAACGTTTTAACAAAACCATTCCTGCAAACCGAATCGCCAATGCATGTGTTAAACGAAATATATAAGCTAACATATAACTGAGAGAACGGTACAGCTTATTAAGGCCAATACAAAAGCGAAACTGAATATATAGAAAAAAACCAATACTAAGCATTTTTTATCCAAACTTCAAATACCTAAGCAAATGAAACCCTTCCTAGTAGCGAGATACTGATAAACTTGATACAACCTTAATCTATTACCTAATGAGGTGTGTAAGAAGTAATAATCTATGTTACAGTGTAGTATGAACTTTTATTACATAACGTATTGTATCAACCAAGGATCGATAAATTATGCACATATTACTAACAATGAATGGAACAGTCTAGTTGAAACCGTTTTACGTCAGCGGAATCAAACAACATCGAGCATGGCTGCTACTTGAATGGATGACCGCTGAGCGATCCTAGGAATTCACATTTGTTTGTATCCAGGGTGTTACAGACAGATTCTCAGCCTTAACTATGTCTGGTAAATTAAGAGAATCCCTTTTTAGACGGTGCAAAGTGCAACATTTTTCTGCTTACAATTTTCAGTAGTAGAGGCTGTAGAGTTCTATTGTGACTGTAATCCAAAAACACTGAGCACACAAAACTTTTTATACTCACGGGAAGTTACGGGAAACTTTGTTACGGGGTATACAAACTTTGTTACGTGAAAGTACTAGAAATTGTAATAATCCGACTCCAAAAATCAATGATTGGCGTGAAAATGGGCGTACCTAGCGAAGTGCTGGTGGGGCACTTGCCTTCCTCCCCCTCCCCCCCCCCCAGAAGTAAGAAATACTCATATGGTTGTAAAATAATACAAACAATGTTAGGAATGGCGACGATGAAGTCAGTTGTTACCTCACTCAGATCTTGCAGAAATCAAGAAGTATCTACAGCTTCTTAGCGACCTACTGGTAGAGGAATCTGTCACACAGTCAATGGAATTCCAGATAAGAAGAGAGCTCTATCGAGCTCTAGCAGAGTCTACCGGTGGCAGCTAAAGAGATAAGATTGAGTCTTACGGAGGCTTAGTTATTCTTCACGCAGCAATCATTAAGTAAGTACCTGTAGTTATGGCGGATTGGGGTGCCAGAGAGTGCCAATTAAAAAAAAAACAAAAAAACAATAGATTACCGGAAAACCGGTTCTTTACCTCTAAGAGGTTCTGCTCCGCATGGCATTGCCTGCTTATGTTACAAATGTTAATTCTCCGCGTTTCATTAGATCATCGTTAGAAAAACATTCAGTGTTACGATAAAATGTTGATTTTTGTGCTACTGATTAGCAGTTGACAAAGGCGATGTTTGTTACACAACAAGGGAAAAGTTTATTTAATGCCGCGAAACTAAAATAAACCCAGGAAAGCACGTTTATTTCAAAACAAACACGTTAGTAAAGAACAAATTGATCTGCTACTACCATTCGTAATTTTTACTAGATCAGTTTCATTCCGTAAGAATGTTTATTAAATTCCATAAAACCATATTTTATAAAAAAGTCACAGTTGATAAGTAGGTATCAGTTGTTTGTTGATCCCTGCTTTGCAAGCGTATCTTTAAAGCAGTCATTCTCGCTTTTGCGTTGACGGATTTCGATCGAAAAAGTACCGTTGGAAGTGTTTATAAAAGTGTTCAAATAGTTGTTTTATAACTGTTCTATTTTGTTTTACTGTAAACATTTTCAAAAGGAGCCATTGTGTTAATATTTAAGAAAATAACACAATTACCTTCCTTTTATCTTCCTCTTATCTATTCAGACCTATGACCCAAATTTGATTTCTTTAGATTAACTAGTTTTAAAGATAATAATTTTTTATAAAACATACAACAAAACGGCTAGCGGCTAAATGAGACATTTCTTGATTTGAGTTTTTTTTTTGAAATGATAAGTAATATCACCCACAGAAGTTTGTGACACCCTTTTGTGAACACTCTGTACATACATAACCAAGACGATTTGCTAATTTTGAATCTCACAAATCCCTCGAAGTAAATGCACAGATGTAATTGACTACCTGAGACTGGGAGATACTTTGCATATACTAAAAATAGCTTACAGATTTTTTTTAATGCGAGGCATCTCTTGAGAATTAGATTTGTGGAACTTTAAAAAATGAATTTAGTAGGATACAAATAAAATTATATTGAAGTGGTTATACTTTTTGAAGAGGTTTTTGTTTTCCCACTAGATACGTACTCTTCATTTTATGTGCTTTTCCATTTACTACTTCTGTTGAATTATCCTTTAATGCCCTTCTAAAAGGTTTAGATCTGACTCAGAAATACAATGGGATTAGAGTAAAACAAAACTGTTGACCAAGTCTTTTTAAAACCCAAGAGTAATAAATAATATTAGTGTGAATATCAATTCAGCTCAATTTCATCTTCCTCTTCTGACATCTGACGCTGTTACAAACTTGACTCCTGGAATCTGGAGTCAACGTCCATCTAAATGGATCCAAAATAGTCGGTGACGAAAAAGTTTAAAAAATCTCTGTATGAAGAGCTTGAAGTTATAAAGAAAAAGCCTATACTATTGGCAAAGTTTGATGGAGTTTTAATTAAGTTTAGCGTTAAGTATAATGATAGTTACTTGATTTCATCGTAGATAAGCGTCCATGAAGTACCCTTATAATATCATCGAATTTCGTATACGAATACTCTCCCTTTAGTATCTGATATACAATCATATTTCCCTGATATTTCCTGATAAATTATAATTCTTCGCGGTTTAAACTGCAAGTGCAGATAACGGTTCTATAGCTGAAAATTTACCCGAAACGTTTTTCCGCACACCTGGGAAGCAAGGAATTGAGTTGCCTTGTATCGACCAGATGAACCTTTGTTCTATGAGGCCTGTAGAATCCGTCTAAACTTCGTAATCGTACTTACGATTGAGTAAACAGAAGCTAACAGCAAACTATCAGTTGTCGTGGACAATTGGTGTAATTATTTGTGATTCGTTGTAAAGATTGCTTCACAATAATCAGAACTAAGAGATACTTATTACTACTCGTCACAGCGTTTGATTATGAAACAGACGGAGAAGATATCTCAACGGATGATGAAATCTCTACCCACATAAAAACGTTCTAGTTGCGTACCATCTAGTGGTGAACGTAAAAACCAGCAGCTATAAATACACAACAGAAAAGTGTTAGACATATTACATTTATAAACTCAGACAAAAACAACACATAAGTTACTACTTGGCACAGTAATACTAAATATACCAATCAATCCTAAAATCACCAGACGTTTTATTGAAAGGATGTAAACCAAAGAGGTAAGAATAAAATGGAGTAGCCACCAGCCAAAACAGCGTGTATGTCGGGGCTTGAAGCAAAGTCGGCCTAATTGGTTTGACAGTCCAACAAGAATTACAGTGGTTGGAGACCAAAATGTTTAAACTAACGCATATACCATCCTTAGATAACCTTAAAGTTTTAATACAATGTTCAAATTTTACAATATTTTACTCAGATATGTTCTTGTACGAGCCCATACAATTAGAATATTCTTTCTATAAATGAAAAATTTAGTATAATATTTTAAGGGGATCTTAATGATTAGTTTTTTTAAACTTCACGTTTAAAAGTTATTTAGACGCCAAATTGTTTGTTTTTGGTCAGAGAAGAATAAGCTGCAGGAAAGTATGATTTCAAAGTTTGTTTACATAATTTTTGAATTTTTTATGTCAGTTGGTTTTAATGGAATCATTTTATATTTGGACATAAAAATGTGGTTTTGAACGACACACGCTGCCGATCGCCGCTCTACTGCAAATCCAACTAAACCTTATAGCAATGATGTTTTCCCTGTAACTGAAGACTGTGATTATCTTATATTAATTTTAGGAATTTTTTTACTTATTTGGAAAATAAACTCTAATTGTAACTTAAAAATTCAATAATTACATATAATATATATATATAATATATATATATATATATATATATATATATATAATGTACAATTGGTGGTGTTATTATTCTATAGGTAAACGTTCTTAAATTCGTAAACTTTAATAATAATTACTGGATTGGAAAAACATCAACAAAAGCTATTTAATATTGAGGAGGTTCTGGCAAATAGATATGTCTCTCGTTTGTTACAAAGCAGTAAAATACTAAAATATAAGTTATTGAAAAAGCATGTAAAAAATATGGTGTCAACGTTTTCACTCGGTTATACTCGTATTAATCTTTGATGAAGGTTTTAAAGCTCTCCAATTAGATTTAAACAAGCAGAAATGAGATTTTTCTAATCCCTCGAGTAATAGACTTCGCTAACGCTCAGGCAACTAAGCTAGCTCTAGCACTCTTGACACTTTTCCACTTGCAAAATAGTCTCCTCATTTCTCTTGTTAAAAACAATGTTTCTTGTTGATTCCTATCAAATCGCTCTAAAAGAAGAGGCAATTCATACACTTCACTTGGATAATATGTACCATACAGTATAGAACAGCACTGATCAACAACAAAACAAACAGCTGGGGATGTAAAAATCAGTATCTCAAAAACGAATAATCAAACCAACCAAAAACATATTGTACACAGAATACTATTCTTAATTGTGTTAAGTATAAATAAGTTGTTTAGATTTATTTATTAACTTGAAAATATAAAGCAAACATAATGCACCAGCTACTTCCACAAGAAATAAAAGTTAGGAAGTAGGAAGTGTTTCAACACTTATACTGTATGTATATCATATTTAAACATATTATGTAAAATAAAATGTATGTATTTCCTAATGTTCAATACCAAATATCTTTTATTAAAAAAAGGATAGTTTTTGTGATATGCATCCTAGCAAATTCAATCCAAATTTGCTGTCGAGTTTTTAAGTTATGCCTTTTTAAAATTTCTCAGCGCATTATTCTTGTGTTATACATTTGCATTCAATGTAAATGTTCTTTTTTAACGGAGTAGAGATTTCATTTTTAAAGTTAGTAAATAAAAAATCGTATTGACTTATTTTTCAATGTTAAAATGCAAATTTGTACGCTCTATATTTTTGTATTAAATAAAACCAAACTTTTAATAGTCCAGATATACAATAATTTATTCCCAACATTAACTGTATTTTTCTCACATTTCTAAACACACTAAAAGCAATATACTAATTACGTACATAGTTCTGACATTATTGACAGTTCCATAACCTTATGGTTGAAGTTGAGAGGCAAAGTCCACAATACACCCAAACCTTTTTTGGCTTTATTCCAATATTACTATATCACAATAGGCTGAGATTTATAATATATAAATGACACAAATATGACAGAAATCATTGCCTCACGTGGCCATATTTTACCTCAAGTGATAAAGCCAGGACTTCTTTTCACTCCCATTATTCCATTTCGGGAGCTGTAACAGGCCTACACCTCCCCGTGGAGTCAATCTGCATGCCTGGAAAGCAGGGGGTGGAACCCTTCATGTAATAGAGGTGTCTTTCTTCTATAATCCCCTCAGGACCCTCCTTAAGCACTTCATATTCATACTTGAAGTTCTTGAGGATGTTGTGGCGGGTGTTGACTTCTCTACGCGGGAAAACTATATTACGTATCACATCGAGGAATAACATGAACAAAGCACATAACGAATTCCAGAACTCTTGGATAGAACTTTCAGGGGCAACTGTGACCGTCAACACCATAGTGAGACACAAGACAGGGAGGGCGCAGTGCACACCAGACAGTAACTAGTGATGATTAACTAACAGCTTCTGTAGTTATTGACGTCCGGAGATAAACAAGCGATAAAGAAATCCTACCAGTTATGACGAAGCGTGTCCTAATTCAAATACACGAGCTGTTATCAAACATTGTTCAATACTCCAAGAAAAGTATTATAAAGTGCAGATTAAAATGTTAGTTGCGGTGATAAATGTAAGATTAGAAATTAATCTATCACGATTATGGGCGAACGAATGAACTTCAGTGATATAGAGAATTTATATAAAGATAAAAATATATTGACTTTCAATCACAACTCGAAGTATCGTTACTGTCAAAATTACAAATACCCATATATGGTCATTTAAGCTTTTGTGAGACCGAGTACCGTACATGATAGCTTTTGAAGTATACTTCCATAGAAACTCGGATTAGATCGTTCTAAATCGTTGTTTTTAGTTCATTCCATTCAAATGTTATGCAATTTTTACTTTAAAATGTTTCCGTCCCTGGTGACTTCGAATCATAATAATTCAACATAGAAATTTTTAATTTACGTAATCCCGTCCTAAAAGACGATTATCAACAAATCACACATTATTGCAATAATAAAGCACGTATCAGTACAGCTGACGGTTTTGTTTTTAAGCAATAATATGTTTAGATTACCAACATAACAAAACCTATTACACGAGGTCTTTTGAAAGTACAAAAATACAATAATCAGCATGATTTAAATGCCAATTGAACTCAGAAATGATAGTGTAAAACACATGTAGCAATTAATAGTGTTTAAAGAAACTACCGCATAACATGTTAATTACTATATGTGTACCGCATATCCACAGAACAAATTTATACCAGAATAAACTTCGAAAATTCTATCGTTTTTCTTTTCTTTAGTGAAGTTCCCCTTTTCTTGTTAAAAATTAAGGACTAAGACAAAATAAACTTGAGTGGTTATAACCCGTTTCTCTACACTTTAGGTAATAAACCTTCCATATACCTACCTAATTTGCAATGAATTTTTTTACAATGATGAATATATTTCACAAAATGCCTCAACTGCAAAGAAAAATACATATTCAGAAAAAATTCATATAGCATTAGGCCTAATTAAAAAAGACATTCATACGTCTTTGAAAGAGGACTATCGTTTATATTTAAACCAAGAATCTATCTTTAACAGTTTTTAGTGACAGCTTGTTTTCACTATTGAAAATAAAGATTTATACATTTTATTATATAAATGATAAATTATTTCTATGATCATTATTAGTCAGATTTTATACCATTGCACATGTTAACCCTTTACCTATTTAGGTGTATCATCCTGTCTGTGTCTAAATCTCAGTTGATTGATACACTCACTATGTACTGCCAAATAAAGAGGGAATTCATTGCACATTATGAATTGCTGGTTCCACTATTTTATTTTTGAAAGTTTTATGAACAAATTCCAATTTTGTGAGTCCAAATAAAATATTAATGCACATTAAACCACTGTCGAACAAAACTTAGCAGATATACTCGAACTAAACACAAACTTGAATTGAATTTTTATAGAGGATATCGTAACGTAATTATTGTATAGAACACCCCGATACTGTTACCTATTTCATGGATTAAAAATTACAATGTAGCTTAATTTGGGTACCCGATTGGACAGAAACATGGATATGGGTGTCACAGTTATGTGTTTAATTTAGAGATAAAGGACAAAGTTAAAAAGATTAAAACAGAGATAAAAAGTTAAAAATGGAATTTTAATTTAAAATGTTAGAATTTTAATTCCTTTATTTTGTAATGGGTAATAGCTGCTCATGTAATGAGATTTATTTAACAATCAAATGAAGCAATCATACATTAAGTCAAATAAAACCTATTATAGGCCCTAGTTAGACTATAATATTGCACTAAACAAAATACATCATAATGAGGTATGTCACTCATATTTTGAAAATATTGACATTAATCAATAATTTATTGTTCCCCAGGAGGTAGAGGTAGTTGTTGCACGTTACGAATTTATTGTTACGGAAAGAGTTCGCCAACACTAATTCGGTGATATGAAGATGTATATGAGAGCTTCCACATGACACGATCATTCATAGCATGGGCGCGTAACGATGGCGCGTAAGTACTGTTTCGTCCATGGCCGTTGGAAAGACCCGGCGCGGCGCGGTCCTTTGACACCGCCGCCCCGCCCGTGAGCTCATTGCGCCTGTGATCCTATGCGATCGATCCTATCCTTTCACACTGATCGGATGACGAATAAATAAAAATATTGTAGTTCATACTTGTTCATAATACATTATTATTTAAAAACAAAATATTGACTACAATTTTTCGTTTGTGCAATATAGGAACTTGATTATTAATGTATGAATAGATATTATAAATCAACAAATTGAAGGAACACCAACACTGAAAGGCCACACGTTATAACCTAGCGAAAGCGGGTGAGGGGAAATATCCAGCAGGTAGTGGTGGGAGAGTTGCCTACAGTTTCCGGCTGTAGCCGCCACGCGCGCCACCTGACAGTGCGTTGAATTGCGCTTGCAGACCTTTCATGTCTTCCTTATTGTACCTTAACTTTAGAACTTTTTAATAAACCGTTTGCAGTTTTACTCTTACTATATTCCAATCTACGAATGTCTGTATTTTATTCTTTAATAAAAATTCACGTTTTTATTTTATGAAACGTTGAAAATACCCTTTTTTTAAAAACGTTCCACCTGATGTGCAGCTTAAGTTGAAGCGAAATTGAAATTTCAAGAACTAATGCACGTATACAAATATTTAGTTACTTAAATAACATCAATATGTTTGTAATAGCTCAAAAATGAGCCTACAATGAGGCAGATTCAAAACCCTTGCATCAGCGTTCACCAGAGTGGTAGAGCGCAGCCTTAAGAATCTTTATCTTTATGAGTGGTGTAGATTTGGTGGAACTCATTATTATGTCATGGATGCAAATATTCATTCTCGTAATAACAGAGCAATCATTGCAATGACAATTCTATTGCAATTGACAATTGCAATGTTATCCTATATGCCTGTTTGATTCTCATTGTCAGTGACAAATATAGCATGGCTAGACATTTCATTGTTCGCTATAATGCAATAGGCACAACTTGATTTTTAGTGACGCATTCGCATTATTAAAATCCCTGCATACTTGAGCAGGTACATTTTGTCTTTGTCAAATCAAAATAAAACTGCATCAAATAAAATAAGTTACTGGCAACTTGTTTATAAACTTCATTGTATTCATAACTGAATCAAGATCAATATTTTAAATACATATTTTAGGATTAATGGGTGATTAGGGCAACTAAAGATGTTTGTACAAGGTGATGATCACAAGTTCTAATTTCTTATCTTACATTGATGTACATATTACATTTTTTAGTCCTTGCAAAACGAAACGTTTTTATTTTAAAGATTACCAACCCGCAATCATAATCCTTAAATTTCCGTAGCATATTTTTGACATTATTTCATAATAATTTAAAGCATGACAAATCACAACATTACTTGGGAATAAAATCATTTAATAATCTGAATTATAATATAAAAATGTATTAACTTTCTAACTTTAAAATACCGCAATTAAAACAATATATAGGTACTTATTGTTCATAAAATTGATAGATGTTTATTATTTTCAAAATGCCTATGTATAATCTTTTTAAATATATAATCATCTGTGACGGTTTTAAACACATCTAATTTATACATTCAAGAGCTACAAAACATGTATTAAACCTATTGTTTTTTTGTTTTTTGTTGTTGTTTACATTATCTGTTTGATTAAAGCTCATGTACCTACTTTCATTCCCACTTGTTTTCCTAACCGTAATTTATAGCTAGTTGTTTTGTGAATAGTTTATTATAATTTTCTTTTCATTATAGTGGCATAGCCTAGAATGGTTACACGATGTACTCCAAACATTTGTTGAAAATCCCAGCACCTCGGCCAGAGTGGCTGCAGAAGATCTTGATATGAGCCATACCTCAGTGTTGAATGTTTTACACAAAAAAACAAGTATCACCCTTTTAAAGTAACCCTAACCCAAGAACTTTCAGAGGATGATTTTGATCGAAGGACTGAATTTTTGCGAAATAATGATGAGAAAGTGTGACGAAATTCAAAATTTTTTAAGTTCGATATTGTTTTCAGATGAAGCTACATTCTTTGTTAATGGACAAGTTAATTGGCATAATTGCCGTTACTGGGCCAACCATAATCCACACTGGATGATAGAAGGCCTCAGAAAGTGAATATGTGGGCTGGAATAATAAACAATAACATTGTAGGACCGTTTGTGATAGATGGAAATCTAACATGCGAAATTTATTTCAATATGTTGACAAATAACATTTTGCCAGCAGTGCGTGCTCTTCTTGGGGCAAATTTTAATGCAGTATGGTTTCAGCAAGGTGGAGCACCGCCCCATTACTATTTTCGGGTGCGCAATCTGTTAGATGAAGTGTTTCCTAACCGTTGGATTGGTCGCAGGGGTACCGTTGAGTGGCCGGCTAGGTCACCGGATCTTAATCCACTAGATTTCTTTTTGTGGGGCTTCTTAAAAGATAATGTGTATAAAACTAAACCAGCGAACATTGAGGAGCTGACAAATTGTTTATTAGAAGAAGCAAGAAGAATTACACCCGAGATGCTTCAAAATGTGACTGCAGTAGGTTTTTTATAATAGACTAGCTCATTGCCAACAAGTGTTCGGAGAGCAGTTTTGAGCACCTCATTTAAAAGGTATGGTTATTTTTTGTAATACACAGATAATTTTTAATTAAATTCTTTTGGATAATTGTGTTCCATAAAGTGTCATTTTCAGTCAGAACAGTTTACTTGAGACTGTGAAATTGCGGAGAAATAATAATTAATCAAACGTTATTTATGAAATTCAAACGACCCGTACTCTGGATAGGGTCAACCTTTTTAAGTGCGGTTTGCGGTAATGAGTTTCTCTTTACTAGACCTTTAATTTGATACCAAACTCGGCCTATGCTTACATTTAAGATTTTCGTCCGACTCCTCACGGGCCGACCCCCTGAAAAGATAAAATGTCCCCACTGGTCTCAAAAACTAGGTTCTTAATACAAGTGGTGATGTACAAAATTTAATTTGTATAAGTGAAGCCATACAAAATTAGTGAAAGCGTTTCCATACTTTTTTTTCCACCCTGTATTTTAGTAAAGTGATAAAAACAGAGATAGTACTAATAGTAGTCAGTTGTAGTAAAGAAGGCGTGAGCTGCCACAATCTTAAAGAAAATAAACAGCATTAAAATATCACTTGGTATTTTATAAAAATGAATGTATTATTATGTCTGGGTGGCCTAAAAACAAAGGTTTTACAGTTATAATTTTCAAAAGTTTTCCTGGCCCCCCTCCTTCCTGGGGTGTATTCCATACCCACCGGTCTGAGCTTCCCGCTTTAAGAGTTCCCACACCTAAAATTTTAGAAATTAAGCACTGGTTACACCAAGAAAAGACCATCTGACCTGATCAATCGATTCCTCACATTCCAGTGATTGAACTATATCGCAAGTAAAATCAAAACTTTGATCTCCTGTTATTGTTGAACCTGATGTAGAAGCCCCCTTTGATGATATTCTGAATAGATTCTCAAGTCTCAACCGATTAAAAAGTTACAGCCTACATACCAATTTATTTATGTTTGTAGAGCATGCGTAGAAGAACAAAGGAATAGATGTTTATTTACGACTGAACTAAATAACGCACTAATGGCTTGGGTAAAACTTATTCCACCACACATGTTTTCAAATGAAATTGAAAGCCTCAAGAAAATATGTTCATGTTCCTAATCTGTTCAAAGTCTTGACTCCTATACATATGAAAACGGAATACTTTGTGTTGAGATTAACTTTGCCATTCAAACCTCAACTTCGAAGCTCACCACTCTATATTCTAATCCCAAAAGGGACATTTCATTGACTTACTATCTGACAGTAAATCATTAACTAGCTTTATGATAGACCTCTAACTTAACAATTACTTCTGCAAAGAAATTTCTGGATTCTTCTATCAGAAATGTAATAAACAAACCTCTTTTCAGTTGTGCTAAAGCACCCAATTTGAAGTCAAAGTACCACAGCCACTCATGTCAGATCTTCCAGCTGTTCATGCTCGACCTGCTTGACTCTTTATTTCTGTCAGAGTTCACATTGGAGGAGCATTCTACATCAAAATCAATCAAATACGACATAACAAGTACAAAAAGCTTACTTGTGCTTGTTTGTTTACATTTGTACAAAGGCTCTTTGCCTAGAAGTTGTGCTCATTGAAGCGTTTCTAACAGCTTTCCAGTGACATCTCTGGAAGAGGTCTTTGAATAGATATCTACACTGTCCGAAAAAAAAAAAACTTTTTAGGAGTTAACAATGAAGTATAAGCACTACTTCACTAGATTTGAAGTGTGAATAATAGGAATAACATAGTTTCATGACCAGTACTAGCTCATGTTATATTCTATTGTCAACATTTGACTTTGAGGATTCCACTGTTATAAATCATAATATTGTAAGCTCTTAGGGCCTTTTGTTGATTTGATCAATTATGAATACTTCCAGGTCAAATGATTCAAAGAACAACTTTACCTTTATTTTTATGTTCACCATATAACTTTTATACTAAATATTCATTTTTTATTACAAACCAACTACTGGAGTAATTAAATCAAATTTTTCTGCCACAGTGATATCATTATTGCAATCATCTCGATGACATTCCCAAATTAAAACTATATATTTCAGATTTGACTATACATAGGTTTAAAGTTTAACACAATGAAAAAGAGCCCATTTTTTTACTTCTAATAATGAACCCCTCTTCATGTCCACTAATTGAAATTACACATACAGAACAAAGTGATCTATGTAAAAAGAAAAATCTGGGTATTTAAAAAAATATGAGAAAACTATGTATTAAAATAAGGAGTACTTAAAAAATAAAGCTAACTATTTGTAAGATCAGCACATTGGATTGAGTTGTGTGGTTTGCGTTGGGTGTACGGTTGCAATAAATAAATCAGAAGCTACACAATCCACCCCTGACCATACACCAGATTGGATCTCTACCAGAAATTTCTACCACAAATTTCTACTAGGAGTTTATTTTCTTCTCTTGAAAATCATCTATATCTCATTACATTTTACCATGTTTAACACGTCAAATTACCAAAATTACTTAAAATATCATAACCAAGGGCGCACCAGGAGGGCGTTGGTTGATTGGTTGATGAATGGGACCTGTCCTCCCCAAGAGCATTTCATTTTTAAATAATCGATCGCATAGTCTATTTTTGATTAAAAATAACATTTATGTCAGAACTTGATGTAGATCACAATCAAATATATTCATTCAAACCTTATATCTATTTTAATTTACAAAATACACGGTATCGCACATTTAATAATTAAATTTTGTTTAAAACCCTAAATATTTGAAATTCACTGTTACGCTGCCACCACGAAAGTGGTTTGTTCTTAATATTTCTTACCTATATCCAGTACTGTACATCAGTAACAGAGTACAAAATATACTCATCCTGATTTAGACTCATATGTTACAGAGTGCTCATAAAATAGCACAGGTACATGTTCCAGTTACTGCTACTGCTAAACTAGTTTCAGTACTTTGTACCAGTAACAACGGTAAGCGTGTAAAGTATCTGTAACAGGAACTTGTACCGGGAACTTTCAGCTGCGGTAACTTATACTCTCTGTGCAGATGAGTAACCAGTAGAAAAAGTATCTTTTGATGTATCCTGACATGATCAGTTCTCACAATAGTGAGTAAGTTGCCGAGCTCTGAGCAGGTCTGTACTGTGTTAGTTAGTATGTTGTCATTCGTTGTCACCATAAGGCAACACCGCCCTCGGCAACCTAATGACTGTACGTTCAAACGAACAGCTACCGGTTACGGTGAATTGACAAAACTTGCTCAATTTAATCTGTGTTAAAAATTAAACGTTTTAATGAGTGATTTACAAAATTACACGCTCAAGATATGATAATGACCAAGCTTCATAATGTGAACAATGCTGAATTATGTGAACCACACGGTCAATACTAAAAGTTAAGATGGTAATTTAATAACATCTTTTTTCATACTAATCTTAAATTTACTTAGCACAATTACAGTACATGCGTATCTATCTTGTATAGACTTTTGATCTTAATCGGATTACAAGTTTCCGAGTTATGAATTTGAGTTAGGTTGAAAATTGCCAAAATCCAGTATTTTATCTTTGTTATTGATATAAAAACTGGAAATTATTGTTAGTAAACAGTTTGATATGTAGAAACGCTAAAAGAAACAAGCTAAATTTTAATATAATTTCCATAATTGTAACTATTCGTTAGTTTTTGGTCAACTTTCAAACTTGGATATCTGTATTTTTTTTTATTTAAAAATAGACATCAAAATTTAACTTTGGTCTTGATTTGTGATTTAAACTGAACTATTTTGTTCAATATTTTGTTAATGTTATGATTAAATTTTCTTTTAGTTAAATACAATATTATAAACTGTATTTGTTACAGAAGATTTTAATTATCCCTGCATAAGCTTCCCCTGGTTATTGGTAGTAGAGTGATTTTACTGTAAACTTATAACACACTGATGTGATCTTGGCCCTCCTCTTGTTAGTTCAGAAGTAATATTTTAAAGATTTTATGACCAAGTATTTCAAAACTTTTCTGGGGGAGGGCCCTCGGATCCACCCGGTAGTATAGGGGGTTTCCATACCCCCAACTCTCCAGTATTTTGGACACCCCCCAGAGAAGATTCCAGGGTATGCCACTGTCATGAATACACTATTGGTAATGAAACTTCTTCAATAAAAGGTTTAATTTCAAATGATTCATAAATAATTTATTAATTTTTATGTTAAATTTCCTGAAGACTATATAAAATAAAAGTAATACAGATAAATATGAAGGTAAATACAAAATAAATGAACTAACACACTTGTTAAAAACGGCAAATAATTAATGACATGTTAATATTCAAAGTTGTTTGTTTTGTGTTTTTTAAAGTTAATTTTATGCTAATAGGTTATGTAATCAAGTTTTTTTGTATAGTTAAAAGGTTTGTAATATACAAAGGCTGCTTCAAAACTTTTTAAATTTTAAAAATCAGTTACATAACTGCTTTTCTCAGTATTTTACTTTACACTAATTTAATTTTGTGTTCTTTATTTAATTTAGAATTTCATGTACAAATAAAATTTGTTTGTGGCCAACTCATTTCGCACCCGCTTTGTTGATGACAATCTCGTATTAATAAAACAATGTTTGTGACTACTAGCAATAATTAATAAATTAATAGAGTATATAGACCTATTGCAATAGAAATCCAATTACTTTTATCCTTACCAACACATTTTATAGTAGGCTAAATATTTTGTAATGTGTTAAGTTTTATTATAGTTACATCTAGCCACACATTCTATTTATTATCATATTGTTTTCAATAAATTTAAGCTTTTCATATACACAGATTAAATCAAATTATGATAAAATAGGATCACCAACCCAGGTATTTACATCATTTTAGAGAAATGCATCTATCCAAATCAAATCAAATAAAATTATTTTTATTGTTGAAGACATTTACATGCATAACAATCGTCTGTGTACATTGAAAATGAACTAGCCTAGTTTCTAAAATAACTAAAGGTCCTTATCAATTAGAAAACAATTAGTACTATAATATTCCTTTTCAGATAACAAGCACTTTATCTTCCTCCTAAATGATATTGAAGTGTTGGCCTCCTTGAACCCAGATGGCAAGTTATTGAAAAATTTCATGCAAGAGTAAAGGGTTTGTTTTTCAAAGAATGTTGTTGAATGTTTTGGAAGAGTTAAGGAATTTGTACCGCGGAGATTATAATTTGACTGTTGTACTGGAAAAAGGTGTTTGTTTTTAAAGACAAATGTCAAACATTCCAGTATATATAGACTAGGAAACGTCAACAATTTATTTTGTCTAAAAAAACCTCTACATGACTGAGAACGATTGAGTCCACATACCACTCTTATGGCTTTCTTCTGGAGGGTAAACAAGGCTTTAGTCTTAGTGGATTCATGACCCCATATGATCAAGCCATAACTCATGTAAGTGTAGAAGCACCCATAGTAAGCTGTCAGCAAAACATCTTTACTAGAAAAAGTAGCCAATCTTCTAGTAAAAAATGAACAGACTGCTGCTTAATTTTTTAATTACTTTGTCGATGTGATTGTGAAAGGACAAATTACAATCAATTACCAGACCCAGAAAATCAGCGCTGGGACTAGGACTAAGACGAAAGTCGCCAATGACTATATCAGAAGAGTTTGCATCTGTTCGAGACGATCTTAAATAGAATTCATCAAGTTTTGTCTTCTTTACATTTACATGAAGTTGGTTTTTTTCCAGCCATTGCAACAAAGAACTACTCTGAATAAATATATCAGTTTCTAGTCGCTCTCTACTAGTCTATCCCTCAGTTTCACTCATTTGCTGTAAACCATAACATGAACAGGTTTTAATACAATAATAATATCTAATATTGGTGCAAAACATCTGCACATCAGAGTAATAAGTAAAGTAATTAGTTGTTGGTAGTATCTATCGTATTAGTGGATTTGAAATGGACGCCAAAGATAGAAACCGGAAACCAGAACATCCCGTTTCCTGTGACCTAGGAGAGTCATGCTTCAACGTAGAGTGCGCTGAAATAAAAACTTGTCACCGACTTTTAATATTGAGTTTTCACTCTTTCATTTTTTATACTCAATGCTCAAAGTTTACAACGAATTGTTAGCTTTGATTCTATTGTTAAGGAGCCATACATACTAAATTTTAAATTAGAAACAAATACAATCTTGCTTTATTTAGAAGTATGATCTTCAATTGAATTAAAATGCAGTTCAGTCCTGAGTTTATTGAAATTTGATAAGTTCATTGGTCCATTTCCATGATTCAAAATCGTCAAATGTAGCCAAACTAAAGTATCTTTATGTTAATTAAAACTAACTAAAAATAATATATGTATACATAGTTTGTTAAACATAAACACTGCTTGCTATAAACAATGCCAATGGTTTAATTGTCATGTGGTTAAAACGCAAAGTTACCACACATGATTTTTGTTTCCAGTGGAAACGTATTTTTTTGCTGATTTTAATGTCTAAATATGAGAAGAATGATCGTACGAATACGAGAAAAGTGATCGCCCAAATATGGGAAGAACGATCATTTAAGTTTTTACATTTTAAATTGAAATTCTCTATACTAATCATTTCTCATCACAATCTCTGGAATTTTATATTAATAATAAGATTTTATTATTTCATAATATCTAGATAGATTGTTCCATTCGCCGTGAACAGTATAGGCTGCCACAAGTCATTTATATCTTTGACTACCGCATCAATGAATTGTTGCTGAGAAGAGTGAACAGTGTTAGGGACCTTGGAGTTGTTTTCACCTCTACACTTGACCCTTTGGAGCATATTGATGGTGTTGTATCAAGAGCTTACTCCCTCTTGGGATTCATCATAGGATCGACTAGGAGCTTCAGGTCACCCCAGTCGCTCCTGATCCTCTACAAGACTCTCGTTCGCCCGGTCCTTGAGTATGGTTCAGTGATCTGGTCCCCTCATCTTATTACCCATATTGACTACTTGTACCGAGTTCAGCTTCGTTTTTTGAGGGTGCTGGGCGTTCGAATGGGCTATGGCCACCTGACGACTCCAATTGAAGAATTGGAGCTGAGATTCAACCTGCATCCTCTTCACACTAGACGTCAATTGCAAGATCTTCAGCTTCTTTACAAGTTGGTTAATGGCAAGTTGGATTGTCCTGACCTCATTCCTCAAGTAAACTTCTACATTCCTAGAGGAACTAGATCAAAGGCAGTGTTTGGAAGAGTATACCGGCCAACTAGTTATGCTAGCAACTGTGGTTTGGCGAGGATGCAGCGTACTGGGGGATTGGTTTGCGATGGGTTGGATTTCTTCCAGGGCTCGTGGTTGTCCTTTAAGTGGAGGTGCTCCAGGGTGTTGTCATGAGTTCATCAGTGCATGTGCTTGTTATTATTGTTATGTTGTTTTTCTTCAATTTATAGTTTGTTTTACCTCGTAATGTATAATTGTATATTATTTCCCTACATATTATAGTTCTGATAAATATTGATATTTGTTATTGATTTGTTACATTCTTGCTATGAATGTTAAATAATTTTTGGTGTCAAACTATTGTTGTTACTGCTTTGCCTTATGATTATCTGTTATGCTGATTGCTGTGTTGTTGTTTTGTGTACAATGTGATATTCTATTTTTCTAGCTTTAATTTAATATAGTCATCTTATAAGTCTGTAATCTTGTAATTATGTTAAATGGCGTTGTACCGTTGGAAGTAATAAATAAATAAATAAAAGTCGCACCGTTTGCCTGATGTTTTCGAAATCAGACCCTCTAGAGTTTTGACATGTTAACAAATAATTATGTACTAATTCAAGGGATGTTTTTCGTCGCTAAAAGAGTAGAGAAGTACCGCATGGCACTATTGAAGCCCGAGTCGTCTGTATTGTGTGGCAACAGACATTGTAATTTAAAAATAGAAAATCTAATTCTTCCCAGATTTAATTAAAGAAAAAGATTGAAATGCATTCCCGCTGAAAAAAGTGCCTCATATGTTAGTCCTTAATACTTATTGTATAAAATAATTTTTTAAATCTCAGTAGTGAAATATTCAATAAGTACCAAATTCACTTGCCCATTTATGCCTCATATTCCATTGCGAAATTAATAGTTTAATCTCTCCTAATAAAAGAAATTTGGTATTTACATTGAAAATAAAATAGTAAATTAATATTAATACAGTTATTATGAGGCACATGTTTTTTTTCTAAGAAGGAGAACTTAGCCAGTTACCCTTGAGACGGATTTACGATATTGTTCACATTGGTATTGATAGAGAAATTTTGTGTCGGTAAAACTGTTGGTTAATCTGTGATGCAGGAAATCTTATAAACACATGTTACAAGAAACTTACCAGCTGTTTTTCTGGTGCAAGCTATGGTAGCAGACGACTTTTACATATGGAATAAAATTTCTGTCGTCTGTTGTTGTGTCGGTTTGTCAGATGGAGCGGCAACTATTCGTTTAATTGGAACAATTTTTTGTAATGACTAAAATGTATTCGTGTTTACGCATAACGAGAGACTTTCCAAATACCTTTAGTTTTATAATATCGAAAGTTATCGAATTGGCGAAGTAATGTTTTTGTAAGGTACAATTACGTTTATTTACTTGTGCAGCCAGTAATCTCATCACATTGACAACCGTAAGTAAATTATCATTTAAATTATAATTATGTCGCTGTGGAAAATGCTATTACCTTACTTTTGACAACCTTATTTGTTATTTAGTAGCATTAAAAATGCCAGTAAGGGTAAATACAGTTGGTTAAAACAATAATTTTTTAGGCCTAGACAATAATATCATATTAGACTAGCCTAACTTGTGTAGATCATTTGAATGCCATTAAATTAATCAGGTCGAATAAGCTTAAGCTTTAAAATGAATGAGCTTTACAATATGTGGACACGGGTTTTTATTGATAAGTTATTAACAAATATTACTTTAAATTTGAATCGAAGGTATTAACCAATGTTAATTAATTTTAACAAATAGGCTAAGTTTGATTTATTGAAAGTTTGTTCAGCTGTATTAATTGTAAATAGAGTTTAAAAATGTAAACTTAATATTTGTTCTAAAATGTACTTTCAACTAAAAAGAATAACAGCTTCTGGAAACCAAAAGAATTGCTTTAAAAGATTATAAACTGTGTTTTTTCCTACCTTCAAGACATTGGACTAGGGGAGACATTAATAAGGGGCCTATATTCGTTTGTCAATTATTATTATTGAACCATTCAATAATATCCAACTTTGATACTATACAATAATCATATGTAACAAGAATTATAATAAAGTAACAAAAAAATAATACATTACAATTTTTATTATCTTTTTAATTCCTCAAATGTTTCTTGACCGCCAGGAATTTTCATCAACTGTTTATCTTACAAAATACCCTCATTTATTGCCCTTTACAAATTCTCCAATAATTACTTACTTCTTGTTGTTTATTGTTTACATTAAACATTACTATAGCTAATAAATTGAAATCAGTCCTCCTCCGTAGACTAATGGTTATAATCTCAGCTCTCTAACCGAGAGATCACAACTTCAAATCCCGGGGAGGTCCAATCATGTAGCTGATCTGGGACACCTTTATTAATTTATTGTAATTAGGCTGCTTTCAAATCTGAGCATCCATTCATTTAGGCATAGAGCATCGGCTGTACTTCAGATATAATTGGGCTACTTTTGCTGACCAGTGGTTACTTAACTTAATGAGAATAGGTCAGGTTTATAAATAAATGCTGTCTCAAAATGTTATAGGGGGTTGTAAATCCTGACCTATTGGAGGGTCTGGGGAAATTTAGTTCATGTTACTTCCAAAAATCTGGAAATAACTTTTTATGATATTACAGTACATGTACTAATATGTAAAGCAAAGACCACCCTTAACTACCAAAATCGACTTGGTTAAGTCCAAAGTCATTGTAAAATGCAAACCTGATAGTATTACCATATGCCAATTCAATGGCATTGTGGTGCAATAAATTTTAGTAAATTTTGTGAAAAGTTGATATGTCAAAGCTTCATGTTCATGATAGTTATCTAGTTTTTGCATATGACAAGGTACTTGGAAAAGTATCTACATAAACTATTTCGGTTTTGTGACTAGCATTATCTTCCACTTTTTGAGAATAGGCTACAGACTAGCTTATAGATAATTTACATTCACAATACAAGCTGGGACTAGTCAAGGAGTAATTTACAATTTTTAGAAGCAGAACCTCTTTACAAATTTAATGACCAAATCGTCTGGGCAGAGTTACTCATAGATGAATTATTTAATAAAGTCGCTCACCATGCTTATCAGTATTAGATCTGATTAAACTGTTGATATTAAAGGATATCTGACCTGATTTTTCGTGAAATCAATAGATAAATTTGCCCTAAGAAAGAAATTGATCATCAGCCTCAGTAACTTTGGTAGAGGTAGAGCCGTAGTAAGACTGGTTTTTCGGAAATTTTTGCTGATGCCTAGGCCAGCCCCAATGCCACCATCACAACGATAAAATTTAACAGCTCGCTTTGACATTACATTTTAAAATTAGCATCACTCAATCTAGTAACGCTACATTTGTAACATATACAATATATGAGATCGTTTAACTATTAAGGGGGACATCCATTTACTTCAAAGTCTTAAGAAGTATTAACAAGTCCTGAAGAGGACAATGTTATTCAGGCTCGTGGCATGACTACTGACGTGTCAGTGAGAACCTAGCCCATAGGTTGTGTGACAAAAGCGCGGTGTTGCGCAACTCCAGTAGAACATCATAAACGGTGAGACATGAGTGTACCCTAAGTGGGCGTGCGATTGAAGACAAACATGTTCAACAGCAGATAGCAGTGACACAAATGAAAACACCTTGAATTACAGCCATTGTTGTTAAGAACACTGTGTGCACTATTTTTGACACCCGTTGTGTCTCTAACAAATCTTCGTCTCCCAGCCAGGATGGAGTCTTATGTATTTAGTTACTGAAGTTGTAAAATGAAGGATAAAAAGAAATATATAGGCTAGTTAAGTTACAGTTGTAGCTGAAAATATAGTTTGACTTAACTGAACAATCCAAGAAAAAGTGCAAAAGGATACCTGATGGAAGATTACTGATGAAAACACTCAAGAGGTCAATGAGGAGTGTTGTTTAAAAGAAATATTTTCTACAAAATTTGTATGAGATAAATGAAAACGTTAATTTGAAGTTTAAATCACTTAAGAACATGCTGTAGGTGATGTAGTCCTTTTGGTGTTTAGTTCTTAACTGAAGGAGACATGATAACAAAACTGAGTAATTCAGTTTTAAAGTATCACAGCGATCTGCAAGATGAATTAGTAGATTACAGTATTTAATTCAAAATCTTATGTTAGTATAAACTTAAACTTTGGAAAAATTCTAAGTTCCTTTCCAAAAAAGGCATACAAGTCAAAAATATCAAATGACCCAATAGATTATAAGTGTTGTCAACCAATCTTACAAAGTAATTTTGTCCTCCTCCATAGACTAATGGTTATAGTCTCGGCTCTCTAACTGAGAGATCACGGGTTCAAATCCCGGAGAGGCCCAATAATGTATAGACACGAAACAGTGTGTACTTTTAAAATAAACCAGTGTTCATTGAAGACTATGTCACATGTCAACTGAGTACAGTCAGTTTGTTTAAAAATTTGCTTTACGATTTTCTAATTGTCATCATGGTTACCCATAAGACCAACGTCATGGCCTACCCAGCAGGGATCACTTCTGGCTGGTTTATACCTACCAGTTGAACCCACCACTGGGCACAGCCAAAACCGATGTGCCACTTCAATCTGGGCAACCTTATGGATGCCTAGTAGCGGCACATCACTAACCGGAAATGTTGAGATTCTGGGGTTCAGGGACAATTCGATAGGTCTAGTCTACTGTGGAAGATGACTGTTGGAGTTGGTGGGGTTTATTCCCTTACCTCAGAGGTTCTTGTTAACCTCAACAAGGGTGTGCCACCCCCTGCCTACTTTGACTGGAGAGGCTGGTTCAGAGCTGGTCTCTCCTTCTTCCGGGATGACTTTGAGATGTAGTGCCCTAATTCTTCCTCATGGATTTCGATAAGAGGCGGCCCCTACTCCCTAACCTTACCCAACCTGAATATCCTATCACTCCGGAAGCAGCGCAAAGGTTCTTACAGGACTAAGTGCAATTTATAAGCTTCTTGTCCTAAGAGAAAAAAAAAATGTCATGGCCACCATTGTCAGATCCCATATGTTGCACTTTGAGAAAGGTGAATTGGAGCTAAACTCAATATTCATAATGTAGAATTGCTTGAATTACGAGGGGGTACCCAAAAAAAAACCGGAATTATTTTATAAAAATTATATATTATCAAATTTTTTACAATACGACCTTATCTCCTTCAAAATAATCTCCATTACAACTAATACACTTGTCCCAACGGTATTTCCATTGATCAAAACATTTTTTGTAGTCATCTTTAGAAATGGCTGCAAGCTCGAGCTTCGTTTTTTTCTTAACCTCTTCAACGCTGTCAAATCATTGACCTTTCAAGCCTCTTTTCATGTGTGGAAATAAAAAAAAGTCGCATGGAGCGAGGTCAGACGAGTAAGGTGCGTGGGGCAGCGGAACCATGCCGTTTTTGGCTAAAAACTGCCTAACTGAGATGGCTGTGTGTGCCGGTGGGTTGTCGTGGTGGAAGAACCAGTCTCCAGTCTGCCACAAATCGGGTCTTTTCTGGCGAACACTGTTGCGCAATCTTCTTAAAATCTCCAAATAAAATGTTTGGTTGACAGTCTGACCTGGAGGAACAAACTCAGAATGAACAATGCCTTTAGCATCAAAAAAGCAATTCAACATGGTTTTGATGTTTGATTTGACTTGCCGACATGTTTTTGGACGAGGTGAAGATGGCGACTTCCATTGGCTTGACTGTTGCTTCGTTTCTGGGTCATAACTATAGTACCATGACTCATCACCAGTAATTACCTTTTGCAGAAAACCGGGATCATTTTCGAGATGTTCTTTCAGAAGGCGGCAAGTTTCAACTCGATGTGCCTTTTGATGGTCAGTCAGAAGTCGAGGAACAAATTTGGCAGCAACCCTTTTCAGTCCTAAATCTCCTGTTAAAATTCGCTGAACCGAGCTCCAAGTTAACCCACTACTCTCTGATAGTTCCTCAATTGTCTGTCGACGGTCGGTGAGCACAAGTTCACGAATTTTCTCAACATTTTCGTCCGTTCGAGAGGTTGATGGACGTCCAGAACGAGGTTTGTCTTCAATCGACATGTCGCCATTTTTAAATCGAGCGAACCACTCGTAGACCTGAGTTTTCCCCATAGCATCATCTTTGTAAGCTGTATTCAACATTAAAATAGTTTCTGCAGCATTTTTACCAAGTAAAAAACAAAATTTCACAGCTGCACGTTGTTCACTTAAACTTGCCATGACAAAAAACGAAACAAGAACAAAACAGGGTTAGCGAAAACAGTCACTACGAACGAACAGAATGCACTAGGACAACGGAACTGGGGTCACTGAGCTCGCAATGGGTTGCGCGACACACGCGTAGCGGCAGGAATGTGTACTACACGCTGCCGGCTACCAGCAATACAATTCCGGTTACTTTTGGGTACCCCCTCGTATATTTTTACCATGAATTTTAACCCAGAAAGCAATAGTTCTTCCATTGACAATGAGGAATGTCTGACTGATTTTCAAATCTCTAAAATCTTTCTATCAAGAGTTATCACACGAATGGACAGACAATGACATGATTTTAAAAAGACCCTGTCTGATCTTGAAAAAGTAATCTCAACAATATATTTGATTCAATAACTCATACAAGACTTTAGTATCAAGGATGACATATTAAATTAAAAGTATTGTAAGTTTTCAACTAGATAAATTTGTTGCTGCATATTAACCCTAGAACTGGTGAACCGTAGCAATGGTGAACTTCTATACTGGTGAAGCATTTTTGGAATATTTGCAAGTTATATTTCAAAAATCCATAAAAACAGACTGTACAGTTACCCCTATCATGTTGCATAGACAATAGACAAATTCTTTGAGAATTGTAATTCCGTCAATTGAAAAGAACAAAAATAACAATACATTTTCAGAAAAAAATTACAACTGTAATAATTGTAATTTACAAAAGTTAGAGTCCAGTTAATTGTCAGTTTCCACATGATGTTTAATCAACAAGGAAATGTACTTTCATATTATATCATAACTATAGTTTTTGTTAACTATTTAGTAGGCACACTTTTTATATGTAAAATGAAAATAAAATATGTTGATGGACTAAAATGCAAACTTTAGCCTTTTGAAAAAATAGTAAGATTCTTCAATATAAAATGTATTATATAAATAATACAGCAAAAATGTACATCTATAAAAATCACAAATAAAATTCTACTAATTTAATATAATAAAGACATTTTTTAAATTAATGAAAGTCTAGCAAAATTACCAAAAAGTGAGAATTTTCTTCCAAAATTCAATGCAATTATTATTATTTATAGAATGCATTTTGAAGAAAATAAGTTGGTCTACAGGAATAATAATGGTTTTACTGAATAAGTTAGTGTGTACTATTTTATTTTTATTGTTGAATCAGTTAAGCATGAGTTTTTTTAGGAACAGTAGTTAAAATCAAAACAGTATAATTTTTTTCACAAAATCAAAATTTATTAAACACATTATAAAAGGTTAGCTACATTTATAAGGATTTGTAATGGTACTACCTTTACTTGTGTTTTTTAAGTTCTAACACAACATACAGTTCTACACCTAAGCTCAGCTGTCAGGTTAGTTTCCAATGAAAACACAAATTTTCCAAAATTTTACTGTATTAACTGTTAAAATGTATTTTCCTACATATTTTTAACATTCTGTCAAAATGTATTTTTCTATACGATTTGTCTGTATTTGTGTATTGTTTTTATGTGTTATACTAAAACAACACATAAAGCAGTTAGCTTTTTAAAAAAGTTGGGTCATTAACTCTGCTAACATTAAATAAGCAGTAAAAAATATAGTACATAACATAAATCAGTTAAAGACAATAGACAATATTCTTTATTTACAAATTCATGGAGAGTTGTTCATGGAGTTAGCTTCATTAAACTGATAATAAAAATTAATTGTTTACAAGTTTATATTGGTTTTCTGTTTTCGTTGTATCGTGCTTCTACTCAAAGATACTGTTATTAAAACAGTATCTTTGAGTACTGTATCTTTGAGTCTCTTTTACACTATTAAGTGTAAAAGAGATTTTATAACAGTTACTTCCTTAATTTTTTCGTTACATTTATCATTTTTTAAATTAAAACACACAAACAGATAGAAACTAAAGTAAGGGAGTTATGCTAAATGATGTATTTGTTATGGATTTTGATTAGTGTAATTTATTTATTTTTGTTTTCCTGAGTTTGGCTACACTATTAAGATACATTTTCTACACTGTTTTTAAACTTATTTACTTATTCTGTACATAACGACATGCCATTGTGAACTCTCTATGTAATGATATTAAAGTGCGTTATTGTGCACAAGGTTCTGGAGTGTTACAAACAGTAATTTATATCAGATGCCAATGACTGTTTAAAGTACAATTTCCTGTAGCAAATACCTTTGTATTGATTCATTTTCTTGCTCGCAACACGCTTTCAAACAATACATACTGCATTGGTTTACATTAGTTTTAGCTTAATAAGTTTAGCTAGCAAGTCAGCAAACTAACATTTTAAGTGATATTGCTGTCAAATAAAATATGCTTTTAAAATATGTTTTCAAGTTATGTCAATATAGTTGATATCAGTGTGTTGATTGATGATACAGGAATGTTGATTTTGTTATCTATGTATTATGTGATCTATTCAGATTTGAAGGTAGTTTGTCATGTTCATTCATCGTTGCTAGTAAAAAAAAATTAATGAGATAAATAACATGATCCATGCATTCAAAATGATATATGCTTAGTGATAAAATTAACTAACGCAATTAATACGATTTGGAATGATATAATCCTACTGTTGCTTTTGACTTCACCTTTTCTGCTTTTGTCTTGTGTAATCTTTACTACAGTAAGAATTAACTTGTACATCTGTTAATCATTATTATTGAAAATTTGTATCAGAGTGATAATAAACATTTACCAAAATGTTAGAAAGTACATCAAGTTTTCAAAAGAGTAAAATTGAGATAAATTTATTGGTTTGTATCATGTGAAATAGTCATCTATCATCGTTGATAGAATGCATTTGTCTCCAGTGGTTACGCTCAGAGAGCTTTGAAAGATGATATTTGTTATGACATTCCTTTGAAGCTCAAGGGAACATTTAATAAAGCATTGAATGTCATAGGGGTGGGGTGGAATCCATTCCGGGAGAATTCCTCCTCCTTTCCGAGATCTTGTAATGAGAATACTCTCCAACCTACAGTATCTGCCAATGTGATTTTGATTGAATACAGACACAAATATTACATAAGCGAAGTTAAAACAACTGTATAAAGTGTACAAAGAGGTTGTTTTTATACCAGCTGATTCAATCATGTTATGTAATACTTACACGTAGAAACAGTTTGATAAATATAAATCAAGTTTAATATTATTGTTTTTATTTGTTGTTGTAAATACCAC
The DNA here is from genome assembly GCF_021130785.1 of Homalodisca vitripennis. Lineage (NCBI taxonomy): Eukaryota > Metazoa > Arthropoda > Insecta > Hemiptera > Cicadellidae > Homalodisca > Homalodisca vitripennis. The sequence goes on along the minus strand of NC_060211.1, from coordinate 38,090,744 downwards.
TGAGATTTTTATGCAACTCACAGAGGAAATAAAAATTGTGACAGATATCAAAATGTGACAAATAATTTGAAGCTGATGGCATAAAACAGATAAACAAAGTAGCTTGTACAAGCAATTGAGATTTTGGTAAATGTGTAATGTGATTTTTCCAAATAAAACTTAGATGTATGATTTTATTGGCAGAGCTTTAGTTAAGCCTATACTCTAGGGGCTGGAAAAATTTTCATTTCTGACTGTATGTCCGTATGATATCTTAAGACTGAACTGACCTGCAAACTTAAAATTTTGAATTAGCTTAATTTCTGTATAAATAAAATGGAATTTGATGTGGTGTATGACAATCCAGGTGGTGATTAGTGTGATATTTTTAACGCATGATACAAAATTAATAAACAAGACAAAATTGCAATTATAGAAAAGGTTATAGTTCAGATCTGATAAAATATAATCAGTGAGGAATTATGAAGCACACTAAAGATCAATTGACATTTTACTATATACAAGTATTTCACCAGTTAACTGAATAGAACAATACGATAATTGAAAATGGTAATGTTTTCAAAATTATTTTTGTTAGAAATGCATTTGAGTTAACAATTTAAAATATTTAAACATTTAATTCTGTTCTAACATCTAAGTGTTCCAGTTCACACCGTCTTAAAACATTGCTTACACAATTACATTCTTGAAATATTTTGGTCTCCCTGTGGAGAGATGTAAAATGCAATTCAATCAACAGACGTTAAACCGAAACCGGAAAACTTCCATGTCGGTCGTGACATTGGCTTTGTAAGCTTAGTAAGTATAAGATTCAATCCTTTGTTTACTTATAGAATTTTGTATAACTGTAGTCTTTTAGGTTGTTTAAACTCAATTTGGGTGTTAGGATGTCGCAATAAATAGATTTGAATATAAAATCGAAATTATTTGAAATAAACTTCCATAAACATCGTGGTTGTGAAACAGAACATCTTTGATAGGTCAGAAAGAGAGAAATATGTTAAAGAGCATATGTTTCTAAGTTAAATAAATTAAGAAAATATATTAAATTAATATTATTAATTTAACCAATATGTATGAAAAATTTGCACTGGGCAAAACATAACTGTTAATTCTCACTACCAATCTTGCTTGATCATTTCCAAACTATTGAATAGATTTCTTGGTAACTTGCAAACAAAGTGAATAAATAGGACAAAATTTATTATTTGTACCATTAATCAGTTTAGTTCCTGAAACTTAAATTTTTATGGGATAGGATTTGCAAAACAAGAAATGTTCCCTTTATGCTGAGTTTAAGAAAGGATCTGTCCCAGTGATCATTTTGTGTCACAGCTTAATTTAAAACAAGGGAACACCCCTGTCTGTTTCAGGAACCCATCACAACTCATTGTGCTTGATTGTCTCTTTGACCTTGGCCCTCAGAACATATATAATTTGTGCCTGCCACAGGCTGTTTCCACAACATTTGACCTTGAAAATATTATTTCCAACTACTGGGCTAGTGATGCCATATAGATTATTTCTGTGTTAATATAACAGTATTTTAATTCACAAAGATGGCTTTATGGAAGTTTATATTTACAGTTAGCACCCCTTTAGCTTAGTGTCTTATACAAAAATGTTTTACTTTTCCTAAAATTTGTCTCTTAGCATTGATGAGAAAGTTTGGTCACATTTTGTCGTTCTTGTAAAACAAAAATTCCTAAAAACAAAAATATTAATTTTGTTAAACTTTTCAATTATATATTTCTTTTCAAAAGCCTTAGTGCCCACAAAATTGGCCTATTTTGAAATTTAGTTTTATATTTGTATTCCTTTAGTTTGATCCCAAAGTAATAACAATAAAGTACAATTAAAACTCCTCAATTAAAAAAAAAAACATACATTTTCTTGAGTTTAGGTGAAATGGACTGTAAATTCAACATTTGCTCAAATTTAAAATTATTTCATAAATAAGTATAATAATCTTATATAATATAAATACTATGACATTTATATTAGAAGTTAGTTCCATATTATTTTGTAGATAGATCCGTGAGTCACAGTCACTGTGTGTGTCATGTTGGTTTCTCCGAAGTAATTTGAGCTCCTTTGTTAGTGCACACACAAGTATTAAATTACTCAAGGAATGGAATAGTGTTATGAAAGTAAAATACTTAGTAGTTTTAATTTATTGTATATTTATTTGGAGTTTTTTTGGTTTTTTGAACATGACTTGGATGATTATAAAGATGGAAAATCATTTTTTGTCATAGGTCAGAAGCTATGAGGAGGATAGGAAGAATATAATAAGAGGAATTCCAAAACACAATTTAACTATTTGCTACCCATGTCTTTAGGTACATTTTCCTTTGGTTGGACTGTGGCTTCAAAGATAATCTCTTCGTTAGCATACGAAGCAATCCTAAGGAGAGTTCATAATCATTGGAAATCTTTACTTCTGAATGATTTAATTTTTAAGTCTAATGCTGGTGACTCAGATTCCTGAAATAAAAACCAAAACAATTTCTATGGGCACCTATAATGAATGTCAGAGGGTGTAAAATTTCATTCAGCAGGATGCATTTTATTAAGAAGTTTATATGATTTCAATAGGTTTCTGAAATATTTAGAATCAGTGGTACATATCTCTGAAGTCATATGTCTTAGCCATTACTTAACTCTTTGAAGGCTAAGACATACATAAGTTTTACTTCTAAATACCCCATCCATTAAATCCAGTTTACTTACCAAAAAGGCCAGATTCAAAATGCCACTTTTGACACAATCCTACAAAAACTGATATAACTCATCTATAAATAGTAGTATTTGATAATTTTGTTGTTTTGTTTTACTTAGTGTTACGTTTAAAAGTGTACAAACTTATAAAAATACTGATTTTTTCACTGTATTGGTATTTAAAAATGTTTTAATTTCGTATATTTGATTGTTAAAACTTGGGTGAAAAAATATTTTAAGGAAAACATTATTATTTTATGAAAGTATATTTTATATTTAATTAAATTATTGTACCATCCAAATATACAAAATATACAAAAATCATAAATGTTTGTATACATTTTAGAGACAATTAGTGACATTTTTATCTTCAGTTTTGTCCTACTCCACATATGTAGCTGTATGTACCCATTCAAACAAGTGTGGAATCCAGTAATTGATTTAACAGTTATTAAAAACACCACAAAACGTGATACAATCGTATTACTCTGTGATGTATTATGTATGCATTGTGTCAAATCAATAGTTCTTATTCATTCATGTGCACATATTATGGATACTGCAATGTGTGTTAAAATGTATTACATTGACGCTTTTAGTCCATGGGAAAATTGTGTCATATATAAACAATAATATTCTTTTCTATTCTGAAGGTCGAACAACGGACTACTTTTAAAAACTAGGGGATTTTTTCAGGTTTGGCAGGAAAATATCCTTAATTTTATATACCCCATATAAGTATAGTGTAAAACATTCAGGTACTTCTTTTTACAAATATTAAAATATAGATTTTTTTAAACTTAAGTGAATTTGGATAGATTTATCTAAAAAATCACCTTTAGTCTGAAACACTTTCTAAGTATGTTTAAAATATGTTTCACCATTTCAGTTTTTTAAAATATATTGGCATATTTTCATATGTCTAATCTCAGTTATCAACAGATTTTGAAATTTTTTAATTTTAAGGGCATTTCAAGATTCACAAAGAAAATATTTTTTACATCTTTATAAACTAAAATTGTTCAATTTTAGAAGTTTTTCCTGTTTTCAAAATGTTCTGTTTTTAGCCATTGATCAATAAAATTTAGTGTAAGCAATTCCGAAACCAAGCAAAATGTTTTTGATATCCCTACAGACCACAATATATAAATATGAAATACTAGCACCCGTGGCTTCTCCCGCAACTTCTATGCAACATTCCATTTGTTTGTTTGAATTTCAGTAACACTTGAACTATTTTGTATTAATGTAGAGGAACTCCAAAATCGTAATTTATAGCTATCTTATTGAAAGAACTTGTGATACTTGTAAAGTAGAATTAGTCATTAGGTACCTATTTTACAGTGCTCATGATTAAGAAGACCAGCAGTTAAGCAAAAGTTTGAGTAATCCTTATTTTAATTTTACACCTTTAGTCGAACTAAATTAATTATATTTCTTACGTAAAATTGAAGTGTGCTATTTTTCCCCGAGAAATAATATAAATAGACCTACATATAATTTTGTAAATAGGTCGGATTCAAATAGTATAGTTTTCTAAATTGTATTGATATAGATATTGTTATTGAAAATTAAAAACTAATATTAACATCAATAAGACTGATATTGTTATTGAAAATTAAAAACTAATATCAATATCAATAATACTAACACATTTCAATACTTATATTATTACTAACATAATTTTATAACAGAAATAAGTAATTTAAATTATTTAGAATTCAGTCATTTATTTATACCAGGACATAAATGTTAGCTTGTCTCTCACTTAGTACAGTTTTAGAAAATATTCACTTAAATATGCCAGTTGGTGATGAATTAAAAACAGTTGTTACGGTCTTATAACATTTATCTATGCCAAGCAATAAACATAGGTCATAAACTTTTATTGCTCAGTCATAAACTTAAAATAACAGGAGTTAACATCCCTAAATCAGTGCAAGATAGCTTTACTATAGTTGTCTATATTATATTATATCTAGTCTTTACTAGACCAGAATACATTTTTAGATCATTGTATATAATATGATATAATTGTTGTTGAAGTGAATTGTAGAAAAAAATACTATGGCAAGAAATAGTACATGCTTAATCAACAGCAAATAGTGAAATTAAAACTCTGCATTATCATATTTTATCTATCTGTTCCTATTCTTAGTGGACAACAAACATACGCTAGAATCGACATAATGTCTGTTTGTCGATTCTGTCAATACTAATATGTTTACCAATTGCCATGGATATTCTTTCTAAATAGAACATCTAGGTTACATAATTATATAGGAGTTTCAGTTTCAAACTTATTTGATACACAAGACTGTGCTTTAGTTATAAAATTAGTTTTCTTAAAGAGATTTATAATTCTTGATTTTATTCCCAATATTTACGAAGCACAATATCTTTTAAAAATGCACAATTGGAAGAAAAAAAACCTTTTTAATAAAGATTAAATTGAAATTTTGATGTAAAATCAATTAAAATTTATTTAAGATATATGAATGCTTTTAATTTGATGAAATTTGCTAGTTAAAGAAATCACTATGAATATATGAATGTTTTCCAAAAAGTATCCAGTCCTGAATTCTTGCAGCCTTTTCCGAACGTTTCAAAAATTATTTGGTTTTCTGGTAAAGTATTGACCATAAATTAGTTTACATTCTTAAATTTTATTTTGAAGCAGTTGTTTAATGGATTTTGTACTAAATATAGTAACCCATCAAAATGTGAGCCCTACTGGAAAGAATTGAAAACTCGTATATGTTAGTTTGCACATTTAATTTTTCATGTTATTCAGTTTGCCAAAGCCAGATAATTTGGGGTTTCTCACCTTCTAGATTTGAAATTTGCTAAACAGCATTGTGTTACTTTTAATATAAGGATTATGTAATGTAATGTTACGTTGTTATTATGTAAGGATTCTACAATGCCTTCTAGTTTTTCTCATATATGCTTCATAGTTGTCATTTTGCACATTGTTCACAGCTTTGATTGGAATTGTAAGACATATTGCAAAAACATTACATATTTACAATTCATGTTTGTGTTTAATATTCTTATGACAGCAGAACTATACATTTTTATATCAACAAGAGCACATTTTTTGCTGACAAAAATCAAAATCATAAAATAAAGAAAGAAGAAACATAACATATCCAGAAGCAGAGTGTGAACAGATTGGGGTTGTGTTTCTAATCAATTATTCAACATCGCTATCCAGCCAGCTGAATGGGGGTTTGTGAATATGCTGACTTCACCAATCCATTTTACAACTTTCATAGTCGAAACAACAGGAATACACCAGCAATCCTATATCTAAGGGTTGATGTTTAAAGTTAAATAGAGTCTGTTTTAATAGATTTATACAATCACAAATGTTTGATATCATATTTTTAATTTCTACCTTATACATCACACGGTTCTAGAATATATAATATATTCAAATCGTTTTAATTTAAATTTTAACCTAATATGTAAATGATGTTTTTAAAATTTTTGAACTAAAATGTTTGTAGACATTTTCTTTGCAGTATTTATTTAAGTGCTCAATTATATAATACATTTTGTTATTATTTTGACGCACATTTTGTATTATTTTGACACATGTGCTCACTGTGTTAAATGAAGCTATTACATTAAGAATGAGGTTATATAATGTAAAAACATCCAAACCTACTTCAAGGACAATCTCAGTATGTTTTCAAGTACATCCAAATCATTTTCAGTATTCGGACTTTGTATAAAAGCTCATGACAACTTTGTAATAAGTCTTGGAGCCGAGAGCCAATTTACACTGGTTTTTCTTGAATTTAATACGGAAATTTTTCTTCAGCTACACTACATTTTTGTGTAGCTACATCTACACAGTGTCTGGTATCTGACACTGTCTCAGACTTGACTCCTTGGAATCTGGAGTTATGTTCGTCTGAAGAGATCTAAAGAAAATCGATGAAGAAGAAGCACAAAACAAAACATTTACATCGTTTAGACATCAGAGACACCTATAAATAGGTGAAGTAGTAGTCTCTCTTTCTCATCAGTTACACAATTTAGTGCACTACGATGTGATAGACACAATCTCTAACCACGGTGGAGCAACCGAGTTTTCTACACATAATGTAGCTATGGTAGGAAGGTTTGATTCAATTGAATTCAATTGTGTACCTGATGAGACTACCATTTCACCTATTTATAGGTGTCTCTGGTGTTGAAACGATGTAAATGTTTCGGTTTGAGCTTCTTTGTCGTCGACTTTCTTTGGATCTCTTCAGACGAACATGACTCCAGATTTCAGGAGTCAAGTCAGACAGCGTCAGATACCAGACACTGCAATAAAAGGAAGGTGAACTGGAGCTAAACTCAAAATTCAATTGAACAACCCTTCCTACCACAGCTACGTTATGTGTAGAAAACTCGATTATATTTTTCCTGCATTGACACACTTAAAACTGATTATCAGACACATAAATAATACTTATATCACAGTCAGACAATTATATAGACCACTATAAGGCTCTGTACAGTATGTGGTTAGCTGATGCTAATTTACAATTTATCTATGTCTTGGGGACAATTGATTCTACGAGAAAATATAATCTGAGTAAAATTGTTCATTTGATATTTGTCAACCATATTGATATACTCCTATTTCGACCCTCCTAAAACTAACAGTACAGCTAATGAATGATTTCTGTCTTAGGGGAAATTTCATTGTCAATTAAAAAAAAAAACGGTTATTTGCTTAAACAGTGCAATTTAGTTCTTCACTCCTGGACTATGAAATTTTTTTAAAATTTAGTTCTTTAACCTCTTAATTTTTTCACTAAAAAAAGAAATTGAATTTGCTGAAGACCTTACAACAGAAGTGAAACCTTTGTTTTATAAATAAGCACTCATGTAATTTCCCCAAACAATAGATTTTTATGGTATATATGCAGTCAAATTTTATTTCTCCATACAATCCCATAGTTCTTCACACAATTTATTATTTAACTTAATACATTTACACTCAATACCAGGATTAAAATTTAGCACTGTGTTGAATAAATACAATGATAAGATTGCTCTTATATGAAGCATTACACATTTTATTGATTCTAAAGAAACACTGTTGATGTTTACAAAAGAAACATACATTTTAAAATGAAACAGCTGATTATGGATTCAGCTGATTCATTTAAGCAATTCAAGTTAATAATGCAAATTCAAGGTTTTATCTGGGGCACTGTGTGGGTTTAACACCCAATCTCATTTCTAAGTCAATCTCAGCAGCCTATTAAGTTCTACTTTACTTTGTTTGCTTTAAACAAGTCACTGTGTATTAATCAACTGATTAAGACTGTTCTATAAATGGAAAAGAATTCATAGAGTTAAATAAAGGTTAGATTCATTGATATCCTTCTATTATTAAGTTTACATAAAATTGAAATAAAAAGAAAGACTGTAAAAATCATTTTTAAACTTTTACCGACAACTTTTTTATAACTAGAATAAGAATTTTCCGAAGGTCCAGTTTTTATCAGTAATCTGATTGACAGCAAATAAAACATTTAATAAAATCGTTGTAGTTGTTTTTAAATTTTGGTTTTATTAGTAAGCACATGTTTTGTAACAAAATAAAAATAAAAAATAAAATCTTATCGGATAAGTTAGGAACTGAAACATACATTTACTAGAAAAGCCATAAGAACACCATCTAAACATTAATGATATCACTATTGTTTAATTTATTTTGCACTATAATAGTCTACATTTTTATATAATACATTTAAACAATTTAATTGTATTTTAAACATCTACCCACTAGTATAAAAAATTTAACTAATCTGAGAATATTCAAAAACACAGTTAAATGTTTTTTGATAAACAAGGCATTGTATTCTCTGGAGGAGTTCTTTTCCACCTCCTCGTAGATTTAGATGTACTTGTATTAGTAGTTTTAAGATGTACAGACTGCGAGTCTTTGGACACTATTCAATTGTATACTTAGTGTATATATCTGATGAATAAAGATTATTTTGATTTGATTTGATTTGAATAGTGTGAATTTTACTATACTATCAAGCAAAATTCTACAAACATACAACATTTTTATAGGTAAGGATCTTATGCTTACCTTTAAAAAAATATTTCTTAAAACATAAAAAATTAACATTTTATGGTTAAAATAAACCATAACGATAAAAATGAATTTAAATATTTTTTAAGCTAACATTACGGCTTAAAGTAGGGTAAAATTCTCCAGTTAAAAAAACAGATGTTATAAACACATTTTATAAACCTACATATTTATTACACATTGGCCCATATTCTTATAATATAAATTAAAATATATGGCATCAAAAGTATTACAATGTTAGACATATTATATTATAAAGATTTATTAAAAACACTTTTAAAGAATTGTTTTAAAAGAGATTTTTAATGTAAAGATTTTAGTATTTGGCAATGAATGAGTCTTAATTATTCATATATGAATATTTCCACAAAATTACAATTGTTGTAACCTGAAATGTCCCTAAGTATAAAATCTTTTAGTTAAATCCGTATAGATAGATAGATAAAAATAAAGGAGTTTAATACACATGATTTTGTTTCCAACTTTTTTCTACTCAGTAACATGAAATCTAGTTTATAATCTTCTAGTGTATGTAATTAACATCCAAGAGAAATCCCTGTCCGCTTTGCGGATCAACTCCAGCTAACTATAATTGCTTTTTTAATCCCTCTCAAGATTATTTTATTGTTAGCAGTTTAGTAGAGAAAAAAAAACTGTTTTCTCACCTGTATTTTGATACCTAGCAAAATTTCAAGGTAGGCTGCAAAGGTATTAGGTATTTGAGGCTTAAGTGCATGGCAGTAGGCCACCCCATGGGAAAAAATAATAAAAAAAATAGATGAAAAAAAAGTTATTAGGAGTATACAGTATCATTGTAGAATCAGTAGTTAACACAATAATTGCTATAATTCCTTACTGAATCAAACTAAACTTTCTGCAAAGATAACAGATCAGTGGCATAACTAGGACTTGGCTTTTTTGGAGGGGGAGGGGATGAATCTGATTGAAGAGCACACCGCATCTGTCGAATAAATCTGAATAACTCTAAATTTAAATATATTAGATATATGCCTAATTTAAAGTAAAACATTTTACTGCTATATCTCAACAAGTTGAAATTCCTTTACATTTTTAGGCCTTTTCGATGGAGGGGAGGGTGTTGTATCCCCCCTTAATTACGTCACTCTGTTCTACAGATGGCTTGGATAAGTTTGTTGGCAAGTCTCAAACAAAAAAATAGTTTTAAGATAGCTATCTATTATATTTGTGCAAAATCTTTATCTTTGACCATTTCACAGCATTAGACCAAAAGTGACAATTTTTAGAAATTTTAAGCAATTCCAAGCTAGAGCTTCAAGCATGAAGAGTGAAACGTTAGAAGAGTGATGGCGTTAGAACCAGACAAGTCATAGTGGTCAGATAATCGTACTTAGTAAATACAAATGAACTGTTAAGGGGGAACTGCAGAGGGAAGTAGAATTAAAGATTCTGAGACCTAGAAGTAAAAAATATTTCAGAGGATTTACGATACCAAAATCACAAAGATTTGAGAGGCTGCAGTGATCAGAAGCGAACACAGTATAACTGAGATATGGTATGCCAATAGAAAAGGTAACAATACCTAGAAGTTCAATACAGACCTGTTTAGGTACATTACTGAATTTCTGTACAATTAGATAACTCTAGGACTCTAGTATGGTAATTACATTTTGAGAACCACAGAGAACTCTGAATATGAAAGGTGGTTGGCTGGAAGAATCAAGGTCTAGGTTTAAGAAGAAAACACACAGTTCTGGATATCCAGATACCACAAGGACTCGAGGAGTATGCTGGTGAAATGTCAAGGAAGATCTTTAGATACAATGAGATCGTTATCAGAGCTTTGACTGCAATAAATCAAAATATGTAAAGATTAATAAACTGATGATTTTAGTTTCATGACAAACATTCATGAGTTCACAAGTTGTCTGCATTACTGTGTCTGTATCCTGTGAACTTCATTCAGCATTTATAAAGACATAAATGACAATACAAAGTATAAATAAAAAATTATCTTAAAACTTATCTTACACACTGAGCCATTCTGAAGCCTAGGTTTTGAAAAATTGAAAATTTCTTTCATTAAAAAAAATTTAATTACCTTCCTGGAAAATGAGTGTAGTGAATGATGATGCACCAGGCCAGCTTTGTGCTAAGTCATATCTGTAAATAAAGCATCAATATTATACTTCAAAACTTAAAATATTAATAATATAGAGACATTTCCTTTAATCTCTTCCACCATCACATAAAACTTATTAGAAATGTAATGCTGTACGTTTTGTGTAAGAAAATATTCAGTTATTAAGTATATACTTAATTTAACAAATAATAATCTTGACTTTTATTATTGATGAATAAAACATTCAAACAAGATTACGGATCACAGAAATAGCAGATTTCCACTGAAAATATAAATTTTGTAAACTATTAGTGGGTGATTTGTAAATCACTACTGAATCAGTCAACATCATTAGTCTGTTGTCAACACAAACACCGCACTTGCTGGTGGGTCATTGTTAATCGTATATTAATAATTATTTTTTTATTTAAGATGTATACATTCATTTGGAATAAGAGCAAAATGTGTTGGTGTAGCAAGCAGAGTATTATATGCAGTTCATTCACAATATCAAGGCTTCTGATTTTAGAAGCTCAATTCAATCTCAATTTATATCTCATCATGTCTGTTACACAAGCCTGCTGTTTTCTTACTACCCTTTTGCACAAATCCATTTGTTTCAACAAATTAATATAACAAAAAAATGAATAAAATTGATAAACAAGGTTTGAACACACTCAAAAAATTGTACAATCCTTGCCTAGTGTAATATATGTACTTAAAAACCTTCATTGCTCGTCTATACTGAGACCGAAGACATCTCAGTTTCTGCACCATAAAACATCTGCTGCATTCAACGTGTTAAGCTATTGTATAAATAACTGTCTAGCTATAATACATGTAATTAAAACACCTTACAAACATCTATGAATAACTTAAACTACTTGAAACTGAGACATAGTTAGCTACCTGAGTAGTGTTTTGTATGGAGAGAAGATGTAGTGTAAGAAGTCTATGTGTGGTGCAAGCATTCATTGGCACACATACGCACACACACACACATGCACACACACATTCACACACTCAAAACACACAAGATGGTAATATGGGCTGGAGGTAGGGTTACAGTAGGAGACCCAGTATGCACGTGAGACAAATACCTGAAAAAACCAGAACACACATATAAAAATTATTAAGTGCTACAAAAATCCTTTGGTGGCCACTGTCTAACTGGAAATCTGACTAAACCTTAGGCATGGTACAGAATGGCTTGATAATTCTGCAATGTCTACTGATAACAAGACAAACTCACAACACCGAAGAAAGATATCCTCGTTTCAAGTTGAAGTTTTATTCTAGATCGTTATAAGTCAACTTTTGTCATCAATGTTTGCTCTTCAATTAATAAAATTATATATTTATGTTGCCTAGCAAATTTTTGTAACAATGGAATTATAATTGTATTAATAGTAATGGTATAAAGACAGAGACCTGCAACAAGTGGAAATCACTAGGCATGTAGTTTTGTAACTTCAAATAATTAATTTTGAAGATTTGTTCAAAAGTTTTTATGTTTTTAAAACGAACGAAAATATTTTTTGCCCATATGTTACTTTTTACAAGAGCTAAAAATGAGCTAGGAGCTGCACAACTATTACTTTGGTTTGTTTATTAAATTTTGAATTGTTCATTTTTATAGTGATGGTTGTATCAAAACAGTGAGCCAAACATCACTGTATCAAAAAAGGAGTGCATATGAAATTAAAATGTTGTACAGTAGTTGTTAATTTCATAGAAATCCTCTTATTATTCGAAATCAAGATAGAAACAAACAGAAACAGAAACAGAACAGAAACAGAAAATCTTTATTTACTATCATCAAGATAGAAAACAGGCGTCATGTAGTCTACATTATAAATAGAAAAGAGTCTATTGCTTGCCAATTGCCATGGTCACTCTCTCCAGGTTAAAAATTCATTGACACTGTAGAAGGGTCTATCTGCCAGCCAAGATTTTAATTTCCTCCTAAAAACTTTCAGCTCCAAGACCTTCAAGGATGCGGGTAAGGCATTGTAGAATTTTTTGCACCTGCGTAAGAAGGTTTTGATTCAAAGAGCTTCAAGCGATGGACCGGCAGGTTGAAGTCAGTTCCATGTCTGGTGCAGTGTGTGTGAACATCCTGATGTCGCTTATTTATTCCCAGGAGACAAGCTAGTGTTGTAGACTGGAAGATATATATATTTACAAACGGTTAACAACTTCAGATGTTTAAACAGACTGGCCGGCAACTATCTTGTATTTTTCATTCCTTTTATGGTTCGGATGGCTCTTCTTCTGTAAAATTAGAACTCGTTGTAAGTTATGTGCAGAGGTTCCACCCCATACCGAAACTCCATAGTACATGAGGCTCTCAAAAAAGGGCATGGTAGGCTGTTAAAGCTGCCTCCTCTGTGCTGACAGATAATGTTCTTTTAATGGCGAAGACAGCTGTGGATAGCCTTTGACAAGAGAACATCTATGTGCTCATTCCACTTAAGATCTCCATCCAAGTGTAATCCAAGATGTTTAATTGAAGTGACAGCATCGATGTCGGGAAGGTTTGAGACTTCATCCCTCTTGGTGCCAAAGGTAACCTGCTTGGTCTTGGAAGCATTGAACACAAGATCATGCCTTGCACAGTAGTCCACCGCCAAATTCAGGCCAATGTACGCGTTTATTTCGAGGCTTTCAACAGACTTCTGAGAAGTGAGTAGGACGGTGTCGTCCGCGTACATGATGGCCCTACAATAAGGCTCCGTCACTGCAGGCAGGTCATTGGTGGACAGCACAAAACAAGAGTGGGCCCAAGACCGAGCCCTGAGGAACCCCCCTCACCATGGGCCGAGAGTCTGATCTGGATGTGGATCTGATGCCTTTGATGGATTGAGCTATTTCAACCACTTGGTTTCTATTAGAAAGATAAGATCGAAACCAACACAGTGCCGTATCTCGGATACCAAAGATGGTGTAATTTTGTCACAATCATATCATGGCTTAAACAATCAAAGGCCTTGCTCATGTCAACAAAAATGCCCACAACACTGTCTCCATTTATCTATGCCATCTACAATAAATTCAAACAAATCCACCAAGGCTGTGAGAGTGGACCTAACCCTTTACAAAACCATGTTGTCTATCAGTGAGAAGATTGTTGATATTTAGGTGTTCAAGGATTCTAGATAGAACAATCCTCTCGAGGATCTTAGAGATAGTGGGGATTAATGAGATGGGCCTGTAATTCCCTATTTCATGTTTACTGCCTTTTTTGAGAAGAGGAAAAACTCTGGCGGTTTTTAGTTTTTGTGGAAACACACCCTGGGCCAAACGACAGCTGGATGACATGAAGCAAGGGTGGTAGAAGTTCATGTTTGGCTGCTTTCAGTATTTTAGCTGAGACTCCATCCACTCCCGTTGAAGGATTTAGGCTTCAATGAATCTATTGTAATTGCAAGCTCTTCAATTGATACGGGTTTCAGGATATGTATAGTTTGTTCCACAGGGATTTGCGTGAGTAGTTTCAGCTTGGTTATAAGAAGGGCTGCTATTATTTACTCTAATTGTTTCATCTGCTATTGTTGTAAAGTATCTGTTGAAGTGATTAGCTACGTCTGTAGCATTATCTACCACTCTTCCATTTACTTCAAGGTTTATGGCATTTACAGAAGACTCTTTGGACGATTTCCTCTCACCATTGATTATTTGCCAAACAGCTTTGCTTTTATTCATAGATCGGCTAATGACAGATGCGCTATTTTCTTTTCTAAGAGACCTAAGTTTTAAGTCGTAGGCTTTTTTTAGTCGAACAGCAGTCTGTTTATCATTGTCTGAGTTATTCAGGATGTACTTCCTTTGAGCCTCCAAAAATTCCTCCTTCAATAGCTTTGCTTCTTCGTCGTAGCGTGCAGATATTTTTGTAGTTGCGGTTTTGTCTAGACTTCTTCAGGGGGCAGTATATATCTAGATTAAAAGTTAGAGTGTGAATTAGAGACTCATATGCGCCATCTGCATTGTCTGAACCAAAAACTCCAATCCAGTTCTCAGCTGCAAGATTTTGTTTTAGGTTGTGCAAATTTTCTGCATTGAGGTGACGACGAAGAGAAGATTCTGTTATTCGTTGTCTTGCTGGGAAAGTGAGGGTGACAAAGCTGACACGTATGGTCTGAGATCGCTGTATGCATTATATCAACCCTTAATAAGATTTGTACTGACGTTTGTACATACGGCATCGATAGATGTTTGTGAAGATGCAGTAATCCTAGTTGCTGGGAGTTGAAGCCTCGTCAGGCTGTGTGAAGCCATAAGGTCGTTGAAAAGGGTTCTTTCAGGCAATGGCTGCAAGTTGTCGATATTGATGTCACCCATTAGAAGTACCTTGCCCTTGTCTGAAGATGGAAATGAGCCCAGTATATCTGACAGGAGCTCAAGTGCTCGAACGATAGTTTCTTGGCGTTTTATAGGAGGGCGATATACTCCTAGAATGTACAGAAATTCTTTGCCACTCAACTTGATGGATACTCCTGCTACCTCACATATCAATGGTAGACTTTTACATTCCACGTTTAAATTAGCAGTTTCGTTTTCTAGGGTACATTTTTTATATATTGCGACACCCCCCTTTTGCCGATTTCTTCTCCCGAAGGCAGAAATCAAACTATAGCCAAGTAATCTGGTGTTAGTGATTAGGTTGTCGCTTTGTCCATGTTCAGTAATCACAACAATGTCTGGTGATAAAGAATGCAGAAGATGATTGAATCTATCAATCTTATTGCCAATCCTAATCAACATTTTGGTGCAGCACAGTTAGATTTTTTGACGTGTCCCCATCTTGAATTTATGAAAAGACGTCTTCTCTGAGTAAACTTCTCTCTGGTTTTCTTCAATGGCTCTTCCATAAAAAAGAAGTCTCTTGGTGGCATGGTTCTTGAACTGGTGTATCTAATTCTCCTGACGCAGCAGACCCAAATACAATGTCACCTGTTACCGAGCAAACACCCACGTGCTTGGAGTCAGACAAGTGCCCCGTAGCTGGTCTGTCTTTTATTTGGTTTCTTTTCAAGAATTGTTCAAAATTACTTTCATAAAAGGCTTCAAGACACTCTTTTTTTATCCAAGGGGACTGCAAACATTGGGGGTTTATTTCCCAGTTTCAAAGCTGATTGTAAAGCTTTAAGCTCCGAGACAACGCCCAATCTTGTTTCAACATCTGGGAGAGGACTAGAATTTTCTAGAGTGCTCTTGCATCTCTCCTGTCATGATCCGTAAAATCCAAAACCACCATAATCCATCAAAAGACATTCAGGGTGTATAAAAGGTGTATTATGGAAACACCTTAATATTTTTGAACCATAGCAGATAAAATCTACAACTTTGCACAATGTTATACAGCTATATTATCTATGTTTTTATGCAATAGCCATAACATGCCCACATTGGAGAACTGCCCATGAGGGTTGTTATGGAAATCTTGCTTAGCTCAATATGCATATTAAATATGTATATTAGCTGTATTAATAAAAAATGGCAGCTGTTAAAATAAGATCAATATTGAATATTTAAACGGCTGCCATTTTGTACAGGATAAACATTTGAGGAATCACTCTACTGAAAATAGAGCCTTTTGATAAGGTACCCACGTATGGAAACAATATGTAAAATCAATCTTACAATTTATATTTACATTGTTAGGCATTCAGAATAAGCCATGAGCAGCTATAATTGACTTACTTGCACAGTGGACAACTTTGCTGAAGTGACTATTTTTTTAAATTTTAAAGTTGGGTCTTGAAGATGGTCGATGGGTGAAGGTTGCTATTCCCTGCGGATTCTGCCCAGGGAACATTTCTTACAAAAAAATTCTCAATAATGTTCTTAAAACCAAATGTTACAACCAAAGCTAAAACTGAATTTTTGTATTTCATCCTTCAATATATCAGTAATAGGATTTTGCTTTTAAGGGATTTCTCATTAATTAATAGATTTGGTATGGATGTTCTATAACAGAATGACAAGGTTAAGGTCATTGTTGGGGCCAATGGAACCAAAGGGTGTGGAGCTTTAAGAACAAAAATCTTTCTACATAAATACATTTTGTAATTGCACGGATTTCAAGAAAAATTGGAATGGAGTTTTAAGTGATAAAATATAATTCCAGGATGAGTTTTTGGAACAATTTTGAAACAAGGAAATGGAGCCCTAGGGTTTAAGCCATCAGCGCTTGTGTCAAGTGTGTCGTCTAATGGGGTACATGTTGTCAAACTTTTTTCTATGAGTGTTTTCATTGTTTGCCTGTCTTGGTGATTTGAAAAATATAAGCCCGTACTTATAGAAATACCCCAGAATATGGTGTACCCCATCGGTTACATGATTGCTTAATTTTCTAGGTAAATTAATTTTTTTGATTACACGTAAAACATTGGAAAAAATATAGAAATATTATTTTGTGCAAAATTGTGAAGCACAACTACTTTTATTATACTTATATGTTTAACGTAAAAAATAATTAAGGTTTTTTACCATTATTATTGAAAAGTTTGGTGGCTTGTAAAACAGTCCGGAAATTAGCCATTGTTGTAAAAGAGTTAAAATAAGGATCAATTGGTTTGTGATCAATAGATTATATTAATATTAATATAAGCAATTAATTATATTATTCTCTTAAAATAATTGCATATGTACAGGCGTAACGTGGATGGCACTGCCTTAGTATGCTTTAAAATGGAAAAATAATTAGTACAGTTTTTTATAGAATTTCAAGTGAACAACTAACTATTAATGTCAGACTGTATCATGTCCAAGGCTGTCAGCTGGATATATACCAGGTCAGCTGATAGCTTTCTCACTTCACCAGTATCAAAAACTTTCTCTCCTTGATCAGCTGCAAGGTTAGCTGCTGTAGCAGCCTAGAGCCTTTATTTGGTGGCCGAACCTATTATACGAGTATTCTGCCACAAGCATGGCCATGCATTTAACGAGGTTCCACATCCCTTTCTCTACAAAAGCGTATTTGGCAGTAAGAAGAAAATATACAGGTTATTTTATAACACTGTTGTTTTTCAATAATTTATTGACATTCTGCTTCATATTGAAGCAAAGATATACAAACACTAAATTTGCACTTCTAGTGCAATAACGATGTTTTGTAAGTGAGCATTTTATCACAATGTGATTTTTTTCTGTACAAGAATTTTAAAAATGACAGGAGAAATGCTTTATTGTAATATTTTATTAATTAATTTATATAGAAATAAGATTAATATTAATTGTTATAATTAAAATTGTATGATTATTTATATATTTTCAAAATGTATTTATTCTGCATTACATTACATAATTATTTGTTTTTAAGAGTTGAAAAATCTTTTACTATTCGAAAATAAACCAGTAAGATGTACTGATTAATCACTAAAAATGTTGTAGTTATAAGAAAAACTCTAATACTTAAACTTTTGTTGCTTAATCATACCATTAACATTTTATAATAAATTACAGTAATTAAGAGAGCTTTAAAATAGTGAATTACAGAAATATTTACTTAGTTAAAGTAATAATCTACATTATTTGTAGGCACACATTTTGTAATTAAAAATATATTTTATTTAATTAATTAAAAAAAAGAATTAATTCATTTCAAAAAGGTTTTATTTTAAAATGTAAACAGAATTCACAGTATATTGATATAAAATTAATTAAACTTATCAATATAATAACATCAGTTATTAAATATTTACAAATCTTATATAGCTAAAGTATGTGTCATCTTGAAACAACCAAAATATATAAACCTTTTTTAGTGCATTTGGTATGAGAGTAAAATATGAACCTGAAAAGTATGACAGTTAAAATATGGCGTTGTTTGGGTTACGTTCATTAAAAAATTAATATTAGCGTGATGAATCCAATTTCTAATGGTAATTTGAACAATTAATTATTTGTTCACTAACAAATATGTCGGTACTTTTATTGCCAAGCAAACACAGCAAGCGATGATTGCAGCCAAGATACCACATCATGTGATTGTACAGCGAGCACCAACACAGACAGCGTCAGCTGTGTAACTAACGTGAGCTGTTGTAGTTACAGATGGATGCCAGCCTGGTAGTAACCCTGGATAACCTTTACCCTGCCCTCATCCAGTGCTTTGCTGTTATCATATGTGGGTGAGTGACCACCTATTTGTTCTTGATAAGTGTGACTCTGTTTCTAGAATAATTTTATATTTTTAATGAAATATTGTTTGTGTCATATAAATCCTACTAATTAAGTAAAATCTGTGTATTTTCTCCCATATAAAAAAATTAATATGGTAATAAAAAGCATTGAATTTTCATTCTCAGTGGAGGCGTTTGTTTTAGAAAATGGCAAAAGTGGGTTTTTCTAACATGTCTTCCCATATCAATATGGGAATATTGGTGTATTTTAAGAATAACTTGATGAACTGTCAAATATATTTTACATGTTTTAAACTGGAGTTTTTAGGTAAAATAACCAAAAATAAATGGCTCTAATGGCTTTCTATAAATTGTTTATAATTCACTGCTGAACGTACATAAAATACCATACTAAAGTTTTGCATTAAAATGATGAAAGATTGTTCTACATTTAAAACAAGATATGATGGTAAAATTTAGCATGTTCATTTAACTTGTCTTCCTTCAAACTAGCAGGATAGTTTTCCAGATGGGTTCCCAAGTCTGATGAGATATTTACAAGTTACCAGTGTTCATGTGACAACGATTTTTAACATTGAATTTCACTCCATTATTTTTTCTTTTTTACTATATGGTCTATAGATTTAATTCTAAAGATAAATGATAGGTATTGATATTAAATATTAACACTTTGAGTGCCAAGAGCCAATCAGATTGGCCTGTTGGTATTTTTGGAAATTTCTGAGGGCCAACTAGGTCGGCATTTCAAATATTTATTATTATTTATTAGTGTGTACTAAATGTTGAAACGTGGCATTGTACCTACTTTCATTTTATATATAATAAATAAAAAAATAGGTTATTTGTCTTGATTTGATACACCTGGTAAAAACTGTTTGCCAAATATGAGAGATAACTTGTGTACGAGTGGAATTTTCAACAGTTTACACAATATATGAGAAAAATCAGAACAAAGTATCAAAGATACTTAATATTTTAAATTTGGTAAGTTATACTTGTTTTTATTTACACAGGAAACAATACAAATGGTTCATATAAATGTATTAAGATCATAAAGTTACAATGTGTATGTACTGTATAAAAATGTAAAATTTAGACTTTTTAATATTTTTTATTTAAAAGTTCAGCAGATTTCATTATTTAAATAAATATAAAAGTTGTAGCTTAGTTTTCTCCCTACAAAATAAAATACAAATTATTCTTTTGTGTGTGTTTTTTTTAAAGTTGTGAATTATTTCATAGAATACTACACAAATACCAAATAAAAAATTCAATACCAAGTTATACAGATAGTTACTTTTTTGAAACTTGTTATTTTGTTCCTATGTGTGTAAGGAACAAGAAAAATGATGCATACAAATACATTTAAATCATAAAATAATAATATTTCTAATTAAAAATTTAAAAAGTAAGTATTTTTTTGTAATTTTGTATATTTAAAAATGTTAACAGGTTTAATATCATTCAAATAAATATTAAAAGTTATAGCCTACTATAAAAGTTATAAATTATTTAGCGGAACACTATACAAATACCAAAAGAGTGTTGGCACTGAGAGAGTTGACCTGTTAAAAATGCTTAGCTCTGACAGCCTTACCTCATCAAAAGCACTTGGCACTCAAAGGGTTAAAGAAATAAAATATTAATAATATTAAAACTAGTACTGTAAAATAGTAAAATATACTAGATGTGGTGGGACTTAAGTTATTTTGAGAAAGCTAAAGAGCTAAGAAAAAAAGTTTTGCTTTTTTTAAACAAAAAAATGTTCTATGGTGAGAGAAAAATATATTCACATATGTTTGTTTTAGAAGTGAATAAATTACATAAGTATTATTTATTTATTTACTATCAATAGGTGCCAGAATTTGTAATGAAATAAATTTTGAAGTACAGTTTAGTTAATGTATAGTGAAAGATACAGGAAAAAGGAAACAGTCTAATCATTACTGATTAATATGTGGTAATATATCAGTCATTGATACAGATAACCACATAAATAAAAACAACTATAATGATTGTTTATATGATTTTGCCTGCATCTGGAGAGTTACTAGCTGTCTGTTATAACAATGTTTTAGATATTTATATAACATCTGAATAAATAAATCACAAATAATGTTTCATTTTCTTCAAAAAAGTTAAAATAGAACAACTTGAAATGGTATGTATTATATGGAAGTATGTAAGTAAGTGTTCTAATTTCACAACAGAATTTTACTTCCACAAATCATAAAATAATCACCTTCATTAGTTGATCCTTATCTCTGTGGTTTGAAATTTTATCTCTGGAGCTCATTAGCTTAACAACTTTAGGAGTAAGGAAATTCCTACGAGTCATTGTTTTCTAGTACTCATGTAAAATACACCACTCTTCTATTTGAATAACGTGAATTTTTTGTAGTCGGTCATTTATGTTTTAAACAAATTTGTCTACAACTATAAAAATTAAATTCTATTATAGAGTAAACCATTATCAAAAACAATCTCCACATGAACATATATTTCATATATTAGGTTATTTCATTGTTCAAAATTGTTAAAATTTTTATTTTCCGTGTTGACAAAAACATTTTTATAATGACAAATGTCAAAGAAAAGTACAATGTATAGACTTTGATTTATACTAGTTACACAAAGTATAGCCTATGTGATTATGTGGATTAAGCGTATTCCATCATCAATGTTAGTAAAAATAGAATATTGTATTTTTTAAAGCTATGAA
The DNA here is from genome assembly GCF_021130785.1 of Homalodisca vitripennis. Classification (NCBI taxonomy): domain Eukaryota; kingdom Metazoa; phylum Arthropoda; class Insecta; order Hemiptera; family Cicadellidae; genus Homalodisca; species Homalodisca vitripennis. The sequence continues at coordinate 38,068,938 of NC_060211.1, read as the reverse complement.
AAGGTAATGTAGATAGTAAAAGGAAAAATAAAATGATCATGGGGAAAATCACAGTCTGATATCACTTTAGTACTGGTCAACAAACTAAAGATGCTGAATAAATAACCATCATAGATGGGGTAAAGTTTTTGTTCAAAATGTATAATTTTGATGTTCATCGGGCAGCTTAATGGCTGGCTGTAGTGAAAAAGGTTTTTACACAAGAACAATGTTAAACCTACTTTTACGGCTCTACTGTTCATTCTGGTAATATGAGAGATTAATTAATATTGACACAAAACTTTTGTTTTTTTTTGTGAAGAGTATATTTTTTGAATATTCAAAGGAAAAAATGAGATAGAATTTTTTTCTGAATAAGCTATAAAAATATTTTAAAAAACTATAGAGTTTGAATGTTTATTAATTATATCTTTAAAATGAGACTTATACCATGATTCCATGGCTTAAAATAAGGTCCTAAAGGTCCATGAGGTTTAACATTGCTCTAATTAAGCTGCAATCAAGATGGCCACCAGTACATCTGAACACGTTCTTGACAACAGTGTTTTTTCCGGAGCTTTTTTATTTACCGTTGAATTTTTCGATAATAATGGCTATAATTTCATTAAAGTTTTTCAATTTTTTTCCGTGTACCCCAAGGGGTACCTAAATAAATTAATTTACCTTAAAAATTAAGCAATTGTGCACCTAACGAGGTACATGATAGATTGAGGTAGGTATTTATTTAAGCGTGGGATCAAATTTAACAAACCAGTAAGGTAGGCAAAAAATAAAAACACAATAATGAAATGCATAGCAACATGTACCCCATTGGGCGCATGACGCACTTTACAAAAACCCAGTGTGTATTCAATTGGGTACTCGATAGCAGCAAGTGAAAGATCGCGTGTACCCAATGGGTTGCACTTCGTTGTGAACGTGTTAAAGAAGTATATTGTCCCAATATTATGTGGCAGTAATGCCCAGTACGGTGTGACTCTGATAAGACATTTACTTAGTGTCTATTTGATCACAGTTACTGCTGCATCCATTAGTTACTATTTTATTCAGTGCAGATTTCCTGATTGTCATAAAAACAATGGTATCATAAATATACAGTGTAAGTTAAAAGTATGGATGAACTCTGTTTAGTATTTGGTGGATAAAGATGGAGGGATAGAATTCGGGACACTGGCGCTGCCATTTTGTACTGGGTTGAGATAGAAAGCTCTAGTTTCCATTGTTCTTCTTCTTTTATAAAGACCTTTCAATTATGATGTCACTTAATGTCTTTACATTTAAAGATTTTCAGCCGCCCTCCCTAAAATCCCAGAGTTGTAACAATGACTAAAAAGTTCACTTCTATTTCCTAGAAAGGTGTCCCGAGTTCCATCCCTCCATTTTTATCCATCATAAACTAAACAGAGGTATCCATACTTTTCTCACACTGTATATTGATGCCAATGTTAATATTTTATAATTTTTAAATACAGTTTGACATGATTGTCTACTCCATAGTCTCATGAACATGTGCACATGTTGCTTTTGTAGAGCAAAACTCTATGTAAATGAGTTTTTAATAGGACTCCAAAATACTCATGTACTACTAATTCTCTCAATAAGTTCTGGTCTGTAAAAACCTCAATGTGAGCTGTGTAGTGATTAGTTACTAAACATTCTACAAAGTCTGAATTTTATTCCTTTATTCATTTTAAAGATATAATTATTTTCCTGAAAACAAACAGTCAGACAGACGGTTAAACAAGCAAAATAGGACTATACTTTTTATGACATTTCTTACTTATTTTGACCTACAAAATTACAAAATTATAAAGTACAGTGTTTAGTGAGGAAATGGTAAATATGGCAATATGGTGCTCTGGCATCTCACATTAAATATCAAAACAGCTTGTGGAAGGAAATATGATCTTTTGACTGATTGTTTATGTTGTCAGGTATGTTGCGGGCAGGATTGGACTGGTCACGGAGGAGCAGTCGTCAGGTCTCAACACGTTTGTCGGCACGTTCAGTCTCCCCTCACTCATTTTCCTGTCACTGGCCTCACTCAATCTGTCAGATGTCAACTGGTACTTTCTGTTGGCAATACTGGTCTCCAAGGCTCTGGTGTTCCTCTCTGTAGTCCTAGTCACACTGCTCGTGTCTCGACCGTTCAGTGCTGCTCGAGCTGGTCTCTATGCCATATTTTGCACTCAGAGCAATGACTTTGCCATCGGTTTTCCTATAGGTAGGTCTGGTTTAGTGTCTCAGAAGCTTAATACATTAACACATTAATCAATTTATTTATTGCTAAAAACACTTAACCTTAGCACAAGTATATAATAACTTATAATAAATATATCTAAGTTAAAACGGTTAAAAACTTCAAGTACTAATATCACTATGGCCCATGTAGCCATTTTTAGAGTAAAAATATTGGATTTCTAGCCACTTTTCTAGAGTAAATTAAAATTTTCATAACATAACATACCATACTTTTTCTGATAAATTTATGAAAAGTTTTATTCTTAAAAACACATGACTGTTTTTAGTTTTATTTAATCTAATTGATGTAGCACAGATAGTTTTTTGTGTTTAGTGTCAGTGTATGTTTTGTCATTTATAAAGCTGTCAACATTTTTTTCAACTTTGAGTAAAAGACAATCATTAATTATGCAAAGTCATAATTTGAAATTCTTTAAATATTGCTAAGCTAGATGCTTGATTATACGCATTCTTTTTAACTCTCAATGACTTTTGCAAAATAAATCTTTTTTTGAACTTGCATAATTTCCCCAATACCTTACTGTAAATGAGAATAGAAAAGCGCATAATATGCTGTTGTCAACATTTCTTGACTGATTTACATTCAAACACATAAACCAGTATTTAAAACTTTTATTTTTGTGAGGCCTTTCAATAGCAAGGCTATCTTCGTCAGACACAGCTCCATCTTTAACATATTTCTTGACTGACACAGTTTTTTTAGTTTACTTAATACATAAATAACTCTGGATAATATTGTGCATAGGTAACTAACATGACAGTCCCAGCTTAATTTATTGCCTACATTTATTTGTAATAACTCAACAAACTCATTACTGGTGTATACAGATATTTTTTTAGAGAAAAGTAATGGATTCATTTGTACTGCGATTGACAACCAAACCGTTTCCATTAAACCATTCTACAGCTAGACTCATAAACTATTATTCTTATAATTTTAAATTTATTATGTTTTTATTTGAATTTAAGAGTTGTATCATCTGTATACAATACTACTATGAGTGACATTGAAAATAAAGTTATCTACTGCAAAACCAAAAAGGCTTCAGGACGGAATCCTGTGGAAATAATATGACATCAATTTCTATATAATAGGTTCTTTATTTCTTAAACCATAACCTGTACAGCTTTCTTGACAATAATGATTATGCAGTCAAATGTCTTACTTAAATCTATCAATGTTGCAGGTGATAATAACTTGTAATTTGTCTTATGATGGAATTTTCGTGAGATTTTTTGACCTTGAGAATTCAAAACTAACATAATCCAAAAATTTATATATATATACTTGTTTGTGTGTATTTATATACAGGATTATGCAATATAATGTGAGCTTGTGAACACAATAACTTCCCAAGTTTAAAAATACCCAGACTATATATATATATATATATATATATATATATATATATATATATATATATATATATATATAAGCTTTTGAATGGGGAGTGGTTTCGGCTTGTAGGTTATGTTCGGTGAACTTATGCAGAGATTTTCGATTAATGTTAGTGGACAATTGCAATAGGTTGATTTTTACTTACAAATACTAAAAAACTCAGAAAAGAATACTTACACTAGTTTATTAATGAACAAAAATTATTAACATTGCCATTTCAGAAATGACCTTATTCCGCAAATCAGAATTAATAGAGCAACAGCTTCATAAATATGATGTTTATAGAACACTGATGTGCCTTGAATAGTCTTTAAGTTCAATAAATGGGAGTTTTTCTGCATGAATATTTTATTTGATATAGTTTATAATTTTAGGAATTATTACCTTGGTAAATACTCGTAATATTTGGTAAATTTCAGGTTTATCTATTGTGTAAATAATGTTTAAAGTAATTGTTTTAAAATCGTTCAAGTATATAGCTTGTTACAATAGTTACCACAGCTTTATATTGTAGTTTTTAATTCAACAAATGTGTAACATTAGAATTATCATGGTATATTCTTTTCAGTCATGAATCAGTAATTGATAACCTCGACAATCTATTCTTCAGAGCCATATAATGTGTATTGCTTTCAATGTTTAAAATGTTGTATAGATTTTACTTATTGATTCCAATAGATATGAAACAATTAGTTAAGACAGCAATATCTGCCTAAATTAGATCTCAAACTTTGCAAGGTTATCAAGTTAGCAGTTAACCCTGACTTACTTATCAGTCTCTTGATAAATTTGGTATTTTATTGCAGTACTTAATCCAAAGAAATTAACATTTTCTATACATTTTTGTTTTACTTATTCTATTTGTAGGTGCCTGCAAGTTTGTTACCAAGTCATGTCTATTTTGCTTTTGTTTAATATTCAATTTTATCTCTGTATTTTTTGCCCTCGTATATTATGGATAAGACCGATCAATTCCAAAGTAGTGTCACTAAAAAAAACTTATCCCATAGCTGGTAAATTGAACTGTACCTCCAACAATTCAATTTACCAGCTAACCTGTAGGTTTTGTCCCAAGGGCTATATTGGGCAAACCTCAAATTCTTTGCGGGTAAGAATGACCGGTCACCGTTTTTCTATCAATCATAAAGACGACAAAAAACCAGTAGCCTTACACGCTATTCACCATAACAAAAGCTTTGAGGATTGTTACAAACTCAAAGCTGTAAGCAAAATTACTCCTTGTGAAAACAGCTCTAGAAATTATTTAAATTTAAGGAATAATGAATTGGCACACCAACTTATATTAAAATCAAAACAACCATATGGACTAAACCTTCGCTAAATTATTGTTTTCCACTTGAATAATTAGATTGTGATACAAATTTACCTAAATTCAAAATTATATTATATAATATATTATATTATATTATGTTATTATTGTTAAATTAACAACTAATCAAAACTTGTTTACATGTCAAAATTGTATTTACATTTAGAATGTTTATTATCAGGTGTTTCTTCTTTTGTTTGTTTATTTTATTCTGTGTCTATTAAGTGTACTTGAAAAAGTTGTTAATTACAACGAAATATTGTACAAAATAATTGTAGTTTTCTTTTGAACTGCTTTAAGAGACTATATATATATATATATATATATATATATATATATATATATATATATATATATATATATGAATTTAATGTTAAATTACATTCTCAATGTATTGAATACAAGGTAGAAGCACACCACATCACATGTTGCAAGCTTCACTGAGGCTGCATGCAAAATTTCAGATCTATAGTTCATTACATTCTAGAGATCTCCTGCGGATAAGTATACAGATTGACAATGATTCAGAGAAGGACTTTTATACTTCTCTGGTCGACAAAAAGAAGTTGTATCAGCTTACTGAATGAGAGACTTCAGCCAAGTTCCATGGTTGGTCATGCAAAATCATAGAACTCATTCTTGTATATTTAGAAATGGTTTTGGCTTCTTGGTATATTTCCGGAGTGTGCAAAAAGCCATTCAGGCTTAAGTTAATGGCAATAGGTTGGCAATAAGAGATGGTAATTTATTATTATCACACAATTTTGGAGAATCTATTTCATGGTATTAGCTAATCAATGTTTCATTTTCCTGGTCATTTCATTAATGGTTAATTACCTATTCACAGAAAGTTGACTTGAGAATGAAACAAGACTTGAGAGGATATTGATATTGATTTATAATACACTCATTATCACATTTGATTTAATTACTAACCTTGTTGTAAGCATAATTTTGCAATTTAAACACTACTCAGAAAATTCATATAAAGTAAATAACAGTAAGTATATTATATGGAATGTTTTGTAAAATATATTCTGATTGTTTAAACTTTAAATGATAGGAATAATTTTAGTTATTAGGGAGAACATCATTCTGATACAATCAAATAAATTCAGTCAATGATAATTATGTATGTATTAATTTAGAATATTAAAAAAAATGTGTGTTATATAATATGTATTTTCCTGTATACAATTTTAATATACAATAATTATAATTTTCATGTATATATTAATAATAATGTCAATGTGTAATATTTTGTGTGTTTTACACAATTATTCAGGTACTCACTCACATTTATAATATAAGGCTGTATATGAATAAAATATTGTTTAGTTGAATAGAATTGAACTGCCTCAAGAAAGAAATTATTAGAATGTTTTGAAAACTAAAAAAGAAATTTAAAATTCTAGAACTACAGACCAATAGCTTTTTTACATACAGTATCTAAAATTTATGAGAAAGCCATGCATATTCAACTCATTCAATATTTAGAAAATATAGAATATTGACGTGAATATATAATGATAGCCAGCATGGTTTCTGCCGAGGAAGGTCCGTCTTGACTGCCGCAATTGGTTTAATTGAATCTGTAATAGACTTGTTAAACAAACATGAAAAAATTATTGGCATTTTCTTATATTTTACAGAAGTATTTTATTCTGTATGTAATACTTAATTTTGTCAAAACTGTATAAATTGGAAATAGAAGATGTATCCTAAAAATTGATCAAATCCTATCTATTTTTTGAATAGATGTATTGAGCTATTAAAAAAATTACTTTCAAATAGTATTGAAGTGACAAGTTACAATAATAAAACGTTCAAACAACATCATCACTCATCATTAACTAATACCATGCATGGAATTCCCAAGGGATCAATCCTAAGGCCACTGTCATTTGCCTGTTATCTAACAGACATCCCAGTATTTAATGAGTTAATAAGTTCTCCCTTTGTGCAGATGACACAACAGGGAAACGGTCAGTGGGAATTTAATATACCCATACAATTATTTTATGAAAATCCATTTGCTAATAAATGAAGAAAAAAACTAATATCATAGTCTTTAAAACACACCATTCTAAAGAAATTGTTTACCCACTAATTTCTTTCAACAAACACATGATTACAGAAAGCAATGCAACTAAATTCTTAGGGCTAATAATTGATCAGAACATGAATTGGAATAGTCATGTTAAAAAATTGTGTTAAAAGTATCTTCAATACTATAGGTTTGAAGAAAAATGCAATGATTTTTACGCTTTAAAATGTATTTAGTTTGAATATATTCACTCTATTATGGCATTTGGTATCTCCTTATTTTGTGCCACTTCTTTTAATAATTTAAATTCCATTTTAAGGGCTCAGAAAGAGCCATCAGCATTAACTTGAACCACACAACTCGGTTAAGAAGCGCTTTATATCATTACATGTAATCACTATTTATGGCATGTATAAATATATATATATATATATATATATATATATATATATATAAAATTATAGTGAATTAAAAAAAAAGTCAAAAGCTTAAAATTATTAGGAGATTTATATAATTATAATACCAGATGCCACAGTGAACTGGCTTTGCCTGCCCCTGAAAATTTATCGCAAACAATCATTCTGGATCTAAATTTTTTATCTCTTCCACAAAATATTAAACCAGACCATGGCATAAATACTTTTCATGGGACATTCAAAGATTTAGTCAATAAGGTACAAGACCTTATGAGAAGTTTCCTAAAGTTAAATGTTAACTATAGATGTATGATGCTATTCTATTTAACTGTGTTACAAAATGACTAAAAATTTTTTAATTTAATGGAATTGAACAAATAATCGAGTTATCCTGTCTGTCCATAGTCTTGGCTCTGTACAAGACGACACACCCAGACTACGTAAACTACCTCTACCTCCTAGCCCCAGTGTCTTTGGCGATACTCAACCCATTTGGTTTTGTGTTGATGGAGGTAAGTGTATAATATTTACAACTCCGTACAAGACACCACACCCAGACTATGTCAACTACCTCTACCTCCTAGCCCCAGTGTCTTTAGCGATATTCAACACATTTGGTTTTGTGCTGATGGAGGTGAGTGTATAATATTTATAACTCTGTACAAGGCGACACACCCAAACTACGTCAAGTACCTCTATCTCCTAGCCCCAGTGTCTTTAGCGATACTCAACACATTTGGTTTTGTGCTGATGGAGGTGAGTGTATAATATTTATAACTCTGTACAAGGCGACACACCCAGACTACGTCAAGTACCTCTATCTCCTAGCCCCAGTGTCTTTAGCGATACTCAACCCATTTGGTTTTGTGCTGATGGAGGTGAAGTGTATAATATTTATAACTCTGTACAAGGCGACACACCCAGACTACGTCAAGTACCTCTATCTCCTAGCCCCAGTGTCTTTAGCGATACTCAACACATTTGGTTTTGTGCTGATGGAGGTGAGTGTATAATATTTACAACTCTGTACAAGGCGACACACCCAGACTACGTCAATTACCTCTATCTCCTAGCCCCAGTGTCTTTAACGATACTCAACACATTTGGTTTTGTGCTGATGGAGGTGAGTGTATAATATTTACAACTCCGTACAAAACGACCACACCCAGACTACGTCAACTACCTCTATCTCCTAGCCCCAGTGTCTTTAGCGATACTCAACACATTTGGTTTTGTGCTGATGGAGGTGAGTGTATAATATTTACAACTCCGTACAAGACACCACACCCAGACTACGTCAACTACCTCTATCTCCTAGCCCCAGTGTCTGGCGATACTCAACCTATTTGGCTTTGTTTTGATGGAGGTGAGTGTGTAACATTTACAACTCCGATTCTTTAGTAAACATTGTAATATAATTGTTTACAATAATTTGGTTTATATTCATATCTCTATTTAATATTCAATGAGCTGGCTGTATAGACGATGATGTACAATCAGATGATTGCTCCCCATTGGCCGAGACAATTTAATATACTCCTGTAATACCTGATATCATGTGACATGGCCTGAGTGATCTGCACAGCGTTGCATCGCTACCCTAGCTAGCATTTATTCGAAAATGTGACTGTGTGGAGTGGTTGTCTCTCTCTCTCTCTCTCTCTCTCTCTCTCTCTCGCGTTTCTTTCCAAAATTTGAATCTGAGTAGGATGCATCTCTTGTTCTTTTGTGCCATGTTCCAGGTGTCTCTTACAACTCCCTAATTGTTCTTTCCCTTTAAATACTATGTGATTTTTACTCACACAAGGTTTGGACATTCCCTTGAAACGTCTTAGATTTTGTAGAGTTTGTCTTTTGGCTTGGACAGATGTGGGTTCCCATATAGATACTTGTCCTCCCTCTCCCCATCCCCCTGATGTCAGGGACTCTTGGTGTGAGCTGTATTTGTACTCTTGCCTATGATTTCACCTCCTAGTCTATCTGGACCTGTGGGAGCCTTTTTGGAGTATACCAGAAGACTACTTCTGTGAGTGGCATCATTCCTCTATTCAACCCCTTTTCTCTCTAACATTCATGCCCTTCCCTACCACTTTGTTTAATAATACTCCTATAATTAATTAGTTTAAATAGTATTCATGGCCCTCAGAACCGTATTCTTTAATCTCAAATTGATAACCATCTTCCAAGACTGAATGTACTCTTTATTTTATTTTCTAGCCTGTCATATACATCAGTGACTTTGTCTTACTTCTGTATGAGGCCATAGAAATTTGGGATTCTTAATTAGTTGATGACACAAAGGCAATGATTCTATTTTAGGCAGTGATGTGATTATTAGATCACAGATGGTAGGAGATAGCAATATCAACAGTTTTTCAACTTCTTTTGTTCTAAAAGTGTTTTGGTTTTTAAAACAATTAAAAATATAACATCAGATATCTTTAGGTTTATTGCCAGTCAGTGGTATGATTAATAATAAGGTAACATAAATTACAACACTAAAAATCACTATTGTTTGTGGTGTCAGGTGAGCCGAAATCGTGCAGGCGAGAATGAACAAAGCAAATGGACTACAGTCGCCAATGTTGCACGTAACATTGCTACCAACCCGATAGTCTTCATGACCACCCTTGGCATGTTGGCCAACGTGCTCTTCAACCACACTCTACCTCCTGCCATGGAGGATGTTCTAAACGTAAGTTCAATTACTTCTAGAAATGTACGGAAACTGTTCATTAAAACGTTTATCTGCTGCATTATGTAATCGTTATGTGATAATAAAATTCTGATTCTTTTAAAGCACTTTCTACAAATTTTCTTGTAAACATTTGCTAATAACATCTGTACACATACGTACAAGTGACAAAAAGCAACTAATAAAGTTTCACTTAAAATTCATTGAACAAATGTCTTTTAAAAATTCACGGTTGAATGACTGACACATTGGAAGCTTAGATGCAGGGCAAAGCAATTTTACTTTATAACGAGTTGGTGATAATGGAAAGTTAACATTTCCTGCAGATTAGAAGTGATAACCTCTTAATGAAGTCGAGCCATTGCCTCATAACTTTTGCTCTTCTTGTAATTAGTGTGTTAATTTGTTTCTTAATAGCTTTTGATTAATATATTGAATGAAGTGTAATGAATTTTGTGTAGTGCTTAGAATTCGTAGACAGGTCATACCTAAAATTAAATAGATTTGAGATAAGTTACAATAAGAAATCAGTTCCAACAACTAGAAAAGAAGTAATCCATTTTATACCAAATATTTACATTTGGCCCATACAGCTCAACAAGATCAATAATGATGAAAGATGATTTAAAATTTTTGTGGCAATAATACTGCATCCGTGAAACAATGCATTTTTATTAGTTGTTGCTTGCTTTGTACACATTATAATGAGCATTTTCTACAATCTTCTTAATTTGTTTAGTTTTGATCATTCACAGTAAAAGAATTAAAAATCATCTGCAACATGCGCATAGGAAACAGAATGACACAACCGTGTTATTCCTAACACATCCTGTATGTGCAGCTGTTTTCATGAGTATATGATCTCCTATGCACAAACATTCTGTCTCCACATATGTATGTTCATGTAAGAGACAAGTGTGTGTATTTGAAGAACAAACAACAGGTGTGCACAAGAAACAGATGATTAAATTAACAGTTTTACTTATCTTTTCCCTTTTTTTTTACATTCTGCTTAACTCTCTTAGGGCAATTGGGCTATTTATAGCCCACAAAGTTAATTGTCAAATTTTGTACTCTTATAGAAAATAAAGTAAGAAACTTAAAAATCTGTTCGTGCAGTAAAATTATTTTTGTTCTTATAGTAAACTAACGGTAAACAAAATATGAAAATTAAATTAAAAAATATTGTATAGTTAATTGAATTACTATTATGTTATAGACATTTTATAGTGAATAATAGGATTTAAAAAATTATACTTACACCTTTTTAATACTATACTTATAATGTATTTATTACTTATAATAATTTTCCCTCCCCTTAAATATTTTTACCTTCCACTTCTTCAGTACACCCTTCAGAAAAAACAAAGTAGTCACTTTGAAAGTTAAAAATTTCAAACACTTTTGCCGTCTTAAAAGGGTTAAAATAAAAATATATATTGATGTAGAATATGGAAGTCAAGATTAAAGAGGCTAAATTAGGCTAAAACGATAACCAAGCACTCTGTATGTACATAAACACCACAGATTACTGCAGTGTAACGAAAAGCCAGTTTACTGACCTCTACTATAGAGTTGACCATGTTGAAATTTCTTAATTTTGAATCACCTTGGTGTGAAGATGCTATGAGGGCTATTCCAAAAGTAACCGTTGATTGCCTACAGCGCTGGTATTAGTGCTCACTCTTACACACTGGCGCACACGACAGGTCAATCACCATCTGGCTGTGAAAATTAAAAGGCTGTACAAGCGTTTTTTTTATTTTATGTAGCCTTGCAAAATGTGTGCCGCAGTTGAGTTTTCTGCCAAATGCGAAGTGCATGCTGTAACAAAATTAGTGGCAGCTATTCGTAGGGACTTTGTGCCGTTTATGGGCCAAACGTTATGGGTCAAGGAAGTAACGAGCTCCTCATGCAGCGGATAAATGGGGTAATCGCAACCGGCGGAGAGAAAGAGTGGGGGCAGAGCCAAGCAGAACCGATAAATCCTGAAAATTCGTCGACTGGTCAGAGCCAAGCAGTGCCGACAAACCCTGAACATGCGGCTGATAGCGACCTCAGTTCGGAACGGTTCTGATTTCTATTATCTATTACGAATTAATGAGTCGTTTTATATCCAAACATATCTGCAAAACATAGAAATTATATCGAATTAATTATATTAATATTGAACTTTCTTTATGTCTGTTTGTTGGATATATCGAGAATGAAAAATAAGCTATAGACTTGAAATTGTGCATGCAACTTCGACCAAGCCTGATATGTGTCATGTGTCGTCTGGCGTACGCAATTATAATGCTGACCTGATCTATAGTACATGGCAATTATCAAATAATTTCTAACTAATAGTAATGTAACCTAAAAATTATATTTATTTGATTAAGGCAGTTGGAAAATGCAATGAACCAAATATAATGTTACAAAACAATTTTATTGGTATACATTTTAATACAAAAGATGCAATTAAAAAACTCAACTTAATTGTTGATTTTGTATTTTGGAGACCCTGAAGATCATTATTTAACTACTATGCTAAGAACACAAGTCTCGAATCTTTTGAAAAGTTTAAATGATTGCAAGCATGAATGCTTACAATCACATTTGAGTGACTAAGAAAATTAAAAAAAGTACAATTAAATTGAGAATTCACTTGTAAACAATCAAATTTCTAAATTTTGAGAGTAGGGCTCTTTTTAATCCTCCTGGATGTTTAATCCACCCTCGAATGTTTTCTAGCAACGCCACTGAATGTAACGAGGTTATTTTGTTACATTAGACTTCCTTACGTCTTTTTGGGTCTTTCGATACTCCGTTGTATTAGTTTATTTGTATGTAGACAAGATTAATTGCCTGTCATTAATTACGTTGTAAAATCAAGGTTTAATGAAATAAATGTAATTGCGCTGCATTCTGCAGCATCCAGCTTTGAAAATGTAATATATATGTATGTTGTACCAAATTACTGAAAGGTGTTTAACTCAGAGTAGAAGCTAAAAACACAGTGGTAAATTTTAAGAGGTTTGTCAGATTTAAATTGCCTGCAATTTAATTGTGCTGCTTCCTGCAACATCCAGCTTTGAAAATGTAATTTAAATATACGTATGCTGTACTAAACTACGGAAAGGGGTTTGAAAATACAGTGATATATTTTAATAGGTTTGCCAGGTACTGAAGTAAATTAAATTCAGAAGAGTACGGAGCGAGAACGCGCGGACTGCTCATTCCACTATTCCAATATCTGTAGTTGGCAGGAGCGGCCCCTCCATCCCCACTCTTTCTCTCCGCCGGTTGCAATCACCCCATTTAGCCGCTGCATGAGGAGCTCTTAAGGAAGTATACTTGATTGGGTTTGTTTGTTTAAAAGTACAGAAACAACTAAGAATCCTCGACAAAGAAAGGTAGGCCTTTAGTGATGAGTGATAAACTTGTTAAAAATATGAATGAAACAGTTAAACAACCGAATCGATGTTTCACAATCTCTGAGTTTACAAATAATTTCCACTAATCTCTATAAACTTGCCAAAGTGGCTTGGCTCTAAGCGTTTCAATGACGACAATGAACTCAAGGACGCTGACACTGACTGGTTAAAGGCTTAGGCGGTAGTTTTTTTTAAAGAAGCATATCTAAATTAGGCAAAAGATATCATGTCATTACATTTCTTATATAAAAAATGAAATATGTATTTTTCAAATAAAATATGTTTATTTGATTGTGTTTTTATAAATAACCAAACAGCAGTTGCTTTTGGAAAAGCTCTCTATATATATTATATATATATATATATATATATATATATATATATATATATATATATATATATATATATATATATATAATATACCTGAGCACTGGCTGTATGGCTGAACTCCAGTATAAGCTTTTTTGTTTACATAAAAATAAACAAAAAAGCTTATACTGGGGTTCAGCCGTACAGCCAGTGCTCAGGTATATTTATTACAGATAATAAATATTTTTAAGGCTAATTTAACACTTAAATCAATAAAAATAGTTGTAGATGCATTTTCATCTTAATGTTCAATAATTTAAGCCCCAAAGCAAAAAAGCACGTTACCCTGTCACCACAAACCAAAAAATCTACATACTTTTCTTTCTCGAAATACATTAAATATGATTTTTTGTTCTGGAATTGTTTGTTTGAATTTCAATTCTTGGGTGATGTGAAATGTTGCCATTCCATGTTTCTTTGATTTCATGTGCTTTGTTACCTTGTTAATTGCACTGTATGCATGCACCAATCCCAACCGCAGCACTGTGGTGGAGAAATTTCAAAATGATACCTAAATATCAGGCTTTGTAATAAATAATAATAATAAATCATAATGAATATTGTTTAAAATATGATGTGACGTGCACAGGTGTTCGGGTCTGCCTTCACAGGCACTGCTCTGTTCTTACTAGGACTAAGAATGGTCGGCAAGGTGCAGAAGCTTCATGGCTTTGCGCTTTTGGTGCCTGGAATACTCATTGCTGTCAAATTGTAAGTCCATGTAGATATATTCTTCTCAATGTGAATATTTGATTTAATGTTTTATGATCTTAACCCTTAGTGTGCTAAATATTTATTATTACCTGACTGGACAGGACTAATATGGTATAGGTAGTCAGCTTACAGTGTTTAAATAGTGATTGTTTGATTATAAATTGATCATGATTCATGACTGTCTACACTGTAAAGAGCAATGAAGACAGTAATATATATATATATATATATATATATATATATAAAACACCACCAAGTGAGAGATCCGGGTTCGGGTCCCGGCGGAGCAAGTACTTTTTGTGACTTAATGTTTATTGAAATTGAATTAGGCTATTGCCACTTATAAAAATGTAATAAACGTAAAGTCATTTTACAGGTATTTAGTCTTCCGATCATAAGTTAGTTTGGTTATTTTAACACATATGTGAAAGAAACAACCAAATAAAAAGTAATTGAATTGTAAAAAGTAAGAGCTCTGCGGTGTAGTTTTAGCACACTCACCTGGCAAGTGAGAGATCTGGGTTCGAGTCGTGGCGGAGCAAGTACTTTTTGTGATTTAATGTTTATTGAAATTATATATCAGTAAAGTGAAAAATCATCAAAAGAACTAGTGGTCACAAATTGACTAAAACATGTGTGTTTATACAGTTAAAACAAATTTTTATGTGCATTTGATTCAGTAGTGCTAGAATTTATTTTATAAATTAATGTCTGTAATGAATTGTATATAATGTACATTTTTACATAAAATTTGATATGTGTTCTACATTTGCTTTATCAGGTTGGCACTTCCATTGGTTACCAGGGAAGTGGTAAGCCTGATCCTTCAGTTTAGCCAGCACAATAGTACAGAAGTCCAAGATCTGAGTACTTATGGTTTTCTTTATGGAACGTTTCCCTCGGCCCCTAGCGTATTCGTTTACGCTACAAGCTATTCTATGGATGTAGATTTGGTGAGTTCAAATGAAGAATTTATAAATAATACAGCTATCTATATATATAAAAATGAATGTTTGTGTGTTTGTCCTTTATGGAATCGTAAACTTTTGACCGATCATTACGAAAATTTGTATGTATATGTATTTTTCCACGAAGAAGGTTTCTATGCTATGTCTATTGATGTAACTCGCCTCCAGGTGGCGTTGCCAAAGATAATAGTTTTCAAAGCGCCTGCACATTATAAACTGCAATTACGAGACAGTTACGAATATTTAATAGCCAAACACTATTTGAAGGCGCTAAGTTATGATGTATATTTGTCTTGAAGATAAATTTCTGGTTGAACTTAAAGCTTGAGTGTTAGACCACTTTATAATAAAACACATGTACGTGTACAATGGCTATAAACATATACAGATTTTCTTGATCGTGGCAACAAAGCAAACTCTACATCGGCGTTGGAAATATAATTTACTTGAGCCAGAAGTGCACATACACGGGTAACGCTTACGAAAAGCGTGCGAATCCGTGAGAAACAGCTAGTTATAAATAAATGTGGCAAAAATTAATGTCTTGTACAACTGTACAATCCTCCTGACAAATATTGAAGTAGGCCTATATTAAAGTGATTGCTATTTAATTGTATTTAAACAGACAGCTTATTTGTATTTGTAAGTATACATGTTAGACATGACAATTAGTTCTTTCAGCACTTAAGGAGCATGTTAATATTAGTTTTCATTTCTGGAATTTGGTTTGGTTTTTGCCACAGAAATTTAAGTGACGTAATATATTTAGGTATATTTTTCATAAATGATTGTCAATTTTAACAGTACAGCTATAAAACAGTAAATAGAAAAATAACCAATTGTAAAAACATGTTAATAAATACAATGTTGGTGATGATAAAAACAAGTAAAAACCCAATAATAATTCATATGTATTAATATTTATTTTTTGAAAAATAGTTAGAATGAGAATACAAGATTGACAAAGTTCACAAAAAAAGAAGAAAAATGTGTGTAAGAGCTGTTTACTTTACCACAAGTATTTCTGCTGAAGTTGATGTATTTAAAAGTGTATCAATAGAAAATTATGTATATCTTAAATATTACATTCTGTAGTGGTTCATCGAATATAAATATCAAGTAATCAACTGCCTATAGCTAATCAGTTAAGATAGTCATTTCAAGTAACCATAAATCTTTTCCTTGAAACGTCCACTGTTATACATGTATTGCAACAATGTAACAAATGTTTATGTCTAGAAGCAGTCCTAAAGCATTCCTACATTCTCCTTCTTTGATTCAAATATAACGAAAATTCCAGGTTGCTATACCATTATTTGTTTAATATATCTCAGCTATGGCAATACCATAACTAAGCGAAATGAGCTATACCAAACACAATAACATAAAGAATTAGAGTGATAAATAAGTTCAATTGTTGTCATTTTCCATATAAATGTTAAACAACCAAACAGATAAAATATGAATTCTAATTTAAAAGTTTCATAGTAACAATATGTGTTACACAGCACACTGGCAGTTCTTGAGTGTAGGAGATTTAATAAACTGTACTAGCGATAATAATTCCATTTGTAGACCTGTATAGAAACAGGGATAGGCTCAGGGATCATTCTTGCAATTGTGGACTGGGTATCCAAATAACCTCATGAGATTATTTACAATGTTAAACAATGAGATTGTAATTAAATGTACTGTAAACACATTTCGTGTAGGAACCACAGAAAACTACATTTAGATAATTTTAATCTAGAACTAAAGATATAGTAATTGGTTTAAGCCAATGGATATGGTTTTGTAAAGGAAATTCTGTTTGTCTTCCAACAGTGCTAGTATATGGAACTTTTTAAATCCAAATAAAAACATATCCTAGCTATGTAGTGATATTATGATATAAAATGCCAGCAAAGATTGATTCACTAAAATTATGAGATCTATTGAAATTCGAATTCGGTAGGCAAACATGCTAACCTAACTGTTCTCATATTTTTTGATTCAATAATTTTGGATTCGTATTTTTCCTTCTCATTGTAGTGAACAAACTAACATGTGGTTGGTAAAATAGCATACCTCTTAAACAGATTTTTATATCCATTATATGTGTATGAACACCAATGGAAAAACTTAAAGAAAAACATTTTATGGACAAAAACTGCCCTGGATTTTTGAGTCCCGGCAAAGCAATTACATTTTCTATAATTAAAATTAATATTAAAAGTCATTTGTTGAGTATTTTAGAGCTTCTGATACAAAGTTAGTTTCTATATGTAAAACACTTGTTAAGTATATTATCAAATACAATTAAAACTTATATATGAAGCTAAATCAGATATCAAGACTTTTGTTTGTGTTTTGATTTAATGATTTTCTGACCCGTGGAAAATCCAGGTTTGGGTTTCAGAGATCAAGTACTTTTTGAAAAACTTTAGAAAAATTAAATTAGGCTTTTAAAGAAATTTAATTTAAAGTACATTCCTGTCAGCCATTGTCATATTTGCTTAAGCCAAGATGGTGATAGCCTCCAAACTGGACCCCAAACAGTTCATGTTTATATGTATTTGATATGTTGACAGATAGCATGTGCGATGGTGGCTTGTACATTCCTGTCAGCCCCTCTCATGTTCGCCTCAGCCAAGATGGTGATAGCCTCCAACCTGGACCCCAAACAGTTCATGAAGACTCTGAACCTGTTTGAGTTCGACATCAGTATCGCTGCAGTACTGGCTGCTGTAAGTCCACCTGTGTCTAGCATGTCCTTGCCCATCTTCTCTGTCATCTACCTCTCCCTCGCTAGGGTTGTCTGCTTGTGTCAGGCCCTACTGTACTTGTGGCTAGCCATTATATTGACTTATTGTCTCACTGTGATATTGCTCCCAACTGTCATATTCGTTTATTGTTTTTTGTCCTTCCTCTTTGTCTACAGTTTGTGTAGAAAGCCTTGATTTGTGATAAGAAACTTGTTGAGTACCTGATTGAACTTGTGATACATTCTTTCATTTGATTCTGTGTATTGTTACGGTTTTGTTCCTTTGTTTTTTATAGTGATAGTGAAGAGTTGTGCCTTATGTAGCCGTAAGTTAAGTTGTTGATCAAATAATACAATTATTACGCTTTTGCATGATTCCATTTTTTACATAACCCTTACTCATTTACTAATTCTAATTTTAGAGAAATAAAGGCATGTTATGCAGTCTAGCATGTAGTATTTATGGTTTTGAATGCTTTATTAATCAGAGCATGAGCTTTTTAAGCTACATTCTATTCTAATGCCAGCACCTAATAAAATTATAGTGAATTCATGGTTAATCATTACCTAATCAAACTTATTCATTAGTTTCATTATTTTATTTAAGTATTTTAACAACCAAAAAAGACGAGGAAAAAATTTACTGCTTTATATACAAGGGAACACCAAAAAGTTCCTGGAATAGCTCTAGCACAAAACAACAACTTCAAAATCTGTTATTAAATTAGAACAGAAAGAGCCAGGTCAGCGATCCAGGAGGCACTGAAATGGCGATGGGATGCGCTGCCGACACCTAGCAGCAAAAGTTTGTTCTACAAAAGTCCCGCCCACATAAAAACTATTCTGGGAACCTTTGGGTATCCCCTTGTAAGACAATTAAAAATGACTGTATGAAATGTTCACTGAGTACATGTATTTTGCCCATATTTCAGATTAAGGAAGCTTTATATAATTATGCATGTTTTTCACTTTTAATACTGTTCCTTTAGTCCAGTTTTGCTATCTTAAGTCTAATAATTTTGAAAATTTTGCATTTTTAATACTGAGAATTGTGCATTAAATATTTTGTGTTTATTGTGTTTTTTTTAAAGCAATAAAGTTTTGAAAAGAATTTCTAAATGACCGAATTGTAGTAATGTAGTAGAATTTACTGTAAATATATGCAGGAAATATAGAGGCCATGCCGTTTATTAATTAGGTTTTAATCAATCTGTTTTACAGTAATACAGTTCAGCAGTCCAACTTGAGCTTCTTGATGAAAACTGTAATACAGTTTTTAATATGTATTTATTTGTCTCACAGCTGTTAATATGTAGTTAGAGAAATCTGAACTACTATATTACGAGTACTTTAAACTTTTTAGTAGCCCATAAAATTAAGTACAAAATCAGAGTTTTGGACCCCTTTCTTATATCTTTTTATTAATCACATCTTAAGTACTGTGCATGTCTAATTTGTTGGTCCATAGTTTATAATTTTAAATAATACTCGAGAAAATATTTTATACTACCTCATTTCTTTAATATGTAAAATTAAACCTTGATCTTCGAATACCAAGATATAGAGAACCATACCTCTACTTATTTATTCTTGTAGAAATGGATCATTTCAGTCCGCCAGTTTCAGGAGAAATAGAAGACTCTCAGTTTGGTTATTTAATTTTGGAATGTCATTAATTATTTATAAGATATTTAAAATTAGAAAAATATTTATGGCAATGAAAATTTTGTAATATGACGAGGGAATTTCACAATTGAATGCTTCAAGTCATAACAACTTTATTAAATGAATCATTGCTTAAGTTATGTTTGATGTAAGAGGTGTGTTTATTGTTCACAGTGACCCTTTGTCTTAAAGTCGACTGTGACACCAACTGATATTAATTCAATTCTGCTCTTATTTATATTTGGATTGTGTTCTTCCGGAGAATATAGATCAAAATGGATTAGTAGCAATTATGAAATAATAATAATCAAATGTTTTGGCGTGTTGAAAATTTCCATTTCTACAAAAGAATAAATGTTATTGGTATATAATAAAGTAGTTTTACACTGTGTACCAAAATAATAAAATTTAAATGTTTTTACACTATCATCACTAATATATTTTGAAACATTCTCTTAAGTGCTTAAGTAAATTTTTTACATTTATTTTTACAATTGAATCCAAATGTATCTGTTATATAGTTATATGGAGATTTTTATGAAATTGTGTACAGTATTTATTCTCAGTCAATTTGGTGGTAGTGATCTGCTTCTGTTATACCATATAACAAAATCAAGAAAAGTACGTTCATGAAAAATAGCTACTTCAAAGCTTATGTACGAGGGTCATTTTTTTCAATCCCCGATCTCTGCCAGACTCATGGCAGGGCTGTGGTGTGCACAGTAGCCGATTGTACATTTTCCCCGCTACCACATTCATCACTCTTTTGATTCACCTGCCAAATTTAAATTGAGGAGTGTTATTCATTTCCTGCAAGCAGAAGTTTGATGCTGAAATCTGTTGGAGAATGTACTGTGTTTACGGAGAATACATTATGAGTGATGGTATTGGGTGTGAATCGCGTTTGAAAAGAATGAATTTTGGTTATGAGAACCGTGAAATAAGATTTTAGAGGCTCGATTAAGAAGGACCACTTCACACTAGGCAGTAAAGACGCCGAGCACACTGATTTTAACAAGAGTTCACCAGGTTACACATAATGAGTTTATGAACAGTGCATATTCAAATAAAGTGCAGAAAATAAACAGTTACCTTTGTTTTCATAGGGGTAACCGTAGTCTGCTGTTGTTGTTGAGGGCCAGGTTGTGATCAGGAAGTGTGGAAATAGGCTGCTGTCTTGTAGGCAGGCGTGAAGACGGAAGATGTCCTTCACAGATTCACTCACGCACAATACGACCGCAAACGAATAGTTCATAACACTGTGGCCAGTCCTGTTGAGCACGGTAGACGCGGGTGTCCGGGAACAGAGACGTTCTGGTAGAGATTGCCAATCCAGAGCACTGACTTTAATGTTAATGTAAATGTACAACAAATAGAGATAAACTAATATTTAAGTGAGAGAGTAACACATGGGGCATAAAGTCACGTGTTGAGTAAGTATGGTCAGCAGTGGCTAGAGTACTATATAAGTGCCCCAGGTGGGACTGAGCGTACACTGAGCAAGCGTGCAGTCGCTTGCAAGGTGGGTAATTGATAAGTCAACCGTTGTGATTGGTTGGTGAGTGTACAGTAAACAGCTGATTCGTGAAACAATGGTTCATTGGTCTGTCACTGTACGTGAATATTTTAATCCAGTAAGGAATGGTATTGTAGGCACTAGGCCGCAGAAAGAGATATAGAATTAATGCAGTATATACAGTTTAGTAAAATAAAGGCGAATATAGAGTATAAATTGCACAAAAAATATATACATAATTATTGTTCAATAAAAGTAGCCTTTTCATATTAGGCAATAAAAAACAAGTTATTTAACGCAATAATACTTAACAGCGTTAAAAGTTTAAAAATGGCCAAATGTCAAATTCAAGGATTAATTTGAGAAATGTCAAAGTTGAAGCCATTTGGTGATTTTTGTGGGTGTCGGTCAACATCTTTGGCTTTGTACACCATTCATGTACAAAACCATCTACTTTTGTCTAATTTTCTACAAACTAGGATTATTGCCAAATTTTCACTAGAGTTGTATCCTACGCATTGCTAGTTTCAGGTAAATTTTAAAAACATTTAATTAATAAATAACAAAACAAAAAAATAAAAATGTTCATTTTATTTTTTTGTACTAACATAAAAATTAAACAAAAATAACTAACCTTTTGTTTTGTTATGAAAGTTAATGATTTTATTTGCAAAACTACTTGAAAAACTGATCTTAAAAAATTATGCATATACGTTATGTGAAGATATGTGACATAAAGTTAACATGGTCGATAAATGGCGTTTGGACTCCCTTTAAATAAATAAAAAACTTCACAAAAAATAACAAAGAAAGAATTTGTTTACTCAAACATTAATGCTACTTTTCTATTAACCTATTTTCGATATACAGCTTATTATTGTTTGCTTTTGCCATTCCAAAAATAATTTATGCTTTGTAGTGGTGATTTTCTGTATTACAGAAATTGTTATGGGGTCTGATGGGTAGCGCAGCATGGTAGACAATTTAGTTAAAATGTTAAAAGCATACATACAGTTAGGTATTGGTATCTAAGTGCTGTTGGGTTTTTTAGAACCAATTGCTTGTATTATTAGTGTTGGGTAATTCATCTGCTTTGTGGTTTTTAGTGTTTAAGTATTTTATGGAAGGTATTGATGAAAGTGAAATAAGAACACATCTAGAAGAACTCGGTTCTTAGCCAAGCATGGAAAATGTCTGGTTGTTGGAAAATGATTTATACTGTAAATAAATAAATGTTTCACTTTAAATTGTGTTAAAAAAATTTTAAAAAAGAAGAAAACTATATATTAACCTGCCTGTACTGGAGATGACGCATTGATCAACTGTGATATGGTGTTACAAAATGTGTTAACACATCTACAGCAGTTAATGGGTTGAAGACAAATTGAACAATGGTAAATTTTAAAAGTCGGATTAACTAAGTTATGCCTATTAATTTGACAGTGCAGACTACACAGTTCTCCAGGAATGTTGTGATGTGCATCTAGTTGACCTCAACATTGCAAAACTTAAATGCCCTAACTACTTAGGTTATACAATTAAAGATTATTTAATATAATCTTTATATATATATATATATATTTCTTGTGTTCGTGTGTATGTGACTGAACTCCTCCTAAACGGGTGGACCGATTTTGATGAAATTTCTTGTGTGTTTTCAATGGAATTCGAGAATGGTTTAGATTCACAATTTGGTCTACTGGAAAATATTTTATTCATTACTTTTTAATTTCTAAGTAGTTGTCGATTTTATAACGTTTTACCTTGGATCCGGCAGACTGAGCTGCGACGCGTAGTACAAAATGAACTGATACTTAACAGCTGTTAATACTTTCAGCTGAAGTTCATCAAAGAGGCAGAAACATTTGTTTACATTAAAAATTTAGAAAATTATTATTGTAAAGTGCTTGATTAGTAGTGTAATGCAAATTGCATAGACAAAGTTATTACCTAATTTTTAATTTAGATTGCACCAGTGACCAATAAACTATCTAATGCAATGAAAATACTATTGAACGCTGTTATAAAAACCACCTAATTGCAAAAAGCCGTGAATGTTTGCACATAAGGTAATTGAATTTGGTTAGATCAAAGGTATATTAAAAGAGCTGAAAGAAGACGTTTTATGATCGAAATTGGTTTTCGTTGATACATTTTCTTGATCGGAGCACAAGGAAAACTCCACAATAATACTGGAGATATCTTAGACAGAAAATTAATTTTAACAGACTGAATTTGATTCTTCATAACCTAATTAGTTTATAGAGATTCTTCCATATAAATTAATCGTACTGAATAACTTATCAACACCTTTCAAAAACCACGAATTATAGATGCAGGAAATATGGTACATACCTTCATAATGCGCCCAAGAGGCTCATGAAAAACTACTATCAATTATCTCAGGAATGTTGAGAATGCAATAGAAAAAGAATACGTGAACAAAGTGTACTGTTTTCCAACAGGAAATTGCGTGCGAAGCAGCAGGCAACTGCTAGTATAATATAAGATGACAATATCTATCTTACCAGAGAGCAGAATTTTTGCGATGTAAACACTAAAAAATGCAAAACTAAACTTCAAAAAAATAATAAATCTAGTTTCTGTAAAAGTAAACTGTTATATTAAAATATTTATTCTAAAAAAAATGGAACTTTGCTTTGAAGTTTGTTTTCATAATTAATAAAACTCTTAAGTGCCGAGTTTCCAACTGTGATTTAATAGCCTACTGTCGGATCTCTTTAATTAGCTGAGCAAAATATTTTCTGACATTTACTGATAATTGGAGTCATGTTTACAGCACAATAAACACATGAAGCATAGTAGAAATATGTGATACGGAGCGTATAAAAATTGTATGTATGAAAAAGTCAAATTTGGTGGAAGGGAACGAAGGGGGGTGGGGAGGGGATAAATAGTATTGAATATTACAAACAAAAAAGTACTACATTATACATTAAAAGTACATTATATACACTATTTACAATGACGTTCACTCATTTTAGTAGTTTTTTTTAGTAAGTGAAGCAGGCAAGCATGATCTATTTGAATAATAGCTTTATTTACCAAAATCCTCTGACTCGTCAGGTCTTGGTTGATGAATTGCATCTTCATCATGCCTGTCATCATCCTCAGAAAAGTCACACTACTAAATGCATAACTCCAAAATAATTTATTCAGGCAAAAATAAAAATGATCGACATATCCTAATTGTTATTAAAACTAGTTCTTCGTGTACTGACTGAAACCAAATAAAACTATGACATAGAAAATTTGCAATAGCAGCTTGAAAAAGTATAAAACAATAACGTTCTGTTTCAAACGTACTTGGGAAAACTTTACCATGTGCTTTGGTAATAGGTCTATACTTGGCTGTCAGAGTGTAGTAGCAGTCAAACAGCACAGCTGTAGGTTGATTTAGTTCAAATAGACACTGTTGGAGGTCAGTGTGTATCCTCTGAACATCTCTAATTTAATAATAATCTGTAAACTTCTCTTTCATTTCACAATAAACTAGTTTCTGTGCTTATACAATGCAAGCTGGCTCATGGCTTCTGGACTACTTAATGTACAAGTATTTCGTCTTCATTTTCTTGGTTAGTTTAAAAAACCATATTACTGGTAAAATTATGAAGAATTTAGTATAATTTATATCCTTTTAGAGATAAACAATGGTTTAAATTGTTAAGTTAGCAAAGCCAGTTTTGTTGCAGATTTGGATGTTGGTGCTTTTCGTAGCGAACAAGAGCTATCAGAACTTCCACCAGAGAATGGTGTTGTACTTAGTCATTTCACAGGTGGGTAATTACAGGATGATTTATATTAGTACAGAGTGCTGGTTTAGTTATAAAATGAGTAGAAAAGACACAAAAATAATAAACTAAAAGAGATAAGAATGAAAGAAAGAACCACAATGTGTAGTATTAAGTATACAAATACCAACATGTTTATCCAATAAAGTTTCTTAATAATATTAAACTTGTTATGCCATTGTGTTCCATTTTTCTTCAGCTTTATCACAAATGATGGTATTAATTTACTAAGGTTTCTAGGCAAAAAAATGGTAATGCATGAATCTTTTTTGTATTTACCAGTCATTATTCTTGAATACAAGGTTTTCAAAAATCGTGTCCAAATTCAAAATTTTCCGAACAAGAATATAGTATTGAAGGTATATTTTTCGTAGGTTAGTATTTCATCTTCATATGGTAATAACAAATTTATAATTTTCCTCCACTTTAACTTTAAAATGTGACTTTTTAAATACCATTCATTCTTATATATTTAATTCTGCATGTGAATTGGTCCCCAAAAAATGTTGTAGAGTTATGGAAAAAATAGATAGCTTTATGAGATTCATTACAAAGCATGAGCACTAAGGACAATGACAAAAATTACCTGGGTTCTACCCCACTAACCTCTAAGTTGAAGAAATCTCCATTACATATGCATTGGTGAACATACAATCTGAATTTTTGTCACATGTTCAACAAAGTAAACGTTATATCACTACAGTAGTGTTATTAATAATTTGTTTTAAATATACCAGCTGGTAAAAACAAAAGCTGACGTAATCAAAAAACTGACATATACATTGCCTATATTATTATTGTTTATTGTTTTTAGCTCTGAGTGCCAAGAGCCGATTAGATCGACACTACCATTACATGCAAGAATTACCTATCTTACTCTCACAAACTTTTGGCACCCAAAGGGTTAATGTTCAGTTTCACAGTTATCTGCCTGTTCAATGACGACAGTTCATAAAACCCAAAAAAACACAACACCTAAGTTCATAACCAGATTCCTGGACTAGAAAAGTCTTACTTAAATATAGACTATGATATCTGGTGATAAAATTAAAAAGTTAAACATACAAATAGAATATTTAAACCCAATACAGTAGAACCCCTCATATCCGGCCTCGGTTTTTACCGCACCTCGGTTTTTCCGGCCACTTCCCGGAAGCCAATATCGAAATTTATTTACCACGGCTTGCAGACGCACAGTTGCACGCACTAGTTTCCCACGACTCTTGCGTTATTTTGGTGTATCTATTTGTTTACATTTTCCTGTGTTGTCCTCAGTTGAGCTAATAGGTTTAACCTGTAAACAGTTCGTTGATTATTTCCAGTCCGGTTAGTACAGTACAGTACAATTGTTTTGTTTCGTCAAGTGCTGTGTACTGTAGGTTGGTTTATCCGGCCGAATCGTTATCCGGCCAGGGGCTCGGTCCCGTGGTGGTCGGATATGAGGGGTTCTACTGTATCACCATCTGGAATGCCACCACACAATATGAAAAGAAAACATGTAGTTATGTTTGTTAAAAATGAACTATATTAATTTCTTATAGTTCAGTGTTTTCAAGAAATGTTATAATCAAGATATACTGTTAAAACTAATCAGCTGTTTTTATATGAGAAAAGAAAGAAAAAAGTAAAGTAAAAAACAAAAGTAAAAAAGAACAAAAATTTTAGTGTTTTTGTAAAAATGTGATTTATGTGGAGTCAGATTAAATAATTAAATAGTAATATTTCATTGAAGTTAATCTTTTATTTAAACAAGAAGTGAGACTACTAGAAAATATAGAGGTTCAAATAAAATAATGTTAATCTGAAGTATGAATTTGTCTTCTGAACTGATAAAAGGAGGAAGACTAAATTATTGTAAAAGCTTTGTTTGAAAATTCATTATACTCGTACTTGGAATTAATTACAGATGAAAACAAAGGCCAATTAATATTTCTTCCAAGAATAAAATTGATAACAATAGACAAAGAGGTTCATTTTCCTTTGTCAGAACTTATTTCCATTGCAATGATGATAAATAAAGCTTAAGGTCAAATTTGTGATAAAAGGTTTATCTATTTGAGAAATCCAGTATTTAGTGTTGGATAATATTATAGTAGCTTTTAGTAGATGAAAAGAACGTCAAGACAAAGATGCAAAAGAAAAACATAAGCACACAAGTAAACAGTGACAGTAATAGTTACAAAAATATTCTTCACCAAGAAGTACTATTATGGTTCTAACATAATATGTATTAATATTGAATTAACAAGATTAATGTAATAAAAATTTTGTTTGTATTTAAGTTCATTTTATATCAATAAAAACAGCAATTGGTGCAAGGAGTTGCTAGTTATAATAATATTGCTAAGTTGTTTGGCATGGTTTTCAAAACTACCCTTAATCTTCAAAAGGAAATGATGAGAAACGACTGAGCATTAGCAAAGCCAATCATTGAAAGGGCTGGAAAATTTCATGTGTGTCTGTCTGTTTGCACAATATCTCTAAAGTGAATTGACCTATAGATTTGACATTTTTCATGAAGCTTTATTTTAATATTGGCAACACTGAGTTTGATGATGGTGCATGTTATTCCATGGGACTTAGCTTAGCGGTAACAAATATACTTACATCGGTCTTATGGATAGCCACAATGGCAACGAAAATAGTAGAATAAATACATTTGTAAACAAACTGAGTACAATCATATGAGATGTGACATTATTAATGCAGCTTGTTCATACAATAAAGATAAAAAATAATAGAGTGGAAAGTAAATGTTAAAATTCGGTGACAAGATTTCAGACGATTTCTGTGCACTCTTGCCTTGTAGTACCCTCCTTATCTCAAAATGTATTATTTTAACACTGGTTTGTGACTCAATGAACACAAATGAAAATGCATCATGTGGCATCTCAAGACAAATTTGATCTCTAGACTTAAGTTCTACATGAAATTTCATTTCAACATAGACAAGAATGAGTTCTATAATGGTGCCTGTCAAACCATGGAATTTGGCTGAGTGTCATTGAAGCCTATCACTCAGTATGGTGACACAATTTCTCTTTTGTCTGTGGGGTTATGTTAGAATTTCTTTTCATTCCTAAACAAATAATACATTGTAAAAAACCTGTAAATTTATTTTTCCGGTGGTTGCAGATTGTCATGTTTTTTTATGACGATGGCAGTTTTGAAACAATTTGGTCATAAAAAATATAATATGGAGGGTTATGTGGATACTTAAAGAATTATTGTGTAATACTTTGAATAAATGAATTCATGTGTAAAAAGTATGAATACAATGAAAATTTCTTACTTGTTCTTGTCTAAGTCGTCCTTGACTACTTACTGTTTATTAGACGTTAATTTTTGTATTCTATATTAGTTTAAATAGAATCTCATATATTATGGTAATAGTGTAAAAATATCTTATACAACTGATTAAGACGGCCGCATATGAGTGGTTGTTTGGCTATTATTGGGGGTGCTGCATTGTTACATGGATCTTAGATTTTATACTATCGTAAATACCATTTTCGTACAGAATGTGTACAATGACGATAGCAGAATAGCTGAAATGTTTCAAAAACTCTGCTAGGTGTAAAAATAAGTATAATAAAACTATAGTTCTCACTAAAAATCTATAGCATCTATAAATTGCAATGTTTTGTGCTCTTATCAACAGATTTTAAAAGCTAAATTTAAACTTACAAAATTAGTCTATGAAATTCAATTAACTTTAAAAGGTGTATTACAAAACATAAGGGGCATGATGAATCCCGAAATCAACTTGTTTCTGACAACTTTGAGTACATTATTGGATACAGAGAGTTTTATATAAATAATCTGTTAATTCATGTAACAACAAGTTAGTAGTAGTGTGTTACACCATGTGAATTTTATACCTCTTGGCATGTAAAAGAGAAATTGTGTCAGTCTATTAATTGATAGGCTTCAATGATAGTTAGCCAAATTCCATGGTTGGTCATGCACATCATGGAACCTATTCTTGTCTATATAGAAATTAAATTGCATGTAAAATGTATCATTTACAGAACAATCTTTGTCGAGATATCTTGCCACATGTTGCATCCTCATTTTTGCTCATAAATTTGGTGTCATATAAGTGATTAAATTCAGCGATTCTCAACCTAGAGGGTGCGGCTCCTTGTGGAGGTGTAGATGATTTTCAAGTGAGGCTCCAGCGCATTAGAGTAATAGAAAAGGAAGTAAATAATGGAACCATGCACATTTTGTAGTTTTTAGATATCATATTTCTTGAGATATTTTGCCACAAGATTCATTCACAATTTTTTCGTTATTTTAGGTTTCATAGCAATGTTAATATAATGAAACTTCCAGTGAACTAGTAAGGTTATTACAATGCAATAGTCCACTAAAATCAAATCTTATCACTAACTTTCCATTCAATGATTTTTTTCCTTTTTACAACAAATTAAAATGTCACATGTTAAAATCTCATATGATGTACTCAGTGTGTGTATAAATTTATTTATTCTGATATTTTCTCATTGCAATCATGTAAAAAACTGTGTAAAAATTCCCATAAGTATACCTTATGGTAATATTTACTTATGGTAAAACATAAGAATAGGTTTATCACAGTAAACCTATTTGCTAACGTTCAACAAAATCCCATGGAGCGACATGCACTTTCATCAAACTCAGTGTTCCGCTATATAGAAGTTAAGCTTCGTGCAAAATTTCAAGCTATAAATCAGTTTGTTTTCAAGATAATGTAAAGATAGACAAAGAGAAATAAAGTGTTACCAGCTTGAGTGAAAGGCTCCGCTAACACTCAACCAAAAACAAAAAACATACTGGTTTATAATCAACAGTTTTAATATTTACCACTAAAGGACTACCTTAATTATATTATTCGTCTTTTTGTTAATAATAATAGTAGTAAAACAAAAACCAGAAATGATTCATTAGATATTGGTATTATCTCATCTTATTAACCTAGAAACCTTATTTAAATTCTGGTTTGGCCGCAGCATTTTTCACACTCAAAGATATAATTATGTGGATCTAGGCTAAAAAGATTTTGGCTAAAGGTTCAGCTCATCCATCACAAAAAGGTGTACACTAACATTCTTTGTGAAAACAGATTGTGTCTTTTAAACAGATTGAGCACACTAAGTTAAGTCCAAAGCTAAATCCAAAGTTTGTAAAATTACTAGAGTTTAGCACTGTATGGAAAACTGATTTGTTCAAAAGAAGAGGTTGATCCCTTTTTAAGTCTTATTCTGCTCCTTATCATGGGCTTGTGTGTGGATCTTATCAAACATAGTATGGGGGGAGTCTGTACAGTACAAGATCGATGGTACCGATAAAAATCGCTACAGTCACAACCCTGCCAGATCTCCAATTCAGATCCCAAGTCTGATGTCTTCGACCATTCGCCCATTTGCACTAGTATTAAAATCACTCTGTATCCAGAATAATAACGATAAGTGTGAAACATTTGGAGGAAAACACTAACTCCACCATCTCTGTCAAGGCCTTCCTTCAAAATTTCTTTTTGTAAGTTGTTTTAGTCGACATTCCTCTCCTATTCTGAGTATGTGTTCAGCCCATCTCATTCCTCTGCACTTTATCTCAACTACCTTGGTCAAGATCCCTGATCTCTCTGTTGTGCTTTCTTCTCCATGCACTTTCTTCGTATGTTGGTCTTTGATGCTCCTATACCATACCTCCTCCTTTACCAGTAAAGGAAGAGGACAATTATCTGCTAATATCAGCTCAGATTTGGAATGTTCTGGGAGTAAATAAGTACAACTAAGTATTTCTGTGATCCACTATTTATCAAAATTGGTTAACAACAGTAGTAGCAATCATGCACAAAATGTGTTTAAATAAAACTGGAACCTCTGGAAACCTCAATAGAGATCACAATCATTCTTTCAGTGAACTGTTAATGTTTTTTATAGTCAACAGAAAAAAGTAAATTATATTTGTTTATTAAATCCATGTAACAGTCATTTCCATGCACTACCAGTTACCTGAATATGAAATTACATTACAGCTGGTAGGATGTGTTGGATTCCTGCTGGGCCACATTCCTCTGACTCCTGTACATTATGCTCACTTCATCCTGGAGACAGTGGGGGATCTGAGTGCACGTCTGTGGACCTGCCTTCTGGCCACAGCCTTGCTACTTGTGGAGTGCCACAACCTCTGCAGCCTCATGCGACTGCAGCCTCTTTTCCTCTTTGCTGCCTGGGGGTGAGTTATAAGTAGGTGATTTTTAAAGTCTAAGGTCATAGAAAAACTAAGGGAGATGTGGGAACCAAGACCAAGTCAAGCATGGAATTAATTTATAGTTTTGAGTAAGTGTTTATCAATATTCTATCCGCTAATTTTACTTAGAACATAAACGTTACTGTTAAATTGATCAATTATTCGTAATTGTTTTCAGAAGATCTGTATACGAGGGTCATCCGGAAAATAAGGTTGAAATATTTATAAATAGTAAATAACAACAGATAAAACGAAGAACTGGTTTTATTTCATTCCTGACATCTTTCTTTATTGAAAAATAGTTTCCATTTTTTTTTAACATTTGTCATAAAGTTCTATGAGGTTTTGAAAACCAATGTTGTAGAAGTCTGCCGCCAGTGAGGATAACCAATCCTTAACTGCTTCTTCCACCTTGTCATCATTTTTAAGTGCTTATCACCAAGAAACTTCTTTAGATAGTGAAACAAGTGAAAGTTGTTCTACGCCAAGTCCGGGTTGTACGGCGGGTGGTCAATCTGTTGCTAACCAAATGATATGATGAGATTTTGGGTTTGGATGGCAGAGTGTGGTCTGACCTCTGACAGTTAATAACTAAAACCATGGCAATAATGTGATATTATCTTATGGTTTTGCATACATATTATAATCTTTGAATACATCATGCAAATAAGATAGTAATTGCTTATGGTCTTGAAATACATCTTGCTACTGAAAGTACAACAGCTAATGGTCAGAATCAAGAGAGGGGAGAGGGGGTATTGGAAGGAATAATATAAACAAGTGATGATATAGTATATTTATTTTTCAATAACTAGAAGATGATGACTTATTTTTCCAAAATATCTAAGCAGCAACTAGGAATCAACAGTATGTCAATATATATACATAAGGATTATAAATATTAAATACAATACTTAATAGTTTTGCACTTTAAATACATAAACTAGCATCTGATATAAAAGTATAGTGATGCAAAATTTTTGTTTCTCAAACAATCAGGTTGCCCACCCTGGCTGTGGCCATGTTGATGATGACAACCACACCACAGCCGGTAGGAACAGGAGAGAACTATGAGTACGGTAGAACACAAGCTGCTGTTATACTGTTTGTGCTTATTACTTCGTTGGTTGGTGAGTACTGTAGAATCTTAATCTAATCTACTTAGGGCTGTAAACCAAACATTTTCTCTAAAAAAGATTGTGAGTAGTAAATATCCTTGTTAAATCTAGTGTTATACAGGGTGAATTTAAGTTAGTGTCGAAAAATTTTTTGGGTGATACTACTCAGTATTATAGACCAAAATATGAAAATAAAAAATCCCTATCCCATCTATCTTTTAACTACGACCAATTTCGCTATTTTGTTAAAAAATCATGTTTTGTTGCAATAAAACTCAATTTCCTCCATTATTTTTAATGTTTTTTTAATTCTGAATCCATTTTTGAAATCTACACAAAATTTTACATGGGAATAATGGAGAAAAACTGTCTTGAAAATAAGTTTGATACAAACAAATTGCTAATAAATCAAATTCTTAAGTTTTCGGCAAAAACATTAAAAAGATATTAGACCCGAGGAATTAAATGAAGTTAATTCTGAAGAGAGGCCAATACCACAAAAAACTTGCCCATTTTGTGGGCTTTAAAATGACATAATGCAGCGTTACTTTTATTTTCATCTTATACTGGTTATTAAAAAATCAGTATTGGAAAACAAGGTCTACTTAAAATATCACGGTGCCAAATAACCAGTCAAAATCGTGTTTAATTCAATAATAAATCAAATATAGGATAAACACATAAAGAACAGTTACAAAAAAGAATAATCATAAAAAGTAAGTAATCTACAAATTGCTTTCAAATTGCCTGCCTCCGATTGTCATATCTTATCAGTTTTTACTCCTGACTATCTTATCTCTACAATCACAAGTATGAAGGAATACCCCATGTTTCAGGTTTTATTTTGTCTTTCAGCTGACTTTACCTCTATTCACTTAAAAATAGTTATTTGAGTCGTAGCTATCATGGATTTCACATCGAGAGAGTATGCAGAGATGCATTTTGTATATGGTTTTTGTGGCGGGAATGCTCTGGCTGCTCAGAGAGAATACCACGCTCGGTACCCAGATCGTAGAGTTCCTAGTGATAAAGTTTTTACGAGGCTACATCAGCGTTTGTTGGAGAGAGGAACAGTTCACAGGCAGCGTAATGAGGTAGGTCCTGTTCTTCGAGATGTTGGCTTAGATGAACGAGTTCTAGATTTAGTTCAAGAAAATCCTGAGGTCAGCAGCCGACAACTTGCCAGAGAAGTTGGTGTTTCTCAGAGTAAAGTGTTAGGAATCTTACACGAAAATAACTTCCACCCCTATCACTTTACAAAGGTTCAAGCGTTAGAACCAAATGACTTTGGTCCAAGAGTAGAGTTCTGTCGCTGGCTGCTCAATAGTGATATTGAACAATATCATTTTTTGAGAAACATTTTGTACACCGATGAGTCTACCTTCACTAGGGCTGGTGTTTTTAACACGCATAACATGCATTATTGGGCCGAACAAAATCCCAGGGCTTCAAGAGAAAGTTCCTTTCAAAGACGTTTTCATCTCAACGTATGGGCAGGAGTCATCGGAAACCAACTTGTGGGTCCCCACATTTTTCAAGGAACCTTAAATAGTGAAGTTTACTTGGACTTTTTACAGCATACCTTGCCCACACTTCTGGATGGACTTGATATGGACCACAATCAGAGGGACAACATAGTTTTCCAACAGGACGGTGCTCCTCCTCATTTCAGCAATGAAGTGCGTCAGTGGTTAACGGACAATTACCCGACATGGATAGGTCGCGCTGGAACTGTAGCTTGGCCGGCCAGATCTCCTGACCTATCTCCTATGGACTTCTTTGTTTGGGGACTATGAAACAGGAAGTTTACTCGACCACTGTAAACTCTGAGGAAGACTTAAGAAACCGGATTGAGTTAGCTGCCCAAATAGTGCGTAACAAGTTATCTTTGAACGTGACGGTTAGGGCAATGAGGAAGCGTGCGAGAGCCTGCATTAGAAACGGAGGCAGGCAATTTGAAAGCAATTTGTAGATTACTTACTTTTATGATTATTCTTTTTTGTAACTGTTCTTTATGTGTTTATCCTATGTTTGATTTATTATTGAATCAAACACAGTTTTGACTGGTTATTTGGCACCGTGATATTTTAAGTAGACCTTGTTTTCCAATACTGATTCTTTAATAACCAGTATAAGATGAAAATAAAAGTAACGTTGCATTATGTCATTTTAAAGCCCACAAAATGGGCAAGTTTTTTGTGGTATTGGCCTCTCTTCAGAATTAACTTCATTTAATTCCTCGGGTCTAATATCTTTTTAATGTTTTTGCCGAAAACTTAAGAATTTGATTTAATAGCAATTTGTTTGTATCAAACTTATTTTCAAGACAGTTTTTCTCCATTATTCCCATGTAAAATTTTGTGTAGATTTCAAAAATGGATTCAGAATTAAAAAAACATTAAAAATAATGGAGGAAATTGAGTTTTATTGCAACAAAACATGATTTTTTAACAAAATAGCGAAATTGGTCGTAGTTAAAAGATAGATGAGATAGGGATTTTTTATTTTCATATTTTGGTCTATAATACTGAGTAGTATCACCCAAAAAATTTTTCGACACTAACTTAAATTCACCCTGTATTACAATCAGTGAAGGGATCTTACTAGACCCTCTCCCAGTCGAATTACCACAACACGATTCTGGTGCTACTGGGCTGAATTGTTTGGCCCGCTTCCACTGCAAAAGAACATTCATATTTTTATTACTTTGACAACTATATTTGAATAAAAATGTTACACATTATACATATTGTAAATATTATTTAATTCTCTATAATATGGTAGTATTTTAAAAAGTATTAATGCTAGAAGGTAAACTAAATAAAAAAAAACTCATTTGTGCATGAAATAATGTTTGTCTTTTTTTATTAAAATAAGACTACATATCTTGTACATAGAAGTATAAAAGCAACTTAACAATATGTCAGTAATATAGTAGTTGCAGGAAGCTTCAAGTAGGTTTCTTAATTCAATACAATAGCAGAAGAAGTTGGAAGGATTTTCAATACAAGTATACCCATCAATACAACACTGAATGAACTTGAAACAGTATTAACTAGATTAAAATCATATAGCAATTTAATATTTATAGGTGATACCAACATAGACATAAATGATAATATGTATGGCACACTGCAGTATGAGACTGTTTTGTCGACCTTGGGACTACAGAGAGGCATATTCTGTAACACTCGAGAAGAAGTGAGAGCGGGTAATTTAACAGCAATTTACTGTGAAAGTTGAAAATGAATATAGTGATTTAAAAACCATAACATTAGGAGTGCCTCAAGGTAGTTTACTTGGACCAATAATGTTTTTGATTTATTTAAATGGTTTATTTGAGCTGATAACAGATTGCACAATTTTAGCCTATGCTGATGATATAGTAATTATAAGTGGACATAGACAATTAGGCAGTGCAACTGAGAAACTAAATAGAGATTTTAAAATTTTAACTAAATGGGCACATGATAAAAAACTTATTATAAACGGACAGAAGACAGCCATGATGCATTTTTGCCCCCAGAACATGTCAGCCAATGAAGAAATTATTGTTAAGTTACATGGTTGTGACTGTCTACATAAATCTAATATTAACATTAATTGTGACTGTGATAATATAAGGCTAGTGGATAAATTCAAATACTTGGGACTGACTCTAGACAGGAAAATGATATTTAATGAACACATTTATGATCTTCATAAAAGGTTGAATCCTTGTGTTGCTGCTATATGTACGTTGAGTGATAAAGTTACCAATAATAAGGTAAAGATGGTTGCATATCAATCGCTGGTGGAATCCAACATTAGATATGGTATTGGTATTTGGGGTGCAGCTGCTACATCCCATTTAAACATTATAAAGAATTTGCAAAATAGGTGTTTGATAAGACTATTTGGAAACAATGAAATGGTTAAAACTTTAATGAATCCCAAACAGTTATATATATACAGAAATATTATGGATAATTTTAATAAAAATGAACACAAAATAAAAAGAACAAGGATTTTCAACACACGACTCTCCACAAAATATTCTATACCAAGAATGGCCACAAAGTTTGGTGAGAGGTTACCCGAGTTTTATATTCCATATTATTTTAACTTACTTCCAGATGAAATTGAAAGCTTGAGAAACTTCTGGGTTTTTAGAGAGGCAGTGCAGAGATGGATTACTACGACACACATTGAGCTGACTACTTAGCATGAACTACATCTAGCTACACTAACATCTAAACACACACACATGCACAGACAAATGAAGTGAATGAGTGGGTAAATTTTCGTTACTTCTGTGATCAACCAGATTTTGTTAAAAACTAGGATGTATATAATGTTAAATATTTATTGTTATTGTTGTTGTTTGATGGTTCATGTTATTTATTGATATTTTTGTTATTGTTGTTGAATGTTTAGAGATTTGTTGCTTATATTTAACTATTTATAGAATGTTATTTGTTGATGGGCAATATTTTATATATTTTGTTTATATATCCAGTTATATAATTTATTATCTATTTATACTCTGAATAATGTATGTATTATCCCCTTAATGCTATATAAAATGCCAATATTTACAAATCTGGAGTTATAGAAGCACCACAGCCACACAAAGAGCAATATAACATTTTCTTGAAAAAGCATGAACTATAAACTGATCAAAACAAATATTTAATGAAACTGTAATTTTGTATCTTGCTTTTTTTTAGGTTTCATTATGGACCTCACCGATAAGTCATGTTGACTTGGTGGGGCCATGATTATGTAAAATTATGTGTTACAAAATAAAAATAAAATAAAAAATAAAAAAATAAAAAACGGCTAAATTACTGTCAGTGAAGAGATGGATTAAACGTTTTACATGTTACTCCTAGATAGCATCACTAGGAATAAAAACATGCAATGAACAAGGACAACAGTACTGTCAATAAATATTTCCATTAACCTGTTGACGAGTGCGCACGGCATTTGCTGTGCCCCTATGACGGTCCATACTGAGTGACTCATTGACCAGTGACAGACTGTTAGGGAGTAAAACAAAAAAACTTTTAAATGTTAATAAACTTGTTTATTATAGTTTAAAGGTATATAAAAATACATTGTAGATTGTTAAAAGCAATATCCTCGTTTTAAAACTTTGCTAATATGTGATACTGCTCAAAACAAGGATATATACAAAGGGCGACCTCACATGTTGAACATTCATAGCTGGTTTCTTTTCTTCTTTGTCCAGTTCGAGTAGTGTGTTTGCATGCACACATAGCACTGCCTGAGTAGTTTTCGCTTCTTTGGGTTATTCCGGGGGAGTGGCCTTATAAAATGGTGACCTTGGAGGCGTAGCGGGTCTTGTGTCCCGCCTCCATAAAACAGTTTTTTAAGTTTATCACCAGGTGCCACCATGATACAGGACTAGCAACACTCTACAGACACTATTAGGAACAACTGAAAAGTTCCAAAAATCTCCGCTAGACGTCACAGTAAGTCAGTGAGAACGAATTGACATTCATTAGTCTGCAACGGAAAATGCCGTGACTCCTCATACGGGACCAAACGGCAAATGCTGTGCGGACTCATTTGGGTATGTTTTGCTGCACTCGTCAACAGGTTAACAGGCCCAAAAGTATCCACATGATAGCAACACAAAGCAAAGAGCAATGATAAAAGCAGTTCGAGGTGATTAGACTTTAGCTCTTGGCTTGTCATGAAGGCGGTTGGTGGCAAATACCTGGGAGAGGGTTAATGAGCACATTAAGCATAATGTTTTTCAGACAGAGCACACATACAGAAATAAAATCTATTATATTTTCATTATATTTGGTCATTAATATTTTTTTATGGTAAAGTGGAACAATACTATAACCTTAGTGTCTATTGCAGATGTAGAGATGATGAGTTGTACAATTGCCTTGTACAATTCTTCGTATTTGAAAAGTAGTAACATTACAACATAACATTGCAGTTTCTCTTTTGACATTAAATTGAAACAAAAAGGATAGTGAGAAAATATTAGGAGAGGAAAAGAAATATATGAATGATATTGATATCCGCAATATTAATCATTGTTACTCACACATCTGCATCTTAATTGGCCTCCAATCAATAAACAAAGAAATATCCATCACTATATTCAAATGCAATTAACAACCCCCACCAGATGGTCTTAGGCAATGTTGGCTTGCATTAAGTCTGCTGGAACAAAAATCTGTCTCTTTGCTCAGAGCCAAAAAAGTTTTGTTTAAAATATGAATAAAACAGTTTTTTTTAAATTGTAATTTAGTAACTTATTGTAGTGAACCAGTATCACTCTCAAGAACTTGCAATCCTTTAAGGCAGTTGTATGGTATTCAATTATAAGCACTTTTCTAGGTATCTGAAAGTGCAACTAAGTTATTTATTTGTTCTTTTCTAACCATAAGGGAAAAGTGTCCAATAGCGCATTTACTTGTGGAGCATTGCTCTACAAGAACATAATCAATACATGCAAGTATTTTTATTTTCAATGTAAACTTTCATACAATGTTTGAAAAGAGGTCCTGAACAACTAAATATTCCTGGTTCAAAAATCAATATACTTTTTTGTATTTTTCATTTTCATTTTGTTTAAACATTATTAGAAATCTCTTTACTGACCTTCTATTACTTTTACTTAATAGCCAAGTCAAAAACTAGATTACATTAACACTCTTTTATTTCTTTGAGGATTTTCGAAAATAAGAGTGCCTTAAAAGTCTAATTGACCAATGTTATAATTAAGAGAATTATTCCAGATCAGAGATAAAACCCTGAAACAGTTTTTATTGTTGTTTATAACTAAAGTTTCTGAGTAATTACACATTTCTTATTTCCTTCCCCAAACCACACAATGGTGTTAAGTTCATGATACTTGTACAGTGACTGTGGGCTGTCTGATCCTGCACCAATGGTACCTGAGGAGACAGAAGCAGTATCTGCTGCTGGTTCGGGAGACTAATGAATCCTCCAGTCATCCAGCAGCGGTGGACCACAGTCCTGTCCATAACGGTGGGATGGTGTCTCCCCGAAGAGGATCCAACAAGTAAACTTTTAGTTCTTTCTTTCATTAATGCATTCGTGAAGAAGAGTTGATTAAAATGATATATTTTTGTAATTTTTAACTGTAGAGATAATAAGAATATATTTTTAGCACATATTAGTTAGTTCTTGTTCATATGTATGATGTACGGTAAATCTATATCTATATAATGTATAAAAGAAGATATCCTGACTGACTGATTCACCACTGCCTGGTAAAAACCATGAAAGAGGCGTGAAATTTGTTACATAGATCTTGTAACTTAGAGTTGCACCAAGAAATTATTTTTTCTCCGACCTCATGTCTCTAACCCATAGGACCCTAAAGTTGACAAAATTTCTCAGAACAAATGCATTGGTACAAGCATATTTTGAATTAATGTAACTACCATTTAAAATT
Source organism: Homalodisca vitripennis (assembly GCF_021130785.1). Lineage (NCBI taxonomy): Eukaryota > Metazoa > Arthropoda > Insecta > Hemiptera > Cicadellidae > Homalodisca > Homalodisca vitripennis. The sequence goes on along the minus strand of NC_060211.1, from coordinate 38,028,775 downwards.
TGTTTACACCTATAGCCTTCAAAGTAACCATACTTCTTATTTCAACCTTTTCTGCTAAAACTGTTGAGCACAGAGTTAAACAAGGTAGAGAAATTGGAAGTTTTAGTACAAATATACTTTGGACTGTACATTTAAAAAAAACTTCCAGTGAAATTCTGGAGAAAAAATTGTTCTATAAAGTTTCCATGTGGCATCCACTTTGCCTGTGTCCTGTTCCTATGGCTCTTAAAACACTGCCTTTGACCCTTTTTATCAAATGCTTTGTAAGAGTTTAATTGTTTTTAACCTCATTCTGAAGCTTCATTAGAACAACATCCTATTTTGCTTCCCTGATTGTTCAAACCTCAGAGTACTCTGGCTTGACATTGTCCAGATCTTAAGTCCTGTCAAATGTAGTAAGGACCAGTTTAGGATCTATATGCTATTTACCCTTCTGGAGAAAAGATTGGCAGCTACAGCTTCCTTTTTAGCTTTGGTCTCTTAAATCCTTTAGAAGTATCACTGGATTCTAGCCTTCTACTGCATCAAGTTCTACTCCTGTGGCCTTCCTCCTCTCAGAGGAAGGAGAAATCAACCTGCTACTTCAAAAGCGTTTGTCATCTCTTCAGTAGTGCTAAACCTGTTTGGTGCATTATATTTATATCAAATCTGTAAAACTGCAAACTACTCACTACTACACTTCTTTTTTGACTGCAACCAAAAAAAGAAAAATATAATTTTCTTTTTAAGGTTTCATGTAAACTTTATGCCAATAGCTTAAGCATTTTGTTACAGTCTAGGCCAGAAAGTAGAACCTCCTCTTATGCCGTAAATGCACCTAGCACATTTGCAGGAGTAGGTATGCTTATGATTCCTGAACAAAATTCTGACAGTTTGAATCATTGTTTTTAGCATAGCAAAGCAGTTTATCATTACTCTGCTCCCAATATTGCCACTTATATATATATATATCAGTACATAGATCGGTGATTGTACTTGTATCTTAAAATGTATGTTGTCCAATAAATGTGACAAAAACTGTGTTATAAAACATAAATAGATCAAATTTCTTTCAAAAAATAAAAGCGATATTTACGATGAAAATAATAGTGATTTTTCAAAAGCAAGATTTTACCTAAAAAATCAAGTTCAGTTTTTATGTTGCATGTGTAATGTGCATCTGATTTTAATAAGCTTTGAAGGTAATAGTTTTGCAAGAGAAGTACCATGGTTTATGGTTAGTTGTTAAAATTTCGGTATCACAAAATCCTAATTACATATATTGTTGTACTGTTCAGACCAGAGGACAGGGAAGGCCTGTGCTCGGCAAAACCAAGTATAAATGACCGAGGCCACCCAGAGAGACAGACCAGTGAGGAGCGACAGATGGCCAGTCAGGAGGATAACATCTTGAGACTCATCGTTCTGTTGGTGTTTCTCACCTGTTCTGTCTTTATCGTAAGTCATTTTGTCATGGATAAATATAGTTTCAAATGTGCTCATTACTTTTTCTGTACCTTTAATGGCTCAAGCTGGGGTTGGAACCAGTTCAATTTGCCTTCATGTCACTGGTCATGACAATAGGTGGACACTCTGGTCAACAAAACCCACACAAATTAGATCAAACCCTTTCCTGGAGGTGCTCAATTTCGACTTTAGTGCTTTAGAAGAAGAAAAAGGAGACAATAATGGATAGTATCCTTAAGTACAGATGGGCCGAGGGAAACGCATGTGTGGGCCAGTGGGGCGGGGGGAAAGGGGCGTTTTTTTCAAAGAGCATTGGGCTTTCCCTTAGAGCCCATCTTTTGGAATTCTCTTGACACAAGAGGCAAGAACTAGAATATTTACTCAACTATCTCGTGGTTATATTCAAATGAAATGGGTTCTGATAATTCAGTTCTTTTAAATCTATCGCAGAATGACAGCACGTAGGTGAGGTGAATGTTTCGTGGATGGCTAGTAGAGCCTTGGCCACACTCTCAGATCCCTTCGCCTATCTGTACTGAGTTGGACTGGAATGGAATATTGACGGCATGATGAATAAATAGTTATTCATAGATTAACGTAGCTATGGTGGGAAGAGTTGATTCAATTTTAATGTTGAATTTAGCTCTGGTTACCCTTCCTTTTTCTGCAGTTTCTGGAATGTGACGCTGTCACAGAGTTGACTCCTGGTATTTGGACTCATATTCGCCTGAAAAGATCCCAAAACATTTAGTGACAAAGAAGCTCAAAATGAACTCCTCGTATCGTTTTGACATCAGAGAAATCTAAACTACAGAAAATGGTTTAATAAAGATGAAGAGGTATTCTTTTTGTCTCGCCAGGTGCACAATTGAGAAACAACAATGAGAATACCTCTTCACCTAGATTACACCATATTTTGTAGTCTCTGACGTTGAAACGATGTAAGGAGTTAATTTTGAGCATCATCGTTAAATTTTTGGGATTTCTTCAGACCAACATGACTCATGAGTCCAGGAGTCAAGTCTGTAACAGCATCAGATTCCAGAAACTGCACTAAGAGGAACGTAAACTGGAGCTAAACTCATTAGTTGGTTATGCGGGTGTTGGATATGAGGAGCTCTACTGTAAATGCAAATGATGTTTTTTACTATTTTAGGCCTTTAAAAGAGACAATAAAAAACTTTGTAGGGCCTTAATACCTTCTAACAAAATCACTATGGTTTCCAGAGCCTGTCAGTCTGTATATGGAGGGTTGTGATGGAGGGTATCACAGGTGTGTATGTGGAACTGCTATTTCTGGACGCAAGTCTCAACAGAGGCCAAAGCCTGCTTGTGCTGGCTGTATATGGGCTGGACAGCAACACCATTCTGGAGCCTCTCCTCTCAAGGTGACCCATCTCCTGTGTTTTAGCCGTTTACTTATTGTAGAGTGTAGTGAAAAGTAAAAAAATATGATTACAAATTTATTTTTTACAATTTATTGCTTGATTGTCAGAGAAAATATGTAGTGGGGATTTTGCCATGAGCTTGATTTAATGTGGTTTAAATTTAATTTTAAGCTAATTTAGTTTAATTCAATTTAGGCCTAATTTTATAATTGACTGAATAATTAGCATTTAATTCTTTATCTCGGAATCTTAAATGGATAATGTGTGTGGGACAACACTATTTAAACCCTACATAAAAGTGTAAAACATTAATTTTACAATAAATAAATCTCTATATTTTTATTATAGTCAATGCTAAATCACAAGTTTGTACAAAAATATTCAAATATTTGTCAACTGTACCAAAAATTGATCCATTTATTCAAGCATAATGACGGTTTGAGTTATATTTCCCCCAAAAAACTAGTGTAATAGACTACATTTTACTTATCTTTGGTATCTGGATTCTACTGAAGTAGGACCCACATGCAGGATGAATGAGTGAAGCATTGAACACAGGACAGTTAAATAGCGATGATAGTTTATTCTTGCTCATTACATAATCTACAGAATAGAGTAACCTAAAGTGTATTTGATATACCTATTTTCAGCGTTTTACTCAAGAAGCAAAAGATAGCCAGTGTGAAAATGACAATCAGAGTAACCCAACTTAACACTTGCCATACAGTGCTGTTCTAACCACAACCATTAAAATAGTCTAAGAAAAGTATGAGTAATCTGGTCAGTTTTGAAATCATACCACCCTGTTTCATTGCTTATAAAGTATTTTTAATTCAAAATACAAATAACACTCCAAAGTTAATAAAGCTTATCTACTTAATCAGTGTGTATGTTTGCAGTGGTAAAACATCATGTAATTATTTTTTATTCAATTATACTTTTTGTGTGCTCACAAGTAAACTTAAGCACAGGATGTAGAGATTTTGTGGTTCGCAGGAGAAGACAAGAGACTGAGGACTACCAGGAACTCTCTGAGGACGATAGTTTGCTTCTTCACATTGAGTGACTTCCGCTAAACCGCATGCATGCCACTTTTTAAATTTGGCACCTTATTAAACATTGGCACTAGTAACAGGGGTAAGGGTTGAATCTGCCAGTTTCATTTTACTTGGTTTGTGTGGACTGGGACTCATTCATTTGTATATCACCATGAATGGTTATGGGAAAGTTGTAGTTATAATGGGAGAGCTGTTATGCAAAGCCTGGGCTGGTCTGGTGGTAGTATATCTGTAATCTTGTCTTGACTTAAACTATAGTACTTTCCATCCATAAGTGGTTAAAATTATCATATGTTGGATTAATTTCCTACTAAAATTACTAATTTAACCCTTTTATTTTCATGACATTGTACCAATTCCTGTACCTTTCCATTATGTTGCAAAAGAGTTTTACGAAATATTTTACAGTATCGTAAATTTTAAAAAGTCCATTTTTATCATGTTGTAAAGTGGGCTTTATAAGAAATACAAAATTTAGGTACATTGTTTATGTTTTTGATTGAAAAATCAAATTTAAATACATATAATGTACCTATAAATGTTTGATGATTTTACAAAGTATTTCATTTTTTGAAGAGTAGAAACATTTAAACAACTATCCTAATTTAACTTTTGGACCAAAAAACGTTCAATTTTAGAGGTTAAAATAAAAATGTTAACTTTATGTTGCTTAGCAACATTAATAAACAAGTGATAATCAAGTACAAAAGCTTTCAACTATGAATGCTGATTGAAATATTTAACAACATGGTTTAAAAGTAGAAAATGTTTATAAATAATTTATTACAATATAATAGTAAACATTGAAATTCACGTTTCAAAAACCATTATTGAAAAACAATATTCAAGGACTAACTTTACTTCAAGTAAAAAAATTAGACTTGTTATTTCCTTAAATTTGTCCCCAATTATTGTGTACATTTTAGCAAAAAGGAAAACTTATCTTACTTGAAAAATAATAAAATAATTACCTTGTAATTCAACTGTAATAACCAAAACAATCAGCAGAATGCCCCGGCTGCAGGTTCAAACAAAACAAACATCACAAAAATCCAACTGGAAAACCCCAGCTGTGCCATCTAGAAAGCCTAGTGTGCCATTCATGGAAAGAATGAAAAACACTAACTGAAACACTTGGATTCAAACTTATTAAGAATACTGTAAAATAAAAATAAAAATTAATGTGATTTTAACGTTGATGTCAGCGTCTTCAGCACTTTTTTCATTAGTACATATTATCACCACAGTGTGTCTTCAGTACTAAACAGGTAAAGCACTCTCAAAGTAAACCTGTATGATTTTCATGACTAAAATCTCTTACACTTAATAAAAACACAAGTTTATGAAAAAATCAATAATTCTATATTTGAAGCAATATTCATATCGTAAGGCGTGGGTTACTTTCGACCCAAAATGTGCTACTTGGCACCCTCTCCTCTACAAGGAAGAAGCATTACAGGTTTTATACTAGCTAAGACCTTTTATACCTAAAAGAAAACCTGAATTCCATAAGAAAATATAAAAACTTATTGATAAACGGTTATACAGAGTGCACCAAAAAAAAAAAAAAAAAAATATAGCACAACAATCAAAAGTGATAAAAGATGTTGTATTGCTTGTTACAGAAGATTATTCATAGAAATTAATGAAAATAACATCCAACCAACCAAATTGATCACTTTAAGATCTGAAGATGACGTCCTCTAAATGATGTTCTTCTTTGATCATTCATACTCTTTCAATCTTGCACTGAAGCTGTCAAACACCTTCTCTAACATTGCAGGAGAAATGTTTGTAACTTCTTGGCTTTAAATTCGTCCAGTGTGCGGGGTTTGTTTGTGCAAACCCTTGCTTTGAGGGAGCCGCACAATAAAAAAAATCACAAACGCTAAGGTCTGGGGGAATGAGCTGTCCATGGGATGCTACCAAAACACGAGATGATTCAGACATTAAACTTGCCCTTCAAAAAGTTCATAGTATTATTAGCATTGTATTATTAGGGCAGTTGCCCTATTATGCTTGAACTACATCCTTCTGCACACTAAACAATTCTTCGGAAGTTCAGGAAGTTATGTAACATCAACAGGTAATGTTGCGAATTGACCGTAACTCTGTTCAACCACTCTCTTCTAAGAAATATGGCCCGATGATACAAATTTTTGTTACACCACTCCACACAGTAACCTTGCGCCTATGCAGAGGATGTTCATGCAGTTGTTCAGGATTTGTAGCAGACCAATGACGGAAGTTCTGTTTATTAACATAACCATCTAGATGAAAATGTGCTTTGTCATTCATCAGTAAAATGTTTTCATCAGACATTATAAGATCAATCACCAAATGCTTTCCGCATTGCATAATCATTAGGCTTTAGCTGCTGGGCAATAGCCATTTTATATTGGTGCAAATGTAGTTCAAAACGCAATATTAGTCTTACTGAGCAATTAGACATGCACAAAGCATCAATTTTTTTAACGAAGGCTTCCATAGCTCTTTTTACTCATTCAATATTCTCTGGTGTCTGGATTGACCTTGGACTGGTTGGAATGTAGAACCAGTAAATCTAAAGTTACTCATCTAGAGCATAATGCTGTTACGGTTAGAGACCCAGGCCTCTTAGAGCTGAAAAACATCTACGGAACTGGTACTGAACAGCAACGCAGGAATTGCCACTTAAAAAAAAAAAAAAACACTTTGGCAAGAACGTGAGTTGCTCAGCCGACCACTGTTCCATTTCTATTAAAAATGTCCGTTTGTGGGCTTTAGAATACACCTGTTTCCATCACTCCTCACCACCTAATCACCACACAGTACGGTGGCGAAAACCGTAAGACCATTTCACCTTTCCTTGTACCTCGCTTGCCTCCTCTACACGCTTAAAATATGCATACAAACATCGTTATATTCATAAAAAACCATGAAAAACTAACTTTATGACCTTACTTCCCCATTTTTCATCAGTTTTTTTTTTAACCATTTTATCTGAAGCCACATAAATATATTTTCTCAACATTGAAAATATTTATATAGCTGTCTAAAACATCTATTTGTAAGTGGCACAAATTGAATTATCTTCCTGCTTCATTATTTAACAGGAAAGGTTTGAAAGGTGTGAATGTTGAGTTCAGATCTATTTCACCTTCCGTGTCTGAAATCTGATGCTGTTAAAGTTTTGGCTCCTGTTGTCTTGCATCAATTACAGTTTGCAAGTGGAAAATTCTCTGCCATAGAATATTTGCTTCTTTCATTACTTCAGCTGCTGATAGGCATTGGAACAAAATATTAGCTGTGTCATTAATTTTAATCATGAGATAGCTCATACTTTATAGGCTGTAGATCTGTAATGTCAGATTGTAAACCGTAACATCTACAATTATTTCCTGGGAGAAAACCCTCTGCCGGGTATTGGTTGCATTCAAGAACTCTTTGGCTGAAGACAGTTTTGTTTTCAAATCTTATGAGCTACTTATATTTATATATTTCTTTCCGGGCATCATAATATTTTGCATGTGTATGAACTCCGCCATGGCTGAAGCAAAACCTTCTAACCCAAAGCTTATAGTTACAGCAGACAAAAAAAACCAAATAATTAATAACTTGAGAAGTTAGACAATTTTTTTATTTACTTGTTTTCATTGTAAGCAAGTCCAGAAAATCTGAGCAATTCCTAGTCTATACTTGTCTTAGCCCAGTCTGTAGTTACTGAAAACCAAGCAAATTTGCTTAAAAAAAGCACGTCTAAGGAGACGTGAAAAGTTTTATTCAGCTCAACAATTGGCTGGCAATGGGATAAAAAAGTTGGAAAAGGCAATTGGGAAGTTACTATACTGCTTTTATTGAATTTTTGGCAATTTGTAGTAGATATTGAAAAAGGCATAAATGAACATTTCAGTTTAATTAAAACGGAAATCTTGACACAGAAAATGTGTTACTGAGTTGGTTAACAGGCTCGCACAAGAAGTAGTGTTATTTTGATCTAAAATTAACCTTTACATTACAGCACCTGGTTGTTGTATCATAAAGAGGTATGATACAAGAGGTATATTTACTGGAATGCATTTGGTGTGTAAGTTTTTAAAAGTTGTAAAGTTTTATATACAGTAGAAAACCGTAATATGTATATAAGGTAGATTTACATGTAAATAATCTGCTAGTATATTTATTTAAAAATGTTTTTGTTTTACCAAAAGTAAATTTTAATAAAGCTTAAAATTCTAAATGTAACATGGTGTCTTATCTTTTTATGCGCTTTGCTTTTGAGTTTTGATTTTCATCTGTTGTAAGTTTCATCCAGAATTGAATTGACTTTTTAAATAGAAACTTCAGCTTGAAATAAAAAAAAAACAATATTTGTGATTCAGGTTGTTGCTTAAGTATGACTGAAGTGTTTTCTTTTTTTTGAGCATTCTTATGAGGAATTCAAACTAATTTATTGCTGTCATTTAATAGATGTATACTGAAGTAAATAAATTAAGATAATCTTCAATTCAAATAAAGGTAATATATTTGATCTATCCTCTTATTTATTATTATGTATTTACCAGTTTGTGTAGCCATATTCAGCATTGTGGATGATGTTGCAGAGTAACGAGGCTGTGGTACGGAGGTGAGACGCTGCAGTTGCCGGCTTGGGAGGATTTGTCGTTCGAGACACGCCACGTCTGTGAGCAGTTTATCAGCCATCATCTGGACCAGTGCCGTCAGGATATCATCACCGATACCAGGTGTGCCAGAATTTAGCACGTGAGATTCAAGAACTTGTTCCTATAGGAAAATTTTAATGGGTGGCTAGAAAATTCTTTTGCAGACACCAAAATAAAGTTTATCATTATTACAACTAACTCCTGTTATACTAATTGAACAATAATCAAAACAGAAAATTAAACAAACTTGCACTAGCAACTTCACAAATGCAATTGAAAAAACTAGAAAACAATAACATCTAGGTAAAACTTCACCATGTGGTTTCATGATAGTTCCTTAGTTAATCGTCAGAGTGTAGTAGCAATTAAACAGCACTACTGTGGGTTTGTAGTAAATAGTTCAAATAACACTAAAGGGCAATGTGTATCATATTACAGCTCTTAGGCATCGTAAAGTGAAGCTTGGCAGTTGAACGCTAAGTGGGATCACCTGTGTTAACATGGGTGTGGCAGTGAAGGGGTTATCAGAGTTCTTTGAACAAATCAATGTGACCCTAAAATTGTCTGGTCATGAAATTAACTTTTGTAATGAAAGAAGCAAAGAATAGTAGACTTCTTAAGTTTAACATGATGATATGCGTATTTATTTAAATATATGCGTAAAGATATATTTAAATTTTAATAAGGGCGTTATTTAATTTGATTACATTTATTTCTGAGTTACCATTTACTATGTATATTATATATGTCCTGACCTTTTCGTCATTAGCTTTAAGATTACCTACCGGTTGATGATACATTACCAAAACATCTGTACTATTTACGGATGTGTGAATTTGTTTTTCTTCTGACAATGGATATAACAATACCAGTCATGTCACAACTATAATTACTTTAACCATAAAATCAAAGTATAGCCTACCACAAGGAAATCTCTGTTCACAACACTAAATTGTTGTGAGATGTATTTGAGATGATGGCGTAATGTGACCGGAGTAGTATTGCAACAATAGGTGGTTGTGTGAAGTGACATATGGCTGGCATGGATAGCTGAGTTTTGTGCAGAGTGTAAAGGTCTACAGTGTGGCTTGGTAAATTCAGTGCTGTTGTTAGAGATGACAATGTGTTAGAGAATTTTAGAGCAATCAGATACACAGAGTGTTTATATTACGTAGATTATTTTGGAAACAGAAGATTGATCTTGTCTACCAGGTCTCTCAAGTAAATTAAAATGTATGTATTTATATATTATTTTTATGAATAATATCTATGTTTCAATATAACTTTGCCAAAAAATAATTATTTTTAACCCTTAATGGCACACAATTTTTTTGAACTATTACCCAAAAGTGGTCTGCAATTTTCCCACAATTCGAGTAATATTATTAGAAAAAGTTAAGTTTGTTATTTGTTGGTTAATATTAATAATTCCTTTTTTGTTGAAACATGTTTGTACAGTACTAGCATTGTATATAGCTAAAAAGAGCTTAAAAAGTGAGTACTACACTAACAGCCATTTTGAGGAACAATACTTAAAAAAGTCACTAAGCAATATGTCTCATACATGAAAAACAAATAAAATCCATTACTTTCAATACTTCACCCAATTTTTACAAAATTAATTTCAAAACTTAAAAAATTGGGTTTTTACAAGAAAATAAATTTTACATATTTTTACTTCTAGAAGGCAGGCCGTTTTAATAGTAATCTTTAAGTGTCTGCTAGTGATTGATCACAAAAACAAAAATACTTTATTTTCAACATGTATACCAATTCTTATAAAATTATCTCAAAAAGTAAGAAAATAATACTCTACCCTAACAAGTTACTTTATTTTTGACATGTAGGAGGATTAGCCAATTTGAAAATCAACTTTCTTCACTGTCAATGATGTAGTTGCCTTTACAGCTGCCTTTAAACCCAAATAACAAGTTTAAGAAATCCTCTTCTTAATAATAGTACTTTTCTTTTAATAGTAATAAAACATAGAAACATTCTTTTTTATTGGTTGAAGTTTTCCTTTTTTCGATATAAATGTGGTTTGTTCCAGTGTATCATAAACAGAAAATGTGACTGTTTGTTACCTCTTGACAGGTGGCGACTTCGGCGGTACAGGCAGGTGTTCAGTGGCTCGTCTCTTGTCAGCTGGCTGGTGGCCCACTCGGTGGTGGCGGACCGAAGCCAGGCGGCAGAATACTGCAGCCACCTGGTGTTGGGTCGAGTGATAGCACATGTGGGTGGCTCCCAACCCTTCCTCGACCACTCAGACACGTGGTATGGCTTCGTCTCGCACAACTAACCCTCACTGCTCGGCCTACCCCTGGCCACCCTGCAGCGTCCCGCACACTCCGGCTTGTTCGTCATCAGCTGTTACAGCAGCACCACCTCACTCTAGTCACCTCTCCTTGTCTGTCCCCTGTTTGATTTTAACATAATAATTTATTTATTTATCATACTACTATCATTTTATTTACTATCATAGACGTACTTTAAATTTTAAAGTTTTGACTGTGTTTACGTCAAGTTTAAAAAAATGTTTTAATACGCTATGTAGAACTATTTTCTGCATCTACAAAGAGGAATTGCGTTCTAAAAATAGTTTATAGCTTAATAAAAAAATAATTTGTTTGGTATGGTTTAACACGTTCAATCTCGGTGACGCCATGGTGGCTTTGTGCACATGTCACACTACTAGTACAGGGTTATTTTTAAGCCACCGAATTCAATAATAAATTTTAATTATTATTATATTAAATGTTTATTTTGATATCTAAGAATACCAAAAAACCTTTATTTCCGGAACTCAGTCCCTGAAATAGGGCTGGGGTTGAACGTGTTATAGAGTTAGGCCAATTCAGATTTTTGATAACAGAATTACTCAGTTTTTATTAGTAACAAGATGTCAATAGTCCTCAACATATTGATTCTCTTTATTAAATTATAGTCCTGAGTTTCCAATTTGAATTCTGTTTTTTTTTTTTTAAGGAATAGATCTTCTCTGGTTCTTATTTTGGCTGATTCTAGTGCTATGTATTGTTCGATAGTTCAGATACTCTGGAAAATTGCATCTTGTCCGATAACAGTGACCAGTAAAATTAAAATAATGTTTGATTAAAACTATATTGAATGTTAGCATACATTGTCTGTTGTAACAGAATTCCTTGGTGAACAGGATTTGATTGAGAAACCGTCAACAGAATCCCTTTGGAATCTTTTCATCTACCTAAAACATAAACAATTGTGTAAAATGTAACTGATAGCATCAATGATCGACTAAACAAACCTTTCATATTCTTAAGTATCTCTGTATAACTCTGTTACCAATTATTAATAGTTTAGTAGGCTAGTTGTTCTTTGAATATTTCTTTATAGTTCATTATGAAAAATTGCTTGCATAAACCCAGTCTTTGTGAAAGTTCAAATAGTGACTCTAAAAGCCCGGCATTATTAATTTCATCATTAATTTGTGATGCTAACATGTGTGTATTCCAAATTTAAATAGGGTTGCACAATGCAAGCTTCCAATTATAGACCAATATCACTAATACTTACCTTCCCAAAATTAATTGGAACAGTTTTCTTGGCCAGACTCTTAGAGCACTTATCCCTTAACGATTCCCTTATAGGTACATATTTTAAGATGAATCATACTACAGTTTTTTTATTTTGTACACTTGTACAGAAATCATCAATATATAACTAGAATGTTTTTTAGTTCATTAGTCACAAGAAATTAATTAATTGTATAACCAATATGTGGATAAAATTAAAAGCCAAATTAATAAAATACAAATAAATAGATAACACAATAAAGTATTAAAAGTGATGGATCAATATCTCTCCTCAAATGGTAAAAACTGAAACCTTGTGGCAAATATCTTCAATGTAGATATTATACAGAATACAGTTGTCATCTGTCATGAGGGCACTTTATCACCTTCAGCGTGTCATGAGTAACCGGTGACTGGTGCAGTATTTAATAAGCAAAGTAAATCATTTTCACCTTTGCTATAGTTGTTCTAGAGTTGTTGCTAGAGTTAGTAACTGTTAACCGTAGTACTAAGACTGGATTTCCACTATCAACAGTAGTTGGTACAGTGGGACCTCTGTGTTTTATCATTTTTTTTTTACTAAGATTGACTGTTTTGAGCAAAATTCAATACGTAACAGACAGGCCTGTGCTGGGTACTTTGAAAGGGGCGGTGGATAAGAGTAGTGAGGGCGGTTCAGGGATGCAGATTTTGACACAAGGCATAAAGAGCCTAAAGGAAGACCACAAAGATTTTAAAGATGAAGAATTGGAGAACATATCGGAAGAAGATTCTTGATACACAAGAAGAACTTGTGGTAACATTGGGAGTAATTCAACAAACCATTTCGGTACGTTTAAAAACCATGGGTATTATCCAGAAACGTGGATTCATTACGATAATCCAAAACGAAAAAATCATATGTAAGACTAGACCACATTAACTTCTACAGCAAACAAAAAGATTCATGGATAGAAGGTGATGCTCAGCATTTGGTGGGATTAGGTAGGAGTTATTGGGAGCTAATGTTTGTTTGTTAAATTATTAGAATTTATTTATTTGATCCATTTCAAAATATTTGCAATGTCTTAGGGCAAAATAAAATACGAGGTAGTAGTTGAAATATAATTAATGTAGTTATGGTAAACTAATAAGTAGAAAATTAAGACGAGACAGTTTTGCATTACATACATTTCAAAAGTTTCCAGTATATACTACTTAATTTCTTAAGGAAAGTAACAAAAACAAATATGGTCACAAATGTAGACGTTCTCTGAATAGATTTACAAACTAAACCTGAAGAAGTCTTTGAAATTTGGAGCTATAGTGGCAAAGATAATCAGTAACAAGACTTTATCCACAGAGTTAAAAATACCAGCTTCTGAGTACATTAACAGTAAATGTTCTAAATTTTTGTTTGTCAAAGACGATCAATCTAATTTTGAAAAGTTTCAATTTAGGAAATGCTTTGTTTGCAAGAAACTTCATTCATTGGGATGGTTAGACAAAATGTATATGCTTTGAAAATTTCTGTGTGTTGCAAACAGTATATGTTGTATTCTAATATAATTTTTATGCACACTTAATACAATTGTCGGTAGGACCATTTTAAATCTCACTAGTGTCCTTGGCACTTCAAACCATTACGCCCTCATACCGGAGAGTGTGGGGTAAACGCAAATAGTAGGTAGTCCAAAACACCCAGCAGAGCATTTCTTTTTGAGTTCTTGTTTAGCCAGTTTTGGTTTAAGAGGTAATTTACCTTAAGTCTTCTTCTTTCCGTTTGGTTTGTGTTTACTCTTCTTTTGTTTTGGTTGGATAGTCTTCCATTATCCACCATCTATGACCTGCCTTATCCCAGACTGGCAACCGGCAGCTGTAAGGAGTTTCATGTCTAAACATTCATATATTATCAGTTACCTTATGGCATCAGGAACCACCCACCCATCCTTTTGTTGATTAATCAGAATATTGTTTTTACTTAAGTCATTGTATTACGATTCTCACTGTTTTCATCTTGTTCATGTTTCACCTTTTTGTTGATTTTACCATCTGTCATCTTCCCTTTTTAGACATCCTCTTTCTCTTTTGATTCATTGTCAATGCACTTGGGAACAAAGGTTTTCTTCGGGCTTTGATGATTGCAAAATCATTAATGAAATCGTAATAATCAAGTGCCAATGTAATATCATTTTGAGTGCAAAGCAACATTAAACTGCTGAGTTTTTCATTTTCTGTTGTAGATCTCGTATCAATCTTTACTCTCTTAAGGGCAGAAAAAGCTCCTTTCTGCTGTTCAATTTGTCACAGAAAGAGTGAGGTATGTTCTTAGTGCAACTTCTAAATTTGGGAAGGTACTTTCCGACTTGTTTTTCTTGATGTAAGTATAGATTCCTCTCTTGTTGTTATTTTTTCCACTTCTATATACATTTGAAATTGTGACATTCTTGCACAAAATGTTCTTCATCAATGTTTTTTGATTAGGTTTGAGCAAAGTTTTTCACCTCTTCTGTCATTTTTTCTTGGAGATTTCTGAAAATTTGAAATCTTGAATTGTGAGCTTTGTAGCAATCCCTGTTTTTTGTCAAACTGAATTACGTGATTGTCAATAATGGATAAGAACACTCCAATACAAAATCTCTCTCTGGGAATAATTTTCTCAAAATCCAGGTCTCTTACTTCTTCTGAAAAATTTACCTTTTTCTAATATTTTCATAGCTGGGTTCATTTTTTGCCTGTGTTGGTTAATTTGTAACAATAACGAAATAAACATTAAAGTAGAACATACCAATCCTAAGATCTCCTTTCCAAAATAATTCCTCCCAATTTTTCAGTATTCAATTTGCTTCAAAACTGAATCTCTGAATGTATAAAAAAAATTAGGTGCCAAGTCGAATATAGGTGCACTTACATTGTTATTTGTCTAAGATTATTATGAGCAATAACAACCTGTATCATGAAGGATTTGAAACTTGCATGAGAAGAACAGCAACAGCAAAGAATAACTTAAAATAAAGTACTACACAAGTCACAAACAGATTAACAGCGTGTTTACTGACTAGTGAGTGACAGACAAATATAAACAGGCAGACGAAATTGAGATGGCCTTGACAGACATCTCATTCTATCCCGTCTCCCACCACTTGCCAAGGATGCGCCACACGGGAACTGGAAAAATCATAGAAAAACAGGAGGGCGCCAAAAATTTCCAGGCTGAAGGGCGCACCAGGATACATTGTAGTATCCCGGCGACCCAGCATGGGCATGTTAACAGACCAATAATGAATAAGTAATAATCATTAATTCTTAGCCAATGGTTACCAAGAAAGTGCTACATTTTAACATGGAGTCTGAACTACTGTAATTCTGGTCTAAACTACATTGATCGGCATACTAAATCCATTTCCCAAAGACAAATTCCATCTTAACCATCAATGGATGACTTGGACATCCCAACAAGATCACATGTCATCGGGGGGTCAGTGCTTACACTGATTATTCAAATGCAACATAGCCTAATTAATATAAATATATAATAAATTAATTAATATACAATGCCTCACAATGCTGATGAAGAGCACACTTATGTAGATATAGTTCTGTTCAGTAATTTCTGCCGCTGATCCTTTTAATATCAAATTGTAATTGAAATTGAAATGGAGTGTGAATGTTTGAATCGCATTAGAATTTTCTTGTGTACAGCATGAACCTGAAATGGACAGAAATAAATTATACAGTCATGAAATTGAGTATAAATTGATAAAAACATCAAGATTTGACAATAGCTTGATACTGATAAAGATTCATCCATATCTTAGAATTAATCAAGAAAAAAATTAAATCGAACAAAGAGGATGGCATCATATTATTAAAAAGTTGGCAGTCTGTGATAAAGAGCCTTATTGACAAATGTTTGGTCACATTAGTCGTTAGTTGATTAAGCTTCAGCCAATGATGATACAACTTCATCTCCTTCAATTATCCTGTATAATTTGATCTGTATTATTGGCAGTTTTGGTTTAAAACTAGTCAACTGAAGATGTTAATATGGCTCTTTTTCGTTTTGTAGAAATATTTAAAGAATTGAATAGTGTAAGCAATGTTTCGGCACTGTGTAGCATTGAAAACAGGTGATAGTCATGATTCTGGCCCCTAAAGCTTAAGAAATAGATCCCATCTCTAGATATTATACATTTTGTAGCTAGTGTTGTAACTGAAGTCTGGAACCTAAGAACCAGGAATGATCCATTTTACATATTTTTTAGCCATGTAAGAACTTAAAACTATACCACTTTAAAGAAAACCACATTTTAAACCAGAATAAATTTTTTAGCAAGTCTATTCTTGGTTGCAATAAAAAATATAATTAAAATCAAATTCAGAATTAGAAATTTAAAGAACCTTTTAGTCAGAACAAAAAAGTTTTGAATTGGACTATCTCTAGTTGTTAAGTATGTTTTATTTTTCAATAGATCTGACTTCATGTTTTGTTTTTAAGTGCTTAGTTGAAATACTCTTTAGTGTTAATTTATCAGTACCAAAGGTCATATAGGTTTGTTTGCTTGAGTTCAATGTTGTATTTTGTATTATAAAAGATAACAAACAAATATGAATACTGTAGATTTAAATATTAAATAGATTTGTTAGTTTGTAAGAATTGATAATACGAATTTTGAGCACTTGTTTTAATTTAAGTATGCATTTTCAAATACTTTCTGAGAACTGGTTAACACTGGAAACCAAAATCATCAAAAGTCATTGCATCCACAAAACGAAGATAACAATAAATTATATTTCTATACTAAAATCACCCACCATTAGAAAACGTAAGTGCTAAATATACAAGGAAACTTGTACTAGAAACTTCTTGTAAACATAATAAAACATTGTACTTCATACAATGTATCTTTGTTGTTAATAATAAATAGTTTTGGTCTCTTGATCTTAGTATGCTTGTAAATTTGTGCTAAGCTTTTAGCATTTTGTTTGAAGTGTTATGAATAAATTGCTGTCAAGAATCTATTATATTTTAGTTATAAGTTATTAATATTAATTTTAAACTAACAGTCTTGAACAACCAAACTTTAACTAGGGTCATTTAGATTCTCAAAATATTTGAAAGAAATTTCTGTATTACATTTCTCCTTGTCTTTGAACACACTTGTGGATAGACAAAGTCCAATTAAATAAAAAATAAAAGATTAACTAGATAAAATTTTATAGGCGGTGGATCCGAAAGTCCCTCTGTCCCCAAAGCATAAACACCTAAGGTGTACAATAGACTAGTCTGTAACACTTGGCTCTTGAAACCTCTCCCGTCCTTGAAGACCTCACACTCTCTGGAAAACCGTTGGAAAGCTTAATGGCTTGGAAAATGATTCTATCCTGTTTAACTTTTAGCCTGCAACGTTCTTGGTTCACTTTCTTCCCACTTCTCAGGA
Source organism: Homalodisca vitripennis (assembly GCF_021130785.1). NCBI lineage: Eukaryota > Metazoa > Arthropoda > Insecta > Hemiptera > Cicadellidae > Homalodisca > Homalodisca vitripennis. The sequence continues at coordinate 38,011,269 of NC_060211.1, read as the reverse complement.
TGCGACCATACAACTCTTCTCTCGTGTTATATTCCCGAAAATGAGTTTTGATATATGTGACACTGTCAAGGCGTACTGATTTAATACAGTCAGTATATCGGAGAATTAATAGTGGTGCCTGTGGTCCCTTGTTTGTGATAATGCATAAGACTTTTGGTGTAAAAGCAAAATGTTTTTATAGCCTGGAGCATAAAAAAGAATTGGTCCCAGAACTCATCCCTGCTGCACACCTTGGTTAATTTCTAAGGGGAGCAAGCTCATTCCACTGACACAACTTGGGAACTATTGTTCAAGTAGGAATACAGAGTTGCCAAGGAAGTTCTAATCAATCATAGATAATCTTTTCCTCAGTAATATGCCATGAGAGACAACATCAAAGTCCTTTGATAAATTGTACATTGTCATGTTATTTCATATCCTTGAAAGCAGAATGTCTGAGGAAAGACAAGCTGCAGCTAAGGTCATTGAAAATCCATGTCTAAAACATGATTGGCATTGAAAAATTACTTAAGTCGTTAAAAATTTGAACCAGATTAGATTTTATTTTGTAATTAAACAGCTTTAACTGTTTAGAATAGATGGAGAAATGTCGGAAAACTTCCTTATCAACACTGGAGTAAGACAGGGAGATGGGATTTCTCCCACTCTCTTCAACCTGGCTGTGGAAGAGGCATTACAAAAAGTTAAAAGACTACAAAGAGGGGTTAAATTAGGAGTGGACCTGAACGTAATGGCATTTGCGGATGATGTAGTGATCTTGTCAGAAAGTTTGGATGACCTCTCCACAATAACAAAAAGTTTTATTAAAGAATGTCAAACAGTAGGCTTAGAGCTAAATGAAGATAAAACTAAAATTATTCATTTTGGAAGACATGCTGGAAATGTGAGAACAAACTTAAGCATTGACAACTACTCGATTGGCTGGGTAGAAAGTTTTAAATATTTGGGTGTAACAATAAACAGCAAAAACGTGGAGGATATAGAGATACAAAGCAAATTAGCTAATGCAAATAGGTGTCTTGGGGCGTGTACAAAACTCTTTACGTCAAGATTGTTGTCACAATGCTCCAAAATAAGAATTTATAAAACAATCATTCAACCAGTCCTAATGTATGGAAGTGAAACATGGACATTAACGAAGAAAAATGAGGGGCGGTTGATTGTTTTTGAGAATAAAGTTCTCAGAAAAATATTTGGACCAATATGTGATGAAGGGGTGTGGCGAATAAGAAAAAATAGAGAATTACGCAATGTATACCAAGATCCTGATATTGTGGCTTTGGTGAAGGCAAAGAGAATTAGCTGGCTAGGACATGTACATTGGAGACAGGAGGGCACAAGGTTAAAAGAGGTCTACCAGGCGGTACCGGCAGGAAGGCGCCCTTTGGGTAGGCCAAAGATAAGATGGTGCGATCAAGTGGTCGAAGATGTGACCCGGTGTGGAGGGTCTGTGGATCTGGCGGAAGACAGGGGGGCGTGGAAGAGGCTCATAGACGAGGCGAAGAATCGACTGAGATTTGTTACGCCCCGGCAGTAAGTAAGTAAGTAATTAAACAGCTTAGATAAAGCAGTAAGGATGGATATCGCTCTGTAGTTTCCTAGCATGTTAATATGACCCTATTTAGGAATTAGAACAGTAAATAATTTGTTATCTCTCCGTAGTGTTAATATTGAGAAAGAATAACAATTTTAAATTTAATATTCGATTATTCATACTTTTTGTAGTAATCCTTATATTTGACTGGGTATAGAATGAAAGTGTGGTAAATATCCTGTGAGTAAAAAATGTTAATCAAACTATGAATATTGGTGTAGTTCGTACATTTTACATTATGTGGTTATAAAAAACTAAAAGCTAATTGTTCAGCTAAAAAAATCTAAAAGCTCATTTGTTTCATAAACTAAAATTATTATTGGATTATTTAAGTGTTACATAGATTTTGAGTGATATATGTGTTATGCTAATATAAAACACAAAAAAATTAAAAAAATGTATCATTAACTGACCTCTTTTTATATACATTTATGTTTTTGACAACAATATCTTTCTTAAAGAAGCTTTTGTTTTGAAGATAAATATATTGTTTCTTGTTTTTCACTTTAATATTTGACTAACATGTTTTCTTAGACATTAATAAAGTTTGATAAGAGATGGAAGTCTGAGGAATCTATAATATCCAATTTAACAAAGTATATGGAAAAAATCCTTGTTCTAGGAAAGAAGACGAACTAAATCAATCTCAAAACATTAGCACATTTGAAAATCACATTATACCAGTAATACTTTTCATTACTATAACAAAATTTGCAGTGTAGTAGAGAGAAAAATGGAAGATATGTACAACTGCAAAGTGTTATTCACCAATATAAATCAACCATTAATGCTTATTAAAATTCAATTCTGTACATTTTGGATATTAACAAGGCAGCTTTGTTGTTGGGTATAAGGGTTTTCGTCTTTTCCAAACATCTCTATATTTGTAGTTTTTTGCTTCAAAATATTGTATAAACATTCAATGTTCAGTATTTATAAACTTGCTACTAAGTTACATATATATATATATTTATATATATATATATATATATATATATATATATATATATAATATATATATATATATATATATATATATATATATATATATATAAATAACATCCATTGCATCCCCAAAAATATTGGATTTTCAGTATATGTATAATTTGGAATGTTTATACTATGGTCCAGGTTCTGAGTAAGAGTTTGTTTTCTTGGTTCAGTGTTATCTGGAGTTTCGGTTATACTCTGGTCCAGGTTCTGAGTAAGAGTTTGTTTTCTTGGTTCAGTGTTTTCTGGAGTTTCGGTTATACTCTGATCCAGGTTCTGAGTAGGAGTTTGTTTTCTTGGTTCAGTGTTTCCTGGAGGTTTGATTATACTCTGGTCCAGGTTCTGAGTAGGAGTTTGTTTTCTTGGTTCAGTGTTTTCTGGAGTTTCGGTTACACTCTGGTCCAGGTTCTTAGGAGTTTGTTTTCTTGGTTCAGTGTTTTCTGGAGTTTCGGTTATACTCTGATCCAGGTTCTGAGTAGGAGTTTGTTTTCTTGGTTCAGTGTTTCCTGGAGGTTTGATTATACTCTGGTCCAGGTTCTGAGTAGGAGTTTGTTTTCTTGGTTCAGTGTTTTCTGGAGTTTCGGTTACACTCTGGTCCAGGTTCTTAGTAGGAGTTTGTTTTCTTGGTTCAGTGTTTTCTGGAGTTTTGGTTACACTCTGGTCCAGGTTCTTAGGAGTTTGTTTTATTGGTTCAGTGTTTCCTGGAGTTTCGATTATACTCTGGTCCAGGTTCTGAGTAGGAGTTTGTTTTCTTGGTTCAGTGTTTTCTGGAGTTTTGGTTATACTCTGGTCCAGGTTCTTAGGAGTTTGCTTTCTTGGTTCAGTGTTTCCTGGAGTTTTGATTATACTCTGGTCCAGGTTCTGAGTAGGAGTTTGTTTTCTTGGTTCAGTGTTTTCTGGAGTTTCGGTTATACTCTGGTCCAGGTTCTTAGGAGTTTGTTTTATTGGTTCAGTGTTTCCTGGAGTTTTGATTATACTCTGGTCCAGGTTCTGAGTTGGAGTTTGTTTTCTTGGTTCAGTGTTTCCTGGAGTTTCGATTATACTCTGGTCCAGGTTCTTAGGAGTTTGTTTTATTGGTTCAGTGTTTCCTGGAGTTTCGATTATACTCTGGTCCAGGTTCTGAGTTGGAGTATGTTTTCTTGGTTCATTTTTCGATTTTGTTGCTATGGCATTTCTGTCTGGGGAGGGTCCACTGAAAGCAGTCTCACCCATGTCCTTTGTTTCAGCTGCCCGAACAGGTTGGTATCCTCTGGGATAGTAGGCGGGTGCAGTTGGATTTAAATGAGGTTGGTGTCCTCTTGAATGGTAGGGTGCGGTTGGATTAAAATAAGGTTGGTATCCTCTATGATCAAAAATTTAAATCTCTTGCTGGTCCATGTTTTGAGTGTTGCTAGCCCCGTACTGTAAATATGCATCCAGGATTCTTAGAGCATTCAATATCCAGAAACACACAAGTGCATGTGTGCACCATTCAATCAAAAGATGACAATATAGGCAGTAGGTTGTAATGTGGGCAAGTTTATGGAATAAATGTATGGGCTCATAGATTTTGTGTTTGTAAACAGTGGTTTAAATTATGACTGAAAAGTCTTAAACAACTGATTTAATCTTGGAGTGTGGGAGAAGTGGAGGACTTGTATTAAGTTCCAAAATTGTCTGAAATTCTAGAGAGTTTAAGCTTAGTTATAGTGAAGAGCTGGTAGTCAAATCAACTTGTCTGGTCCTTCCTGTTCCTTGGAAATTTAATAGATCAGAACTATTAGGCTTCTTCATTGAGTTTAATACTATAGAATGCATGACTCTTTCCTAGTTGTAGCATATATACAATCTGTGCACACTTTCTTTATATAGAAAGATTAGTAGTACATTTTAAATTAACACAAGTAGTTAGTTGAATTATTTTTTACATTTTCTCTGATAATTGCTATCTACATTGTACATATGTTTTTAGTGTAATATACTCTTGTATGTAAAAGTGCCAAGACCTTATAAATATTTTTAAAGTTGCAAAATGTCTCGAGCTTGTTCAGTTAAAATTTATCACTATTCACATAATACATTTTATACTCTATTAAATTAATTTGGTAAAGTAAGATGCTATTTTAGATAATTGTCTCAAATATTACATTTTTATACTGTCAACTTTTAACTTCAAAGTTGAAAGCGTTCAAATTTTAGTTTAAACTCTCAATGCAAAGCTATAATCAGACTATAAGTTAAAAAAACGGTTTTTAGTTTTATAATATTAGTTTTCTTTATTGTTTTCGGTTACCAGACTTAAATCTGTTTCTCTCTTTATTTTATTTGGACAGTGAGTTTTAGTTGTATTACTCTTTGAATCAGTGGAAGAATGTTGGCTAGTTTTAGTGCTCTTATGATTGTATAAAGTTACGTAAGTACAGACTGTGATAAAATTAGGATGTTACATTATTTTTGTTGGTTAGTAATATAACTGGTATCGGTGTGATAAGGTATCTAATTGCTAAGCTGTTAGTTTTTAGTGATGGTGTTCGGTAAGAATACCGGTTTTAGTTAAGTATTTTATTGAGTTCTTTAATGATGCAAATTACCTGACACTGCATTGAAAGTATTATGTTTACATGCTGTGAAATGTAGTCAGTTGTAATTGTTATAAGGGCATTACTGCTATATTATGTATTAAAAAGCAACATTACATATCTCACTGACATGCTTCATACATTTCCCTGTATTTATTCCCAGACTTCAGGAGTTCGCTTAGCCAGGATCAGGAATTAAGTCATGGACTCAAGCTGAGCATGGTAAATTTTAAGGACAGCGAATTTTGAGGAATGATATTTAAAAGTAAATAATATGGACAAAAATCTAGATATATTTTTTGTAAAATCTTAAAACAAACTGTAAAACATTAAAATTGTTGATACAAATTGCAACACGTTGACTGTAGCAGATGCTCTCAATATAGAGACGCAGTGGTGAAGGTGTAAAAGTAATGTAATGACGAGACTAAATATTTGTAGGAATGATCGCAAAAAACCAATGAATTCTTATCATAGCTGTAGAGGATACAATAAAGTCCATAATGGGCACTTTATGGTGTGCGTAGTATAATATGATTTTAACTCATTGCAGTATTAGATCTCTTTAAAGTTTCATATCAATAATTACTGAAAATATGGTCATGGTAAGTCATTTTACCTTTTATAAACTATTTAAGAGGAAATTGTGTTGATTGGTGAAAGCCCTGTACAAACAATTTTAAGAGTTAAAAAAATAGAAATACTTTTCAAATATCATCAATTCTACACCTTATGTGAATGAAACTGAGTAAGTGAGGGTAGATCCAGGCTTAGGACTAATGAACTATGTGATAGTTAAGAGATTAAATGATCAAATAGAGGCAAATGAACTAAGGATAACGAGGCCTATTATTATTAGGATTGATATCGATTTGCTGGTGTGGTTTTCCTACTCTTACACATGCGGTATGGCATGGATGACATCCTCCATCCCATGGGGTTGACTCTGTGTCCATGGAAGGATGGGCAGTTGGCGACGCCGCTATCACTGGATTTGGGGGAGGGTGTCACATGTCGTACATAGAAATTTACTTGTCTCGTTGCAAAAGAAACTTCACCAACAAATTAACAAGTTTTACAAAATCTGAAAGGTAAAGGAGGTTATGAGATACCCCTTACCTTGTTGAGAGAGACTGATCCTGGGCTAGAGAGAGAAAAAGGCGAGATGATTACTAGAGATAGACTTACACACAGGTCATGTCAAGGACAACTCTAACCCCACACAGCCAGTACTCCTAGTGGCTTATCAATTGAATATTCAAAATTGCGGAAAATTATTTGATAATGCATCAAACATGTCAGACATATAAGAGTTATGACTTGATCTGCCAATTCCCTAAATTTGGTTGGATCAAGTGTTGCAGAATGGAGTGCAATTTTCAATATGTACAATGATTTTTGAAGTTTTTACAATAATTCTAAATTTTTGTTTTTTGGTTATTAGAATGTTCTACAATACTTTTTTAGTACCAATTCTAAGAACTTTACTCTCAAATAACTTTTTCATAAGATAGTCGGCAAGAAGAGGAGCTTGTGAAAGCGTTATAAGTTTGCAACCAGAGCAAAATACTGACTCTTCTGTTTTGAACAGCCTGCTACTACAAACAGTACTGCTTGTCATATAGCTAAAGCACACAACTTCTTTCTTAAGAAACACCTTCATGGAAGCCTTGTAGTAAAATGTAATATTGAGTTCAAATCAAAGTGGAAAAGTAAAAAGAACATTGAATCGAGTAAAACTTTGATGAAATTGTGAGCATTTAAATATTTCTAATTTTTTTTGTAAATTAAATAAGAATATGTATTTTCTCAAATAACTTAGAGTATCCAAATTACAGTTTATGTAACAGTATGTATAATGGAGACAAACTTAAAAGATCAAGGAAGAAACCTCAGACCATCATCTTAAGAGTTGGCTGTACTACTGGTCTTCTTGAGTTTAGCCCAATAATAAAAATGTTAAACTTCAAACACTTTTTAAGACCTTATTTTTAATTGTACAACTAAGACAGTTGTCGCATTAGATATAACTAATAAAAATCTAAATTACTTTAGTTTTCTTAATATTGAATACAGTAAACATTTTCAAAACTTTTTTTGTAATTGTTCATTTAAATATTAAAAAGTATACTTCTCACAAGAAAAAGTAATAGAGGTTTGATTGCATATTAACTAGATCTTCAAAATGTGACATCTCATATACTTCTTTAACCAACAATAAGGCGGGTGAGTGAAAAAACGTGGTTGAAGTGTACCGTTGTTATTATAGAGTAAAACTCAAGTTTCTTTCACTATGGCCAGCTCTTAAAGAAAAGTTATATAGTTAATATTGACTTGTCTGATATAAATTAGTAGCTGTAGTGAATTTAGATAATAATTCTGATTTTAGTCAAATGTTCAATTCTTTCTTGGAAGAAAAACTACTTAGAAGAGTTAAAACATTGATACTTCTTATACATTGCAGATTTTTTCCAATCTCCTCCACCATATAGAATTGATATGAAAAACTTAAAGAAACAAAAACAGGTATTAAGATATGTAATGGTACCTCATACGTCAAGTGTCAAATTACTAAGATAATAAAATAATTTTTTTTAAGTTCAATGATGAATAATGAAGTTGGAGTAGAGGAGAAGATGTATGTGGTGGATACAGGGGGGCAGGGGAGGTAGCAAACAGTCTGGGCACCATGGACTGCAAACTTTTTAAAGCTGGGCTTGGGCTCAGCAGATAATTTCCACAATTTAAACATTTATTTGTATTTAAAAATCGTTTATCCTGCACTCTTTTGTATTATTATTTATCTAACATTCTTCTGTCTATTGACTTGTTTGTAGCTTCTTACTGTTATGCTTACAGTAAATGTTTTTGGTAAGGTAGAAGTACACTACACACTTGTTCATAACAGGCTTTGCTTTGTGTGGAAAAGTTCAAAATCTATAGTTTGTTTTATTGCTTGAGGATATTATGATTGAGATGTTCTTTCGGATAGATAGACATATAAACAATCATAGTTAAAATGAACTTGACACATCGTAGAACTTCTTCTTTTCTAATAGGAGATGAAGTTTAATGCGAAAGTTAATGTCTACATATAAATCTTTCTCAAAATATCTTGCCACGTGATATATTAAGATTTATCGTTCATCAAATTGGGTTCCATATCGGCTGTTTTATAATAACAGAATTCTACACACCAAAGCACTATAATAAATTGGTATTGTATGTATTGGGTTATCCATAAGACACTGTTTTTAATGTAAAAATATTCGATTAATGCTCAGGCCAGATCTCATGGATTGCCATGAACCATTATCAAACTATTACCTAGAAGAAGGAGAAATAAAGCTTTGTGCAAACTTTAAAGTCTATGGGTCAGTTTAATTTTTGAGATACTGTGTGGACAGAAAACAAAACAGAAATACAATTTTTCCAGCTCCACGTCGAGTAGTAGGCTTTGCTAAAGCTCAGGCCAATTGATGGAGTAGTGGCACTTAAGTCCCCCACCGTAGTAATTTTATAAAGAGGAGGATCCATGAAAAACCTTGTGGAGGCCCAAAAATTCTTACCCGGTCACACTGGTAAATTTATAATTTTCAAGGGGGCAATTGCAGAATCTACCCAGATAACTTGAACCTGGTTAGAACTAAAAGTTTTCATCTATGGAGGAAAAGTGCTATAGGTTTATTTTTAGGTTATCATGTATAAAAGGCATAGTTTTATAATTTAAACTGATCTATTTTTAGAAGATTAAGCTTTAGTTCCAACTTTAATCCAACAGAATGAAGAGCTAATCATCATACTGTGATCTAAAAACTGCAGGACAATGTATCATCTATTTGTGATTTTTGTTACAAGTCAAGAGATTTGTAAAAAATTTGTATGTTTACTTAGCTTTGGAAATTTTATGAATTGATAACTTTGATTTATGATAACTTAAAAATAAGTTATTTTATTCAGGACACATCACAAAATAAATTTTATGTCTTCCTAAAATATTCTGAAACTCCTTTTGTACTAGATTTATAGTATTGTAGAAGAATAAACTGCTTCTATATTAGAGTTTTCATATTTATTTTATTTCACCGTTTGGATTGCTCAAACTGAAAAGTTATTGCTAAGATAGAAATTATCTTCAAAAATTTATAAAAGAATCCGAATATTCAGGTAAGAACCAGGCCCGTAGCTAGGCCTTGGAGGCCCCGGGCAGAAAGTCCATTCGGGGCCCCCCTTTGTTATATATTTCCACACTTTTTTAAATTATTAATAGATTATAAGCCATACAGTAATTGGATCTTTTAGGCTTAGGGAATTTATGTGCATTTTTTATTATTATCCTATTATTTATTATTACCTTTTTTTCTTATTAAATCTATAATACTTTAATTGTTTGCTTAAACTTTGTTTACAAGATTTCTACGGTAAGTCATAAAACTGGTAATGATTTTATATGCAAATTTTGTATGACTCCTGGCCCTGGTGCCATTATGTTTGGTTTTTAGAGCCATTATTTTTTCAGCTTGTACCATTGTGATTGGTATTGCTATTTATAGTGCTGAAAGGAAAAATGAAAAACATAATTATTTTTTCAAAATTTTATTCACAACATAGATTATAAAAATATATAAAGACATAAGTGTTACTGGATTGTCTTAAAACTTTTTAGTCTCTTCTTAGGCCTACATCCCAAGGCAATGTAGTTTAGTAGATAAACATACAAGTAATATCATTAATTATGTGTAATAATACCTTTTGAATACAAACCAAGTAAATTGTATATTTATTTATGGTGTTTATGGTAATACTGGTAATACCATTAATTATATATGATCAATGGTGGTAATACCCATCTATTCTCAAGTTAAAAAACTTGCCCAACTAGGTTTGATAGTGAGAATGCAACTGAACTTACTAAAAAGACTTTCTTCTTGACTTGCACTAGCAAAAAAAAAACATCATATAATTCGGTCAAAAATCTATTTTTCGGGCTCTGTCATTTTCAATAGACAAAAAGAGCCAAATCAGTGAGACGTTGTTGGGACATGGAGCTTCGCAGTTAGTTTTTGATGAGTTTTAATTTTGAGAATGATCTACTCTGCTTTGACTACTGTCACTGGGACTGTAGAGGTAATAAAGCATGCTGTTAGTACATCCGGGTAGGTTGATGCTAGGGAAACTGTTTTCAATGAGTAGGAGATTTGCAACTTCTTTTACTTTTCTTTTGAAATCCTTTAATTTGGATTGAAAAAGCATTCCTTACTGATAAAATCTGAGCTTTGAACAATGCGTTACATCATCTGAAAATCTGCTTACAAAATTATCAGCTTCACAACGCAGTTCTTCATCTGAAACATGAGGCCCAGGAAAGAAGGGTGAACAATTTTATAGGCATCAATCACTTGCTTCATGCTTTTTAAAACGGTTGTCAATTTGTGACACTATAGTATCAACCATTGGGAAGAATATTGATCACTCTGAAAATTGCTTTTAGGAATCTGTCAGTCTTTGGTCTTCACAAAGTTCATCAAAGTGCTTTTTTACCCTTTCTTGCACGTTGGCCAATAAATTCATATGGGTAATCGTAATCCCCATTTTGAACATACTTCTTCTGCTTCACTACAGACTTTCTTCAAAGGACCAACGAATGTTCGGTTACTTTCAATAAAGCATTGCCTAGGAGATCGTTACGCTGTCATTAAATCAATAGATTCCGTTTGCAAGGATTTTGAGGCAATGTTTATTTCCCCTAATATTTTTCACTGGACAGTCAAGAGCAAAAACAAAACTAAAAGATTTCTAACCTTTTTTTTGAGCCCCTCAGCTTCATTCCTTTCCTTTGGCTTTTTGCTTGTCAAAATTATTTTATTTAAGGCTTTCATTTACATCACCGAACCTTTCCTTTAAAGCGTACACAGCTTCATATCTCCCTGCCCAACGTGTAAGGTTTAAAGTCTTTAATGTTACCCCCCTTGTCTTTAGGAACAGGAGCCTTCGGATTCTCTGTACAACCAGAAACGACTTTTAGTTCTTGCCACCGAACAATGCTGTGGGGTGGGGCAAAAAAACTGTAAATATTTTGGCACCGTCTCAAAAAATTGTGCTATTTCTCGATTGCATTCAACGGCATCTTTAAGAACCAGATTCAAAATTATGGCTGGCACAGTGAATGAAATAGGCATGGGGTGCAAGTTCTTGGATTCTCTTTTGTACTCCATTATACACAACCACTCATGACCGATGCACCATCGTATCCTTGTCCTCTGCATTTTGTTTATGTCAAGGCCTTTTTCTGAAATTGATTTTATGATGACGTCTTCTAGCCCCGAAGCGGTTTGCGTCAGTAACTGCTGTGAAAGATGTAAACGAAGTTTCACAAATTCTCAACTCACAAGGTTTTCCGAGTTGGTCATGGTCAATCTTTACATAGCGAAAAACTTCGCTTAGCTGATCTACTTTACTTACATTTTGTTTTATGTTGTGTCGTAAATTATGGAGAAAAAAGGCGCACTTCAAAGCTCTTCTTTAATTCCACTAAGCACTTCACTAGCCATCAGAGAAATAATTTCATTCTGAATTGTTGTGTGGACTGAGATAATTAACAGTACCACCTATGGCCTTTGTAATTAGAGATTCTTCTAGGATAGTGTCATATTTTGACAGCAATTCAAATCAATGATAGAAAATTACCTTTATTTCTATCAGTGATATGCCAACTGTCTCCACGAAAAGGAAGGTTGCATGTTGCCAACATAAGGGGAGAGCATCTAAGACCCTCTTCAAAACTTTCCTCCAAAAATTTCCGCTCCTCCTTCAAACCTTTTTTAGTGCATCGTCTATTGGAGCCATGACGTCGCCATTGCTCATAAACCAAGCAGGAGATCAGCATGGTGCTGAGTGAATTCTCATGTGTCTTTATGCGATCAGTACAAAGTTTTCCGTCCCTTAATCCTGAATCCCATTCCTCCTAACAGGTCCTATTCTGGGGAAACAACCAGCAAGGTTGGCAAATAAACACAATCCAATTTGGACGAATAGCACAACCAAGTTCTTTTCAGTTTGAGCCCAGACTTTGACTTCAGGGTAAAATAATTGTGCTGAAAAGGACCTACCTTGTTTTCCATCATATGGAAATGGGTCCAATGGTTGATAGGGTCCTAGTCCTAATTCAGTAATTCGTTTTTTCACCTCTGGATCGATGATCTGGTCTGGAAAATGGGGTTCTCCGGTGTTTAAAACAAGTTTCATTAATTTTTATTTCGTTCCGGCTTACATTCCACCTGTAAGTAGATTGCAATGCATTAGTATTTTTTTCTTACAAACATGATCATACAATAGGACTTACTGTAATTTATCCATGTTTACATGGAAGTAATACTGTTTACTTCCATGTAACCATGGAATATTTTATCGTAGGGATTCCATGTTTAGGGCGATAAAAAACAGCATTAATGTTGTTATTTTGAAAAAAATATAATATAAGTATTCTGGACTTGGCATGTCTACTTACTTGATTCATTTACGCCGATCAGTTTCACTGCTTGACGTAGAGACTTGTTGGAGGTTTGGCACAAAATTTTCTTGTTGATGCCCTAGCCCCTAGGCATGTTACTTCTTTTATCAAATACTTTCTTCAGACGTTATCTTGAGCTGTAACTTTCCTCTTCAATCTCATTTTCCTGGACTGAGGCCTGCAATAAAAATTTAGCAAGTCAAAATAACATTAAGTTACATTATAAACATTATAATTTAAAAGCGCAATTTTAATATAACATTGTAAAGATATAATAAAATATATAAAAATTATATAAAAATATATAAAAAAAAAATATATAAAAAAAAATATTAAAAATATAAGAGTAGATTTACTGGCCTCATAAAATAATGAATGTGCAAGCGAGTGTGGTGCATTTTTTACATCATATTATCAACAAAAGATATAAATTACTATGATAGATATTCATGCTGTGCTGCTGTGCATGTATAAAACAAATAAAAATACCTACACAGAAAGAAGTAGAAACCAAAGGAATCATAAAATCACATAAAAAATTAAATGACCCACTACACAATAGTAGGTAATATGTAGCTATATATGACTAGTGATAAATTCCACAAACAAACATTGCTTATTAGATTAGAATAGATTGCAGTCTGAGTCAGACACACAGTGGTCTAAACTCAATCAAACATCCAAAACTCTAGTTAAATTTTAACACAGTTAATTTTAACATAGTTAAATTTTAAGATATTAAATTTATATAGTTATTGGCCAAGCTAATTAATTAGGCCTAAATACCGTATTCTAAAATTCAAAGCCACTCACCAATTATTGGTCCTAGTTTCAGTACTAGATGTAGATGTGACATTAGTACTTTTAGTTGTAGTCAGTACTAGTAGTAGGACATAACCAAGCAGATAGGGTGGAAGAACACTTTGAGCATCCTCTTCTCTTTTCTTGTCTTGGTCTTGCCTTTTCTTTGCCCCACTTTGATTAGCTTCTTTCATTTTAAAAAATACATGAATAAGAATACAAATTGTATAAACTTTTAAACCACCGTAAACAAACGAGTAACGGCACGGACCGATGCACGTCAGAAACCCCGAACGGCGACGACTAACTGCGATTCGAACGCCAGCACGCGCGCGCCTGTGATGGATTACGACGAGAGAAAGTACGCGGCATGGAGAGACGACCCGAACGATACGATCGAGGATGTAGGACGGGACGCGAGCTACGAACGCCAAACGTTCAGTTTTTGATGTTAGTTTACCATCAACATAACATAACCTTATCCGGGCAGTCCTGTCACTACCTCACTAGTCGTAGTTCACTCTCACTGTCGTCTGTCAGCTGTGGCAGAGGCAGTCGGCAGACGGAGCCGTCTACGTCACGTCGACGTCAGGACGAGTTTATTACTGTTGGGGATGGAGGAGTAAGCGTGAACTAAAAGTGCAAACTGCATTTCTTTAATTGCGTAAAACAACTGACAGGCTGATTTGATAGTCTGTCTATTTTTGTTACGAAATCTCTGTGAGAAACAATATCTACTGTCCATTATTTTATATTGAAAAGCTATTTAAATATTTTTTTATAAAGACATTTTGATGATTCGATGAAAATATCCCTACGACCTACAGTAATCAAAATAAATGTTCACTTCTAAAACTTTTAATTTCATTTTCAATTTTTCCACCTTCATTTGGGGGCCCCCTGGCCGGGGGCCCCGGGGCAATGCCCCGGTTTGCCCCAGCCTAGCTACGGGCCTGGTAAGAACCAACATTTGTTGAACATAATAAAAAAGTGAAAACCTTTTGCTTTATTTGAGTTAAAGTTATCTCTTTACACTTAACCTCAATATCATTTGTAATATTAAGGAACGAGTAACAATTATTGAAAAAGAACATAATACTGAAAAATACCATAAACATAAATAGCTTATTGATAATACACCTTAAATCTAGCTAACTTAAAAAATAAAAAAAAAACCAACTTAATTTGCATTGTTCTAGATCCAGCGTGAATTCTAATCTCCTGATTTTAAAGTGATTAATAGTATATCTAATAAAAGCAAGGTATGTTATACTTTTTCGTACTCAACTGACTTATTCGTTACTCTACGTTACTACTACATTCCTCAAATTGTGTATTTGGGTTAAGATATAATATGGAAGAGGTTGAGGTGCATGGTGTGAAGATGATAATGATCTTTGTACAAGAAGAATGAATGAAGTCTCCAAGAGCAGGATACGAGAAACTTGCTGTGCGATGGTCAGACGGTCAGTTAAACTGGGCTTTGTGCAGAAAGAAATAAAACGTTAGGGCTATTGTGTGAGGTCCAAAGAAATACATCATTGAGAAGATGGAGTGGTCTAGAGGCAATAGAGGGGCTAGCACAGGCCACAAATTCCACCCTCATTGCCATAATGTGTACAATAATAAATCATATTTTGAACTAAAAAATGTGTTTTGAGTATTTTTATTGTGATCCTGGAAACACATCTTTACTGTACCATATTAACGAAAAACGCTTATGTACATAAGCATACACAGCACCTGCAGTATACAGAATATCAAGTATCTCAGGTACTAAACCTTAATTTTCAGAATTATTGCACAACAGTCCAAGTTCCCAATATACTCATGTAATTTTTTTGTGTTTAGTGATCTGTATATCTATTTTATCTAAGAAAAATAAATATTTGTATTTGATGTTGGTAAGGAATTAGGCGACGTCCTAGGCAAGAGCATCGTGACCAGGGCCGGATCTATCATTTCTTCTAGGGGGGGCAAGCAAGCTTGACTTTTGGCGCCCCCCCCCCCCCCCGATACCAAACTATTTACCATAAGTTTTACTACTATATGCTTTGTATATGGGGTTGAAATAAAATAAAACTTAGGTTGAATAAGAAAGTGTTATTTTAATGAAATAGAAATGTCTATTTTACAATTTTACATGAATCCAAAACAATACAATTGTTTTAGAAAAAAACAATACTAACAATTATAGAATCTTTATCTTCCGAGCCTTCTTTGCTGCAAAATGTGTTAATTATCTGATCAAAATAAATCAAAGAAGCCCTTTCATGTTCAATTGATACAATGCTTAAATTAGTTAGTCTTTGCTGTTTCATAGAATTTCTTAAATAGGTTTTTATAAGCTTCAATTTGCTGAAACTTCTCTCTCCAGATGCTACAGAGACTGGAAGCGTTAGAAAGATTTTAAGAGCTACATATATGTTTGGATAACCCTCTTTCAACTTGCTCTTATGCAATATTTTGAGCAAAGATGCTGCTGTTGCGTCTTCCAATCCATCTTCCATATTTAAGGCATGAAATTTAAAACTCTCTATTTCATTCACAAGCTCTTCTTCATTTAAGTCACTGGCATATGTTGTAGCTAATTCTTTTGCTTTACTTTTCAAAGTTTTAACATCCATTTTTTTATTTGATCCCCACACAAAAAATTAAACTTATCAGCAACGATTTTTAACGCATCATATCTGTTAGTTAGCTCACTAATAATTCTATCACATATTTGAAAAAGTGATCTTTTGAAAAGCTCTTCTTCAGTAAAATTTGGCCCACCATCTTCATGTGTGTCTCCTGTCATTTTCTTTTTCTTTCTCTTTCTTGTTTCCTTGTACTCTGCTGTTATGCCCATATTATTAGCTAAAAATGTTGCCTCATCAATTGCCTCTGAAACAGTTAAATCCCTAGTTGAAGATAATACATTTAGAAGACCTTGTATGTTTCTTGCAGCATTGTCTACTATTGTGTCCTCTCTTTGTAGAAACTTGCTAACTCTATCAATTTTATTGAGGACTGAATACCAAAAGCATGTCATAATAACATATTCAAACCTTTTCATGTTTTTAAGTAGCGATTTAGCTTCAGCTCTTGTTTCAGGAGATGAGAACTCATGGGTAGTTAAGTCTTCAAGAGAAGACAGCACTTTGTCCATATGTTTATAAATAACCTCCACAGAATCAATCCTTGCTGACCATCTTGTTTTACTTTCTGATTTTATAACGAAAGGGGAACATGTTGTTTTAAAACTTCCCACCTTGATGTAGAGCCATGAAAGAAGTTGTAGAGGCTGTTTATAATACCAAAATACGATTGTGCTTCAACACAGGCCTCTGCTGAATGAACCCCAACTAAATTTAAGGAATGGGCTGAGCATGGGACAAAGTAGGCCAGTTTGTTCTCTTGCACAATCCTTGACTGGACACCCTTGTATTTCCCAGCCATGTTTGCTCCGTTGTCATACGACTGGCCCCTGCAAAACATCAAGTCTAGACCATCTTCTTTGAGCTTTTTAGTAATGCTTTCAAAAAGTCCCTCGCCTGTTTTTTCACTCACAGTAAAAAAATCTAAAAAGCTTTCACATACCTCTGGCCCTTCGTCAGTATATGTAATGTAACGAATGACTTCAGTCATTTGTTCATTTTTACTTACATCAGGGGTACAGTCGAAAATCAATGACAAATATTTAGCTTTTTTTTATGTCCTGAATTATGTCTTCTCTAATTGCATTTGCAATGAGATCAAGAAACTCATCTTGTACTGTGTGAGAAAAATAGCTGAGCTGCCCTTTCTTATGGCGACCAATATGCTCACGCAAGGTCTCATTATAGTGGGAAATTAAATCTGTAGTGTTGAGAAATTTTCCACTATTTGGATCTGCAAAGTTACAAGTTTCGTTTGTCCCTCTGAATGCACTACCCTGTTTTGCCAAAAATAAGACAGCATCTAGTATACAGCGTAGTACTTCTCTCCAATGGGATTCCTCCTTTTTTATCTGATCCTGCAACTCCTTGTCGATCCCTCCTTTACCAAGTGACGTTTCTAATGCTTTCCATGAAACAAAGGTTTTCTTATGGTACTGGGAGTTTTCATGTTCTGGCAATTTGTCACTGAGTTTTTTCCAATTTGTGAATCCCTCCTTTCTTGCTAAAAACGAAATTGTTGATTCATGTTCTGTGTTCAAATGACGAAAAAGCCTGCATGGAACACAGTACAAAGCATTCATTGTCTCGCTGTAAGCCATAAGATCTTTTGACCTTTGAACCATTTTTCAAAATTTTGTAAAACCAATCTTTTGTAAGGTTTCGGCCCTCCCTACCGCTTTTACTCAAATCAGGATTATGATCATCGTTTTCACATCTCCTTTGTATGATGTAACATCTTTGTTTGTCACTAAGCTGAGTTGGCCAAGTTCCAGGGTCATTAAAATTAAAATTGTACTCACATTCACTCTCCTGTTCTTCATGGTTAGGCCCTTTTGAGTCTGAAACTGAAACGGCTTCTTGAAATGACGTAGAAGAGGCCCAAAAATCATTAAAGTTGACGATTTCGCGGCCTCTTGTTGTCTTGCTTTAGCTTTCTTTCTGTGGAAACACCCTGATGGTTTTTTCGACATGTTGATCTATGTTAGTCACAGGTAGAATATTCATACAACTGCGACATGAAATCTAACCTAAAACTCATCAAAAGTTCACGCTCACATCAAGCGGGAACACTCACGAGTCACTAGTCACGGGCGGGAGCGGGAGACACTGTGCTGGTGGCCTGCAACTAAAGCAGATGTTTTTTGAGGAATTAATTTAATTGGAAATATATTAGTGTGGTCTGGATTTTTGTGGCCCTGTCACTTGAAAACTACTATCTATGATTGTGTTGACATTTCTGATAGAATAATATGTTGCAAAAATATGTCTATGTTCGTTTCTTCAAAATTACCATACGACTTCATATTTCATAATGCGTGTTCTGACTAAAAAAGCTAATAGATCTTAGAATTCCGTGTCTCCCCCCTCATGCACACATTGGGGTATTTGTCAATTTTTGCAGGAGACAAGTTAATTTTGTGAATATTATGGAAGGTAAAATGTAATTATAACTTTCAAAGTTTTTTTAAATGTCCCAATAAAAAATCTACTAATAGTCTAGTCGAGGGGTTTCATTGGTAAAACATTTATCAGTGCAGTATAGTATAATCATGAAACTACATGCTTCTCCATATTATAAAAATTAAATTTTGTATATGAATCCATATATATTTTATTGGATTTAACAGCTTTACAATAATATGATGTGTTTCTCTAACCTTAATTATCCAAAATTAAAAAACTAAATATGTTATATTTCTGGATGTTTTCTCAGCAAACATTTCAGGCTTGTTTTTTAGGCAAAAGAGTGTAATGTTAGAGTATAGAACTGTTTCTTGCAGATTTTAGGAAGGTTCTAAAATTGGCCTACGATGGGATACACATCTAATTAAAAAATTAAATATTTTGGTGCAAAATATTTTTGTATTCGGCATATATTTAAAGTACACTAAAACTATGGTCTTCTTTTATATAACTGACACTTAAATATGGATTGGAACATAATAAATTTAAGGTAGTAACCAAACAACCATCGGGGCAAACTATACGGGTTGAGATTGTTTAGAACAAATTGCGTGTCATTATTCCGCCTGGGTTCAACATTGATTATTTTTATACTAGTTAGTTTGTTCAATGTTAAGGTTATTATTTTAAAGTAGATGCACACTTTGTGTAGCAAGCTACAGTTAAAAGAGTTTATTTCGGCACGAAGCTTGCTTTTTAAATATGGCAATACTGTATATTTATTGTTTTAATATAGTTGTGGTATTTACCTTGCATGTCCTACAAGCGTGAATTCATTGCCTCGATCAATTTTAATTTAAGTAGATTTTGTTTTCAATTAAAAATAACGTAATTATTATCATTAAAGCGAAAGAACTAAGCCATAAAAATTATACTAAATAGTGACGCATGGAATAGTATAGTCCAGCGAGGTTCAACATTCAGATCTGCTCAATACCAGACGTTCTCTCACCACCAATTGGTTTCGACAGCATGCGCAAGAGCACACCCTTGTCCTCTTACATCACGTGGCAGGCGGAAGTTGGCCTCACCAAGTTATAATATCTTTTCAGCCATAATTGCATGTCTGGAATGAACCCTAGTTCAGGCGCCTTTGATCCAACTAAAAATTCCAAAAGATGCCTGATGCAGAATTTTGTTTTGTTTACGTCTCTGATGAACTGTCACTAAAGAAGTCGTTCTGTAAGCTAACGTCATTCTTAGTGCCTCAGCCCAATGCACCCAACTGAACTAAAATAAAACAAAAATAAAAAGTTAAATTAGTTCTCAGACTATTTTCTCTCCTCAGAAACAGCTCCTAGAGATCTTAATGGAGAAAACTTCATTTTGACGTTGCAGTCATTTGTCCGATGCGTTTTGAACGTTGGTGCAATTGGCGTCGTAGTTTTTGGAGTTCGCGGAATGCTCCTGAAAAATTTCCCGTATCCTCTCTAGTCAATCAGCGTACTCATATTGTAAACGGCTATATCGAGGAGTTATGTGAGGATTTTGTATTTTGAAATCTTGGATTTTTCTAGCACCCTTGAAACGTTTTTCCAAGCCAGAAACGTATACTGAAATTAGCTCTCCCTGGTTTCTTATTAAAGTGCCTTCAAAGTCTGAAAAGATCAATCCTGCATAATACAGGACTTGCTTTCGCCAAATCCAGGATCTATTGACAAATATAAAAACAAATCACTGCCTGACACCTACACAGAGCCCCTAAAGCAATACTGCATGGAAGCTAATCCTTATGTCTTCCATACCTCGTCTTTTAACGATGGCATGATAAATCGAGCCATTATCACATCTGCCGGTAGTGGACAATCAATTAAAAAAACACATCAGTGTTTGAATACTTTCTGCCATCAATCAAAACGATAATAGCAACAGTGGAGCAGTAGTTTGAAATCTAGGCTGCTAATAAGGTATGGTAATTCCACTCGTAATTCATAAGAAGGTGCGTTTTCCTCAATTTCCATGCATCGCCATTCTTTGAGTTCAAATAAATAAATTAAAAATTATCTTTGCAGTTCATTAAGTGATTTGCTTACAATGAAAATACAAAACAGATTAATTTGTTATGGAAGATCTGTAGTTCCAATCTAGAAATGTGTATCACATTGCTTCAGGGTGGACTCAGATGATTTGTTGGTGTTCAAATATGCCTAGCCCGAATCGAGAATCTGAGACGCTAATCACGCAGCTACTATTATTAGAACAGTCCGCACGATAATTGTCTGGTTGTGGCTGATGTGTCTAAACCCCCCTCTCACCACTATTGCCAGTTTTACGTGTATGGCAAATTATTGATCTAGCTCAATATCTGTCACATTAAACGAAAAACAACACCTGTTACCGTCAACAAATGTACAGATATTGGACTTCTTGTATCTATTTTGCAAACAAATGTACATAAAACAGTAGATAGTAGTCTATGGATGTGAGTACATAGCACGTCATAGCGGGAACAGCTGGTGGTCAGCATCGATATGGCAACACCGCCTCACATGTCATCGGAATGTTTTCGCGGCGGTCACTATAGTCACCGTAAGCTAGATATTGAACACTGATCACAGTAGTCAGTGAATGAGTTTAAATAAAAAGTATAAAAGAGTAAAATATTAAAATTTGTGGTATTGTAACTACGTAAGCTACCTATTTTACAAAGTTACTTTTTTATTTCTTCATTGCAGAATGATTTAGTTTAGCATACACCTAAAACAGACTTAATTCACCTAATAATTTAAAAATTTATAATTTTAGAATACAAAATATTTCTCAAATGCAACAAAAGAGTTAAAGACAGTATAAAAGTACACTTAAGAGAGACTTTTTATCGGAAGGAAGCTTTCTAATCTTTTACCTCCGATAAAGAAGGGCGCGGCGCGGCGCGGCGGCGAGCGCTCAGACAATGGACGGGGAGAGCGCAAACACCGTAAAAGCTGGCAATAACTCTATCGGTCGCCGCTAATCGCTAACGAAGGGAGACGGAGACGCAATTGTTGTAAGTAATAAGAGAAGTGGTGCAGGGATGAAAAGATGTGTACGACAAGACAGAGCCGGACAGGGTCGGGGCGACTTGGCCGGGAGCCAAACCCACAAACATGAACCACACAGTGCAGCGCCTAGGCGGCCTCGGCTAGACAGTGCAGCTAGCCGCCGGCATCGTTTTTCCCGTTCCGTAAATCTACAAAACCCCGATGTACTCGCCTGCAGTTATTTAGGCTAAGTGCAGATGGAACAACACTTTTATGAATTATTGTATAGAAACCATAAACCATACCATCAGTTAGTGACAGCTTTCGAAAAAGTCTAAAAAAATATCATTTGGATAACGGTGATGTATAAAGTGATACAATAAGTTTTTGGTTGGGAACGTTATTTAAAATTCATATCCCTTTAAGACAACCCTCTCTGAAAAGACATAGACATTTTTCATTTCACATTTTCTGAAGACAGAAAAAAATAGATATCATTTTTATCGCCTCACGAGAAAATACAGGCATTAAAAGCAGGGAAATTAAGACATTTTGTAATAAACCATAAAAAAGGCTAACCGTATAAATGTTTAATTAGGCAGGACGGAGCGTAAATGAGTTAAAGATTTCGAAAGTAATATGTTTGTATAAGAAAATTAAATTAATTTTTTTTCGTAAGAAAATTAAAATTGGTTTGTAATTAAAAATAATGTTGCTCCATCTAGTCAAATTTCATGTACATTCTGTACAAAGTTCATATCCCTACATTGAACAACTTTTTCTTCGGGCCTGATTATAAGATGTCCCAAATTCTGCTTGAAATGCCTACCACTCCTCCTAGCAAATCAAAAAGATTTATTCTAATCCTGTTTTCCAAAAGAAAAAAGAACATTTAGATAAAGTTGATGTATAAAGTGGTGCAATCATTTATTTTGTTGGAACATCATTTAAAATGCATATCCCTTTAAGACAATCCTCTCTGAAGACCCCACGAGAAGTTACAGGCATTTAAAGAAGAGAACGTAGGACATTAAGAAATAAACCCTAAAAAGGCTAACGATAAAAATATGAAATTATGCAGTACGTACCGTAAATAAGTTAAAGCTTAAGGAAATGATTTGTTCGTATAAGACAATTACATTTCTTTTTTCGTAAGAAAATTAAAATTTCTTTGTAAATAAAAATAATGCTGCTCAAAAATTTCATGTACATTCTGTATAAAGTTCATATCCCTACCTTGAATAGTTTTTCTTCGGGCCTAATTGGAAGATGTCTCAAATTATGCTTGAAATACCCACCACTCCTCGTAGCAAATCAAAAATATTTATTCTAATCCTGTTTTCCAAAATGGCATCTTAAAGGCCTGTGACCAAAAGTTTCTTTAAAAATTAAAACGAAATTATTCCAACTAAGAACCAATTTTACCTCTCTAGTTGCATTATTAATAAAATCGATTGTAACACACCAGCATTATTTTCTCTCTGCAGTGTATGACTCTGGTGGCAGAATAGTGTATATATTCCGGTTGTAGTGAAACGTCCTTGAATTTGATCATTTATGAACAAATCTTCAAACAAATCTACGCCCTTATTTTTTATTGTAGCATTACGGAAGATTTCTTATCTTAAAGGTATGGTTATTACGCACCAAAATGTTTTGTGCTTTTGCAAAATGTATAATTTTAAACATTGAAATGAAGAAGTACCATAATGTTTGTGATTTTATTCTGAAGTACGTTAATACATTCAGAACTAAACAGCGTTCTATGGGATATCAACAGCTTCTTTAAAATGTGACATCTCCCATAATACGACTGAAATTACGGCAGGAAGAGTGTATTTTTTATTTTATTATTTCAAATTTATCAAAATTTGTGTCTTATCGTCAGTTTTTGTAATGTTTATTTTAGAACTTTTCTAAATGTGACAGATTTACATTTTCGAAGGTATGATTAGCAGATGACACCCAGTTCACTTTCCTCTTACGTGCAGCATCTGAAATCTAAATGCTGTCGCAGACTTGAAATCTGGAGTCTTGTTCGTCTAAAGGAATCAAAAAATAGTCAAAGACGAATAACAAAGAAGCTAAAATGAACTCAACAAACTCAACATTCGCATTGAATTAACCCTTCCCACTATAGCTGCGTTATGTGTAGAAGACTCGGTTGCTCCACCGTACTTTGGGATCGTGTCAGTTAACATTGTAGTACTCTTAATTTTGTGCACCTTCTAGACTTATAACACTATAATAAGTTAAGGTCTTAAGATAGATTAATATGATTAATTTATAGAGCACTAGCAGTTACCCGCTGCTTCGCACGCAATTTCGTAGGCTTCGTACGTGTATGAGCACTTTTGTCCGAGTGGATTATATTTCCGACGCCAATGTCGAGTTTACCTTGTTGGGGCAATCAAAATATATTACAAAAAGTGTATATTATGACCATTTTAATTTACTCCGGTCTTAGTATTTTTGTTCTATTGTCGATTTTGCCTGGTTTTCCGATCAATAACATATATATGTAAACAGGTATGAGAAGCCTACTTATTTTGTCAAAAGACAACTAAATGGGGTTTACAGCAGTATAATACATTAACATATATATGTAAACAGGTATGAGAAGCCTACTTTTGTCAAAAGACAACTAAATGGGGTTTACAGCAGTATAATACATTTATAGTAAAAGTAAGATAGTAACTTTGTCTTTCATATCTGCATTGCAGTACTGACCAAAAACTGCATACTTAATATTTGCTAAAATGTACAGATAAAAGTAAATGTTTACTGCAACTTGTAATTTTGTTATTTGGCTAGATATCTTACTCTGTGCTCAACAGCGGTTGGAGAAACGGTTGAAACAAGAAGTGCCGTTACTATCAAGCTTACTCTATACTTTCAAGACTATACATTTAAGAAATTGAAAATAGTGGTTAAATTAATTAATCCTTCGGTTGTGCTCACACAACAATGTTTACACAGGTCAGTTGATTAAAATCAATAAGCTTTTAATTAATAATAACTGTTCGCTGTAATGCTAATGCAATGCAATGCTAATGCTAATGCTAATGCAACTTTAGAGACCAAAATGAAATTATTCGCAACTTTAGAGACTAGTGAGGCGTGTTTGGAGAAATTTTCGAAATAGGTATAGACCTATATGTTAATTAGTGACCCTAAGAACGTCCCTGTAAAATTTCACTACAGTCGGTCGATAATGTGCAAAAACATAACAAACAAGCAAACTCACTTTCGCATTTATAATATTAGTTAGGATTTAACCTTTAGGTATGTTTTTGTTGTTAGATATTTTATTGTATTTTTTACTAACAATTCAATGTTTAGGATGAGTGGTGGAGAGGCCTTTATGGACCTCACTCCTCATCTCTAATAAAGCCATATTTTATTCATTTAATTTCGACCCAGACAGCTTAATGTCAAGTTTAGAACATACATACGATGTATTAATGAAGTAATACTTTGAATTATCGCAAGGATTATAGCGTTCTGTACATTCGCATGTATTGCAATAACCGCCTCCTGGTTTGTTCATCTACCACCCCACCCCGGGATTAACAGGAGATAAATATTGTTTCAGCTATAATATTAACCTAACATTGCAGAAGCTAGGATCAAATTTGCACTGCATAAGCGCACAACCTGTTTCCTGGAAATCGATAGAGGAATCGCTAAATGAGAAATCAGTCGACAGCCGTGCTAGATTTGACGAAGTTCGTAATGGAAGGGCATCGCAAGGGTTGAAATATGAAACGATTAATTTTTCACAGATTATATTTTTCAATCGTTAGACACATGAATAACGTCATAGTTATATGAACTAAATAAATAAACCGGAAGTCACCACTTTAAGGATCTATATGGTTAACTAAGTCTGATTTTACATTTGTTACGTGTGTGAAGTTTGGGTATAATAGTGTGCCAGCTAATAAAAATAAGATTTTGGAAAATTGTTTCAATTTCATATTTTGAACCCTTTTTATATAATCTTATTTTGATCTCCACCAAAACTAGTGCAGCTGAAGATCGATTTTTTTATCCGGGGAAATTCCTCCATTGATTTCAAGATAAATCAGATTATATACATAGACTATAGAGTGCACATTGGCTCTTGGCTCTTGCAATATAACGAAATAAGAGCTTCTAAGGCACATGCTTAAGCCTAATCTTATAAATTTTCCATTTATCTTAATGTCCATTTCCAAATGAAAGATTCAAATCAGTGAATGGTTCACAGTGGGGGCATTTCCTCCCAGCGCACCGGAATATACTGGTGTATCTCTCCTCAACAGACTTGCTGTCTTGAATTTATCCTTATGGAAGACCACAAAATGATTCTTCAACGAATTGGTGATTCAGTATTCTAATATTATTTATAGCAACGTAAAATCACTAGGGTCATGTGTTTTAATCTGAGCATACTGCTAACTTTATCTCATCTTTAAATAGAAGGAAAGCACATACCGCTGAAAAGAAATCTAAAATTACACGTTCCTAAACAAAATGCCTCTACTCACACTTACTCATCCTTAAACACTCTTCTATTCTCACAAAGATGGTTCTGGATAAAAGTTTTTGTTACTAAACTGATTTTATATTTATTATTAAGTTGTCACGCCTTTATAGAACATATTACACAAATCGTTGTTCTGATATTGTTACTGGGATGTGTTTTTCATTGTCATAAATGTAAAATTTCAGGTTCATATTGCAGAAAGTATGTCTCGGTTAAGATTAATGTTGCTATTTTAATGTCTCAGACAACTTACACATTAGTTCAAACGTTATATAAATATGTTTCTACAATGTATTTTGTGAAAAGAGCCTATGCTTTAACGCCTATGTTTTCGTTCTGCTTCATAACTAAGAATATGAAGCATAACAGCACTTAATGCTGCCTGCTTGACAACTTAATGATTACAGCCGTATACACTAGTGTACGTGACAATCATAAAACGTTTGTGTGAGGTTTTATTATTCAGAGAACTGCTAGTTTTATTGTTCACAACTAGTTTGAGGTTGTTTTAATGTTGCTCTTGAACGTGGCAACAATATTATTGTCTTAGTATAGTTTTAGGCGGGCAACTTTCCACGAAGCGTGAATACCAGATGGAAGTACTCTATTACTATGGTACATATTGAAGTATATGCGTTATAAAACGTCATATTTTTAGTATTAAAAATCCTCCGTCTCAACCGGAAGAATTTGGTACATTTTGTGACAGCTGAAATATTAATAATTTATTTCTTATGCGATTTACTTCGATATTATTGAATGATATCTAGAAAATAGTTTAAGAAACACATGAAAAGAATTGTTACAGAAGGTTTAGAAACTGTTATTAGCATTTAATAAAACTTTTATTTTTCCTCTGCATCCCTGAACGACGGAGTTGTGAATAAAAAAACGTTTTAAAGGAAAGCAAGATGGAATAAAATGTACCAAGCTGGGCAATGAACGTGGTATAGACAATTTTTCATCACGAAAGTTTAGGAAGTATTATAAAAATTCCAGAACACTTTTTATCTTCATATAGGACCATTAATACCATAGTTGTGAGTAATTTAAGTTTAAACGTCTGCAAAGAAATGGAGTAATGACAAACAACTTAGTTGAGATATTTATGAAATAAATTTTCTTACCAATTTTTCAGCTTTTTTGGGACAAATGTCTTTTCTAAAATACGCGTTATGTGGCAAATATATTTCACTTTATCTCAATTTATATATATATATATATATATATATATATATATATATATATATATATATATATATATATATATATATATATATATATATATAGATAAAGTGATATTAATTGAAAATATATTTAATTTTGTAAACGGTACCTTTCGAGGACAGCAGTTGTAAACATATGTTCCGAGGACATAATTAAAATAAAAATCCAACAAACTTCTTATTACGTATATAAAGTTTTACCGTATGGAATATTGCAATAAGCCGATTCTATATACAATAACAGTGGGATAGTTTAAGAAAGACAGTTGTGGAGGGCTTTTTATAAATTTACTGGAAAGGATAGAAGATTCAAGATACCAGCATGGGAAACACTGCTGGTTACTTTATCGAACAAGAAATCGTGCAACTACTGTACCACTACGTACAGGATAAATATTTTAGTTAAAATATTTTGTCTCTGCGTCCACCGTGGAACGCTTCCAAAGGGGGTGATGCATATTATATTCACCAGCAGTCCGCCAACCCGCCAACCCGCCAGCCCGCCCACCCTCTCCAGCAACATCGGGCTTTTTATATACGTGGCTCCCAGACATTCGCACAGCGACCGCTTAATAAATTATCTTGTCTTGCACTCATATCTGCAGCGATACAACCATTTTATACGTCCTTGTGTACACTTATTTAGTGCAAATAAAACATAGGCAATCAGTATCAATTTCCTCACCCTTCATACTCAAATCCAATTTTTTTTTCGTTTATTTAAGTTGATCTCATTTTAAATACTTGTATTTAAAACATTTCGGCGTACTGTTTAAAACCCATTCATTCGTAAAGATATAAACTCTAAGAGTACACAAAATAGTGGTTTTAAATATAATTTTGATAACTTTCCGTCGTTTTATTCGTCAATTAAAATTTATTTCGTTGCAATCCGGGTGCCAAGAATCAATTTCCATCGTATAAGCACATCATCTGACTTTTATTGATCTTAAAAGGATAAGGGAGTTTCCTTAAAGAAATCGATCGTCAGCCACGCTAGTTTTGGCGGAGGTCGAGATGGTAGGGCATCAAAAGTTTTAAAACATACAACAATATTCTTTCCTCACATCATATTTTTCTTAGCTTTAAACTCTCAAAACTAACCAGTTAACTTACATAAATTTTAAATTATCGTCAGCTAACCACATACAGTCTGCATATTAGGCTGCAAGGGAACTTTCAGGCTCCTTCCCTAGTTCTCTGACGGAGATGTAACCTCCCATTTCGACCTCCACAAAAACCACCACAGCTGGCGATTGATTTCTTTCGAGAAACTTCTTTGTCGGATTCAAGAAACTCTAGGTTGTGTGCTTATACAATCCAATTGCCTCGTGGCTCCTAGACTTTTACAGTTGGTGATGCTTATTGTATAAAAAACGTTTTGCTTCTTTGACTTCAGGTTGGGCAATAGTGTGAAATCTCGATAACTAATATCTTGGGCTGGCACGTTTGTACCGAGTTAATTATTTAGTTTGTTGAAAGTTACTGTTTAAAATTCACGAAGGTCTGCGCGCCTGTACACTACTTAGTTAACCACTTGTGTACGATTTACCTTGTGTTCAGTGCAATGTGCATGAGTGTATTTACGTAACGTAGTGGTGCCAGATCGGGTTACCACCCTTTACTGCTACCCTTTACAGGTACAGTCTAGGAATAGCAAATCACATTTAGCCCTAACCAAATCACTAGAGTCTTCTTAAAATAGTTACTTTTAGCTGTATACAGATTCTGTAGGCTACTTATTAATCTGTACATAGTCAGTTTTAGTAAGATATCAAATAACATTTACTATTTACCAATCAGATCCCGCCATTGGTCAGTACTCGAGATTGATATTCTACAATAACTCATTAACTGTACTAATTTTGTAAATTTAACGGTTTAGTCTACATTATTTAATTCGTATCATTTAAAAGCATTTAGCCTTTAAAGATTTCTGACCTCTAGAAGTTCCTGACTAAAGCGTCTAGCATCGGGAAAAATGTGCAGGCGAGACTCAAGTGTCTGGAAGGTTTCGGTCACTGGTAGCTTTTGACTATTGAAAAAATTTCCACACGTAGAAGCTTTCGACTTCTGAAAGATCTTTGTAAGGAATTACAGATTCTAGAATTCCACAACGTTGGCTCTAAAAGATTTCAACTATATAAATGCGTAGAAGAGGTTTGAGACTGGAACTCCAATCCCTTAATTCTGGAAATTCCTAAACACAGCCTTTAATTAGCATGACTTCTACATTAAGTGTGCTAATTTCTATAAAAAAATCTGAATTCATTATACTGCCGGGGGGGGGGGGGGGTTTATGAATTAGGCTATGTTTAATGTTCTGGAGATTTATCTATATGATTTGGAAGACGCTCAAAAACGGTGCGCGATAAAAATGTATTCCATAAAATATTCAATCAGTTATAACAGTATTGTGGTTGTTGAATGGCAAAATGGCTTCGGTCCTAGAGCTGTTCTCCTTTAATTCCCCTGCAACTGCACTTCGCTATAATCCAACACATTCATCCAAATTTAGTTAAAATTCGTGAATCTATGAAGTGTGCAACTATGCAATTTTGTGAGTATTTTTGCTGAAAATGGCCTTTGAGCTACAACACTTGTATGAAAGGGCATTTAAAACCATCCTAGTTCACAATTTTGTTTTGAGGAATTGCCATTTTTGGTTTTATATTCCTTTCTTTAAGTCGTCAAATAAGTAGACTACGACTCTTACGAACTGAATCTACTTATTGTTGTACGCTGGCTGAGATCATGTAAGTATGGTAACGTTACTAATAAAATGCCTGTACTTCTTGTTAGACGCTTATAAGTATACAGCGCCACTCACAGACTGTCTGCTGATCATGTACCCACTCAGCGGGGTTTGTCTAGACAGATCGATTTCTACAATAAGTGACTCACAAAATACACTTTAGTACATCTCTTACGCAGTTTATTAATCTCCAGCGTTGGCATATACATACGTTTTGTGTATGCTTAAATAAAAATTACATTTAATATTTATTTGACAGTCTAAAATTATATGTTCCATTGAATATTGATATTTACTAATTATTAGACTACAGGTCTTTTGAAGCGAGATATAATTGTAACTCAGGTTGGAATAAAATAATATTCTTTTATAATACAAGACTATTTCAAATTTAAATGAAAAATGTCTTTCCGCTTTTGCGGGTACTGGTTTTAACCAAATAACGTACTAATGATTTTGCCAAAATTTGGGATGAAGGTGTAGTTGGTGAATACGTGAAAGACTTTTTGATTTTACAAATATTTATACGTTTGTATCCCAAAAATTGTCTAAAACAGTAAAATTACTATTAACATAATAATAAAAACCCAATTGTAACAATTTATATTTATTTTTAAATTCTAATAATTAACTATTTGCTCACCGAAATGGCATGATCTGTAAAAGTATAACATTTCTAGTTATTACATTTGTACACGAATTATCCTACGAGGGGGAAATTAATTGAGATAATCCGTAATACAGATGGTGGCAATTATATACTTTTTACGTAATTAGGCATCTAAATAGGATTAACAAAAACACACACACACACACACACACACACTATTGAAACATTGAAACACAATATGTACTTGCTCCGACGGGACTCGAACCTGGATCTCTCACTTGCCGGGTAAGTGCACCACCACTACACCACAGAGCCCTTACGTTTTATGATTCAATTATATTGCATTGGTAATTTCTGTTACATATATGTTTTAAATGAACAAACTAACATATGATCGGAAGACCAAATACAAAACAGGCTACAACACCCACCCGGCAAGTGAGAGATCTGGGTTCAAGTCCCAGTGGAGCAAGTACTTTTTGTGATTCAATGTTTATTCAAATTAAATTAGGCTACTGCCATTTATACAAGTTTAATGAATAGACCTTTTAATGTTTATGTATTTTAAGTTTACCGTACTTCCTGATAAAACTTTCACCAAATAATAGTTGATTGAGAAATAGGAGCGAGGTACAAAGATTCAGTCCTTACTGAACATTGTAGAAAGAGGATTCTCGTCCTTACTAAATCTGAAACCATCACATATCAAGTAAAAGAGATATTCTTTCTTTAACCTGAGAATATGCAAGCTGCATACAATATGTCACATCTGTTTAACCACGGCCATTTTTGTTCACTTAGGAAAAGAAGCTGAAAAAACCCTAATGACATTTTTTATTTTAAAAGGTCGTTCGAAAAAGACGTTCGCGCCTGTTTCCAGAGCGACAGGATTTACAGGATGGTTAAGGTTGGGGATGGGACCGCATCTTAGTCGACGTTCCGTGGGTAGGAATAGCGGGCTCTATACTTCAGTCATACTATCTTGTAAGAAGGATAGGCTATTCCATCTATCTATTCCATCTTCCAGTCAAAGCGAGCGGGGAACAACACTCCCTTATGTACATAGGCTACTAGCAACAGCCTTTAACACCAAGGAAGCTCCACCAACTCCAACAGTCATCCTCAACAGTGAAATAAACCTAACAAATACTCTTTTACCTCAATATCTTGACATTTGCGGTTTGTGAAGTATGCTCCTGGACATCAGCGTTACCCTGATGTAAGTGACACATCGGTTTTTGTTTCCAGAGTATGTTCAATAAACCATAGATGAACCTTCGTAGGGGGTAACAATGACCACTAGAAACACATTAGTAGATTACATTTCTTCTACAGATTAAACCTGAATACCTAAGTTTCATACCTATACCAATAAATGAATATCTCAAAACATTCTCAAATAACATTGACAGTTTCATTATTGACTTGAGCAACTATTTCAGCCACATACTGTCTTTAACGTTATTGGCGATGGAAGGCTTGAGGAAACCCCCAACTGACGAAGAGGATATATTCCAATCCTAGAAACGTTGTGTTATCCTTTTTTTAACATATGACGATGGCAATGTCCGAAATCCTTCTATCCTTACTTCAACAAATTTGCTCTTTCCTTTTTCATCGTTACAATTTCTTTGCCGATATTTACAGTTGGATTAATTGATCTAATTTTAGGGCGGTGAGGGGGGGTGTAAAAGTTTGCTTCAAACCTTTATTAATTTCAAGAGAAGAAAAAAAAATTCATATACAACTGGTTTTCAGAGAATCTCATTTGTTTGATTGATTGTACTCTCAAGAGCAAAAATACACGAAAACACTTACGTACCATAAATAAATTTATATTTGTGTTGGTATGTATGTATATATATATACACAAATATATGTATAATCAAATACATAACAAGCAATCCTTCATTTTTGTCCATTAATGATTTTGAATTTCGCTGTTCCTGTAACACATGCGTTTAACTAACTCGGTAAGTGAGAGATAAGGGTTGAAGATTGGGCTGAAGCATGTCCTTTTTGTTCACCTCAATATATGATATTATATTTTTATACAGTAATATAATTAGATCGAAGATAGATTTATAAGTACTCACTCCGCCATGACAGAGTCTGAATATCTTACTTGCCGGGCGAGCATTCTATACTACACTTTAACTTTTTGTTTCTCAATTATTTTGTAATTGTCTTTTTCAAATATGTGGACAAATAACCAAACTAATACGTGGTGTGAATACCAACCTGTCGTACAACTTTTAATATTCATCAAGTCGACAACAACATACGTAAAGTAGCCAGGGCGTGTTAGTGTACATGGTTAACAAGTACTACTTACTACGATGACCACAACAACTGTGAGAAGTCTTTGGTTTTATTTCTGACTCTAACATAGTAGTTAACATTCAACAGTATTCAACATAAAATCCGGATGGTGTAAGCCATCCAATAAAGTATCGAGGGAGGTTTAACAGAATAAAGTGTTGTAGACGCTCTTGTGTAAAGGGAGGGGGCGGCGGGGGACGACTACTATTGCAGTCTCGTTGCAGAATGCACTTGGCAACCTGCCGCCGCACTGTTGCCCATTATTCACTCCATCTTCCTATCCTGGATTTATCATCTATTACTTGTTCGCTTCTCTCGCTTAAGTGTCTGCAGCTAGCCAGAACTGCGTTTATATTAGTTCACAGTCCACTAGACCGCTTCCTCCTCTTTATTGCTGGTATGAACAAATTATTGTTCAAACTCTTCTGTTAGAGTCTTCCAAGATTCGTTCATTTTATCTTATTTGTCACCGTCATTAAAGAGGACTAAGCATACATTTCATAATATCTAAATAGTTTCCTCTTTAATGCTTCCATGGACTCATTATTGTTGAAAGGCTTCTGCTCGAGTTCTTCAACATTCAAACGCTTCTGTTCCAGTCTTTCAACATTTATTCATTTTATCTTATTTGTCATGGTCATGAAAGAGGACTAAGCATACATTTTGTACTATCTAAAGAACCTCCTATTTATTGCTGGTATGCCCACATTATTGTTGAAAGGTTTCTGTTCAAGTTCTTCAACATTCATTCTTTTTTTCTTATTTGCTATGGTCATTAAAGAGGACTAAGCTTACATTTCAGATTATCTCGAATTGATATTTTTGGTGCTACGTAATCTGTATAAAAATAGTATAAGGGCGGTGGTATAATTAAAGTGTTTAAGGTATTTTGGAAACAGAGTGGGGAACAATCTGGAATTTGCTCAAGTATATGTCGTTAATAAAAGAGAGATAAAAAATGTCCCTTCGTTTTCGTTACACAGCAAGCAAAAGTATTAATGTTTTGGAAGTAAAAATACTGAAGTCAAAGAGGTGAATCAAGTTTTAACCCTTTGAAAGTTCATATCCACCTCTTTAACCGCGAGTCTCTAATGATGTACGTTTGTAAATGCTCGCCCATATTTGAGAATTGGCCATTCTCATAATATTTACAGGAGTTGAATCTCCTTCCACGTTTTAACACCTTAATGACAGTTGGATATCTCCTCTGCCTTTAGAATTCTACAAACGCGTCGTAATCAGCTGATCGACAGTTGAATAGGTTTTCCGCTAGTAAGATATCGATCAACGTACATGTCCTTGATGTCAGTGATCCTATATGCATGTTTCATCCTATCCTGAGTGAAAAAGATCCTGATATAGAGCGTAACTTTGTGCCCGGACAAGACGAAGATACGCTGTGGATTGGACTGAGGAGTGTTACATGTATTACTAGTACAAACACTATTCTCCCTCTGGCAGAGGTAAGAGCAGTAATTGATTAAATTAATATTATATCCCTTCCTTTTTGTGGTTTCATAAGAAAGATTTTATGAATTTCAGGAAAATAAATCTAGTCCATTCTGTCGGACAAACCAAGGCTAACTTTAGATTTTATACGGTTATCTTATATTACACTATTATTTGATGTTATCTTACAAGCAATATTTATGTCAACGTATATTGTTGTTCAAGTTTATAATTAAAAGTATATGGATTGTTGTCGTAATATTTAAAGTATTGATTCAGTGTTATCTGTATATTTATTTTCAAAGTTTCTAAGTCCAAATTGTGCTCTATTCTCTCTCGATGATTTCAAGTTTACTAGTTATATTTGAGTTATTTTAAATAATCCAAAACTTAAATAATTACATATTTTACATCTTTAAATTCGCACTGTGAAAATGAAAATTAAATTGTAGTTTGCATTGAGGCTTAGAAAATAAATTCAAGCTAAAAAACGTTGTATTATTAATAGTAATATTGTTTTGTAATGGTTTAATGTTATAAAGAGCTTAATTTCATCGCTGGAGCTATTTTTCTGAAAACTATAATCTACTTTTTTTGTATGAACCAGTTCTAAAATTGTAACAAATGTTTCTAAAAATGCCTCAACGTACCTTTGTAACTTATAAATCTTGTAACCACGTAAAACTACAATATTATATTTTAATATGTTTATGAGCATAATAATTGTGTTTCTTTTCAAGAGCTGTTTCTGTATATAGGTGGAATATATTCGGTACACATTAAATTATTGCTCTCCCTCGTTTCTAAAATTAATTATTTATTTTAAACTTAATATCTAGCTGGTAGTTTTTTACATACACACTTATGCTGATTAGAATGTGATGGATGATCCAAAAACATTTATAAAAATGAAATATATTCCTCATTTGTTACAAGATGGGTTACTTTGGGAATGTTCTCTTCACTAACTGTTTTTAATGTTATAAAATGTACATATTTTGTCTTTACCAAAATGTAATCATTTATATTTGTAAATAATGTTTTATTTACAGAGGGATTGGTATGATATTCATAATTAGATTTTATAAACCTCCATTGTAATGTATATTTATACAAAGTCCTTAATGTACTTACTATTTCATATTGTGTGTAATGTCATGTATGACAATATTATAGTCTGTATATCGTAGCAAGAACATTTTTAGGGTTTGGGAGAGAATTGATAGGACTGCTCCTCGTATTCTTATGCTCCTGTTGGTCTACCAATGTGGTTCGCGGCTAAGAATGGTACGGCCTCTGAACCTTTGAGCTTAACGGATATGTCTATTCTATTCTATTCTATTCTTCCCCACGAGGGTTACCACCATCAAACACTTTGTTATTATTGAACATTATCTGTAAATAAGTATATGCCAGACCTTTGCGTGTATTAAGTGTTATATTTTGTTAAATTATAAGTTATAATTGTAATGTTTACCTTTCATTGCTTAAGAACTTTAGTGTCAGCCAACAAGCGTGTGCTTTGGAAGAAAGATGTACTTATTTATTTATCTGTGGTTACTAGTTCTGAAGTTCCTATATTTTGAAAAGTGTGTGTTAAATAGGAAAATAATAATTAAACGCTGTACAGTCGTGGTCAAAATCTGATATTATTTATTTTCCTGATAAATACTGTAAAGTCTTCTTAA
This sequence comes from Homalodisca vitripennis, assembly GCF_021130785.1. NCBI lineage: Eukaryota > Metazoa > Arthropoda > Insecta > Hemiptera > Cicadellidae > Homalodisca > Homalodisca vitripennis. The sequence continues at coordinate 37,975,170 of NC_060211.1, read as the reverse complement.
CTTTGTGCTTTAAGTTATATAATTTAATTTAGATATTTAGATACTTTACCCAAATTTAAAGCACTATTTTATATTAGCATCAATTTACAATCTCTCTCTCACTTTAGTAGTTTATGTTTGAATAAATTATGTAGCGTTAGGAATTGAACATATTTAATAGCTACAATTTATTATACTAGAAAAAAATTGTCTGAGCACTTATGGTGTAATCCATCATATGACAGAACAAACTGGAGTCTATCTCGTCGAGTCTGATTGATTCTACTTTACAGTATATTTTAATGCTCTGCCGATCTGTCTACCTATTCTTGCCCGGGTATCTATCATAATTTGCTACTCGAACTCTTTACTAGACAATGTGGCGCCCTATTTCCATCCTATCCCTTCAAGACTACTAAGAACTCCAGTTCTACGGTCATTTCAGAGCAGCATGGCGCAGGCACATCTGTTACATATTCTGCAGTCTAATATATTCTATTCTGTGATATGATTTATGGAGTCGGACTTTAGGGACTAATCTGCACTATTCAAGGATAGGCTGTTAATGTGATGTTAATAAACTAATATCAAAAATAACTTTTTACGTCATGGCCAAAACAACTATTGATGTTATATTTTATGAGCCTGTCTTATATTTCTCACTAAATTTATATTATAATTGACAGCTGAGATGAGAGAAAATAGGACAGTTTCTTACTTTAATTCTAATACTAAATTTGTCAACTCTAATAACAATGTAAATGTTGGGTTCAGTTCGAGGGCAACTTCCTCTTAGTGCAGCGTCTGGAATCTGACGCTGTCACAAACTTGACTCCTGGAATCTGGAACCATGTTCGTCTAAAGGTATATATATATATATATATATATATATATATATATATATATATATATATAAAAATCAAAATGAACTCTTTAAATTGTTTCATTAGATAGGCCTATATTATAAATATAGTTTAATATACGTAGAGGTATCCTCATTGCCCATGAACTTTGAGGAAAGTGAACTAGAGTTAAACTCAAAATTCACACTGAATCAGCTCTTCCCATAACAGCTACTTTATGTGTACAAATACAGATGGATTTGCACGTCCCGGTCTTAACTCAGTTTTGGGATTCAGCAAATGCTACTTTTGATTGCTGAGATAACACCTCGTAGGGTAAGTTCTACATTATTATCAGCATCACCAACTAAAAGACGGAAATGCACAGATGTTTAGGCCGATGTGGCCAGCTTCTGGTATTTATGCTGGCTAGGTCAGTCTATAGTTAAAAGATTTCAGAAGACTTTCTACACTTATATCTCCTGATGTTAACAGGGTGGTGGATCATCACTCGAAATTGTGTTCGTTTCTTGAAAGTTGAGGAGATTTGCACAAACATAAGAAATATCAACATGCCTTTAGGTCAGTTAATTATTACTGAGTTCTGATTCCAATGATCTTTGAGAAGTAGTCAATTATTATTGGAAAATAGAGGCTCTATCTTCTCCCCAAGATTACTCTAATTTGTATGTTGCAAACAGCACATTTTTATGTCTGGCATCTTATTGGGTCGATGGCTCACAACTGCGCATTGACTTCAAAGTTGTGGAAAATAGAAAACGTATACACGTAAACTATCAACTGCTCATCAGGAGATGTTTCTCATCAGATGCAATTACAACGAATACAAGTCTCGACATGGGTATATATCCAGTGGGTGGAATATCCAAGCATATGAAATATCCAAGAATAACCAGGAGGTGACAGGGGAAAGGATCTATTTCAGAATATGAAGTCACTGAATTTTCAGGTAAAAGTACTCGGAAGAATACATCACTCTTGTCTTTAAAAGACTAATCTTTCTTACAGATTAAAAGTAACCCCTGAAAATCCCAAATAATCACTATACATATACTTTCTCCAACAATAAAGAAAAGGAAGCAGTCAACTGATTGTGAATTAATATAAACGCTGTTCTGGCTGACTGAAGATACTTAAGCACACAGAGTGAACTAGTAATAAAGGATAAATCAAGAAGAGGATAGGAAGATGCAATGAGTAATGGGAAACAGTGTGACGGCAGAGTGCCAAGTTCAGTCTGTAGTGCAACTGCAATTGTGTCCTCTCCTTGACTCTACGCGGCTCGAGACTTCTACTTCACTTACTTCATTTTGATAAACTCCTTTAATATATCGATTACCGCCCTAAAGAAGTCTCGGTTTGTTGCGTTGATAGAAATCGTACGATGTTGAGTATGGCGATTATTTACAGAATTTTGCTATAGAGAATTTATGGATTATCTTTGTCTAATCCAATATGCTTACTTGTTCTCGGACGTACGAGTATGGAAAAGTCTTCTTTGAATATAGTCTAACTAAAGATGAAATGTATACTCAATTCATGTTTTGTTTATGATGTATACTCCTCGTTGGGATAATGAGATTCCCCGAAGCATCTCTAAATGTTATCATAGCGGCACAAACCACGTAACTCCCTGAAGCTATAGCTCGTTTACATATTGCAAAAATTTCACATTCTTATAATCCCACACTTCTTATTTGCACCTGAGTACAAAGTTACCTAAACTTCACACTTTAAATGCCTGTAGTGTCATGTGGAGTGATAAAAAGGTGTTTTAAAATTTTTGTGTTCAGAAATTAAAGAGCTATTAATAGTTAATACCTCTTAAAGAGCTATTAATTTAACATAACATATTTTCTAAACAAAAAATGGATTGCACCACCCTAAAAGAAAACTATAATCCATGTCACACTCAGTTTTACTTCAAGAGACTGAAATACTGCTGTAATCCAACAGTGACGATATCGATCACTCAAATTCCACACTATCGATTGTCGATTCTCAAAATGTAACCACTCTCGATAGTAATGGTCTCGAACAGGTATCACTGAACTCCTTTGATTGATATTAATCTGGCAGTTAGATAACCTATCATCTTTGGCTGGATACTCTCAGTTAGATGGCAAAGTTTAGGATAAACATTATTAGAGAGTTCCATCACGACCACCAAACCCATACAACTCAGTTTAACCCGCTAAAACCCAAGGAAAATATTATTGATAGTTTTATGATTTGAGTTCTTAGTCCAAAACCCATACAACCTCTCGGAAGCAGTGCCTCCAAGAGTGGTGGAATTGGTTCAGCTAACTTTTAGTATTACATAATCATACATTTCTTGGAGTCTTTTAACATTCTGAGCTTAGTGAATGGTGAATGTCTAAGCCTTTCCAATCAGTATGCTCGGGGTACATCACTGAACACTTACTTTTTCAACCCAATGTCTTAGTCATCCACACTCAACGATGGTAAGAAATCCAAAGAACTGCACCAAATCTCGTCTTATTAATGCAGCAAAACTATCCACAACCTTTTGAGATAAGAATTTGTCTAGGACAACATTTGGAAAAAGTATTTTGTGTTAGTATTATTAAAGAACAAATTTAAAAAGTGCTAAAATATATTATTGAGTTTCAATGTTGTGTACTAGTAACAACGAACAGTATTTGAAGCTAAGGAAGGTGAAGTATACTGATGTGTGAGAAAAAAATCGTGATATGATTATAATCGATGACATCCGTAAAGTTGTTTTTGAGGTTTTAGAGCATTGCAGTTTTTTAAGTCAAGGACGAGGAGTGGTTAAAGTCATGATGTCCAAGAAAACAGCTTTATAATGTAGCATTAATATATGTGTACATAAATCGGTACAAAAGCGTATCGAGGAACCTGACAGAACGTAACGAGGCTTACCAACCAAATTCCCAAAGTTTTATAGTTTTGTCTATATATAGTGTAAGGTTGTCACTTTAAATACCAGTGTAGAAGAGCGCTAAATTCAAAGAACAAAATTGTGTTTTGCGGAACTATCAGGATCCAATACGAACGTGTGAAATGTGCCGCAAGGATGTTTTGTAAAGAACACACTACGGCAGAAGGAGAGATGTTTTGTTAAACGCAAGACGAACGGATGTTTAGTTCAACAACACAGCAGCAGACGAATAAATGTTTTGTTCAACGAACACACCGGAAGACGGACGGATGTTTGTTAAACCCATGCAACGTACAGACGGACGTTTTGTTCAACGCATAGAGCAGCAGATGAACCAAAGTTTTGTTCAACGCACACAGTAGCAGACGAACCAAGGTTTTGTTCAACGCACACAGCAGAAGACGTACGGGTATTCTTTTTCAATGCACACTGCCGCAAAGGGAATTTCTCAAAAAATATTCCATAAATAAAACATCCTTCGATTTACTTTATTTGAATAGGTACCGTTCATTAAGTGTGTGATAAAAAGCTGTAAATATATATTAATTGAAAATTACAAATTACTGTATAGAACATCTAGTATATTACGCAGTTTAAAAATAAAGTTGGTAGCTATAAATCGAAATTAATTTATTGGAGAAACAGTTTAATCAAAACATAACAATTCCAAAGACTAAACCAAACCGTTGAGATACGGAGTATCGTGCATGAGTAAGTGCTTGCACAGTTTTTAAAAGTTTCTGAGATTGAGTGTTGTGACTTTGAGAGCATTTCCATTGGTACTTGAAACAAAAACGTGCACTCAGATCTCAGTACGTAGTGTTACTGTTTTGCTTCATTAACGGTTGCAAAAGTCCAAAAAACATAATCTTTATCTTTATATTTGGTGGAGCACTTTTAAATATTTAAATTATCTTAAACACTCTATTAAAAACGATTTCGTACGTTATTAAATAAAGTGGGGGGGGGGGCATAATTTTAAATTTCAAATTCACGTACTATAAAATAAATGATCTGACACAATTTGAGGCAGCTAACAATTCTGGACAGTTGATGTAGCCTCTTATTGCTTAAAAAAAGACGAGATCAAAGAGTTGTCTTCTTTGTTGAAGCCACTGGAGTCCCGAGCTCCCCTCGACTATTGATCATTATTAACGTACATCTAGTTCCATTTTGTACGTCACGAGTCTCAGAAGTCTTGATTGAATCCTTAGTCTTTTGAACTACAGTATTAGTTCACACAGCATTGAAGTCGGGTTTGAAAATTGAAATACTCGTTGACCGTCTAAGGACTTTGGGCTGAAGTATAGGTAGCGATGGTTAAATCCTGTCTGAGACCGTAGAATCTTATTATTACTGTCTATCTTGAGCTGTAAAATAAATATTATCCTTATTGCGTTTGATAAGTGCCATCACAAGTCTATCAGAAGGACGAACAGGATATTAGTGAAGTTGAAATAGCCTTTCATTTTTATGCATATTTCCTAGCTCTTTATTGACTAATCAGTATAGCTACTTCACGACTCACGTGTGTAAATATAACTTCTCCACATAGTTTGACCTCACATAACCCTGCAGGTCAGGCTAGTCGCAATGTTCTGGTCACGTTGGCAATGGAGTACAGTACGTGTGTTTGTTCCCAAAGTTATAATTGCCCTGCGATTGTTTAGGCTAAGCCTACCCAGACTATAGCAATGCGAGGCGGGGTTGGCTACTCACGTTAAATTAACACTCACTTGTTATTGTTAGCCTCGGTATCATACAGGTTTACCAACCGTTGCGGAGAAAATGGACGCTGCTCCTCGTTTATCTTAAATTACAACTCAAGATAGCAATTTACTGGGACATTGCTGTACGAAACAGCTAAAAGATTATATGGTTTCTAAGAATAATTAAGTATGTGTTATGTTAAACAGTTTTGAAACTTATGAATTTACTTACGATTACAATTAACAAACCATCGTCGTTACATTGTAAAAAGATAAACACGTGGAAAGCTGAAACATGACCTTTCAAATCACTTACCACGCTTCAGCAAAGTAATCTGTATACTGAACAGTATAGTAGTTATTCATTGACCAATTAAGCAAAATTATTTATTGCTACAACTAGTGATATTCATATGAACATTCTGCTCTCTATCTGTACCCTTAAATTATCTATGTAACCAAAGCGTATTGCATAACTATTAACAAATCATAATATGTGCTGTAAGAAAATACAACATTCACTGCATGATGAAGAACATAATGCGTATTCTTTCGGTGATATAAACTGGTGACTGAAATAAATAAGAAAGAAAAAACGAATAGAGAGATGGGCACAGAACAATGAAATCTTTTCTATTCTGTGACTGGAATAATAAAAAATATTTCTATAAGGGAAAGATAAATACAAAAAGGAATGAAAGAAATTCTTTACTTTAACAGCTATAAAGGCTGCATAATAGCGTCATATATTCTTCAATTTAGCATTTACATTAGGTTTTAAATGGAAAATGTATAGCTCTTGTACATACAGATGGACTTAGTGAAATTGAACCCAAATCAGTTGAAAATGGATCTCAATTAAAAGACTTCATGGGATTTGGATGATTATTAATCCCTGAATCCTAAGTATTTCTAAATGATAAATGCAATAAATCTAGTCAAGTTGATCCCACGAATCTCTCTCTCTCTCTCCCCCCCCTAACTTCTCTCTCTCTCCTCCCTCCACTCTCTCTCACACACCCCCTCACATCCTCCCCCTCCCCCACCTCTCACTCTACCCCCTCCCCTATATATTCCTCCACCACTCTTCATCTCTCTCTCAATCCCTCCCCTCTGTCTCATACTATAAAATAATTTTACTTTAAAAAATGTACAATAAATCTAAAATATCTCTAAAGATTTCAATTTTTATTTAAAGCTGTAGCCAAAGGCCCGATAAAAAATCAAGAAAAAAGCAGATATCCTCAATGGTATTTGAGAAAAAAAAGATGTAAGCGATTGTATAGGTAGACGAATAAGTAAATGTTAAAATTTGTACATAATAAAACTGATCTCCGTAATCTAAAAGTATTAATCTGTATTGTGCCATGTAAAATAAAACAAAAATAAATTACAAAATAAAAATACGTCTGTTGGTTAATAAAATTAACAAAAGTTTTACAAATAATATTATATTTTTAGTACGCTAAGCAGTGACCGCGTTTTGAATATGCTAATTCTCTGTGCAGTTACTGAAATTTCTCGGAAAATGTATGCAATGACTGTGCTTATTGTATAGCGTGCAAATTGTAGTGCAAGGCTATACACAAGCCTTCACATTAGCCTAGTGACCAGATAGCATATAATGCTGCACGAGCGCGGGAGCTCCGACATTATTAGCGGGGACGGAGTAATTGGAAGCGGGACAACCGTAGCATCCCTAACTGGTCCACATCAAACAGCACTATTATTAAGCACCTAATTACGGCCCTCTAGTAATAAGTACTTCTGAAGAACAATTAGTTATTCATATCTTCATACTAGCGTGATTTATTCCATATTTATATAACCTTATGTCTTCTACATTGTTCTATTCTGAAACCCATAACAAATTTCGAATGGAAATTGCGATTTGACTCTGTGATTTTAAAGACATATCTACGATGAATAATTTTTGAGTCCAAAACTCTTCCTTAATGTATCCTCAAAACCTAAGTAAATAGCATTTCCCTTGTAAAGCTCGGTCTTAAGTCCAATCCTTTATTATGAAACTTTCAGAAGATTTCAGTATCAAGGGTCTAACAGATTTAATGTGTTTTACAATATCAATAAAAATATTTGAATGCCCCTCTGTGATTTTAAATACATATATACGATGGATAATTTTTGAGCCCAAAACTCTTCCTTACTGTATCCTCATCTCAAGAAGTATATAGCATTTCCCTTGTAAAGCTCAATTTTAAGTCCAATCCTTGATTATGAAACTTTTAGAATATTTCATTATCAAGGGTCCAAAACAAATAAATATATTTTGATATAAAGTTTGGTCAGAAGAACTTTGCACCACAAGCAACTCGTTGTGCTCAAAAGAAAAAAAGAGTTTTTAATAATGTTGTGTTAACGCGTTATTTATTTTGGAAGAAAGCATAACAGTATTAATTTACTAAGAATGAAGTTGCTTCACGTGTATTAAAACTTTATCAAACCTTACTGACTATCTTTAAGTTTCCAAAATTGCAAACAGTATTACATTTAGCCTCCCACCTACTAGTGTGACACTACTCCTATTCCTAACCTGAAAGCTTTAAAGCCAAAAATCTTGATGTTAAATATTAACGCAACTTTTCAATAGTTATGACTGGCACGATATGGATTATTTTAAGTAGTGAAGTTTAAAAATCTCTTACGTGACCAAGTGTACATTTTTCAGAAACATCTTAATAGTCCAAGAGTGTCTTACCAACATTTATATACCAGATGCTTGTTAAATTGGTTCATATAGAATTCAATATATATATATTTATATATATATATATATAATTTATATATATATATATATATTTAATATATATAAATTTATTTAGAGCCGTGTCTGCACACGCTGTGCAACATAATTAAACCTTTGAAAATTGTTTCTCTCTAATTGGCATCAATAAGTTTCAAAATTATGAAAATAAATACTACACAAAATCATTGCTAAGAAGATATGAACATGCAAACATAATGGGTCTTAAATAAAAATCACCATTTAGATTAAATCTGAGAAACAGATAATTGAAATTAATTATTCAAATATATTTGAATAATTAACACACACACACACACACACACACACACACACACACACACACACACAACACACACACACACACACACACACACACACACACACACACACACACACACACACACACACACACACCACACACACACACACACACACACACACACACACACACACACACACACACACACACACACACACACACACACACACACACACACACACACACACACACACACACACACACACACACACACACACACACACACATATATATATATATATATATATATATATATATATATATATATATATATTCAACTAATTGCAGCTCTTAAAAGCCTGACACGTCTAAGTCAGACAAGGGCATAAATTTATATGTTCCATTTGAAAATATCAGCCTCAGGTTGCGCTTGCATGTCTCGTCTCAGCCAACTTCATAGTTGAGCCATACAAAGTTTAATAGCATCCACATCGCCTACACGTGGCCTCGTACAGGAAGGCAATTTCCTAGATGAACAAACTCAATCTTACATTAGTATGGCCTACTTTGGGTAAGTTTATTCTCAATATATCAAATAGTTACTTCTTAATTCACATTAAGCAGTTTAGTTATACAAGGGAAGAATATTTTATAAATTTAGCCTATGTTGTTACCAATGATTAGAGGTTGTATGGAAACTACTCCTATATATTTATTTTTTATGTATTAACATAAAATACATGAATATTTCTTAAAGATTGGCGATTATTAAAATAATTTACGAATAACAGGTGTTTTATGTACCTGAAAAATCAGCTGGTGCAATTTCAGCGCTAGTGTTGCGATATCTTTTTCAAAATATCTCCCAATGTGTTGGAAAGGAATGGAGTAATGTGAATTATTGCTTGCAAAAGTTCCGTGATAAATAATTAACTGATAGGTTATATAGACTGTGGAAGGACTCAACAAAGTTAACGCAGATCGTATGGACGGATATCCAGAGGACGTGTAGATCTTTTGACTCGAAAAACAATTGAGTTCTTTCTTGGACTAAATAAAATACACGTACCAAGTTTCAAAATTCTAGTACCTTTCTTTCATGAACTATTCCACAGACGGGTAGACAGCACGACAGTCAGAAGGACGAACTGCCCTTTGCCTTTTGATCCAAAAAAAAAACAATAGAAATTTTCTTTAGACCAATAGAAACCAATATACCAAGTTTCAAGTCTCTTGTAATTTTCTGTCAAAGAGGTATTACATAGACATTTTCAGTTTTTATTTAATTTTGCTTCTCATTTCAACTCACTTTCATTCATCTCTATTTGATCTAGTTCAGTAAAAGATAAAAGTAAAATGAGAATGATGGGCATTTGCCATGTCTTCATTGTTACTCTATGTGTTAAACGTATTGAGTGCAAAAAAGTCAAATCTACCGGTGAGCTAAAACGATATTTCAAATCCAGAGATTTAATAATTTGTACCTTCGAACATAGTAGTATTCACTTATCGTAGTAAGAACTAATTATTAACAATCGTTGGTGCGTTAACATCAAACATTGAGACCACAAGGTCATGCACCCCACATTAGTGCATTGACCTGCACCGATCTGCTGAAACCTCACCACATTAGTGCGTTAACATCAAACATTGAGACCACAAGGTCATGCACCTCACTTAGTGCATTGACCTGCACCGATCTGCTGAAACCTCACCACATTAGTGCGTTAACATCAAACATTGAGACCACAAGGTCATGCACCCCACTTAGTGCATTGACCTGCACCGATCTGCTGAAACCTCACCACATTAGTGCGTTAACATCAAACATTGAGACCACAAGGTCATGCACCCCACATTAGTGCATTGACCTGCACCGATCTGCTGAAACCTCACCACATTAGTGCGTTAACATCAAACATTGAGACCACAAGGTCATGCACCCCACATTAGTGCATTGACCTGCACCGATCTGCTGAAACCTCACCACATTAGTGCGTTGACATCAAACATTGAGACCACAAGGTCATGCACCCAACATTAGTGCATTGACCTGCACCGATCTGCTGAAACCTCACCACATTAGTGCGTTGACATCAAACATTGAGACCACAAGGTCATGCACCCCACATTAGTGCATTGACCTGCACCGATCTACTGAAACCTCACCACATTAGTGCGTTGACCTGATGAATCCTCACCACATTAGTGCGTTGACATTAGATATTGAGGTCACAAGTTCATGCACCCCAGCTCTCCGCTATGTGTAAGCAAGCAGAGGCTGTTGTGGTCTGGACTGTATCGTACGCGCACCGCAGCTGATGCAGTTCTAACTAGTTTAACCCAGTTTCGAACTGCTCAGACCTCACCACATTAGTGCGTTGACATTAGATATTGAGGTCACAAGTTCATGCACCCCAGCTCTCCGCTATGTGTAAGCAAGCAGAGGCTGTTGTGGTCTGGACTGTATCATATACGCACCGCAGCTGATGCAGTTCTAACTAGTTTAACCCAGTTTCGACCTGCTCAAACCTCATTACATGGAGGGTGGTTTGGCTTGCTCTTGTCTTCCTGCCAGAATGAGGGATTTCATAAAAAAATTTAATGTCTTCAGTTTGTAGCTTTAAGTTCATGTTTCTGAGATGGTACAAAGCAGATACCCAAGAACTTCTTAATTTATCCTGAAACTCGCAAGATTTGTTGTTCTCTACTTATGAATTCGTTCATAAATTATTTCATACACGACGCAATGCTTTTATTGAGCCATATGGAAAATTAATCTCATCACATGCATCCTTTTCTTAAATGTAAAGTCTTTTTAGTATTATGATGTTGCAGTGGTGGAATGTTATTTAATTTTTCCCTATTAGTGTCCAATACTGATTGATTATTACTTGTTAAGTACAATATTATTGCTAAGTTGACTAAAGTAATGGAATTGCCATTGAGAGTTAAATAAATGAGTTGTTCCAATACCCAGGTCAATGAACTGCTGCTGATCAGACAGCCATTAGGTCAATAGCCAAATGTACAATCGGATTGGTCGGACATGTTGGGCCACACAAATGATTGAATTCGTGATGGATATCTCGCTAGTCAATTATCTAGCTTAATATTGGTAAACGTTTTAAGCCTGTGATTGCTAAATAGATGACGTACTTTGCCCAATAACCAAATTTAAAGGCAGAAACTGTTATCTCGATGAGAGTGTCGGTAGTATTTGACTGAATTAACTTAGATGCTTTTGAAAAGCTGTAGACGTTTGTCAAAGATTATAAACAAAGAATTTATTTGAACACTTTGTCAGTAACTTCTAACTGAAAGACCTGAACACCGAACTTAGTTTGTGTGAAATAAACCAATTCTTTTTTTAAAGTACAATGCTTCGTCACACTGTATTGTGGTAAAATATCTATTACCATAGTTAATTATTTCCTTAGATAATACTACTAATATAGTTTGCAATCCTCGCAAGTTAAAAAGTTTCAGAAACTATCGGTTTTTAGGTCTTTTCTAAACCTTATTATGATCTATTTCTATTATAGATTTATTTACCTTATCGAGGAGTGTTTTGTAACCTTTGGGTTCGAAAGACCCCGTCCTAAAAATAAATTAAACTGGAAAAATGTTGTTTTAGTATCTACTAAATATTTTTATTGTAATAGGAGATTTAACTAGAAGAAAAAAGTTTAGAAAAATGTTTACTAATACTCTGAGGTTTATTAATTTAATTTTTATTGTTTCAATATGAGAGTAATGTTTATACAATTTCGGCTATTAGTTTAGAAATCATGACAGGCCCAAAATATGGTGAAGATGTGTACAAATTCAATACATAAAAATCAAAACACACATCTTATTTTATATACTAGCAAACTAAACTTATTGTCACCATAAATTCTTAAAGAATGGATTCTAATTTTATTCTAAAAATCAAAGTCATAAAGTACGCCCAATATACCTGTAAGTTATTTGATTGTAATACTGACAAAACATGGAAATTCAATTTTTAAAGTAGCTAATGCACAATTTAGGGGTTTTCTACAATTGCTATTTGTTAATTCATATTTAAACAGTAAATGGTGAATGACTGACCTTTTCCCCACATTCACAATTATTTGAAATTTATAAAATCTTAATCTTATGTAAATGACTGTCACAATGTGTGTAGTTAAACTTTAATCAGCAGAATAATGTTTGTTATATACATTATGTTTTTCCTTATCAATGGGAAACAAGAGGGTTATTAGCAAATTTTTACAATGAAACTGAATTGGAATTCTTCCTTTAAATTTACATTCAACATTTCATTCTTTTTGTCACTGTTCTCTAACTGAAACATTTAAAAAATGTCTGGTCAAAATAAAATTCACTTGCTATTAAACGGCTAGTTGCTATAAAGGGAAAGGCCGCTTCTAGGTCGTTACGCGGCGATTTGAAGCGTACCATTAGATGACTTTATAAGATAAGTCAGCGACGTTTATCAAAAGACGTCGCTTAAGGTACGCCAAACAGGCGTGAAACGGCCTTAAGGCCTTAAAATTGGTCATCCGGGATTAGGACTTTTATTTCCCACATAGAATACATTGATAAATTCTAACTTCCAATTTTTATATATAATATTCATAGGGCTATTTTAATACCTAAAAAAATAACCCCCCCCCTTATGCCCTTATGCTTAATTTTTATTGGAAGTTAGAATATAAGTAAGGTGCAGTAATTTTTTATGCAAATTTAAAGCGTCTGGCGGGAGTTACCGCCCACAAGAGGTGTCTGGCAATATTGGATTATGATTTCTTACAATATTTTGTAAAACATATCCAAAAACCAGCTGTTAGAATTTAAGTAAAGTAAGCTTTATTTTTATGTACCTTTCTTACCTGTTACCTGTAAACGGGCCGGCTAATGAAGCTAGCGGGTATGCATAGGTGCTTAAGCATACATTACCCCACATATTTCTCATAATTTTGGGAGTTAGAAAATAAGTAAGGTCTGGGGGGCCTGGGATCTCAGTCTAATACCTTCTAAACTTGTTAAAACAATGACAAAGACCGAATTTCTTGGTTTTAACTATAATTTGAGTAGTATTAGATCGTTGATTGTATATAGGAAAAAGAATGGGGGCATACAACGAACTTTTTGACCATTGGAATAATCCTTATTTACTATCAATATTTATATAACCTTTGTATTGATATTGAGATGTTTTGACTAAATTCATAAATAAACACATTTGATTCATGATTTTATTATTGGCTGAGCGTTACCAAAACATATTACACGAAGGATTGAACAATTTTATTTCTGTCTGTCTGCCTAACCACACGATATCCCGAAAGCAAACAGACCTGTAAACTTGAAATATTGTAATGAAGTTTAATTTTTATACAATGAACAACGAGTTGATTTTGATGCCTTTCACTCGATGTCATTTGACTAAGAGTTAGCGAACAATTTTGTATTTTGGCTACGAGGTAATAGCAGAATACAAATTGTGTAAACGAACTGAGTACAATCATATTACACTTTAACATAGTACCATATCAATTGATTGGATTGACATATTGCATCCAATATGTCTTTGTGTGTCAAAGTGTGACGTAAACTGTTACGTCACACTTGGCTTGGTGCACTCTTATCTGTAAAATTACAAACGGTTATAACAATAAAACAAATTTGTAGTGCAATAACTACACTTTGATTGCTTTTGAAGCTAGAAGAAAATACAAAATATTATAGTTTAAAAAGACAAAGAATTCTAGGTGCTTTATGTTTTTATCGTTTATCATTTAAAAAATTTTGTTGTAGGATAATATTATAGTTTTCAAAATGTTTGGCTTGGTACATAATATAAGTTATATTAAAATTATGTTACATACCAGAATGGGTTTGCTATGAAAGTAAATGTGAAAAGAAACACGTCTACCTTTTAGTCCTAACTTCGCCTCTAATAAAGTCATTTTTCATTTCATTTCATTTACACCTGCAGTCAGTGTAGAGTAAACCCTAATTTTTACAATTTTTCGGCTGCAATTTTAAAATGAAGACAGATACTTAAAGTTTCGTTATCACCAAAGTATTTTGCTTTCAAGTACGTTTTAAATAATTCAGACCATTGAATTTTAAAATATTTAAAAAAATACATAGCCTATAGTACTATGTTCACATTTGTTGAAACTCAAAAACAAAACACACCTATTATTTTTTCGCATTTTGTACTATTTTAGGATTTCCGTTCTCTTGAGGTGAGTGGAAGAGAGGGCTAAAACAGCCTCAAAAAATAAATACATATTTCATTTAATTTTCTCTTATAATCGATTGAGACGCCTTATCTGAAGCATCCTGTATTATATAATAATCTGTTTTTTGGTCCACGCGGCGGCAAATCACTAAAGATTCAATTACAATCTGGATAGAATCCACCCTTGCTGTGGGGTGTCATCTTTACCCAAAATATATTAAACATAAACTACTTCAGTTTAACATCATAATTATTTGCTGAAGATAGTTATGATGTTAAAACACATTATAACAGAGTAAATGGATTTTAAAGCGTTTTGATTTGAAAACCAAATAGTTATGAAACCGAACGTTGAAGTCTTGAAGCTAGGTTCACCTGTGTACTTTCAATATATTACCATTTGTATATCGTTTTAGAGTTATTGTATAGTGGCTATAATAACTGTAAAGGGAGACTGAAGTTGGAAGTCCTTAGCTTTTCAGTTAACTTAAATATGATGTTAATAAATGATAGTATTTTACTGTAGTTGATTAAAACCCTAATAAAAAAAATCCAGAAACAGACGTAACTTGACATTTTAAAGTGTAACTGACTTTGACAGATGAATAACATTTACCATTAACTTTTTAAATATGTATGAATGATTATAAACGCATTACAAATTGTTATTCTGGACTTTTACAGGTGATTAAAACACTTTTATACCTGATGATTAAGCTAAGTCCATAAATATAATGGATAATTGAGTGTTCAGGGAGTTTTTAAAGACCAGATGGGCGTAGCCCGAAGGAATGAAAACCAGGGACCCTTAGAATGTCCATGTAAAATTCAAGCCCATTAGTTTTTACGTAATTGAGTAACACACAGACATATACCATTATATTTTTATATAGTGTGTCCCGTAATTCTCTGGACATAGGTATACCACATTATTGCTCACGTCAAACAAACATATTTCACCGCATGAACATAGGTCTCTGATGCTTAATTTTCCGTATCTCTGTTTGTATGTGTTTTTTATAAAAAAATTAAAATCCTAAAAAACTAATAAGTTCAGTTATACCACATTTGGTTCAAATTATAACACAATTATCGGAAAAGTCATCATGAAATTATCTTTAGTATTTTCAAAATAGAGGCCATAAAAACTTTTCAACTTTGAATATTTTAAAAACCAACAGTTTTTCTCAGGAGTGACATGAATAACAGTTTTAGATGATTTAATCACAAATATAATGATTCCTTAAACCACAAACGAACATTCCTTAAATCGAATAATAAATAACTGATCTAGAGAAAATTTACAGAGACAAGACTTATCCCCCATTGAGGTTCTCACGAATATCCAACAATACAAAAAATTAATAAACGGCAGTTCTGGCCATGTTATCATAAACATTTGAGCCAAATATATTTTAATTAAATTTATTTGTTTTTTAGATATTAATTTTTTAATAAAAACACATACAGACAGACAGATGGGAAACTAAGCATCAAATACCCATGTTCATATGGTGAAATATGTTTGTCTTGACCTGAGCGACAACGTGATATACCTTTGTCCAGAGAGTTACGGAACACCCTTTATAATAGTATAGATAAACCTATTAGTTTGTTAAAGGTGTAGGGGTTTCGTTTAAAGGAACAATCCAATTCAATAAATCTTAAATTCAATCTCAGATCAATCACAGCCGCCTACGCGACTGACAGACGCACCCACCCCCTCAAGGCTTGGCGGGAACCTAACAATCCTTACAGGCAGAATTTGGCTTGTGGATCGGCTTGTTTTGTTCGGAACAAAAGGCCAAGTGCGAGAAAGTAGAGAACCCAATCCCTCGTGAGGCACCCTTAACAACACAATGACAATATGAACGTTTAAACGATTAATTAGTTTTCGTACTCGTACAAAAGAGTTTAGAGATTTTTATTTTGTAATGGTACTTTACTGAACTGTTACTTTTCATGCTCACAAACGCGTTAGGTCCTTGGAATATGCAGTGAACTTAAAGGAGATACCGTATGGTGTGAAATTCAGTAGTTTAGTGCACTGGTTGTATTACGACGTATGGTGCTATAATATACCAATTACTATCTGCATAAGATACACACAGACAGACATACACAATAGCCAGTTATAGAACACATGAGCAATTTCAAATCGATGGATTAGATATAGTTCGTTTTGCCTCTTTGAATATTTGGTAACTAATATTTTAAGATGCAAAACCAAAATATTAAAGTTTTTGATGCCAAAAGTTGGCCGCAAATAATTAATTAAATATTATATACATCTCATTCGAACAGTATTGAGAATTAGCTAACATAAATTTATAGTTTTTCTTAATGTCATGCAATTGTTGTTTGAAATCTTAATTTTTTTTTTTTTGAAAAATTCTTAAACGACCATAAAGACTTGGTAAATATTTTTATTCTACATAAATGTACAAATCATAGAATGCAGATAAAAGACAAAAATGTGTAACACCTTTTGTACGGAATTAAAACACCATTTTTATGTTTTAGGTAATATTAAGTAAAGTGTGTTTTTGAAATAAAAAATATTTAAACATTGCCAAGGCAACCAAATAGTTCTTTATAGAACCTCATTCAATCAACAGTTTCAAGATGGCAACGTTTGAATTTTGCTCGAGTTTTCAAAATAATCGAGCTAAGAAACAGAAAGATAGACAGAAATGACATTACTCGAATCTCATGTTATAACATACTAGTAGATATGAATGTGAGGGCTCTAGCTCACTTTTGGGACAGTCAGAAAATCAACGTAAAATACTGTTTAAAGGGCAATAAACTAATCTGTAACTCACGAATGAAAAAATTAACCGAATCTATAGCTGTTTTACTGTTCATTGTAGGCTTCTAATTTTCTAAGCTGTTTTAATGAAAAAATCCAGAAATCTCAATGAAAAATCTATAAACGGAAATAATGAAATTTGCTAACATTCGCTCAACAGAAAATAAGACGATTTTTACTGAATTTCTCTAATATCGTTCTTAATCACATCATAGGCTAAAAATTTCTCAGAAAACCACAACCACATAACAAATCGCGTTTGTAACAGCTTTTTGAAAATCCATATTGATAATTATATCGTTCTTTGAACTAGAAATATTTGTCAAACTCTTTGTTGTATCAATGACATAAATGGGTCTATTTGCTATAAATTCTTTGGGGTTGTAATACATTTCCATATTTTTGTAGTAAAACTTTCTTAAAATCTTGATACATCTGATACATGATTCTGAAAAGACCTCCGGAAATGTTTAAATTTTGTAATTCATCTGGATAATAAGAACCGTTCAATTTTACTCTGATATTTTTTACATCCAAACTATCAAACTTTTGAAGGATTTTTTTCTTGATTATTCTGTCTATCTGTTTGAAAACCGATGATAACGAACTTGGGATTGAAGATATTTCTATAAATATTTGTGATATCGAACGAATAAGTTGTTCCGGAAATACCTTTTTGTTCAATACATTGCCAATCTAGAAAATTAAACATAATGTTTTGAGATTTTATAATTTCATCAATCAACTGAATTTTACTCGTGGTTTTGTAATCAATCATCGGAACTCTAATGAAAAACTCGTTAATTGTAATTTTGCCATCAACAGGCATAACATTTCCAGTTGCAGTCTTCAGAATCACATTCATCGTCTTCTGCTCTTATAAAACTTAGATAAAAATCCTCCTTTATAGATCGGAATAGTAACATTTTTCAAAAAATCCTAAGCCGAAATGTGCTAAATCACCGACCGCTTCAAATTGTCCAAATTTAAAAGTTGATTCAAAACTGTTTGAAAATACATCACTTTTGGAATAACAAATAGTTCCTTTAATTGTGCTTAATTGGCCACAGTTTTCGACTTCTTCTATCAATTTATTGTGTTTTCTTACTTCAATCTTAGAAAATAAAAACGGTATAAAATTATCGATTAATCTAACATTATCAGTTCCAAGATATGCTTGACCATCTTGTTTTGTTAAAGTTCCAGAAATATAAAACTGGAAGTTAGACGAGCAAAAGTTATCTCCAAAATCAATATTAAACTCAGTTCTTTTATTCGGTTCATTCAAATGTTGTTTACTAATTGGATAGAAATTTTTAAACTCCGCCCTTTCAATATCACTAGCATACTTTCTGTAGTCCCACCATTTAATAAGAGAAAATTTAGAAAATTTTAAACATCATGTATCATTTTTTCATCGATCTAATGTACGTTTTTATAAGAAAAGATATAAATTTTAGTAAAATAATTAAAAAGATTAGAGTCATTTTTAATGATCTACTTCGTCATATTCAGGATTCTCTTCCTTAAATTTTGCGATCTCGGTCACATATTTCAATAAAATCTGCACAGGATAGTAACCGCTATCTATAATATTGTTCCAATCAACTGTATCTTTATTTTCATCCAAAAACTTTAGACTCAAGTGTTGATAGAGACAAAGAACAGACATATGATCTTTTAATTGATAATGTATATTTTCTTGAATGAACTCTGGGGACAGAGTTTGATATTTTGCAATGTTATACCAATTCAATTTGTTTACGTATAATCTCATCATATCTTCGGATAATTCATATTTTTGAGAAATGTCATCCCAATGTTCTTTTTTCAAATCTCTTTCGTGTTGCATTATAAAAAGATCGAAAGCACTGTAGTGTCCCGCCATCTCTATTTATTAGGGAAAAATTTCAAGTTTTTATAAATTGGCTCTTTTTAGCGTTACATTCAGCACATTTTCCAGAAATTCTCTTAACTCCGTTAATGTTTGCATAGTATTTTATATCGTTTGTGGCAGTTTTCTCTTTGCAACCTCACACAGTATATGAGCGCCATTTATAAAAGAAAATTTATAATTGAGTCATCGTAACCACCTAATCCATTAAATCTGATGTCGATGGCTCTAAAACTTATAACAACATCTTCTTTAAATTTATTAAAGTTTTTCTTCTAATTTTTGAAATTTGTCAGCATAAGAATCATTGTATTCAACAAATTTATGACCAATATTCTCAAAAGTTTTCGTCGTAGCATCTAAACTAAACTTATCAAAAGACTCTTTAAATTTAGTAAGTTTTTTCATTAATTTCCCCAACATCGTCTACTGATCTTCTATTTCTGGCTTCTAACTTGTCATAGACTTCTGTTGTAAAAATCTTTAACATGCTGTTTATGATTCTCATAATTTTGTTTTAGTTCATTAAACATTTTAATAGGATCTTCTAATTGAATCATTACAACAACATCATCAAATGGATTAATTCCTTTACTAACACCGCTAATTCTTTTTTCCTTTAAAATCTAAGGCATTTTTTAACATTCGGATCATGTAAATCAACAATATCGATGTTTTCTGATAATTTTAGAGGTTTTTAAAATTTGTTCTTTAACAACAAACATCATGTTTGTCAATACCAGGTCGAACACCTACAATTCTTTTCTTATTAGCCAAACTAACATAATTCTTTTCAACTTTGATCGCTTCAGTAATTTCATCAGCTTTTTTCGATATGAGACATTAAATTGGTAAATAATTTTTTTACACCATCATCAACTTCTTTTCCAATGTTTTTTATTTTTATCAGCAACTTCATTTGAACTCATGAAATTTGCATGTTTGTTATCATATTCTGCTTTAAAATCTTCAATCTCGACAGCAAACATATCTGAATCTGGAAGGTTTTGTTGTAATACATTTTCTAACTTGTTATCAAACTCATTTCTCAAACTATCAAAATTCAAACTATTATCTACATTTTGAATAATTAGTGTTCCAAATACGTCAAAAATATTTTGTGAATCCCATATTTATTAAGCAATAATTTGTTAACAACTTCTTTAAAATCTTTACCAGTACTCAGTTCATTCAAAACAAAAACACATAAAATGACCACAAATTGGGGGATCTTTATAGTCTTGAATCTGAGAATCATTGTAGTAGAACGCTTGATTTTTTCAAATATTTAATCAATTCTATAGGTGGTTTGTCCTCAATTCTTCCATACGAATCAAAATAACATGCATTCTTATCATTTTTATAATAACAAATCCAATGCGTTCCACTTCCCATAATCGAGTCTAAATTCACAATTCCACATTCAAATTTCTTAACTTTTTTCAGGTAATGTATCTCTCATGAAGATTCCTCTAAAATGTTTAATATTTTTGCAGATTTCTTCCCAATTCCCCGAATGTTAAAGGTTTAAAATTTTTTTTTCAATGTTTGATTTCACGTAACTATCAAAGTTTTTTCATCTAATCCAGATCCTGTAACATCTTCCAACTCTTTATCTAACCCAATTTAAAAAATGTTTCGAACAATAGGAATCACATCTTTTTTAACGATTGGAGCAGCTTTTACGAACATAAGGAACAACATTTTTAACAACTGGAATATTTTCTCCAAAATCTAATAAATCTTTTCAAAAGTCCACCATTTTTGAGTTCTTTCAACTCATTATAAGAAAATTCTATTCTGGTTCCTTTATTGTTTTTCTTATGTTTTTCGAGTTTATTGTATTGTCTATTTGTTAAAAAATATCTTATTCTTCGCCATTTTTTTAGTTGATCTATTTTAAATTGAATACTAACGGGTATTTTCTTCTTAAAAGCGGATTTTATTTTTTCTTTCTGATTTTTGCTGAAGTTTACGTTCACCTCCATTTATATAGTTAAAATTTCAAGTTCTCTTCGATTCCCATTCCTAGGGAATCTCTTCAAAAAACATTGCTCCAGCTGTTGGAAGCGCAACAAATCTTTTCACCTAAACTAGCATATTTTGATAAAAATCTATCCATTGCCTTATCTTGCAAAACTTTATCTGCGATATGTCTGGAATTTGTGTCTCTATGTTTTGCATAAAAAATATCGTGTTCCATAGCAGCTTGATCTAATTTATTTATACCAGTATCTCCTCTTTTTAGTCTTTTTTTCGAGTTTTGTGCCCAGGCCCCAGATACTGATAAGTTGGTACGTGTAATTCAAAAGGTAAATTGTTGATAAAATCATTCAAAAGTCCACTACCCTCAATCATAGATGAACTTATTGCCGGCAAAACTCGTTTTAAATATTTAATTCCATCAGGTTTTTCAATCATTTCATCAAGTTTGTTCGAAATAAAATCTTTAATCGCTTTCTTTTTCGTTCAAAAAATTGTTGTTTCCAGCCTTTTCTTGAGCATAAATATAATTAATAATTCCATCGAGTTTTGTCAAATCGTCGATATATCTGTATTCAATCTTATTATCACTGTATTTTCTCACACCTGATCCTTCGATTCTTTTTTCCCAAATTGGTTTAATCAAATTGAGATATTTTTTACCTTTACTTGACTTTGGTTTCTTAGTTGATGGATCATTATTTTTGTAAATTGAATCAGATTTCCATAAAATTTCAGTATACTTTTTCAAGTCTTCTTCAGAATATAAACCGTCTTTTGGAACATCAGTGCCTGTTAATAATCTCCATAAACCTTGAGTTCCTTCATATGTTTTTTCATTAATAATGATATCATTATGCTCAAAATTCACGGGCAAATTTCCAATCATAAAACTTTTCTTTTTTCTGTCCCAATACAAACCAAATTTATCATCCTTTGCTCTAGGAAGAAATTTTTTACCAATTTCACCAATTATTATATCCGTTGTTCCAGGACTTATTGGTTCAACTATGGTAGAGTCTTCAATGATTCGAGGTCTAAATGGTGTTGAAGATGGTAATTTTGGCAATTCAAACTCAGATTCTGGTATCGAAATATCAGCAAATTGTCGTACAACTGGAACCAAATTCATCAAATTTTGATTATCGCTTAAAAACATTTTCAATTTTGCCCTCAACATTTTTTATTGCAGAAGTTACAGGTTGATTAATTTTTTGAATGAGTTCCTTGTTCTTCTTCATCCATTCGAATCTGTTCTTTAAATTCTTTGATTAATTTCTTTCTATTTGATCAAGTTTTTTTGCTTCTTCTGAAGTTACGTTCGCCATTTATTTAGGAAAATTTTGAAACGTGGAACGTAAAAAACGTGAACGTGGAACGTAAAAACGTGAACGTGGAACGTAAAAAACGTGAACGTGGAACGTAAAAACGTGAACGTGGAACGTAAAACGTGAACGTGGAACGTAAAACGTGAACGTGGAACGTAAAAAAAAACGTGAACGTGGAACGTAAAAAACGTGAACGTGGAACGTAAAACGTGAACGTGGAACGTAAAACGTGAACGTGGAACGTAAAAACGTGAACGTGGAACGTAAAACGTGAACGTGGAACGTAAAACGTGAACACGAAACGTGAACACGGAACGTAAAACGTGAACGTGGAACGTGAAACATGAACGTGAAACATGAACGTGAACGTGGAACGTGAACGTAAAAACATGAAAACAACTAGATTATCACACGTTTATATTTGGAAAATTTATTCAAATATTTACCACTTTTAGGCTTCAAAGTTAGATTAATAGTCTTTCCAAATTTTATCACATAATTCATAAAGTGGTTAAAACTCATATCAGATCCCCACATAATTGTTGTAAATCTTTCTCGAATAGTGATCGTCTTGCTTAAAAACACACAACATATTCAGGTTATTTCTTATAACTTGTTTATCAACCTTTGAAAAGCATTGGAAAGATAGATACAAGATATGTTTTTGTGACGAGACATTACGAAATTTCCTTAATAACGTCCTGATTTTCCAAAATACAATCATCAAAAACGATTAACGAATTGGGTTTTACATTCGCTTAACGGAACTATGTCCTCAGAAGCATTATAAAAATGTGATATTTTTTTGTTTAAGTTTTTCTCAATATTTTCAAATCTTTCTTGTAATTTTGTATAGGCGTCTTGTTCTAAAGATTTACTAAAGACGTACAAATTGGAATAAGGAATCAACCTATTGTAGATGAAAATTCAATAATAAAGTTGTTTTTTCCACATCCACTACTTGAACCAACAATTAACAATCTGATTGGTTGATCTTTCTTATTTTCTTCAAACGTTTGAAGTTTTATCTGATCTTTTTGCTTTAAAAATTTCTCCATTTAAATAGAAGATTTTCATCTTGAAGCAACGCTTGCGAAAATGAAGCTGTTCAAGTTGACTTCAGAAAGCTCTAAATTAGTTTTAAACTTGGAACATCCTATACACTTAGAGGAAGAATCAAATTATTTTATCGGTTTAAGCGGTTTTTTATTCTGACAATTTTTGTAATAAATATTAGTGAAAGTTCTCCTTATTGTATAGGATTTAGTGAGAAAGAACATAACAAAATACTATGGTTTTAAACAAAGGATATTATACTTTCGATCAAATAAAAAATTCCCTTAAAAATTATCCTGAAAACATTCAAACAATCAGATAAATCTTTAAACTTTGACGGAAAACAAGTTTGAAATGCAAAAAAAATTATCTCTCTAATAAAAATTCAAATAAAATCACAGTAAGAATAATGTTTTCAGCAATTATTGTAGATTTGTTAGGGTTTGTTCAAGAAACTATTGAGCCAAATCAGGTATATTAGGAAATAAAACGCCAAAATTTAGGACCGTTCGATGTAATTGAAGTGCACTGCAATCTCGTTGAACCTAGTTTTGAAAATCATACCGAACATTTTACACAAAGAATCTGAAATTTTGTACACATTTTTCCCAAATGTTGCCTTATGGATCAAAAATCAGTGAAAAAACCGAATGAAATCCGATTATATTCCAATTAGAAAAAAATATTAAAAGAATTCAAAAAATCGTTCTAACTATACAAGACTCTGAGGGAAATTTATTAAATAATGAGAGTTAAAACAACAATATATTTAAGATTGAAAAAGGAATAAAAATGAGTTGATGATGATGACAAAAATTCAATATTTTTACTTAAAAAAACAAGGGTCTATTCGAATGGCCCCTTAACAATCTTCATCCTGACACTGTTTTTATCAATGAATCTGGCCTTCATTCTCAAAATAAAAATTACTAGTTAAATTTCTTTTCTATCTAAATGGAGTCAGTTTGTTAGACCTACTCAATAATCAACTTAGATTTAAAAGCAAACATATCTTTACAATTGTTGACGAAAATAATGAATTTTGGTTTAAGGCTAAAGATGTTGCAGAAATATTGGAATTTAAAAATACGAGACAAGCTATCATAGATCATGTTAAAGAAAAATACAAAAAAAGCTTTGAAAACATAGATTCTGACAAGGGTATCGAATCGCGACTCTTACAAAAATTACATCCAGACACTATTTTCATCAATGAACCAGGCATATATTCTTTAATACTGAAATCTATAATGAAGATTGCAGAAGAAAACGTTTCAAAATTGGGTTTTAGAAGAAGTTTTACCGAGTATTAGAAAATATGGGCGAGTACAAACTTGAAAACGAAAATAAGCAGTTAAAAGATGAAATAAAACAGTTACAAATTAAAGATGAAATGAAATCATTGAAAATAGAGAATCAAGAATTGCGAATGGAATTAATGAAGTGAGATATGGTATGTAAAGATTTTGATAAGAAAAAAACACCATGTTTTTGTGTTAATTAAGAAGAATCACATGTGGGAATTGCCCCTTATTACGTTATCAGAGCTCAGAAACGAGAAAATACCAAACCGATT
The DNA here is from genome assembly GCF_021130785.1 of Homalodisca vitripennis. Classification (NCBI taxonomy): domain Eukaryota; kingdom Metazoa; phylum Arthropoda; class Insecta; order Hemiptera; family Cicadellidae; genus Homalodisca; species Homalodisca vitripennis. The sequence goes on along the minus strand of NC_060211.1, from coordinate 37,949,777 downwards.
AAAACATCTAAAAATAAATTATCCTGAATTAGAGATTTTGTTCATTGATGACGAACCAAATCTCTATCAATCTGTATAACCAAATGAAAGAATCTTTGAATATTTTATACAACGGAAATCATTTTACTACAAATATGACTGAATCTCGACTGATTTATAGAATATCTAAATTACACGATGAAAATGTTAATAAATTTTATTAAACTCTCGAATTATGATATTTTGTTTGTAAATGTTTTTGAAGATAAGGTAACCATTGAATGATTCGTCCACACTCGCAAAGAGTCGGTTTCTTTTGACTTTCTCGTTTAATTCTTCTAGCACACAATCTCTACAAAAAGCCTTCTTGTTATCTTTACTATAATGCCAATCGTAAAATTTGGAAATATCCTTAATTTCTTTACAAAACCGCAACATTTTTTCTCTTCTAACGTTAATTTTTCTAATTTATCGTATAATTCTCTTGCATATTTTTTATGACAATCCTTACAATAATAGTATAATCCATCTTTGGTATTCTTATTTTTATGAAAAGCTTCAAAATCTTTAAATTCTTTGCACCTTGAACATTTCTTTTGAGCCTCCATTTATATAGAAAAAATCTTTGACTTTCTCAATTCATATTCATAAAACTTTCCGGTTATTTCTTCATTATTTAAATCTTTTATACTATAAGTTACAGGATCTGTGTTATTAATTTGATAAATCACAAAGATTTCTCTTGACCAATTGTTCTTATATTTGTTCGAAAATGTTTGTTTTTTACTAACAATTCTTACATGATCATTGACTTTAAAATTTAGATTTCGTGTGAATTTCAGGTGGAACATACTTGAAAACGGTCTCTAATAACTCCTTTTCTGCATCCTTATCTACGTCTTTCGGTTTCATTTTGATTGTGCTGTGAACTGTATCGTTATAATTGTTTTTACGATTTTTTGAAGAATATCGTATCCATTTAAAGTTTTTATTAATCTCAAAATTACTTTCATTCTCTCATTTTGAGTTCTGTTATATCTCTCTACAATACTTGATTTCTCTTCGTTTTCAGTATGATAAATCTTAATGTTGTATTTCCTCAAAACATCGTTAAATTCTTTATTTTTAAACTCTAAACCCTTATCTGTATGAAGTAGGTTAGGAGATTTGTGATTGATCCTTATGGCATCTTTTACTATATCTTCGAAAGCTTTTGAAATATCCTTGCCGTTTTTTTCTTTTGATAGCTCTCTTGACCAAGCATATTTTGAGAAAGTATCAATAACATTTAACATATACTTAAATCCATCATTTTGATCTGAATAGTTAGACATTATAACTAAATCTGCTGCCCATAAATCGTCAATTCCTAATGTTATAATTTTTCTCTTTTTAAACTTTTTTCGTACTGGTGCATGAATTTCTCGAGCTTCAATCTCTATCTCATCTTTAGTCTTCAATTCTTGCTTAACAGGTTTTGGATTTGGATTCTTTATAAACTTACTCTTGTTTGTCTTACATTTTGAACATTTTGCAGCAATTCTATACAATCCATTTTGAGTTTGAAACGATTTTTGAATCTATATTTTTCGTTTTCTTTTTACACTTGTGACAGTGAATTAAATCATCTTCCATTTACATATCAAAGTTTCCAAGTTTATTTAATTCGGTCTAATATATCAGATTTTGCTTCATTTTTATAGCCCATACGGTACTGTAATCGATCTTATTTTCTAGGACAATTCTCTTATCATCTTTAGCGTTCAGTGCCAGCTTGTTTATGGTAACAGTGTACAACTCATGTTTATAACTTTTGATGACTGTCATCTCCCTAAATTCTTCTTTATCTTCGAACAAAACATCTCTTCAAGTTTTTCGATATTTATTGTTTTATTTACAACGCTTCTCTTAATTCCTTTACACCTAACTGGGTTTTTATCTAGATATTTGTACGAGTACATCTTAGACCTTAAACCACAAAATTCTTCTAAAACTTCGCTATTTAACTCATCTTTGAATTTCCCTATTACCTTCTTATTTTTAGTAGTGAAACATTCATGATCTTTTGGATAATCACTTGTATCAAAGTCATCTATATTTTCTTTAATAATTTTAAAAGGATCTCGTTTCAATTCTAGAAAATAACTGTCTGTATCCATGTAACACAGATTCAAATCTGGATCAAACTTCTTTAATTTGTTGTAATAAAACTCGTACATTAGCAATTTTGAGAGGTCGAGAACTGAAAATCCTATGTAAATCGGTTTGTTAAAATTTAACCTTTTGTTTGTACATGTGACTCGCTATACAGTTGTCGTCAAAGATGTTAAAGCATTTGAAATTTGTTTTCTTAGCTTGTTTCATTGAAAATTCTTCATTTCCTAGTCTAATATCACATCTGTTTTCTCACATTTTCCATACTTTTTCCAAAAACTGAGTTGTTCATCAGCTTATAAAAGTCCTTTTCGAAAGTCACTTGTAGCTTTGGTTCTCATGTTTGTGTTAAAATCAATGTACTTTTTCATAAAAGGCTTCTGATCAAATGCAATAACTCTATTCACATGTTTCAAAATCATACCTTGTTCCAAATAGAACTTCAAATTTCTCGAATGAACAACGTATTCAGTTTTATCCAGTAGAGTTGTGCAAAGTTTGTTTTTAAATGTTCTGGAGCAAAGAGGTAAATCCTCGTGATGTTTCGTGTAAATTTGTTGGATATTCTAGATCGACTTCAAGAATATAGCCATAATCTCGTCGCCAGTGAGTTCCAAAATTGTTTCTTTCCATTCTGCTGTTGTATACGTTTTAGGATCCATCCACTTGATTTCGTTATATGGTAAATTTTGCATAAGACCATACCCATAAAGGTTGTTTTGCATCGACGTACAACAGATAGTTTTCAGGTTTTGTCTTATCAAAATCTTTCAAATATTTGTTATTTGCTTAACATATCGTTTAATACATTGAGAAATGCCTCCGCGAATACCTTTTTCGATCATCAAATACATATTATAATCACTAATTAATTGTAATTCTATCTTCGTTAATTTTAACATAGCATCCCATGCAAGGACTGGGAGCTGTTAGATAGTGTGCTGGATCAAGTTTATAGCAATTCAAACAAATATTCCTAAAATTTTCAAAGATATCAGCGAGCAATAGAACATCTTGAATGTTATAGAGATCGGAGTAATTTCCTAGATTTTTTACTTTTAATTTGTTCCATACATTTAAGTAGTGTTGAAAATCTTTCTCAGATATGCTCTCGTCTGTCAAAAAGTGAATAGAAATCTTGAATTCTCAATTCTTCTGTGTAATCAAGTTTTTCAATACTATCGATAAATTCATAGGGAAAATATTCCTTTTCCAGATAGAATTTTTAAAAATCTCGTCGTCGTCATTTGGTTGTCTATCTAGAATTGCGTTCAGACCATCTCGTATAAAATGATTTGTATGTTTTGAAATAATCTTTTTTGAGGTTTTTAGCTAACTTTTCTATAGACGATGCTATAAATCTGAACGTATCTACGAAAGAAAACTTGATGAACTTTCTTGGTTTATCATCTTCAAACTCATACCCATATCCTGAATTTACTGAATAATTTATATATTTCTCATCTGTGTTTGCGATCAAATCAACATTACCATACTGTTTAGCCAATTCTTTTATGTACAAACATGAGCATCGTAATTTGACATATTGTGGCAGAAAACGGGAATATTTTGAGGAAATTTGAGATTCAAGTTACAAGATAAATGAGCAGCACCTCGAAATTTACCTGTTAAATGACAATGATCTCGTACTTTTTTTCTTGTTTGATTATCAAAACCCTTACATTCACAAATATGACAAAGACTGGAATTTTGATACGAAATTTCTTCTTCTTTCAGTTAATTTCATGGGTTTTTGGTTCTTAGAATTATATTTTTTAGCTATGTATTTCGATAATTTATTGAGCTCCTTCAAACAATTGTTTTGGAACATTCGGCAAATCTTCTTCATTTTTGGCTCGATAACATATCGGTTTGTACATGCGATTTGTCACATTTGACACTAAATATAGAGTAAAACCATAAGGAATGTGCTTCTGAATCTTGGTTGTAGTCGACTTTTGCGGATTGTTTTTGCATGTGAGAATCTTCTCTAATATGCTTTCAAAATCCATATAAATAACGTAAGGATGAGAAAAATTTCTTTTGATAATTAATAAATGTTGTTGTTTGACCTGGAAACGGCATAATTGGCTTACAAACTTCGTGATTTTTACAAATTTCTAAATGGTCTGTTAAATCTCCAGATTTGTAGAAATGGCTTAAACATCTTCTGCATAGAAATTTTTTATTTTTTTTTTACACTTAGATAACTGAGAGAAAACGAGCTTATTTAAATCTGTTATCAAAACATAATGAGATTTGTCATCTTGTTTAACATACAATAAATCGATTTCTAACTCGGCATCATAAATTTCTGAAATTTGTAACGGAAACAATATTGAGTTTTTTCATCAAAACTATAGACATTTACAGACATTTTCGGATAATTATACTTTGCTTTACTGCTTCGTTTTTCAAAATAATTGTATATCTTTTAAGGGACATTGGATACTCGAAACCTGAAAATATCTCGTCATTTACAAATTTCTCGTATTGCTTTGCTCTGTCAGCATTCTTTTCAGGTTTTTCAATAGCGCATCGGATAGAATAAACAAAACAGAAATTCATCTTTATTTTTGATATTTACACAAGCTTTCTTATCTTTGATTTTCTTTGGCAAATCGATATATGATCCTGCGTTCATTATTTCGTGTTTATTAAGGCTCCAAAACTAGTTGTTTGCAGCTTTTAAATGTCCATCCAGAACCCTTTATTTGGATGATTTGTCTGTCTCTCGATGTGTTAATTTATTTAAATTGCTTAGTAATAAAGTCGTTTACATCAAAGATCTCGTCTGCTTTTATAGTAAAGTTACATTGGACAAGTTTGTGTTTCACCGTTCACTAAAGTTCGTTCGTATTCGCATTCTAAAGAGAGATATCCTTTACTATTTTTCACAGTTTCTTGAAATTTTTTCGATTAAACTTTTAATTTTCTGGGCGCAAAATAGAAAGATATTTGTAAATTGACATGAAATTGTTCGTTCAAATTTGTTAAAATGTATTGCTTAAATAGACCATGTATTGAGGATAAAACTTCTACATCAATGATATTTTCAGGTTTTCTCATTAAGAGTTTTTGTCAATTTCTTCGATCATTTCAGACTTAGTTTTATCGTTTGTTTCAATGGACAATTTCTCAGCGATTGATTGAATTTTTTCATCTTTAAATAGATTGAGATCTTTTTTACTTTCCTTAAAATTTTTTCTTTAGTTCACGCAATTTTTCTATATTGTACATCTTCTCGTGACCATCGATTTGATTCTCTTTAGCCCAATGTCCTCAAATAATTTAGTTCTTTATTATAAATTTCTTTTGTTCTTCAAATGATTTTTCGACTTATAATGTCGGGTAAAATGATGTTCGAAAAAACATCTTTTTTGCAGTACGGGCAGGATATCTTTTTCCTCTCCATTTAAATAGGGAAAATTTGAATCTGCCAAGTTTTACTTTTTAGTAAAATATCTTTTTATTAAACTGAAAAATAGCAATAATTCAGTAGATTTCTAAGGATTTTTATCAAAATTTGATAAAAAATCAGCACAATTTATGGTTGAACAGCCTTTGATTCTTCTATTTAAAGAAGAAAAATATTGTTTAACTAACACTTTGAAAAGTACAGATTTTTTACTAAAATTTGATACAAATCAGCACAATTTATGGTTAAACAGCCTTTGATTCTTCTATTTATATAGAAAAAATTTTTATTTAGAGATTTTTTAAATTTCAATTTTGTAGTGATTTTTTTCGAGAAATATCGTTCACATTATTCAACTTTAAAGCTAAAAATTCGCAATAATTAGAGAAATTCAGTAGATTTTCAGGATTTTTCAAAAAAACTCTAGTATATATGCACCTTAAGAGCTGTGGTTTTGACCCTAAAAACGTGTTTTTAGGGTCAAAACCCCGGTTTTTTTGTGTATTTTGGAAGTATAGTGTTGATTTTTCACCTTAAAAGTGTAGAAGTATTAATTTTTTTTCTATGTAAATGGCACTGTTACAAGAGTTGAATAAGGTTGGTGATTTAACATTCAAAGAATACAAGAAATTAATAGAATTAGAAGAAAATAAGAAATACAAAATTGTGAATTTGGAGAAAATGAAAGATAAATTCGGGTTTACAATAATTGCCGAGTTGGAAGATTGTAAAGTACACTTGCCAAACAGATTTTTGACTGTTTTGGATGAAAAAAAAATTAAAGAATTGAACAAAAATGAAAAATTACACTTGGTTGTTACTGGAAAGAAGACTATTAAAGATAAAGACTGTGTTACAATTAACTTCGTGGAATAAAAGATTTCGAACATTTCTGGATTTTTTTCATTAAAAAACAGCTTAGAAATTAGAAGCCTACAATGAACAGTAAAACAGCTATAGATTCGGTTAATTTTTCATTCGTGAGTTACAGATTAGTTTATTGTCCTTTAAACAGTATTTTACGTTGATTTTCTGACTGTCCCAAAAGTGAGCTAGAACCCTCACATTCATATCTACTCATACTGATATACTCGTACGAGCGTTTGCTATAATATTGGACATGCTATTGGCGGTGCTTTAGCGAAGCTTATAACTTATGAATTTGGAAAAATTTCTGATATTGCCAGTCTATCTGTTTATCTGTCTGTCCTCAGTAGGATGACACAGTTTCTCTTTTGCCTGCCGGCGGGAATGTAAAACATTTCTTTGTGACTGTCCGGGGTCTTTTCTAGTATGTCCCCCACATTCTCTATTTTAATTTCTATAAAGTTAGATTACGTTACTAGAGCTACAAATGTAATTTCTAAAGGTAATTGAGGTTAGGTTAAGCTAGGTTTTTTGACAATAATTAGTTCGTAGGGCAGTATTCCAGGTACTACTTCTAGTATAAACTCGTCTTATCTTATCAGTGATAAACGCGCGAACGCTTATCTTTTGCCTGTAATGAAACCTGCGTTAGTTTTGGCTGAGTTTTGTGTGTGTATAGCAGTTATGTTTTTTCTTGTTCAATAAAGCGTGGTGAGTTGATCTGGGCTTGGACTTTGCAAGCTCGAGTTAATTTTTTTTCTAAAAGAGCAAGCAGCGCAAAGCGCTCTCACGCTCTGTAATAATGAATGGAAAAAAACAGTTGGTGGTTAAAAAAAATAAAATAAAGAATGCGGGGACATATTAGAAAAGACCCACTGTCCGTTTTTATATGTGCTCACAGTACCTCTCGAGAATGAAATGAGCTATAGATTTCAAACATCAGCGAATGCTGATGTTACACGACCCGTGATGTGGAGTACCCCTATCTTGTATTATCTTCCAGGAAGGGTAATCCTGAACAATCAAGGGATAGGTAATTATAACTTTGAGTGGACAAACATGGAGCTATAACTGGCTGTACCGCTATTGTTAGTAGATCGTATTCGTAGTTTAATTTACAATACGGTCTACTGTTGCTGTTCATATTTACTCTTCCAAGGTGCATTAACCTTTACAGTCTTTCTGTGCGTAGTTTTGTTTCGTTGGTTTTAACTACGGAGTTGTACATCACAATTTTCAGCTCACATAAATAGTTTCGTACTTAAAATGCTGCAAATAGATAAATGCACATAAGTTTCTAGATCATGTTTAGCTCTCATTATATAACAGTTTAAAGTGGTATAGTAAGAAAATGAGTTATAAAAACTCAACGGACCACAACTTTACTACTGATTGGTCAAAACCGTAGCTTAATAATTTTATTTGAAATTTATTAACTTAACCTAAAGGAAAAAAGAAGAGGTAGAGAAAAAAGTTGTAACTTAAGTTATTGTTTAAACGCTGATAAATTTATTCATGTAAAAAAATTATTCTTTATTGTCCCTTAACCTATTAAACACATATATGATACTTATTTTCACGTTTTAATATTATCTGAAGAGCATTTAGTACATGAATAAACTATAACGTATGTAAAAACGAACTATGCTGGGGTTCGGTTTGGGCTGTTACTTTATTCAAAATCTTAAAATTGTCTGGTAATTGTTTGGTAAATCTTGAACTAACAAAGAGATAATACAAGTTTTTATGCGCAGTTATAGAAAGTTTTAATTATTCTAGTCACTTAAAAAAGTTAAATAATAATGATAAAGCTAATGTAATATATTTCAGAAATAAAACATATATTTCACATTTCGATTTGTTAATAATTATTGTTTATTCGTTTGTAAGAAATCACGATTACCATATAACAATTTCCAGTTTTATAGTACAATATTGTACTGAAAATAAAAAAATCAAGAGTGTGACCTACTCTCTTGAAAATAACCATTTTAGTAGGGCAAAGGTGATGACTGCACGTGTGATAGAGGGTGGTTTGAGCAGGTAGGAACTGGGCTAAACTAGTTACTACTGCATCAGCTGCGGTGCGTGTACCGTATATAGCCTCAACCACAGCAGTGTCTTCTGTGACACAGTAAACCTTGTATATAGCTTCTATGATCCATCGCGAGTTTCCGTCACGAGTGAGACATCATACGATCTATACAATGTATGTTACACGGTATAGGTGTAAAAATAGTGAAACCACTGTTTCTTGTTTAACTGATACTAAAAAATAAACACATCTTTACAATTCTTGTTGCAAGATATTACTAATTTTTATGACTGATGTAACTACAAGTTACTATCCTACTCAGTCAATTTCAATGACGTTCAAGAAATAGACAGTAATCGGACAGTCAAATACTTAGAAGATAATAGATGCTGCATTGGGAGTGCCGATAGCCGAGCGGTCTAAGGAGTAAGTTGGATATTCGAGTCTTGATTTAGAGATAAGCGCAGGTTCGAATCCTGTCTGTGACCATTGCACTTTTTATCAGTACCATTGACCTTGTACTGTATCGACACTCCCCCTTATTCTGTTTGATAAGATCCCCGCACATGCCAGTAGCCCATGAGGACATGCAGGATAAGGCATAAAAAGGGGATCGGCTTCTACTAAAAAATGCTACTCAAGGACTAGACATTAACTAAAACCGAATTCAGACAATCAAACACATTAAAGTCAATTGCAATGCTAATAAAGAACTAGACAGTAACTGAAACCGAATCAGTTAGATATTTAAGTAGATTTCAATGCTAAGCCAATGTTCAATGCTACTCAAGGACTAACTGACAGGACTTAAAATTCGATTTCAATGCTATTAATGGAAGTGATAATAATTGAGGCTGAATCGGATAGTCAAATACTAACAGGTCAATATCAATGCTACTCAAGGAGTAGCCAGTATCTGTAAATGAATCAGAGAGTCAGAGAGTCAGATATTTAAAAGTCAATTTCAATGCTGAGAAGTCAATTTCAATGCTACTAAAGGACTGGAACGTAACTCAGACCGAACCAACAGTCAAATAATTGTCTATTTCAATGCTACTCAAGGACTAGGCGTTAACTGAAACCGAAAAATACAATCAATCTATACCTTTACTAGTTCTAGATGTATTAACTTTTTTATAAAAAAATACAAAATAGTGGCTAGTGGCTAAACGACACCTTTCTCGACCTGTTTTATAGGGTATTGTTGGTTTTTAAACCAGGAGTACTAACTGCCTCAGAAGTTTGTGACACGCGATATATAGTATATATGTGTAATGAATGTGGGGATTCCATTCCAAACGGTTCTTCAGATATCGTACTGAAGGAAGATCTTGAACTACTTGTTTGAAAAACCATTTAAAACAACTTGAAAAGCAAACCTACTTAAAAGGGATAATTAATTATTTTTTTTAATGAAATGTTATCTCGTATTCTGTCACAAAACATTACAGCGGCTTACCTGTTTTTCTGATGAAGAACAGGCTTTGCATAACTTAAGGTAAACGTACATGTAAACAAGTACATTATAGCATACAATTATTGGTATTAATAAGGAGTAAATCAGTTGTTAATTATTATGCCATTTTTTCATGTGTATAAGGTTAGAAAAAAGGCAAATGTAGCAAATATACGAGTAATAAAATAGGACAGTAGAACAGATAGGATCATTCGACTGGACATGGCTACATAAACTAGTTCCAACGGTATGACTCGTTTAAAACTCCTCGTTGTTTACCAATGAGATATTCAGATCTGACAATACGTAGAAAACGTGCATAGTGTCGTATACCACGTGACTTATGGGAAATGTTCATGACAAACGTATATGTGCTCGTGCAGAAATATCCACTAGAAAAAATAACGCCACTTGAAACATATTTCCGTGGTACATCAAATTATCAAATCAATACTGTCTATACTTGAATGAACAAGCATTGAATTGATAAAAACATATGTAATATAAGGTATCACCAATTATATACAGACACTTCTCTAACTTTTGTAGTATACAGTGTTTTATATCGACACTATAACCTGTAATGTATCAATGAACACAACAAATTTTTAAACCTAATCACAAGTAATTCCCAAATAAAAATTTGAATTTGTTTAAATACAACGTTTAATTGGTAAGACAAATAATTAACTCTTATGTTTACAAAAATAATTTAAAATAAACGTTCGATTAAAAATGGTATTTTAATATTTGTCTTTTTACAACCTAATAGAAATATTTATTCTTCACATTAAATGAAAAAAGATTTAACTTAACTTTTGCTCCTAATTTTATTGAGTTTAACTAAGTTGAACCTACAAACGCAACATGTTTCAAGCTGCAGATTTAATTGGTAAAAATGGTAAATACATCTTAAAAACTTAATTGCAACAACTTAAAATAACTTTCAACGAGTTAATAATTACAAAATTATTATTATAACTTATTTGAATTTAGTTATTAATTGTGTAGTACTTGCAGGTTTGTGTGGAGCCGAGAAGCCTAATCTCCATGTAATGTTTTAATATATTTGTTTCTTTTTAACATTTTTCTGAACTGATTAAGTCAATGAACGTAAAGTTCCTCAAATAGGCTATAATTTATTATTACAAATAAAATATAAGAATTGGTTATTACACTTTTCAGCGTTTTTTATTAAAATTGCCCGGATATTTAAATAAAGCCCAATCAAAGGGAACTTAAAATTCGGTGAAATAACGGTATTAATAAACCACCTAGATCGTCTACTTTATTTTTGACGATTTGATTGGCTGTTTGCGAGTATACTAAAGTCTCGATCAACCGAAACCATTTTAACCGAATCTATCACAAGTAAAACTTTGTTTTGAATTTTACCCAACATAAATAAATGGAAATCGTATGTATACGAAATATAATTTAGTATGTGGAACAAATTTCAATGGATTTGAATGCTTTATCAGCCATTTTCAGACTCCGTCAAGAGAAAGAATCTGCATATTTTCCGTATTAATCGTATGTTTTGTCAACCGAATAATCGTTTCTTTATTAAAGTTTGTTATTGACGATGAAAGATTTAAAAGGATAATAGGATTTTGCCATCGTTACATGTTAAATGTGTCAATATCCCATTTTCGCCTGTGCTGGTGTAACGTGTGATAGTGTTCTTGAATTTGTGGTTCATTTCCTACTGTCTGGACTCCAAGCAGACTTCGGGCATCTTCGACCCATTTTTTCTCTAATTTTTATCTTTCTTGTCTTTCTTTTGTAATTGTAAATTATTCTTTCATCTGATGAAGAGGATACATTTCAATCCTCAAAACGTTGTGTTATACATTTTATAACATATAACGATAACGAATAAAAGTGTTCTCATCAACTCTTATGTAACTCTAAACCTGAATGTACTCATTGTGTCATGATGTCGAATGCAGATATAACTGTAAATCTGACCCAACTCGTAATAGAATTTCATTATGCAATGCAGAATCAGCCATTATACTCCATAAAAATCGTACTCGTAATCATATTGTCAAAAACTTACTGTAGTATTTCAACTTAGTGGAAATTCCGTTATAAGCCATCAAATCATAAACTTGTTGTACAATCTAAAATTACTAAAGTAGCAATGTAATTCATTCATACAGTATTTAAGATTGTTTGAACAAGATTAGAAAGTATTTATAGTTTCAGAATGGTCTGACAGTGCAGATTCGGTGTCCTTGACGGTACTTTCTTTACTTATGGAGAAACTCCGAAAATAATCTCTCGAGATAGTGTCTATAACGTCACTGGATTATACTTTACAGGGTGTGATGACTAATGGCTGACAGAGATAACAAATATTATAATCTCGTCCATTCTATAGACAAATTTTGGGATCCTAAGCACGGCTGACAAGTTGCAGTTCGTTACCTTTATAGCAATATGAAATTTGAGTTGGATAGGTTTACTGATAAATGGAAAAACCGATTCTAAGTGATCATTAAGAATGTAAGAATAATATATGAAATTATTTTGGCCTCAAAGAACTGTCTAGAAAAAGTTTTAAAAAAATTGTAGGCATATAAGGACATTATTAACGGTAAAAATGTTATATTTTATAAATCGTGTAAACGACAGTTTTTTGATGTAGTAGTACATTTTGCAAAGTGTTATAAAGAGACGAACCTACCCCAAGTGACGGGTGGTTAGGGCTGGTCAGAACTAGGCTAAACTGGCCGGGTCAGTTGCGGTGCGTGTAACCACAGCAGGCGTTGCAAAATTCACTGCACCAGACTGCGACAGGAGCAGCCAGCCAACCGTGTGATGCACCGTTTATACGTGTGTATATAACCGAGCTAAATCTGTCCTTGTCTGTGTCACGTGTTTGGAGTCTACAGCGTTAACATTTATAAGCTAATTTTAGTAAGTTTACATTTCAAACGTAGCATTCGTTAACATGAATTGCAATAAAAGTAATGGTTGTCTACTACTCAACACTTTTAATCCAATCTGATTGGTGCCCCAATGAAAAGACAATTATTTTTTGGAACTCACGTTTCAAAAAGTTGACTCAGGAATAGAGCACTTATTGGTGTTTTTATTGCTAGCTTAACGTGTCCAAAAATAGCAAATAATTACTTTCTGCTTCTTAATGAACGTTTCAAAAAGCTGCAATATTTGATTATATTATTTAATCACAAAACTGTAATGCAAACCATATTTGTATTGCTGATGTTTGGTCGTAGAAATATAACTCTTAAACACGTTGTATTTTATTTTGAAAAGCCTAAAAACATCTATAGACTTGCTTTTATATAATTTGTCCTGTTCAGGAATTATATAGCATAATTAAATGTGGTGAAATAAAAAAAGAACCGTAGATTAGTTATCGTTCTAACTAAATTGAACTGTAACTCAATTTATATTCTCACAATATTGTGATTACACAGAAGCTCGTTTACTTAACAGTAAAATTATGAATTCTAAAAAGAAACTACAAAAAAGAATAAAATAATAACAGGAAAAAGGTGCAGGGATCTCACTTAATAGTGAGCAGTACTACGATTTTGTAGCTACTAAGAAGTCAGCTATGAAATACCGTCACTTAATTGGCATATTAAAAGTGTCACAGAATAGGACAAAATAAATTAAACTTGTCCCAACTCATTTGAACACGTCAAGTTTAGACATTTTGAACACCGCGTTTATAGTTTAACTAAAACAATAGTTCAGTTTCAATATTATTACAAAAGTTGTGCTCTTCTAACCAACTCTGTATATTTGTTCCCCAACACAATCAAACTACTGCCACGTGCTTCCTCCACGAACGTGGGTTGTTTTCAACTGATGCATACAAACTCGGCCGCAACCTGATTAACTTAGTCAAAAACAACTGCACCTTAGCGCTCCAGTTGAAAATGACTATAAATTAGGTGACGTTGTCATTAATGACTTTGTTGCAATGCGGGTGACGAAGTTGCAGCGTAACACAAACACAAATTGCTTGAAGTTAGCTGTCTTTATAGAATAGTAAAAAATCTTACAACAATAAATTTCTTATTTATCGTCCAGTTTTGTGTTGTAATGCATGAGCTGGGCTGATTCACGTATTTGTGTCTATTTTGTGCTTTTTGTGGGTGTGACACCGCAAGTTATGACCATCTAAGAGGTTATTTTTTAGCTATTTAATCAAATTTCAGTTAATTGACTACATTTAAGGGTGTGGTAATAAAAATTTGCTTAAAAACTTTTGGTTGAAAAATATAAACATAAATTATTTATAACGATTTTGATTAAATGCTCATTATTCGCAGCTGATTAAATAACCAACCGAGTGGAACGAACGTCAATGTAAAAAAACCCAAAACAACGGACTCTCGAAGGATCCAACAAAACGCAACGAAGGAGTTATCACTCATACTGACAGATATACGGACGGACGGACGTACCCCTCTGTGACCTTGTGACCCCAAAATCAATAGAGTTCTTCCTTGGGTGAAGAGGAACCTATGTATCAAGTTTATTGACTTTCTATCAAGAGTCAACGCGCAGACACACGGTGGGGAAATATGCTATTTATGAACCCAAAAGTAAATTTTGAAGATCATCTGAGAGAAAATTTAGAAGTTAACATACCAATTTTCAAAAACGTCATAATAGGTGTTATGATTGTACCTCTATAGTCATACCTCTATTGATTGTACCATATTAGCTCATTGTCTACATCTGACAACTAAGTTTCTGCCTTGAGGTATATTTATTTTTTATATGTTTATAGTTAGTAGCACATATTTTTATATTAAAACTGTTTGTATGTTTTTCAAATATCAATATAAAAAAATTAGAAATCTTAATAGAATATAAAAATAATAAGATTAGAGATAAACCCTCAAAAAAACTATATAATAATAACTTTATATTCGTTTACAAGTAGTGAAACAAGGCTATTGTCGTCCGCCTTCGATTAGTATAAAACTTAGGAAAATAATGTAAGATTTGTGTTTGATCTTGTTCCATTTTAACTGCAACCAGGGCCGTACTCAGCTTTGGCGGGCCCCGTAGAATAAATTCGGCCGGGCCCCGTCATGTCCCGCCACCGCGCTCATGCGGTGACACGGTCCCTTCAAATAGCGTATGGAAACGCCCGGACCGCCCCCCTTGAGAGATCGGGCCCTGGTACAATTTTCCGAAAAAAGAGGTCTGAGTACAGGTCCGGCTGCAACCACAAGTCCTATGCCATGTGTTGCAACAACTCGTATGAATACATATTTTTCGAGTTCGTTGTTTGCTATATAATTAGTTTATGGATCATTTCAAATTAATATATTTTATCTGAAAAAACGGTATTACTAAAATGTTTAAAAATAAGTTCAAACGGCTTTAGTTTGTTAAAATAATCCAGATTACTTAGACACTCTTTTAACGGTATTTTCAAATTTATGTTAATTTCATCGTTCATCGGTCATAACCGGTAATTATAAAACGATTACATTTTTAAAGTAGTAAATTCGTAATTTATTTACTTATTTTGATCAAAATAGTTAAACAGTATTTAGACATAGGCCTACTACTTTGCAGGCTAACTCCTGACGCTGTACTTTACCTTTTGGCATTTATGATTTTGTAAAACCATGATTTTACCATAATTTAAAATCATGTTCAAATATGTTCTCTAATTTTACATTGTAAATAACTATGACATAACACGTAAAACAATGTGTTATTATTTATTTGAAATTTTGACAGCATCTATTGCATGTATAATGCTTAGTGATGAATAAAGATGATTGAGTGATTGCAAGTTCTTTGTAATAATTTTGTGTTTTTATCTTAGGATAAGAAGAGAAATTTGTACTTAGTCCTAAAACGACTTTTCCGCTGCTTCCGGAGTGACTGGATATTCTGGATGGGTAAGGTTGGGTGTAGAGGCCCCCCCTCGTGTCAAGATTGAGTAAGGATTTTAGAAACAATCTCGGTCATGTCTCCTTAAACGAAGGAAGGTCAGCTCTGTACCAGCCTCTGCAGTCTTAACGGGCTGGGGTGGTGCACCCTTATGTCTAAGAACAGTCGATAACACCTATGATGCCTCACCAACTCCAATAGTCATCTCCCGCAATAGGCTAGACCTATTGATTTACCCTTGCACCCCAATATCTCGCTATTTGCGGTTAGTGATGTGCCGCTCCCGGACATCCATAGAGTTCCCCAGATTTAAGTGACATTTTGGTTCTTGCTTTACCCAGTGTGGGTTCAAGTGGAAGGTATAAACCAGCCAGAAGAGAGCCCTCCTGGTTTGCGAAAAGCATTGCCTATAATTTTAAGATTCTTTTTTCGATTAGTTGAAAAAAAGCATCCCACCCTTTCCATGTTCATCACGATTTGATTTTTAAATCCGAATTTAAAATATCTTGTTTACTGTTTGACGTACTTGTAGTAAATATTTTAATTTGAATGAATTTATTTGTCCTAAAAACTTCTTATAGTTAGATAACAAAATTTAATGGAGGTATATTTGTAGTTTCGGCGTATAAATGTAGACCCAGTAAAATAAGGCAGTGCACAATGTGACACAATCTGTAGACCAGTTTGAACTAGTTTGTGCCAGTTTGGTCTCCCCCATCGTGTCTCTAGCACGTGTATATTATTTGACATGGAACAAACATGACCATACACGACATGTTTGGTACAACTTTCATATGACTGTTTTCAAAAGTTAGTCCGTATAAGCAACATGGCACAAGAAACAAAAATCACTTTTAATCGTCCAGCGGAACATCTATAGTGAATTGTTCTGTTTCCAGTTAATATTTATTAATAGATTGAAACCATTTTCCCTAATTTTTTGTTTAGCCTTTTAAATTAGCTTCACACAGAGTTACCAGCTAATAATAAATGTTGGTAACTAGCGATTATTCACTATTAAAAGAGCACTTTATCTTAAATAATCTTTTTCTTGTGTTTATCCAATTATCTTCATGCGTTAACTGTGCAATATTATACGTTCATCGGACCATTTGATTTCAGTTTGTTTATTAATTTTAGAATTTATCTTCAAGTATGTTTGTCTGGGTGACTTTTTTATATCGTCCCCTGTGATTTTAAGATGTGTGTGCCTTCTGTCTACATCAAGAACTATTTCTTAAGTCCAGTAATTATTTGCTTAGTTTAAATGTCACAACTTAAGACAAGACAAGAATATTAAACCACCTAAAACAGGACCTATATTGTAAATGTTTCAAATTTTAAACCAGCGTAATGTTTTAAAGAGTAAAACTTTTCAGGTAGATTTTGCAACATTTTAATCTTAGTAGATATCTATGCTGTAATTAAGTGTATGTACTGTAATACTGTAATGTTGTAGTACTGTAATTAAAATATAACGCTGAAACTGGCTATTGATCTTTGAAATTTAATATAGTTTAATAGTTATTTTCCACAATACTACCAATTACATTATACTGATCTTACAAACGTATTAATTTGGTTATATTTACATTTATTAGATGTTAAAGGTTCAATAGTCAGTTTCAAGGTTGTTTTTTAATTACAGTAATAGTTGATTTAATTAACAGCTGTTCAAATACTGTAAAATTTTGTGCCATTTACTTTGCATGTGTAATAAAAAACGTTCCATAAAATAGTTATTTCATAACCAATTTTTACAAGTAAAGTATTCTTCGACAGAAATAGTTATTTAAAAAATTGTTTGTGTGTCTTTTAAAACTGTGATAAAAACAGTGGTTTATTAGATATTTTTATAAACAAAAATGAAATGGCCGCCATTTAAAAAATATTAAAACCGATTTAATACTTTTTTCTGATATAATAATCTTTTGTAAGAATCGTAAAGATAAAATTGTTTTAATATAATGGCGTGTAGTTTCTAAAAGAAATGGAACTTGTAAAAAAATATTACCCATTTTTAGCTTAGAATCCGACATAGTATTTGAAAATGCATAGCCAGTCCAAACTTTTTGTTCCGCCATGTATAAAATCAAAATAAAACCCTTAATTAACAAGTATGTGACGTAATATTGTTTAACCCAAACACTTTAGGAGGGGTACAGCGAAAAGGTTTTGAGCACACATCTTACAGGATAGTATATGGATTGTGTTGGGTTTGCCAAGACGAGGTGTTTTGGTGCTTACGGTTTCTGTACATTGTGACAATAACTTTTCTAGAACTCGATTTTGTTTCTGTCTCACGTTTTCTTCGGTGATTGCAAAATATTTTCAACTCTTATACCAGTAATAAAAGCTTAGGTTTGAAGTAATAATCGGAAGTAGTAATAAAGATGCACTGTATTGGTAAAGTTTACAAAATGTGATTGTTACGTATACTTAATAGAATTTCGACTTAGTGGTAATTCAATGTTTTGTGTTATAGCATATTTTATTATGGTATTACTTCTTTACCCTTGGGCGATTTTAATTGTTATCTTAAATATTTAATATAATTATTTGGCTTTACTTAGGTACCTAATCCAGTTTGATTTTCATTATTAATTTCATTAATAAATAGAATAATAATTGTTATGTAATTGATAATGTTTACGGATATTTTACAAAGATAAGAAATAATTTATTTTTGGTACATTTAACAAAAAATCTGTCGTATATTTTATGACAGATATAAAGTTTTCAAAATACTCATCTAATTTGAATTCATTGAATTTACATCTGAATTTATACTAACGCAATTACTTAGAATTAAAATTCACAATTGTAATATATATTAATTTTTTGTTTTTAACTACATTGTTTAAAAATACTATAATATGAATATAAGCTAAACTTGACTATATTTATTTTTATCTTAAAAACTAACACTTACAACATTTCCCTATGCTGTAACTAAACAAATTCTCTGAAAAAGTATGAATATAATGATTGGTTCATCGAGTATGAATAAAAGAGGACTGGTAAACTCACGTGAATGAAGTTGTAACTCGCTCACAAATCGATGCAAGACCTCAATGAAGCACCTTTCTGGCACTCCCCCCCCCCTCCGCACAATACTTATCAATAACTCAGTTTCATTCAATATACTTGTTCTATTCTATAACACAGTACGATCATGTAAATTCTTACGATCATTACGATCTCGACTGTTCAGTAGCGAATAGCTTTGATATAGTACCATTTAATTTTAATACATTTGGAACGTTAATGGATTGATCCTTGCTCTTTAAAAACGTCTTTTAACTGTGTGTACACTTACGCGTTTGCGCTTCGCAACCGTACAAAATTTTTTTTAGCATAGTTTCTTTTTTTTGCTCAAAATTTTGATTTTTAGGTATTTTGGATCGGTCCGATAAGTGGTGAAAGTCTACCACAAAAGGAAACAATGTTTGTAGGTAGGTGGCCCCCACCCGGTTCTAGTTTGTGTTCATAAAAGAGAATATTTTCAATTCCTAAAGATAGTGCAATAAGTTTTTGGTTGAGATGTCTTTTTTTATTTTAAAGCCATAGCCCTTTGATACCCTTTTGGCTTCGCTAAAAAAACGCTAAGTTTTTAAAATTAAAATTTAAGCTTTACTCTTCAAAACTTCACATGGTG
This sequence comes from Homalodisca vitripennis, assembly GCF_021130785.1. NCBI lineage: Eukaryota > Metazoa > Arthropoda > Insecta > Hemiptera > Cicadellidae > Homalodisca > Homalodisca vitripennis. The sequence goes on along the minus strand of NC_060211.1, from coordinate 37,930,306 downwards.
CTCTTATTTTGCAGTACCACCCAAACCTATTTTTGAAATAATTGTTTTATAAAGGCCTTCAAAGTTATACAGAACAGGTCATGAGTTTTATCTTTAAGTTTCTACAAAAGTGTTGAATATATAATTGTTTGTGCTAGATAAATTATTCCATACAATTTATTGAATAGGAGATAAGAATACAATTTAACTTCCAAATATAGTACCTTTTTATTTATGACCTTTTTCACCTCCGACTTTTTTACCAATCCACATGTTTTTATGGAAAGTAAGCTGTTTAAATATTCACAGCTTGACATTTGATAAAATATAAAAAAAATACTTTTGGAAATGTTAGAAATTTGAGTTACAAACGAATCTGAAATAATAATAAGTAAAAGAATACAACATGTCGGATAACGGCTAAACTAAGATGAAATCGAAATATTTTACAATTTTTAAATAATTTTCTCCTAGAATGCGGTTTTTTATAGGCAGATTAACCTTTCCAAACTCACTGTGTATTAAAACGTTTACTGGAATTATATGTTCCGACATGGGGGTTGTAATTTAGGGTCTAAAAACCAATTTTCTATATTGCAAACAGCAGTTGCAATAATTAATTAAATGCTATGCAACGTAGTTAAAACGTACCTTCACCCTCGCCTCGCACTGACTTCATCGAACCCCAAAAATCACTCGGTAACTTTTTATGTTAATTAATTTGTACTAATGAAGATTTTAGTGTTATTATAATTTATACCACTGCTTGCTAAGGAATTTTAGTTTCTAGACTATATTTTAGAGATTTATTATAAATTTATGTGCCAAATTAACTATCTCTGAAGGAAATGTTAATATCCTTATAATTCAGAGAATTGTGACAATTTAAAATAAAAATTACTTGTCCAAAATTATGCATTTATAATTTCTTGTACTGAGTTTGGAAGAATTGAACCACAGAAAAGCACCGGTAACTATCAAGCAGGGGTCTCCTCTGTTCATGTAAAACCCCAAATACTTACTGACTTAAAACTGATTTTTCTATTTCTAAAGTAGGCACAGATCGTACTTAACGTGGATATTCACATAGATTTTGAACTAAAGTTAATTCATCTGTAAAAGATTATAACTTAATTCCTTTTCGACTCAGTACAGAATTTTTTTGATAATTCAAAAATTATAACTTCTAAATTTTGGATATTTTGACCTTCTCTCCCAGTTGAAATAATTCAAAATTTTAAGGGGGTTTTAAAATTATTCCAATTTCACTATCCCGTTATTTAATGGCAAGGAACAGTTTATCTTTGTTATATGAAAAATAATGGAAAATACTGAAAAATACTGTGAAGCTTTGACATGCATTTTTGTAACAGGTTGTTATGTTGGAAAGTTGGTCAGGATTTGGAAGAAGAATTAAAGAACCACTGATCAAAATGGACCACTGATGTTTGGTATTCCACTTACGTTCAGATTTAAACATCGGAGAGATTTTTTAGAAATTTAACTAACTTAATGTAATCCCAAACTGAAAAAGTTCACTCTCCAAGACATCTAGAATTTTTGATCATTTGACGTTGGTATAGTACTTAACATTCGGGACAAACCAAATCTTTATCAAACCAAACCTCATTGATTATCCAAGTTATCTGCGCATAAGTTATAAGTGCTAACACGCCATTAACTGATTGACTTGGGCATCTTATCTCTTTTGGAGATTTTCTGTGCTCAATGGGCAATCCCTCCACTACCAGCGTGCAGCGATGGAGCTATAGCCACCGTGCCACGTCAGCATATAGGCAATATAGACTTTTGTATACCTTTGAACTATGTTCATCATAGACTATGGTACATCTTCTTAAATTATTGAAACACGTAAGTACATCCTAATTTTCTATATGCTTTATCTAACACAAAATGGATTGCTGGATTTCGTTAAAGTTTTTATCCTTCAATTTCGAAACAGCTTCTGATTGTCGTACATATATCTTTATAGAAGATGCTAATTCATATGATGATGAAAAAGCCTAAAGTTTAGTTTGGAATTCTGAAGAAAAATTCCAGACAATAACCCAACTTTACTTTCAAGGTGTGAAGATATTGAAGACGTTGTTAGTTTGTCTAGGTAATCCACCGGTACTCTAGCAGTATTGTGCTTGATGAACCTCTGTAACCGAAGATTGCACCACGAGACTGAAAGAAAATCAGGAATGGTTTACTACTTTTCATCTACCCTGAACTTTAAACTCTTGATAATTGGATCTGAACGTGGAAGGCGTCAATGTCAAGGCGGGCACAAGTATAATAAAAGAGGTTATCGATAAAGGAGGAGGGAATACGGCTTGGCGGCACACAATTAATATTAAAGACGAGTGTAAGGAGTATATCGATGTGCTGGGCCTGGGCCAAGTGTTGACGCCGGGACGACGGGCCCGAACCGGGTCAGCGGCCCACCGCGCCGCCCCCGCGCCACCCCCGCGCCACCCCCGACCATTCACTGACTCACCCCTTGGACTGTCTCTCGCGCCGAGCCGCCACTCGCTATACTGCACTTAAACACTCATCATTCACCCGGCACATGCCACATTGTCCCCTGCGGGTCTGCGACAGGCTCAGAGTAACCCAAAGGGCACAAAAATATTCTCAGTTTCTTACCGATTTGTAATCAAGGACGTGATCCGTCCCACTGATTCATTGGCAGGCATACTACACTGTGTGTTCCCGCAGGTATAGGAAAACTCTGAGAACATTGTCTATACATTATTTTACTTAAAAGAGGACTCATTGTAATATCATTTGTACACCAATGTTTAAGGGAAACTCTTACGAGCAACTATTTCAACTAAAATACATGTCTATATATGAGATATTTCTCCTTTTTTACTGGCACCAAAATCACTATATTGGATTAAAAATACATTGTATAAACACCGTGCATTTGTATCAGTCTACCTGTCGGCACGGTGACATCCTTAAACCAATGCACCTGTACAACTTCACACCAGAGCGAAATGCACAAAACCAATTGAATAAATAGTATATGAAAAATATATACGTAAATGGACGCTCACTAGGAAAATTTGCTGAGTAAAACGTAGGTTTTGATTATTTTACACTTGGTCATCTGATTTGGCTTTTTGACGCTTCTTCGTTCGTTATAAAAAAGTTTTAAGGTCATACATTCTAGTAAATTTTAAGTTCTTTATTTTAATAAAGACTCCTTTTACTGTTGAAATTCTCGTTTAAAATTCGAGTTTTTGTGGTATTTTTATACATTTTGTCATATTTTTTGACGTAATATTTGTTGGAAATCAGCAGATTCATGTTCAGCAACTTCGAAACCATAAAAGACAGAAAAATAATTACAACGTAACTTTCCACTTTAAGCCCTTTTTAAAAACCGTTTAACCGGGCTTTTTAAGGAAAGTAAATGAAAACCGTATCACAATTAGTATGTAATGTATGATCGCAAAAATGGAACATGGAGTTTTTATTTATCAACGTGGTAATAGTCATCAATATTTTACTTGCGATTATTAGGTCTGCTGTATTTTATAGAAGTCTTTGAGACACATAGAACTATGACAGTTTATCTAGTAAAATTATTAATATAATACTGATAGTAGTAAAATAAAAGAAACTTTGAATTTAAAACAAAGAAAATAAAATAAATTTTAAATATAATATTAAATATAAAAAGTATTATGCATTTCTCATTAAGTTTGAGATTGTAAAGGGTTTGGTTTTAAGACTAATCTATGATTCAATAGATTTAATATTCTGTCTATTGATGTAAATGAAATTTACAGTAGGGTTAAATGTGTATAGTTTACTATTAACATAAATTTGGATCTGTAAATTAAAAGGGTCAATTAGGTATAAGTGCCATGTTTAAATATATAATAAATAAAATACTTTTGAGCACGCTTTGTAGTAGCTCTATCTTGTTTTTCATTCTATTCTAAAATGACGATTTATGTATCTTAGTACGCCGCAAGGTAGGAGTACGCCACATCACGCAATAAGCAGTATCAAGTCTACTATATGTGTTAATATACGAGTATTTCATGTTAAAATGACGTATGATTGTTCTCAGTGTTCTTAAAAATTTATTTATACTGCAGTTTTTCGTCCGTAGTCATCACGATTACCTGTAAGAACAATCTAAAATTGTTCACTAACGCTCAGCCAAATCTATCCCCCGGAATGACATACACCATTAGGCTCAATTTTGCTTATACGAAAATTAAACTTTATGTAAACTTCAATGTATGGGTCAGTTTGTTCTAAATATATTCTGCGGATTGGTAGATAGACAGGGACAGAAATGAAATTTTTCCAGCTTTTCAAGTGAAATGCTTCGCTAACTCTCAGCAATAAAAACACATTAACATGATAATCTTTTTGCACTATTTCCTGCATGTATTAAATCTACTATAAACTCCATCAAAGTGAAATGAATTGTGCATATGCAAGTATACTTAATTAGGCTACATATTTTATAACTATTGAAGAATTTCGCTAACATGCATCAGATAAAATATTTTATCAAAAGTTAGATTAATTTGACGTCATGCTAAATAATGTGAATATTGCATATAAAAATTAAAAAAAACTAGGTTAGCAGTTTCTGAGTTAAATATTTCAGTTTTTCAAAATATTTAATAACTGTTTATGCAAAAGCGACTGTTGGGCTTATGCTAATCTCTTCTGAAAGTTCAGTTGATATTCCTGTCATACTGGTCTTCACTTTTTTATTATGAATTTTTCATTTAGAATTAATTACTTTTCAAATAAATAATCTATTAGTTTTTCTATTATGTTACTACATAGTTTCTAATGTCCGTTGGTCGCCTTCAACTTCTTGTTATGTATACAAATTTGAAATACATTTCTCTTCAGAAATGTATTTCAAATTTGTATTTTAGTCAATGTATTTAAATATAATTTTTCATCTCAATACTAATTATTTAATTATAATTAGTGTTAGTTGAGAATACTAAATTGTAGTTACATTTCTAACCGACTTTTTCTTTTTATTTAACGAAAGTCTCTGTGTTGTGTATTATTATTATTATTATTACACCTGCATATAGTTGCGGGTCCAAAAGTAACTTGAATGAATGTAACCAAATAAGGCACAGGCCTTAATCCAAAATAGTTTTACAAAAATACTCCGAACATGTCAAATCAAATCAAAAATCAAATCAAAATCAAATTTATTTCAAAATTTGCAAACAAGCACAGTACACATAATATGAATGAAATTAGTCCCACATGGGCCATAGAGGCTTGTGCGTGGTGACAAGTCAGTTTCTAGTTGCTGTGCACAGCGGTATCATAATAGTTATCCTTAATAACAATAAACTATTTTATATCTATTTTTAAAAACAATTATTAAGTATAAAATCTAAAAATAATCTGTGTAATTTGTACATGTGACGTTTGAATAGTTTCTAATCAAATTTCACATGTAAGCGTCCCAGCACATGGTGAATATAATTCCAGATTAGATTTTCTGAATCTTGTGTGGACAACTGTAAACTTACAAGACATTTAAGCAGTTCTCGAATCTCCGACATGACAATCCTGAAGTCTATTTCATAGGTATATATTTTATATTATTATTAGTTATGACATTCTCCTGTTTTTTCGTAACTCGTAAACCCCTTTCTTTTGTTCTGTAAATGTGTCCTTAGAATAGTTCATATGTCTTAGAGCAAGAGGTTTTATAAAACTTTACCTACTGAGTAGCACCGCGAGAAGCGTCGCCAACCCCCCCTCCTTTTCCTTTTGGATTTCCCTAAGTAGCCTGAAATAAAAAAATAAACAGTCTGAACGCACAAGAACAATATATAAGTTTATTGATAAATTTACTGGACCTTCAGATAACTTTTTATAGTATATAGCAGATTCTCAAAATAAAACTTAAGAGAAATAATATTGTTTTTAATTTTTCAAGAGGCTGAAAGCGTAGTATACTTAAAGTGGAATTCAGATCGTTAAGTTAAGTTTAATTATAGTTACCGTTGCTTTGGAATCGTCTTGAAAACATGATATGATCCCTAATTTTTCCAACCAAAATCCATGTGCAGTCAACGTTATTTAGTAATTTTTGGGCTATGCTATTTAAGATGTACAATATTTTGAATTTCTCGTAAAATAACCATAGTCATTAATACTTATCAATTACATACAGTGAGTCGAAGTGTTTAAATATTTTTAGAGATCTGACCAATTAGTTTATTAAACAAACAAATCACATACATTTTAACGCCATATTTTTCTTTGGTATATCGTACGAAACCTTTCATATATTGCAAATATTCGGCATATACGTGTTAAGAACACAAAATCGTTAACTTTGAGTGTTCTCACAGTATGATCTACTAGCACCGACCAATTGTAAATGTGTCGTGCTAGTTTCGTTAGTTTCATGATAGAACTAAATAATACTGAGTACTAATGTAATATACAGGGTGTAAAAAAGCTCCGCATGGGCTTGATAATTACCAAACGAATACAGGTAATTATTTAGACTATACTTAAAACGAATGAAAATTGAAATAATTAAAATTTACCGATTTTACATTACAGTGATAGAACTAAATAGTACTGAGTACTAATGTAATATACAGGGTGTAAAAAAGCTCCGCATGGGCTTGATAATTACCAAACGAATACAGGTAATTATTTAGACTATACTAAAACGAATGAAAATTGAAATAATAAAATTTACCGAATTTTAATTACAGTGATAGAACTAAATAGTACTGAATACTAATGTAATATACAGGGTGTAAAAAAGCTCCGCATAGGGCTTGATAATTACCAAACGAATACAGGTAATTATTTAGACTATACTAAAATGAATGAAAATTGAAATAATAAAATTTACCGATTTTACTTACAGTGATAGAACTAAATAGTACTGAATACTAATGTAATATACAGGGTGTAAAAAAGCTCCGCATGGGCTTGATAATTACCAAACGAATACAGGTAAAGTAATAAAACTTGGCACATCATTACAGTACCTATAAATTTACTTTTTGAAGTAACTGCCATTTTTTGTCATGTCAGGGGGATGGCCCGCAAGGAGTTCAGGAGGAAATCTTTAATTAGAGCATAAGTCGAGTAGTACTTCAAATTAAAGGTCTTTATTATTAGATTATAATGCCGCAAAATCTACCTGAAAAGGTGTACTATTTAAAAAAATCATGCTGGTTTAAAGTTTGAAACATTTAAAATGTAGGTCCTGTTCTAAGTGGTTTAATATTCTTGTCTTAGCTCAAGTTGTGGAAATTAAACTTAATAGCCTACATGAATATTGAACCTACGTAAAAGTCTTTAAGGTAGTTAGTGATTCCTCACATACAATGGAGGATGGTCTACAAGGAGTTCGGCAAAAAAATTAACGTAAGTATAGCCCAAGATTTACATCATTATAAAGGGGTTGTTTAGCAGAGATGAATGACAAAGGGAAAAACTTGGTATCAGTTATTATAATAGAAATTATTTTAGGTTAGGCTTTGGACTTTACTTGATTTACATTTTAAATTACATTTTCAATTAAATCCCCTGGAACAGCACAATTTTTACCCTGCTGGTATACCCCGAGCAGTCCCTAAGTAAACCCAGCAGAGGCTGACTGGACGCTTCATACTACTTCCGCATCCTGGGAGTTTCCCCAGGCCGCTATCAACCTAGCGGAAAATTTGGTTGGAAGCGACTATCCTCTTGATCTTATCATGCTGAAGTAAATTTACATTCGATTGAGAAAAATATTTTGAATCTTTAAGCTTCGTAAAATATTTGGAAAAAAACACATTTTGGTTTATGAATAGCGAAAATAAAATGATCTAAAGAATTTAAATTTTGAATGCAACCTCAACGAAGCCTGTTACGCGACACACGTTGTGGCGTACTCCTACCTTGTACATATCCTCAAAATAGACAATTCTCCAGTTATTTTTTTCATTTGGGTAGGGTGGGATGTTAAGAACACCCAGTGTTTGTCGTGCGGCTCCAACGCAAAGTACACACATATTACTTAAAAAAATATATATGGCAGAATTTACATGCCTTTCACGTAAATTATTGATTGCAGTTGGGACGTGTGATTGTGCAATAAATCCTTATCTTTCAATAAAAACCTTGTAACAGTTTATTAAATAACATAAACAACTCTCTTTATTCACAAATAAAATAAGGGTAAGACTTCTTAATAAAGTCATTAGAATCTGTATTATCGTTAAGGGAGATATAGCCCATTTACTGCAACTGGTCATAAGTACAGTGTTTCAAATTACGTAAACCATACTTAGGATATGTTAGGTCGGTACCTGATTGGACAGGCGATATACATCGGAACTGCAAATCGGAAACTGTAAATTGTGTTTTAACTTAAATATAAAAAACCTTCTAATTTTATGAAAAACTAGTATACTTTCATCATTTATTTAAATCAATCTCAAAATCATGAATACAATATGATTATGTAAAGAAGACTAAACCGAGATATAGTTAAAAAGTGTAAATAGTTGTAATCCAATAAAAAATTTGTAAATATTAATTTTGTATAAGAATTAAAAAATTCACTTTCTTTAAAACCTGTTATCAGACATTATTTATTAGTTCAAAATAAATATTAGTGAATCAGCAATTTTCAATAGAACAGTGCATATTAGTAGGTGGTATAATATACGTATTTTACTCGTGCTAATGTAAAAAGTGTTTATTCATCCTTTGATTCTAAGTACATTACGTACTTATGATACATTTTTATGAAAAACTTCACCGATAAAGGGTGTCAGTAGAGAGGATATAAGCTCGAGTGTGAGGTTGTCATAGGTGTGAAGGGGTGGGAGGAGGGGGAGGGGTCTGAGTGGAACGAGGAAGAGATGAAACTATTACTGTTACAGTTAACCGTGGTCAGGCCGACAAGAGTTCGGCTCTTGACTGCTCTCTGACCCACATTTAGTTCACACCCCCACTTCCGCCCTCACCTTTACCTTCACATCCGCAACCCTTCACACTCTTGTCGCGCCGCTTATACTAGTTTTGGGAACTGCACCAATTAGTAGTTGCTTGCAAATAATTTAAAGAATATTTAACTACTACTAAAAAGCAAGTGCTCGGTTAAATTAGCGGAATGGATTTAATATTTAACCGGGCTCTTATAAATTCTTAGTAATTTTATATTTTGGAGCGTGAAGCTCATTGAAGCACGTTTGACTAATGGTCTATTTGAGTTTAAGCCTTTTGATTTTCCTTTTTCAAATGCTTTTCCTCATTTCAGAAACTTTTTTTAAATTTTTACATGGCTGAATACACTGACCTACAGTTTAATTTGGGTTACGTACATTATTTGAATGACCGACATCATGTGTAACAGTAAAACATTGATGCAATACACCACAACCCAAACGAAATATGACTTGTTGTCACAAAACAACAAAAACCACTATTGGGCGCAAGCAAACCACGTATAAATATACGAGGAACTATTGTAGAACAATAACATAATAAATGAATGTTAACTCTGTCGACACACACACACACACACACACACACACACACACACACACACACACACACACACACACACACAACACTCCCGGCGGAGCAAGTACTTTTTGCGATTCAATGTTTATTGAAATTAAATAAGGCTATTGCCATTTATACAATTTAACGTATATATATATATATATATATATATATATATATATATATATGTACCATATAAAACATTGAATCACAGGAAGTACTTGCTTCGCTGGGACTCGAACCCGGATCTCTCATTTGCCGGGTAATTTGCTACTATTTAATCACAGATCCCTCACTTTTTACGATTCAATTATATATATATATATATATATATATATATATATATATATATATATATATATATATACCGGGTGTCCTAAAAGTCCCACCCCCCCTTCAAACTTTCGAACAGAATTAAACAAACCAATGTCTTTTGGGGGGTAGTTATATAAGTGACAAATGATGATTTTTGCGCTACATGAGAATTTAGCCCCTCAACCCAAAATGGGAGGTTGGTGTGTCAAGTCAAAATTTTTAAATGCAATGTCTATGTCATTGTTCTTCTTTTATAAATACCTTTAAAATGAAATGTCATTTGATGGGGGTTTTCAATTAAAATTTTTGACTTGACCCCCCCCAACCCCCATTTTTTGGGTTGAGGGGCTAAGTTCTCATGTAGCGCAAAAATAATCATTTGTCATTATATAACTACCCTCCAAAGGATATTGGTTTGTTTAATTCCGTTGGAAAGTTAGAAGGTGTTGGGACTTTTAGGACACCCGGTGTATATATACTGGGTATAATTATAACCTAATTGACCGTGTATCATTATTACCAATGTCATTATTAGAATTAAGTTGACTAATGGAAACCTAAGAACCTAATTTACCGTGTATCATTATTACCAATGTCTGTATATATATATATATAAAACACACACACACACACACACACACACACATATATATATATATATATATATATATATATATATATATATATATATATATATATATATATGTATATACAGACATTGGTAATAATGATACACGGTAAATTAGGTTCTTAGGTTTCCATTAGTCAACTTAATTCTCAACATACTGAGCAAGAAATAAAACAATAAACAAATTCTTTGCCGCAAACATGACCGTCAGAAAAAGTGGTCCGGAATCATGTTACAACACCCACAATACCACATTTACGTGAAACAGTTATTGCCCCATAGCGGGACCAAACTGACAGCTTACTCGTACAGTGTAACTAGGTCTGATGTTAACCTGTTTGTAAAATTAAATACTGATAATTCTGAAATAAAACTAAATATAAGTAAAGATTTTTAAAACTCTTGAACGAGGCAAATAGTGTTATATACGTTTAAATAATAATCAATACCTTATTCACTCAATCATCACTTACCATAAAGCTGTTTAGCTCTCCAAAGACACCCTTCCCGCTCAGCCTTCCAAAGTTACAATACTAATCTTACACTAGTATATTTGTTTGGTTTGAATGAACTGATTACTAAAACACACGTTTTACTCAGGTATTTACTCTCAAACCAACCTACTTAACACCGGCTGATTGGTTACGCTAATGAACTTAAATCAGTGTATTCATTTATGTTGGCTTACAATCGCTTACACTTTATTGTGGTAAGGAGAGGCTGAACCCTATTTTAACATTTTGTGGGCCACTGAGCAATTACATTACAAGAAGGGGAGAGCCGGTATGGTATATGATCGATAGTACTAATAAAAAAGTACAATTGTAGACCTGATTAGAACCTGCGCTATCTCTTAGACTGTGATTGTACTGGTTACACATGAGATAACCCATACAATGCTATAAATTGAGACACGGTAAAGGTGAACACTCGGACGCTTTATATAGTGTGTCAGGCGCACCTAGGCTGCCTTGAAATGAACTATAGCCTCTCTCACTCGCTCAGTTGATGGGGTGGCAAGTGATGAGTTGATGCATCTATTCGCTTCGTCTCTCTAAAGTCAGAAGCATGCGGCGAGTGCCTCTATAGATTTGAAATTGGCGCGCGTAATCTATCAGTAGCCGCGAACACGTTAGCCAGCTGCGCCGACCTCTAGGTCATAGCTTAAACAATAGTAGCCTCCTACTTTCCGGAATTCTTCTGGACAGGTTCTGGTAGGATGATTCCTGCTAGGTTAGCAAGCAGAGACCGGAGGTTGTAGAGAGTCGTTGTGCGGCTATCGGGTAGAGTGGACCGGGTAGAAGTGAATGTACGTTGTCTAGGATTAAGTATAATCGTTAGGGAACTTTTCGGAACCATATCTAAATTATTAGTTAATCTTTCGTCATCAAAGCTGGTTGGGTTTGGATGGGGGAAATCTAGTGACGGATCCACGGTTAATTATTATTCCTCTGGAAGGTGCCCTTTTCCGGTTGCGACGACACGAGGTCGCAAGCATAGTCTTGAGCGTATAAAATTTTGTATGAATCTGAACCAATATGGACACGGATGTGACAAAGCGTCATTGAAATCGATCATCCAGTAAGTTGGAAAATTTTCTCTTCTGCCAGCTTAGGGGCTGTAAAAATGTGTCTTTTCTGTCTGCCTGTCCATAAGACGTTTTGTGAACGAAATAAACTAAACTCTAGAACAAAGCCTATTACGTGATACATGTGGTGTACTCCTACCTTGTTAACACTAAAAACAACTTTTACTAGGACTTTTTGCATACTTTTGATTCATACATAAATGAAGTTTGTGAAAACATGTACAGTACTTTAAAATGTGTCAAGACTTGCAAGATCATTGAATGTACTTATGTATAGGCTTAGTTATTATCAGAATAGTTCGTATCATAATCGATTCCTTCGGTGTTGGCATACATATTGTACTAATGTAAAATGTCGTTTATTCGATCTTTCATAATATAGATTACATAATTATGTTACATTTTTTGTCAATCCCAACAATAGAGAGTTGTCAGAAGAGATAGAAGGGTCTGGAGGTTATGAGCTTGAGTGTGAGATTGACATAGCGGTGGCGGAGTTGGGGGGGGGGGGGGGTTTGAGGGAGAGGGTCTGAGTGGCACGAGGAAGAGATGAAACTATTACTGTTACAGTTAACCGTGGTCAGGCCGACAAGAGTTCGGCTCTTGACTGCTCTCTGACCCACATTTAGTTCACACCCCCAATTCCACCCTCACCTTTGCCTTCACATCCGGAACCCTTCACACTCTTGTCACACTGCATTACTTTTAGAAACAGCATCAATTATTAATAGCTGCATGGAAATTCTATAAAGAATTTCGCTGTTAAATGATTAGTAAGAAACAAGTGCCAGAAACAGATTTAGCGAATAGCCAAAATGTAATATAAATTAATAATTTTAAATCTTAATGTATAAAATTTACTGCAGAATTAATTATTCAATATTTTCTATTGGATTACTGTGATTTGCATTAAAATCATATTATGAGAGCAATTAATAGTTTATTAAAGAACAATAAAACATATAAGATATGTGAGTATTGAATTTAGCTCCAGTTCAACTTCCTCTTAAGTGCATCATCTGAAATCTGATGCTGTCGCAAGACTTGACTCCTAAACTCTCGAGTCTTGTTCATCTGAAAGGATAAAGAATAGTCAGTGACGAAGAAGCCCAACGAACTATTTGCATGGCCATTAGGCACCAAGATTAAAAAATCTAGTTATATCTAGGTAAATAGGTATTTCTCATTGCCTTATCAGGGTATTCTCATTGTCTCATCAGGGGCACGAAATTGTAGTAATTACTTTGAGTAGGTATTATATTCTAAATTTTAGTGAAACAGGAACTATTGGCAAGAAAAGTATTATATTTTAAGTAGTTATTCTAAATAAAGATTTATTATTCCTTCGATTATTAGTATAAATAATGAATTCCTTTGAGTACGTATTAAATTCTCCCTGGCCACCGGTAGCTCTCAGCTTCTGGCAAGTCCCGGCCTTCGGAAGCACTGGGCCTCTGGGAGATCTCAGCTTCTGGCAAGTCCCGGCCTTCGGAAGCACTGGGCCTCTGGTAGTTCTCAGCAACTGGCAAGTCCCGGCCTTCGGAAGCACTGGGCCTCTGGGAGCTCTCAGCTTCTGGCAAGTCCCGGCCTTCGGAAGCACTGGGCCTCTGAGAGATCTCAGCAACTGGCAAGTCCCGGCCTTCGGAAGCCCCGGGCCTCTGGGAGCTCTCAGCTTCTGGCAAGTCCCGGCCTTCTGAAACCCCAGGCCTCTGATAGCTCTCAGCTTCTGGCAAGTCCCGGCCTTCGGAAGCACACTGCTACTATTCTTGCAGCCCTAAATTCTGGCATATTACTCGTGTCGCAGTGAAAGAGAACAACATACGAATATAATATAGCTAGAGATGTATCATAGTTTAACACGTTGACTGCGGTGAATGCACACTGCTACTATTCTTACTACCATAAATTCGGTACATTACTCGTGTCGCAGTGAAGGAGAACAACATACGAGTACAATATAGCTAGAGATGTATCATAGTTTAACACATTGACTGCGGTGGAACCACACTGCTACTATTCTTGCTGCCATAAGTCGGTACACTACTCATGTCGCTGTGAAGGAGAACAACATATAAGTATAATGAAGTTAGAGATGTATCATTGTTTAACACATTGACTGCGGTGGATAAACACTGCTACTATTCTTGCTGCCATAAAGTTGGTACACTACTCATGTCGCTGTGAAGGAGAACAACATATAAGTATAATGTAGCTAGAGATGTATCATAGTTTAACACATTGACTGCGGTGAATGCACACTGCTACTATTCTTACTACCATAAAGTCGGTACATTACTCGTGTCGCAGTGAAGGAGAACAACATACGAGTATAATATAGCTAGAGATGTATCATTGTTTAACACATTGACTGCGGTGAATGCACACTGCTACTATTCTTACTACCATAAAGTCGGTACATTACTCGTGTCGCTGTGAAGGAGAACAACATACGAGTACAATATAGCTAGAGATGTATCATAGTTTAACACATTGACTGCGGTGGATGTACAATTCTACTATTCTTGCTACCTAAAGTCGGTACACTAATCATGTCGCTGTGAAGGAGAACAACTTATAAGTATAATGTAGTTAGAGATGTATCATAGTTTAACACATTGACTGCGGTGGATGTACAATTCTACTATTCTTGGCTACCCTAAAGTCGGTACACTACTCATGTCGCTGTGAAGGAGAACAACATATAAGTATAATGTAGCTAGATATGTATCATAGTTTAACACATTGACTGCGGGGAATGCACACTGCTACTATTCTTACTACCATAAAATCGGTACATTACTCGTGTCGCAGTGAAGGAGAACAACATATAAGTATAATATAACTGCGGTGGATGCACACTGCTACTATTCTTACTACCATAAAGTCGGTACATTACTCCGTGTCGCAGTGAAGGAGAACAACATACGAGTACAATATAGCTAGAGATGTATCATAGTTTAACACGTTGACTGCGGTGAATGCACACTGCTACTATTCTTACTACCATAAAGTCGGTACATTACTCGTGTCGCAGTGAAGGAGAACAACATACGAGTACAATGTAGCTAGAGATGTATCATAGTTTAACACATTGACTGCGGTGAATGCACACTGCTACTATTCTTACTACCATAAAGTCGGTACACTACTCATGTCGCTGTGAAGGAGAACAACATGTACGTATAATGTAGCTAGAGATGTATCATAGTTTAACACATTGACTGCGGTGAATGAACACATTGCTACTATTCTTGCTACCATAAAGTCGGTACACTACTCATGTCGCTGTGAAGGAGAACAACATATAAGTATAATGAAATTAGAGATGTATCATAGTTTAACACATTGACTGCGGTGAATGCACACTGCTACTATTCTTACTACCATAAAGTCGGTACATTACTCGTGTCGCTGTGAAGGAGAACAACATACGAGTATAATGTAGCTAGAGATGTATCATAGTTTAACACATTGACTGCGGTGAATGCACACTGCTACTATTCTTACTACCATAAAGTCGGTACATTACTCGTGTCGCAGTGAAGGAGAACAACATACGAGTACAATATAGCTAGAGATGTATCATAGTTTAACACATTGACTGCGGTGAATGCACACTGCTACTATTCTTACTACCATAAAGTCGGTACATTACTCATGTCGCTGTGAAGGAGAACAACATGTACGTATAATGTAGCTAAATATGTATCATAGTTTAACACATTGACTGCGGTGAATGCACACTGCTACTATTCTTACTACCATAAAGTCGGTACATTACTCGTGTCGCAGTGAAGGAGAACAACATACGAGTACAATATAGCTAGAAATGTATCATAGTTTAACACATTGACTGCGGTGAATGCACACTGCTACTATTCTTACTACCATAAAGTCGGTACATTACTCATGTCGCTGTGAAGGAGAACAACATGTACGTATAATGTAGCTAAATATGTATCATAGTTTAACACATGGACTGCGGTGAATGCAACACTGCTACTATTCTTACTACCATAAAGTCGGTACATTACTCGTGTCGCAGTGAAGGAGAACAACATACGAGTACAATATAGCTAGAGATGTATCATAGTTTAACACATTGACTGCGGTGAATGCACACTGCTACTATTCTTACTACCCTAAAGTCGGTACATTACTCGTGTCGCAGTGAAGGGATTAGTAACAAATTGTTTATATATGAAAGTTAAGTTTTATTTATAAAAGACTTACACTTAAATGGAAATATTAATCCTAAATTTATGCAATACGTACTGGCTCCTATTTTTAATAATACTGATTTAGTTATGTATTACAAATCAATTTATATTACACCTCAAACATCTGAAATAGTTAAGGGTCTTTGATTATAAGTATGTTTTTGAAGGAACAGATTGTATCCATGGATACGATCAGTTTTAGGACATATAACGATATATCGGACATTTACAGCGTTATATCATAATAAATGATTAACCTTTAGTGACTTTGATCAGGTCTTATTTTCAGTAGCCTAAAATATATTCGATACACATAGGTAACATGTTAAGATCAGGTTGTCAAACATATGGTGATACATAAAACTTCCCACTTACCTGATCTGGTGTATGCGTTATATACTGCTTCGGTTCGTCTGTACTAAGTGTTTTGTATGTGCTAATTTGGGATTTGTATTTTGTAATTTTTGATTCTGGGATCAGGTATATGATTAATTTCTCTGAAGTGCATTTTTGTGTAGAAAAATAAGGAAATGACGTGTTCATTAAATAGCGGTGTTATTTTACAAGCAAGCTCAACCTTAAGTTTTGTGATACATAAAGATAAATACAGCTACATTCTCGAAACGTAATGATATCATATGTCCTAAATCCTGTCATCCTTTCAATTCACAGATCACCTATAAATACCTTATTACCCAAAGAATTAGGAGTTTCATACTGCTGAATATAACTATGTTTTAAGTAGTCTACAATGTCTAATTTAAGACAGATTTTGTTTTTGTATTGAAAATATCTTGATCCTGCTATTGAATATATTTCAGCACAATTTTTAATTTGTGAGGTTTCCAATAACCAACTTATATTGGAAATTGAAAACATCATTTAATCATCATTGAAAATAAAAAAAAAACTTGGATATATTTGTTTATACATGTGTCTATCACATTTGAGACATATATATGGAAGGAATGATGCAGGTTTTGATGCAACTATCGTATACCATTATACGACAGAGGACTGGATTCTTAGATATGGTACAATGGAAACATAGGCTAACGGAGTTTCTATCCTGTATAATCCAACGAAAAGAGGACTGAATAACCTAAAAAATAGGCTTCTTACTGGACCAGGTGTAGAAGGTTTAGTCACAATAACTTTAAAAGGACATAGCAACGGATATCCAAAGAGCTTTGAATACAAGGGAATTATATATCTAGACAGTCTAGATCGTTCAAAGGCGCAGCTCCTCAATTATTTAATTCAGCTATCTGCCAATCTAGAGAATTGTATAGCCTAAATTTGTATACAACCCGGTTCTAGAACTACGGAGTTCAGAGACATTGATTGCTGTACCCCTGTAGATTCCTCAATAATTCAGTTCAAATTCTTAAGCATTGTACAGATCTCTTAAACATATACTTTTGAAGTTGAAATATTAATTCTGAACCTCATAACACATTAAACATTAACGTAACTAAGATGTTTATAATAGAGTAGGCACTACATGCACTTGGGTTAAAAGGTCCCTTTCAATAATTGATTCTTTGGAATTACTAAGTTACGAAACTTGACACAGTTCTTTTAATTGTTGTGCGACTTCAATAAATAAGGTACTTTTATTTTCATGATAAAACTAATAAAATTTGTTGATTCTGGTAATATTTTTATACATAGTGTTGTTTTTTTGGAATTCAACAAAGAATGTGTTGAGAAGCCGCCATTTCTAAATTCGATGTAAAATGAAATTGATTTTATAAATTATGTCTTTTTACTAGAATAGCATTTGTTCAAAATTTCAACTTTTTGGAGATCTATTTCTAACAATGATTCCTTACAAAAATTATAGTATAATCGCGTATAATAGTACAGTAATTATAGTATACTAGTATAGTAATCGCGTGTTATTTTGCTTACCAGTCCATTAACAACTGAACCTATACCGATGTAGCAGAAATTCAATTTTAAGAAGAGTGCCATTATGGTCAGTGAAATAGGCGATGACCTTGAGGGGAAATCGGCATGATACAAAGAAGGGAAAATATCGATAGATACAAGTTAGTTAGGTTAACTTCAGGAATAGTAAGGCTAGCTCTGTCAGACGTCCAGTGTCAAGACCAATTACGTAATCCAGTCGTAGGCTATACAATCTCTTCATGCTGGATTGTATAGGTGAGATTGAAGCCGAAATATCGGCTGCGTAGAGAAACCGACTAGAGAAAAATGTGTAGCAATTTTAAAAGTAAATCAATCATAGATGAAATAAAATTATTACTTGAAGCTTAAGCGACACGCCATTTTATCTCTACACCTTTTTGATAGGATCAATGATTGTTTTACTATTTACCTTCGCTTCCATTTTATTTTACAGGCAATATGAGATAAAGCCTATTCCATTTACACTCTTATAGAGGCTCTTGGCATCTTTTTATTGATGGATCACGCCTGGTAAGCTTATTGTTTGGCAATAACAGGTTTAGAATGACAGGATTTCGTACTTTTTACATCGTTATAGGTTATAAAAGGTATAACACAACGTTTCGAGGATTGGAATCTTTCCTCTTCGTCTCGTGGGGTAGGTATTAATACATACAAATATAACGAACAGAAAGAAGTAAAGAAGGGAAAGAAAAGGGTTCAAACATACCCAAAAGCTGCTTGGAATCCAGCCCAGGCACAGGATGCAAGATATGAGGATAGATTCCAATCCTCAAAACGTTGTGTTATACCTTTTATTAGCTATAGCGATGGCAAATGTCCGAAATCCTGTTATTCTTTTATCTCTTCTATCTTCAATAACAAATTTTAAACAATGGTTTAGAATTTATCAGTGATTGAAAAATACAGTTGATTGATGATGGGTGAAATATATATTCTAGAAAATGAAACTCCTTAACCTTTAGTAACTATAAATAATAAACGAGAGATTAATCATTCTTCAAAGATAAAAATTAATCAATGTGAAGTGGTAATAGTTTACAAAAAATTAGAATATAAATATTTATATCGACAATAGAGAGACGGAAGTTGTCAAATGAACTGTGAACTAATATAAACATTGTTCGCGACGTCTGTAGATACTTAAGTGAACTCGTAATAAAGGATAAATCAAGAAGAGGATAGGAAGATGCAATGAGTAATGGGAAACAGTGTGGCGGCAGAGTGCCAAGTTCAGTCTGTAGTGCAACTGCAATTGTGTCCTCTCCTTGACTCTACGCGGCTCGAGACTTCTACATCACTTAGGCTACTTCATTTTATACACCCTTAAGAACACATCGATGGCTGCCTTTACACGATCTTACATTGATGCACGTGGATTTAAACGAACTAGAAAAGTTATGAAGTTTGCGATTACTTAGAGCATTTTAGCGAAGTGGACTAGGAAACGCTCTTGCTAACTTTTAAAAGCCGACCTATTTCACTGTGATCCCATGGTTTTTTGTGCATGGCCTTGACTCCCATATCGTGTATATAACTTTAATGCATTACTGTATGGGAACAAAGACTGTAAGGGAAACTTTGAAAGAAACTTTTTTTATCCATGGATTAATTAAATTTTAGTGTCGCTTAGGTAGCAATTCACGTAGTAACTGAATTTTTCAACACTTCTATATATAAATATATATGTATGAATGTTTGTTTGTGTGGCATTTATAGACTCAGAAACATTTAACCGATCATTATGAAAATTTGTAAGTATATGGATTTTTCCATGTATAAGGTTTATATGCTATATCCATTGATGTAACTCACCACCATGTGGCGCTGCAAAATATAAAAGTTATCAAAGCGCCTGCACATTATAAACTGCAATTACGAGACAGTTACGTGTATTAAATAGCCAAACACTATTTGAAGGCGCTTAGTTTTGATGTATATTTGTCCTGAAATAAATTTCTGGTTGAACTTAAAGCTTGAGTGTTAGACCACTTTATAATAAAGTACATGTGTGTGTACTCTACATCGGCTTTGGAAATATAATTCACTTCAACAAGAAGTGCTCATACACGGGCAATGATTACAAAAGCGTGTGAAGCCGCGGGAAACTAGCTAGTTCTTTATAAAACCCAATTAATGACAGTGTGAAGTCGAAAAAAACGTACGTAAATTGTGTGTATTTATTTTGAAGTTAATTGCTGTATAAAGTAAAAAGAATTCTCTATTATAAACTTTTAGTGACAATAATATGTTTTGATCACCAGATTTATTAATATTACCGACGTCATAAACGACAATATATCCGTTTATATACATTTTTATGACACATTTTGTAATGTAATGGGCTTCTGAACTATTTGTTTTACTCGTGGTTGTTGGGATTTCCTCTAATCCCTTTCTAAGGTTTATTTGGGTGTGGTATCCAACACACTTTCAAAATTTAACTTCCTACTAGATGGGCTAGAATAGCAGATTGGCTAGTTATTAGATTTATAGCTTTATATACGTAATACAAGTGGAAACCTCAACCTGGTTAGTTGACCAACAATTGCTTGCTGCTCTAACTTTTTTCATCAGAATCAAGGCCCTATATTTTAAGGGAGCAATAATTAACTACTTCCAAGTTGTAGTAATTATATTCAGGTAGTCCAAATTTTAATTTGTAAATGTTATTTTTATGGTTAAATTTGTATTGTAATGTTTATATAATTCTTCGCTGGTAAACTCCACGTTTTAAATCAAATCCCACTTTGAATTTTTCCGAAAATGTTTGAAATATTTTTGAAAATTTGAGCTGTTGGCCTAGTCAAATTTTGTATTCACCCACAAAAGTAATCTTTTTGAAAAGTATCCTTTTAAAGGTACTCATATAATTAAAATATATTAAAAATATCAACTTTTGTTACCGTACCAAATTTTCATTTTTGACTCTCTGTCTGCTCGACATTTCAAAAACGAACTGATCTATACACTTGAGATTTTTGTATGAAATTTAATTTATATCTATGAAGGCAACACTGAGTTCAATGACGGTATATATCACTCCATAGGATTTGACTGGGCTTTAGTGAATATCTTTACATTGGCCATATAACGAACATATAAATAAATAGCAAAATAAATAAATCTATTAACGAATTGAGTATAATGATTGAGATTTGAACATGTGAAACATTTATTAATAGAATAAACAGAAAAAGTAATTGATTGGAAAGTCAATATTAAAAGTCGGTGAACAGATTTTAATCAAGCGTCCCTTGCGTTGCATTACCTTCATAACTCACTGAAACTTTTAATTATTTGAATGCTGCTGTGAAAAATACCTTTAATAAAGAAACATGTGCATGTATCATGTGACAAGATAAGTTGAGAAAGATTTCATCTGAAGACTTTAAATGTTCATGGAACTTAATTTCTACTTAAAGCAGAATGAGCTCCATGATGGTGCATGTCTAACCGTGGAACCCCTATGAAACCAAATATTTTTGTTTTTTCAACTCCCAAATGTTGTAACGTGATTAAATTTGACGCAAGTGTATTATTATCTCAACAGACAAATACAAGATTTGTCATGAAGATAGGAGTTTTGGGGGAGTTAAAACGCCAAGGAGAACTAAATTTTTGTTTTTAAGATCTCCCAATGTCGTATAAAGATGAAATTTGAGACGCACGCTCCACTTCAACTAGGTAGAAAAAAAAATCATTTTCATGAAGATAAACCACCAATAGGGCACACCTTTTAAACTTATGAGTGCATATACTTTCTTGATACGAACCATATCGTTAATGATACTGTGCCACAGACCGGAGATAAATTAAAATGAATGGAAGTAGTTAATTCTTTACTAGAGTAGACCTTTCAGGTAAAGGCATTATATATTTTCATATTCGGAAAACAATGCAAACGCTACTACGTCATTTATAAGCTACTTGTCCTAAGAAAAAAATGTATTTAGTTTTCATCCACTCTGGCCTCGAGTGTTACCGGTACTGAAATTTTTCGAATTATGCATTCAAATATTGATTGTTGTAGATAAGTTTCTGTATTTCATTGGTACTGACAAAACTTGTTTCACTCTCCACCTTTAGGGTCTTAAAACGTGCTCTTTAAACTTAAAGGTTAGTTATTTTGAAATTGATCAGGAGATTGGAGATCTTTTAGTAAGAAACAATCACTTTAAGTAGTATTTATTATGCTGTTATAGAAGATATGTGTAGGGCGTACCTGCTATTCAATAGTAAATCGCATGCAAAGCCACGGTTGACTGCTAGTTTTAAGTACATTTCTTATTACGTGTGTCCTTATTATTTGATGCATTGGATACTTAAATGTCCTATGAAAAGAACTTTTTGGAATAATGCCATTGTCTGCCGTATGTATGATGACTCTTGATTTGAGGGTCAAAAGGGAAAAGGGCTGCTCGTCTGTGAGCTTTTTACGAACTATATCGGGTCCTTTAATACAATTTTTTTGTCGGTTCTTTTCGTATAATTTTTATCTTTTGACCAATAACCGTTTAAATGGTCAGCGTAGCATTCCATTGTATTCTAAACGGCATCACTAAACTGTTTGAAGTTGGTTTGATATAAATTCAGTTAATAAATAAATAAATAGATTCTGTATTAACATAGGTTTTAACACTATACAACTGTGTCTATAAGTGTTATGTGCTGTTTGGCAAGTGGGTAAACAAACCAAAATAATAAAAACAACAAATAAACTTGGCAAAGGTAACTATTGACTCAAGGTAATAAAAAACACCAGTTCAGTCTTCATGGTCATAGGAATTTTATTATATTTTTTTCTTATTTTGATAGATATTTCTTAAATACAAATGACTGTTATACTAGTTATTACAGAGTCAAATGACTTAATTAATCTAAAATGATGTCATTTTTACGATTTAGTTGAGAACTAAAGAGATGAGAACATAATGGATCTTCGATTCCAAAGCAAAGCGGTTTTCAAACTTAATGACGTAATAATTTTTCTTAGTTCATGGATGGTATTTACTGGTCAGGCAGTGAGTATTTAAATGACTTGACTTGTTGTTTTCCATTCTCTGATATATTTCAGATGGCAATTTTTTTAGGAAAGGAAAACCCGTCATGTTTTGAGAGATATTGTTCAAATGAACTCGTTGTTAAAACTATTTTTTATAAATGATATTGTAACTGTTAAAAGAACATAATATAAAACAACCCAGAAGTAAAGAAGAACAGTATTGCTCGTCCATACTGAATGCTAAAGAACAACAGCCCCTCAGTCTTTGAGCCACCCCTATCGTTTACAAATTGTCTATCTACATAACAATTGCTTATTCACAACCCTTTCTAACATAGTTGAGCTTATTACCTATATTTTATCAATTTACATATTTATTTTATTTAGCTCGCTTACTCTCTTGATTTATTGCGGTTTATGGTACACACGTATATCTCTTTCTGTTTCATCGATTGGCTAATACGTTCTATTTTTAGGTGGGTTAAACGGGTTTAACATTTTCTAACTATAAGTGGGCCTAAGAACAGTTTAAACTCTTGACCGTGGGACACTATCGATATCAAAATGGTCAGTTCTATTTAGTTAATGGAGACATAGCCCTAATCTCTTCCACCCCGAGGTTATCACAATAATGTAACAATAAATGTAACAAAACTACTTTAGTACTATACAATGACCTACAAATAAAAGAAAACATACAAAAATATACACAATTAAACACTATATAAACAATACAAAACATCAACGGAATGAAAAAATCACAGGCTTGTTTCGCAGCAAAAGAAAACATTACGGTTCTATTACTACGCGTAATTATTATTATTAGTCTCTTTATTAATAAACCATCGAAATGGAAATACACCTATAAATGAAATCCACAATTAAGGTGAAAGGAAGGCATTATTTCGTTGAAGCCATTGTTAAATACACATACTATGAATAGATGGCGAGTAACAAAAGTGGAAACAGACCTTACAACTAATTAAATACGAAAAGTTAATTTATAATACTATAAAACAGGTAGTAGCCCAAAAACAAATAATAATATACATACTTATAAGTCTTATTCCCCCCAAAACTTGAAAAGGATGAACTAAATATTTATAAAACTTAAGTAAACTGACATTATATTATATGGTTAAGAATATTTTAGACCATTAATAAAGTGAAATAAATGTAACAAGATGCACAGGAATAAAATAACAATAGGTATTGCCTGAAATATCAAACTGAAAATTTATCTACAATTCAGTTCTAGAGTTACGAAAGTTGACATACACTCAGCTGCTCAATATATCTACAGATAACTCTCATTCATCGAGGAAATTAAATAAATGCATTTCAAAGTGCTAAAATTATCCACTCAATTTTATCACCAAGGAGGGTAAGCTGTGCAACAACGTACTATTTAGTATTACTTAAATACTGTTACATTCTCAATACATTTAATATTTCCACTTGTGTAAACATTTATAGAACCTCTGATTGTGTACAGAAATACATGGTGAACCGAAAGCGAGCGGGACGTACAATAGAAGCGAACATAAGTACATTGGTGGCAGTCACATGAACACGTTATCTCTATTACAAATATTCCTAAATTATGAACTTTTGCTGCGCATTGTCAAAAGCAGAATGTTCATATTATACAGTGAGCTAACATGAGCTTTAGAAGCTAACAAGGAAATGAAACACGGGAGAGGAGTTAACTACTGTACAATGATGCATAGACACACGGATCAAATGATGATACACGAATGTATTTTATATAGTTAATGTTGTGTACAGAGAAGATAGTCATATTTAGTGCACAGAGCCCCATAATTGAAGAACCCAACTATTTTTGGAAGACACCTAAGGAAACAGTGGTGCTATTGAATGATTGGTGCTGAATTACTTCCAGTACATTCAAATTCAGATTGCATTACTCCCTTTGAAGAATTACTCAAGTAATTAGCACTAATTATTTTCTAAGAGATTCGTCTTTAACAAAAATTAAACTTAAGTTACAGTAGCGATGTAACACCCTGATATCTTCTCTGTATACAAAATCAAAGTCCAAATGAAGCACAATTTAATGTGTTCGCGTTACTGAAAGATCACTGAGGAAGTGTGAACAAAACCATAAATACAAGATAGGTGAAGGTGATAGCTACGGATCGTGTAACCAGTAATGATGATTAGTCATATTTATAACAATAGCAGACACATTACATTCTAACACAACCTGTAGCGCACAGCATGTTTGGTAAAGGCGCTACGTAAACAGTAACGTAAGTACAGTTAACAGAAGATGGTATTAGCCAGCTGAAAAACACAGACGTTTCACAGTTCATGACGACGGAACGGAGGTTCACAGAAATGAATTGTGGCAGGCGGTCACAGATGTGGTAGAGGAGCGTGCTACACTAGTCTACTGTACACGGAGCCTACTGTTCTAGTGGAACGGAGAGCTAAGGGATGTGGTGGGTGACTAGCTACTTGATCGCGCTGTACTACCAGCGCCCGACACTAGGATAACAGACGCGCGACTACTGTACAGGGGTTCTCACCTCCATCGGGCCGAACTATCACTAGAAAGATGTGAGTGAACTAAATACGACTGATTTATGATTATCGCACTTCTAAATTTCACTGATTGAGGACTGGTTCAGGGACTAAAAAACGAAATACGAGAGCTTTTTATCTCTCTGTTCGAGTTATAAAGGAGGGTTTTGAGAAATATTTGTCAGGAACATCGGAAAGTTGTTTCGGTTGAATATAAAAACTTAATATTGGTTTTTCGTATAATTCCTGCCATAGAGCTATGCAAAATTTCCATTTTTATGTTAGCTGATCTACAAGTGAGTGAATTTGTGAATAGTATAAGCATACAACAAGTTTTTTAATCAATAGCAAAATTTCTCCTGAGTATAAAACTGTTCTTCATGCTAGTTTTTGGTTTGGGTCTAAATGGGAGACAGGGTGTAAGGGATTGGCTAAAACATCAAACGATAATTTCTTTCACAGGTCATATTTTTCAGATTTACACACTCAAAACCAACTCAATGAAATTTAAATCAGCGTCAGCCAACCATATGAAGATCGACTATATTGGCTGAACATGATAAATTTCAGTAACTATCTCGTTAGCTGGCGGTGATGTATCCATCATTTACGTGTCTAACGTTTTATTTATATTTTCTAAAGTTTAAAAAAATATGATCTGAGAAAAAAACAATACTTGATATTTTGAACCATTCAATATCCATTAATTTCGCCCCCAAGCGCGATTTACGGCCAATTTCTTTAATAAAAGGTATTTTTCTAACGAGTTCTCGAAAAACTACGTTTTGTACTAATACAATGCAAATTAGTTCTTGGCTTTTGCTCTGTTACTGAATACATTTTCTAATAGCCTCATTTTTGACTAATTCTTATTTACTTAGTTAGATACAGTATCGTGTTTCTTTTATCTGCCTCAGCCTACGTTCTAAAAATCTTTTTTCAATTTAACGAATTTATTATCTTTGCATAACTAGTTTTCTACATTCATTATTGGCATTGACATAGCCCCAGATTTGGCTATTTATTATCTTTTTGAATTTTTCCCTTTTGGTTCTTATGCATGTTGCATTGAAATATAGAATTTTGAAATGGCGATTTCTCATAGGGATCTTAGATATCTGTGACGGTTTGAATTTTGTCAATGTCGTGTTAGATTGGAAGTATTTACTTAAAACTAAAGAAGTCCGTACCGTCCGCGACGTGTTTGACTACAATTTATCACAAGGAACTCTACTACATACACGAATGATATGAGTGAAAAGTGACTACAACTTTACAAAACAACACATCCGTATTCATACTACATCACGCTTGTTCACGTACATCTTTCTGTTTACATTTTTACATCCTCTTTTTATTCATATAATAAAATAGAGTATTATTTACACAATTAATTATAGTAACTAGGTCAGTCAATATTCGCTATCGTCCTACGATGTACAAGTTAAAATTCTTGGTCACATTAGTACGGTGAGCGGCACCATCCGCGGAGATACGCGGCGGGGTGTCCGATCTCGCGATATAAGAATATAAAAATTTCTTGTATAAGAAGGCAACCACAAATCTTAACAATCAGATCACAGTTCTCGTATTCACAAATTTCGGATAGCTCTACATCTGGGAAGATCATAATTTCAATTAGCGAGTCTCTATTAAATTCGTTTTTTCGTTGTAATTCAGTTACGTATAAGTCTCCTAGGGCGAGATTCACTTATGGACAACCGCACTCGTCCACCACCATTTTTGGTAGGTCTCTCTTGATGATGGTCATGTCCGGCCCGAAGTAGATGAGAGACATGGCCGAGAACTTGAGAGGCGCACAGCAAGGCTGCATTCCGTTCAGCCGGTCCATCTTGCGGTACTCCTCTATGACGTGGGCGTGGTGGCTCGCGATCATGTCGGGTGTGCGGAACCCCCCGCAGTCGCCGCGGCAGTAGTTGGCGAAGTATCCACTAGGCGCGATGATCCAGTCGTCCCACCCCAGCTCCCGGAAACTCACGTAGAACCTCTCCTTGCAACAGAGGGTGTTGTTGCCGTGACAGTCTATGGCGCGGCGTCGTACACGTCGTGTCACCACGGACTCCGTGTGGACGACGAGGTACGGTCGGTCCGACACCACACCCTGGAACAGCACGGCCTCCACCCTGCTGGTACACCCCGAGCAGTCCACCAGCAGACCCAGACGGTTCTGGTTGGACGCGTCGTACCACTGACGCACCGTATGGGTCAGCTCGAACCGCTGCCAGCCTAGAGACGACAGGGTCACTGGCAGAGACGCGGCCATCTCCGTGTGCTCATCGAAATGCTGAAACAGAATAAATTGGTTGTAAAACGAGTTTGCAATTATAAACAATTGAAACACTAACTTTTTGACGTAAACCCAATAAAACAAAACTTTCGTATTAATAAAACTTTAAAATACAACTGACCCAGATGTAGCGTTCAATGTTCAATTGAATAGCAGAGAGCATTTTATGGTCCTCGAAATCATAGCGAATCATTGCAATGTTTTATCAAAATAAAATTAAAAAGCTTTATATTTTTTTCAATATAAAATAAATAAAGTTTAATTGTAAAAAATTGACACACTGCAAAATACATTAATAATGTTTAAACTTCGGAGACTATTAGAGTCCACGAGAAAATCAGGTACACCTGAGAACAATAAAAATTATATATAGATATCGGTAGTACAAATTGCACTTAGCAAAGATAATTTTAAATATTTCAAAATGATGAAAGGTGTATTCTTAAAAATATTTCTTCTAAGTATTTTAAACAAGTTTATTATAGTTTTGGTTACGTTTATTCCTTAAAGATGTATAGTTTTTAATATTTTACCTTGGCTTTATTTACTTTAGATTCTAATAAATTTTCCACATTCTATTCTTTACACGGATATTATTGTGTTTCTAAAGCACACGCGTTGTTGGACATGTGAAATGTACATGTTTTGGTCTCGCTTCCGCTATGTATTGGAAATTATGATATCTTTTATACTAAAAAAAGAATAAATTCAAATTTTCTTGCTACTATTTAATCACTATACGTCACTGTGAGTGTGTTCTCTGTGATAAATGCCCTTGGAAGAAAATTCTTTGTATATTGCAAGATTTCGTCCCTTTTCATATTCTCGATTAATGAGTAATGTTCTATGGATATCCATACGCATATTTTTGGATATCCTTCCTTGTGCTGTACAGACCCACCTTCCCACTAAGGTAGGTGTTGTTTGCCAGCTGGTTCGGCAGCACCCTGAATATCCACAAAGTCATGTTGCGGTCTGTTGAACTACGGCGGCTGGTGTCGACAGGCTGAACCTTCACCCAGAGGGAAGCACTTTTTACTCTCAAGGTCGCCCCCTCTCCTTCCGACGTCCGGGGGTGGGGGAACTCCAGCAGAGCCTGCCCGTTCAGCAAGTGACCTGAAACAGAGATCTAAGTGAAACCTTTGCTATCTATCGCTAAGCTTCAAGCAATATATCTTTAGAAGAAATAGTAATTTGTGATCGTAAAATGTTTAAAATTTATAAGAGAAGAAGAAATTTAGTTATAGCCCTAACATAGCACTTTCTTGCTCATTATTTATTAAATACATTGTAATGTAAGAAATAACACACCCAGAATAATGCCAATACTAATAATTTCAAGTATAAAAACTTTGTAATAATTATTATGTACATAGTTAATTAAATTTATGGTTAAATTGTGCTTTTATAATTTAAAGTTTTGGTTGTGTTAGATTAAACAGAAATCCTGTAAAATTGGGAATCTAATTTACATAATTTCTTAATGAAGATAAATAGTCATTCAGTTCAATTTTCATGTCACTGATACTGAGAAATAGTTCACCAAAATACAGTATGTTCTAATAAAGTAAAGTCAATATCACCTGAGTGTTATTTCTGAGATTTTTCAATTTGTTTGAGAAAGATTGATACATTTACTAGTGCATATTAATATCCGTAGAATAATTAACAAATATTGTATGCAAATTACATTTTTAAACATTGAACCCAGAATTATCACACATTTTAAAACCTGATTAAATTGTACACATGTAGCAAAGTAATACAAAATTATATATTAAATCATACTTAATCATTTTAAAATGTAAAGCAACTCACTTCAAATAGTATTTAAGTATACAAGCAGTGTAAACATTAGAAAATGTAATACAATAAAAATAAATAAAACTAGCTAGCTAATACAGGATTATCATAACATTCTTGAGTATGAGAGCGTACCTGAAACATAAAATAATCATACAAGTCAATAAATACATTATAACAGATACTGAACTAGTACAACAAAAACAGTGAATATACAGATATCGATATATAATACGTAATAATGTAATATTATACTATAACACATCGATAAGAAGTTCGCGATTGACTGAACTGACCATGTACATAATTATTTTCAGTGAATAACATTTAACATTGTTAAATGTCCTTAACGAAGTAAAATGCAACGATATATCAATGGGATACGATCGTTATAACACTGAAAAAATGTAACTGTACAGGATGGAGCCTATGGTGTCAATTACTTCGTTGGTGTCAAAGATTACTCGTCTGAACGTGCTCACTAATTACCCTTTACAATAATGGAAATACACATTTAGCTCAGAATTCTAATAATATATTACAAGTAACAAAAATTCATTGATAGCCCAAGCTCGTTTGTTAAATACTTACCAATGAAAGATCTATCAATTGTAGTTGGCACCATTACATACCTTACACAAATGTTTATTAATATTTTTATTTTATTTCTAGAATATCCTGTATCAGCTGTAATGTTCTAACGAGGGAAAATTTCTTAATTTACGTACTTTTAGTTACGCATTTAATAATATCTACTACTCGTGTATGACAAAACAGTCAGGGTTTTCATATTAGAATTTTCAAAACCTTTGGCATGTCTTATATTATTTAAAAGTTCCCAATGAAAATTGCAATATCCATTGATTAGTTTTAAAGAATACAAAATTTAATGATCGGCGTGTCGGAAAGTGGTTAGAATTTTAAAACATTCGTGTATTTATATGTACACAAATACTACGTGAAGTGTACCACGACTTATACCGATAGTGGTTATTATGTTAGAGGCTGTTAACAGCTTATTATTTCGCTCCCTAGGGAATTTCCCTTTCTAGGGAGACAAATAATTATATCTGCCTAGAAAGTGAAATATCTTATATCCATCCTTATATGCTGTTTACAACCAGTGAATTGTCAGTCTTACGAGGAAGCCCCAGGAGTCTTCTACCTGTTGGAACAAGAAAATTTAATCAGTATAAAACATTCATTAGACAATAATGCACAACAATAAAAATAACTCTTCCAAACAATTTATTATATCAACAAGTGTATTCCTAAGGTGATGTCGTATTAAATTACGGGTATATGCAACCATTAAACAATCAAATTGTTTACAATCTGTAATTAAGATTTTTTTTTTAAATGGAACTTCGTGTAATAATAGCTACAACACATTACTGTAGATAGAAATTAAAAGTCATTTTAATAATCAATTGTGCTTAATAAATACAATTTTTAAATCATTCCAAATTTTCAAGGAACTAAACACTTTGATTACGATTTATATCAATGCTGTTTTTATTATAACCATCATTGTTCCCAAAAACCATTAAAAGGCATATAGTATTTGATTTAAGCTTATATAAAATTAATTCACAACATGTGTATGCATTCCCAACAATATAAGTAAATCAATGATGATAACACATAAACTATAAATTACACTTTATAAACGAATATGTATAAAATCACTTTCCTTTTATCAATTAAGCACATACTAAAAAAACACAATTTTCTTTCAGAAATTAATATGGAGCTATCATAAAACAATGATTTAATGACAAAACATGTTATAATTTCAACATTTAAAAAGACTAATTGTAGACCTGAATCCTACAGCCCAATTAAAACAATTTAAATCAGGTATAAATCGATAGTATAAAATACAATTTGAATATAATATTTCAGTTCACATTTTAGTTTAAAATAAAACATATGTTTATTCAACACTTCTTTGATATTTATTCTTAAGGAAAAAATATAAATTTTATCTCAAAACTAAAACATCTTAAAAAATTTAACTAGTTAAAACTTATTTTTATATATTTGAATATTGTTTTATTGTTATAAAGAAATAATATACCTCAAGTTCCAATCGGTATTACGGAATTATTATCTTAAATAGTTCGTCTTAAAAACAAATAGTGGGACCATGTAAAAGTGAAAACTGTTAAGTACATTATTGTACTTCTTACGCTTGTCGAACAAGTCCAGGGACAACTGTTTATTGTTTTAATGAATCAATGTTTTAACACTACGTAAATGGAAAACATAACGAAAATATAACACATTCCCTAAACATATTCTATATCTACATTATCTCTCTTTTATTATTGAATTTTGAGAGAACCATTCGTTGGCAACATAGCTTATAAAGTAAGCACAAAATAAATTTCAACTGATTCTGTCGTTTTATTGAATACGTTATAGAAGTAGTTGCTTATAATTTAATTGCGTACTTAAAATATCATACTTTTAAATTGGTATCAGCACCCAAATTGGGTATAGCGTTGAACCCACATTCCTCCTTCAAGAATTTAAGACAAAAGTTGAATTTTCTCTACAAATTCTTAAACTATATAGACACTTATGCATATAATTTAAAATATTTTCCCATGTAAGAGAATGCCAGGTAACATTACTGCACCCAAAGAAGATCCACCAAACTTTGATGTTGGACAAAATTGCTAAAGTAGTAAAAGCAATTCTCTTACCCAGTGTAGCTAAATTACCCAGCGTCTACAAACAAACAAAAATGTTAAAAATACATGCTAAATGTTATAATAGATTTCTATTTGACAGTGTTGAGCCTATTGTTATTATGAAATAAATTGTAAAAGAGAATATGGCCAAATAAAGGGAATTTGCTAATAACAAATTAATTAATAGGTTGTAAAACAAATTTGGATTATATATTTTTTTAACATTTAAACTATTTATACAATTCGTTACTAAACTAGCTAACAAAGTGTTTGTTCTAATGGTTTAAAATATTTACTTGTCAATAGATGTCAGAAAGAATACGTTTAATCTGCTTGATAAAACTGAATTTCACGTTTAAAGAAATTAGTTTATAATATAAAACCTAATACAATGGTTAGTATGAAACAGATATAAATATATATATATATATATATATATATATATATAAAATATTCTTATCTCTTAATATATTTCCTGAATAAATTTAATCAAACCCAATCCTCAGTTGCAATGGAATTTGATATTATATTACGTGTTTATGGTATAATAAATCTCAACAATAAAAGGGTGTCAGAAGAGATAGAGGAGTCTGGTTATATGAGCTTGAGTGTGAGGTTGACATAGCGGCGGTGGTGGGGGGGGGGGGTGTGACAGAGAGGGGCTGAGTGGAACGAGGAAGAGATGAAACTATTACTGTTACAGTTAACCGTGGTCAGGCCGACAAGAGTTCGGCTCTTGACTGCTCTCTGACCCACATTTAGTTCACACCCCCACTTCCGCCCTCACCTTTACCTTTACATCCGCAACCCTTCACACTCTTGTCGCGCCGCTTATACTAGTTTTGGGAACTGCACCAATTATTAGTGCAAATTATGTAAAGAATTTATAAAATTATACGTCTAGTAGTAGCAAGTTCTGGAAACATATTCGCACTAGGTTTGAAGTGTAATTCAGCTGCAATTCAATTTAATACTTCAAAGCGTGAAAATTTCTAAAGTACCTCTAGCGTTGGGTCCCCTGAGTTTGAACGTTTATATGGTGCGCTACATTTGTTTGGCATTTGAATCGGTTCACTGTGAATAAATTTATGGAATGTGAATCGCTGAGATATGTGCAATAACATCAAAACTCTTTTACCCAAGCTTAAACTTACTTGAAATGTTGAACTTAATACTTGAAACTCCCAGTAAAGCATTGATACCAACTTGTCTACTTCTAGGAAAAATTAAAAAAGTAATACAATTCAATTAAATTATTAAACTAACCAATTCCCATATTTATAGAATTTAAAGTTAAACCAACTACAGTTATACTTACCATTATTTAAATAAACTCTTAATAAAGAATATAGGCTTAACAACAGTCATAAATATTCACTTTGATATTCAAACAACTCATTTATTTTCGCCTTTAGAATTTGTGGGTCACATTACTTATCGAAATATTTAAAAACACCGTAAAGTGAAAAAAAAGAATAAATGAAAATATTATTAAATCATGAACGTGTTAAATTATTAGCTGTTTAAGATAACAACTCCAAATAATATTACTGACATTTCAATTTTAATATTTGTTAATTTTGTATTTAGGCCCAAATATAAATGGATGAAGATTAAAAATAAGAAATTTACACAGTATGTGTATGAGTTCACAGAGGGACATATTTATAGTTATTTAATGAAATATAATTTAAGAAAATGTAAATGTAAAACTTTTTTTCTAAAGAAATCAACAGATTTATAAATACAAGCGCATCAATTCCAGAAGCTTTAAATGATTTAAGTACTGTACAAGTTTCATAATTTAATCTTTTTTAAAATTTTGAGACTAATGCCAAACTTGAATAAAAATCACACTTTGACAGCTGGTAATTTCGCATAAGGTGATAGATTTTTTAGTTTTTTTCTGTATTTGTGAAATTTACCTTAATGGACTATGAACTTACAAAAAATATTGTCAAAATCACTAATTGATTGCAATACTAAAGTAAATCTGTAGCTACAGGGGCTACCGGCAAGATTTTTGGATCTTACATGTTGTCTATTATTAGAGAAAAATAGCACATATGAATTAAGAGATGGGTGCATTTAATCACCTTAGACGGCAATTGTATACGTGGATATAATGTTACACTTACATTACAACACAATATAACGTTAAACATTTATATTCAGAATAATTTTACAGCCAAATTCAGACATTATGAAATCTTAATGCACATAATTCAGGTACATTGAGATGAAAGAACAATTATTAGTAAGGATTCTAATATTGATATATACATTTTAGCGAATTAATTCATTAGGTAACGAAACGTGTTTGACAAATTTTAACTACTGAATTAATAACAATGAGCGAAATTTTTGTGTCGATCTGTATTATATCGTCGGTTATCTGTCCACACAAAATTGCGAGATTGAAATGAGTTATAAATTTAAAATTTTGCATGCAACTTCAACGAAAAGCCAGTAACGAAACAGGTGGAGAGGTGCAATCACGTGTTGCGTATCTAAAGCGTAATCAACTAATTTTATAATGCTGTTTTAAAATAGTACATCCTTTATGAATAGCTCAGCAACATTCCATAATTAGACAGGCATCATCGCATAACACATTCTTGTCTATGCAGAAATAAAATTTGATGCAAAATTAAATTCTAAGGATAAAACAGATTCCATGGTTAAACAGGCACCATCACAGAACATTCTTTTCTACGTAGAAATGAAGTTTTATGCAAAATTAAAGTCTGCGGATGAAATAAAATCCATGGTTAAACAGGCACCATCACAGAACATTCTTTTCTACGTAGAAATGAAGTTTTATGCAAAATTAAAGTCTGCGGATGAAAAAAATCCATGGTTAAACAGGCATCATCAATCCTAATCAATATAAAAGAAATATGGAGAGATAAAAATGTAAGTAAATATTAAGGGATTAAAAGCAATAAGACTTCAGAAGAACCAATTTGATTAATACAAGATGTTGAGAGATTTAATCTATTGATTTTTTTTTAGATATACATTATTGCATAAGATGAAGAATATGTGTATAAACTCTAAAAAGAACATGTTTTGGGGTGCCATAAATGTATAATAATAATGAACTCTAAGTTCTAGTAATATATAATGAGGTATAAGGATTATTGTTAGTGCGACTACCACCACTTAAGCCAAGTATTTAAGTTTGCTACACCGCACCGTTACGGTCTAGTGCAATACTGTGGAAAAACTTTGAACTTTAACTTGTGTTATATGGCCTGAACTAAGTGTTACAAACATATTAAAAGGTAGGAGTACACCATATCACACCACTTGTCGTGTAATAGGCTTCACTTCGGTTGGACGCAAAACGTTAAGTGTATTGCTTATTTCATTAGGCAAAACGTGTTACTGTGGCATATGTTTTCATATGAATCCAGCCAAGTTTGTTTATTCTGCGATCTTCCCGTTGGCATCATGGTTACTATACGACCAACGTAAAGGTTTTCACTAACGCACAGTCGAATTCCACGGAGTGACATGCACCATATCAAACTCGATGTAGCTTACATAGATATCAAGCTTCATGCAGAGTTCTAATCTACAGTTAATTCTCAAGGTATCATGCGGGCATAGAGCCAGGCAGACATAAATAAAAAATTTCCAGCTCCTCGAGTGATAGGCTTCGCTAACGCTCAGCCAACAAACATATATCATGATTATTTTGAAATATTTTTCCATATTGGCGTTAGTGTCCCAACAGAGTA
Organism: Homalodisca vitripennis; assembly: GCF_021130785.1. Classification (NCBI taxonomy): domain Eukaryota; kingdom Metazoa; phylum Arthropoda; class Insecta; order Hemiptera; family Cicadellidae; genus Homalodisca; species Homalodisca vitripennis. The sequence continues at coordinate 37,893,987 of NC_060211.1, read as the reverse complement.
AGTATTCTACATTTTGTGAATCAATCTTTATTTACACGTACATTTCCTAAAATACATATATATATATATATGGCGACATAAAGCGTCAAAATTTAATAAAATGTTTGAACAATGCTTTTTATTATTGGTAAGGCATGCAATGATAAGATGTATTTTCTTTACTACCTGCAGGGAAAACAATATTTTTCAGTTCATACAAGATGAATTCCACAGAATCCGTATTTAACGAAAATGAGGCAAAATTACACTTTGTGATGGTTTTTGCAACGTTTTAAACGATAAGTAGTATAAAGTTTTATAATAAAAAATATTTTATTCGACATAATAACAGATAATTACGAGCTTCATAGTTGCAGCTTCTAAACTGTGAAAACATAATTAATTGTTAAACTGTGTTTTCATTATTTTTCATTTTATATTTCTCTGATTACTGAAATATTTATTTCATTAATTACTTATAATCCACTATTGTATTATGTAAGCATATCGTAAGTAATTTGTATTTGGTACTTAATAGGTAACAGTATGTTGGTAATAACTGTTTATTTAATGAGATGGATCTAACAGGAAAGCAATTCAGTGAATTATAGAAAATGTCCACTTATATTTTTGAAATTTATTATGTTTAAAATATAAATTTAAGAAATTAAATTTTGCCGAGGGCATACTTTGAAACTCGTATTTGTTTCAGTTAAAGAGTAATTAAACAATGACGTGTTTAATTTCAAACAGCTCATGTGATGCTGTTTAAAGTCATGATCAAACTATTTATAGGATTTATAAAAACCTTGAACGGAAGTATTGGACCTCAGAAACCTGTTTAATTGGCGATCACAGTTAGATTTTAATAAAACTAAAGCAAAACATGCACATCGTAATTCATAATAAGTGTGTATAACACGCCAAACCTGGACGTCTAGTTTTGCCAACATTGGAGTTACCAATGTTGAGCCGGCTACTAGCAGCCATGTTGAGATAAGACCCTTAAAAATAATGTAAAACTTAAAGTACTACGGCATTAGTTTTAGTTGTATAGTTGTAGGAGGTGTCCTACTTCAAAGATATTATTGATAAGTACCCAAACGCCTAAATAACGATATTTTTATTCGTTACTCAAAATAAAACTTTCAAAGTTGTTTGTACTCCATAGTCTAAATACTCAAAAAGTATACATTATACAAAAAAAGTTTTGATGCATTTTGATAGTATCTTTAAAATGATACATATCCCATAATAATGCTACCATCTATACAAGAATGTTTCAGGTTAACCTTATTCTTTTAGGGTAAGAATCAAGATAATTTCACTACAGCCGGAATTACAATATGTATTTTTTATAATATAAAATATTTACTGCACATAAAATTAATTATGTTCAGTTTATATCATATAAAATTAACGCAATGTGCAAATCAATACCCACGAGACTTTTTTTACTTGTATAGGGATATGTTTACCCATGTGCTATTGCAAACATGTATAAGTAGCGCCGACAACGTTTGCAACGCAAAACTAGTACTGGTGTTATATCACGTTCACTAGTTGAAGGCACTCTTTCAGAAATAAAACAAACCGCTTGTAGGTCCGCGTAAAATCCAGAGCTGTACTGTGTACATAAAATAAATACAAGAACAATGTTTTTCCAAACTGAATATACTAGCAATGACGCAGCGTAGTGGGTACGGCGATTATTGCTATGTAATCGAGTCAAACAACGTCGAGCGTGGCTGCTGCTTGGGATGGGTGACCGCTGAGTGATTCCTGTCCTTTGCGAAACATTTTGCTTGCACTGCCATTTTTGTTGGTTTAGAAATTACCTTTAAACCGTTTATATCCAGGTTTAGTAGAGACAGATTTTTAGCTGTAACTTCGCCTTTTAAAAATTAAGACATCCTTTAAATTTTTAAACTACGAAAATAATAAAATTATTTTCCCATTACAGTCAATATCCAATCGAATTAAGATAAATAAATTGTAAAATAATTTGTCTTCATGATGTTTATTTCTTACTTTTGTTTATTTTTTTATTCCTTATTTCATATACAGAGTTTATTATTATCTGAAATGGGTATGCCACTATAAATAGCAAAATTGTAAGCTGTTTGTTGAATACTCGTAATTCACATTAATTATTCATCATATATTCGAATACTGCAATAAAACCCAGCTTAATTACCATTTTTCATTACTGATTATTAAGTGAACAATGTGTCAGCTGATGCTATGCATACTTGCAAAGTTCAAATCTACTTCTTAATCCCAAATATAATTTTTTGTAAACAAAATGTAGAATTAAAAGCCGTATAAAAAACATGTATAAAAATGGTGTTTTATACTTCATATGCTAACCTATTCATGAGCGAATTTTATAAGACATTTCGAGCCTCACAAAAATCTTTAACTACTGAAATTTGTTCGTTTCATCGATGATATATTTTTCATATAGCATCATAGGGATGGAATCTTTGCAAGAATTTTTGAAAAATCTTTAAGAGATCTCTCCTTTGAAATTTACATTGAACTATTCTGATGTAATGATCAATTTTTTTAGATTTAGAATTTCTTTTCGAATCAGACTACGGTACATAAAAACAAAGGCATGTTAAAACAAAAAACACAATGAACTATCTAAATTTTTCAAGTTGTCATCCAATGCATATAAAAAAGACTATTCCAAAAAGCATATCTATACGAGCCAAGAAGCTATGCTGTAATGATAGAAACTTCTAAAAATTACTTTGAAAAATTAAGCAACACTATTAAACACTTTAATTACTCAGACAAAATTTTTAAAAAATCAAATCATAACATCCACCAAGAAGCTTCAATTATAAAACACAACCAAAGTTTATTACACAAATTTTTTCCTGGACTATACAAAATTAACAATATTATAAAATTGCTCATAATATCCTGCTTTCCTCTCCAGATACCCAAACTTTTTGGATAAAGCACCTAGAGTAATATTTTGCAAACCTCCAAATTTGGAAAACAAACTTGTCCAACCTAAATTACCTAAAATACACCAATCTTTTACTAATGAATGTAAACCGTTGCGGTTCTTGCAAAATTATTAAAATATCTAGGCAATTAAAAATTAGTGTAACTAGTCTAAAATATCTCAGTTTACGTAAACTGTGACTCTAAGAATATAATTTATCAAATTAATTGTAAATTGTGTAACAATCAGTACATTGTGCAAACATCTAACCACCTTAGTTAGAGTCAGAATAACAGGACACAAATTTGATATTTTTCATAAAGACAAGGAGAAGCCATTGGCCAAACATGCTGCTGAGCACGAGACAAAAGAGAAAATTGAAGAGTGTTATGATCTTAAAAGGATTAATAGGTCTTCCCTTGTCTTGAAGAAAATGTAAATAGGTTAAAATTAAGAAATCTCTAACAAGCCCATCAGTTACCTCTAAAATCTAAATACCCAAATGGTTTAATTAAAAAATTTTTTTTTAATTTAAGATAAAATTAACTTTTGCAAATTTACTTCTGTGTCATAAATTAAAACATGTTAATATTAAATGCTTAATATATGATCAAACACTCCAATCAAATGAAAAATTTTTTATTTTATATTAATATAACGAGTGTTTGATCATATATTAAGCATTTAGAATTTCCAATAAGAAGACGCTGGTAAAATGTATGTTAATATTATATTAATTATTAACACCTGGGACTTGCGTATGTATTATGTTTTAGTTGCGTATTTACATTTGTGGTTATTTTCTTCTTATTCTTTGTGTTTCTTGTTCTGTTGATATTTATATTTTGTTTCTTGAAGATGTGGATATAAAATTCCACGAAATATAGAAGGGTTATATCTTAGTTTTATTTTTATTTAAATAAGTGAAATACTATATTATATTTTCCTCTCCTTCCCTCTGTCCCTCACCTCCTTCTCCTCCCTCTCTCTCTATTACTCTCTCTCTCTCTCTCTCTCTCTCTCTATATATATATATATATATATATATATATATATATATAATTATATATATATATATTTGATATATATAATATATATATATATATATACATATATATCATATAGTTATATTTTCATGAAACCCTTGTTCTTAGAGATCCTTGTCCTTATCTCATGAATGAGGATCACATTTGAAATTAAGGACTCTAAGGAAAAATACATACTGATGAAACTCTCGGAGGGAATTTAAGCTTTCAAATGCATAATGATAATAGAATCCGAAAGCTCCCTTAGTTTTATTGCTATGACATGATGAAAGCTGCCGGAGGATAGGAGTTCCTCTCTAGGAATTTCTCAGCCCCTGGTGAGAACTCACGGCGTCTGAGAAATCCATAAACAGAAATGCCATTAGCTCTCAAAAGACGGGAGCTTAGAGTGTTTCAGAGTAATTTTAATGTACGTTGTTGTGGGTATTAACCAGGTGGCTCAGTGTCGTAAGCTTCAATGTATCGGTCTCATGAGCTGCAACAGAAACCCTGAACGTCTTGTTAGGAGATATGTTGGTATATCAACCCAGAAAACAACCAAGGAACAGCAACATTAGATGGGATTATTTAAAAATCTTGAAGAAGATTGTGTAGTAAACATATAAGTCAACATAAGAAGAATCCTATAGTTCATTCGTTGGGATCATTCTGCTAGATTGACAATTGATGTTGAAAGTAATTGCTGTTTAGAAAATTGCCTTTCTTGTTGAAGTGTCAAAACAGAAATATGGCACATGAAATGAGGGAGTGTGGACTGAAATCGATTATAACATGAAGTTTTACTGCATGAAGTGTGTCATTATCCAATCTAATCTGCATATAATTTCCTCCTACCTGAAACAGAACAGAACGTTTTATTTAAAACCAATATTATATGAGTGTAAATTATAATGGTGCAATAAGTTATGTTGGTGCAATAATTGTTGGGTTGGAATAAGTTATTTTGCGTGTTTAAAAATAATATTGGCCACAGCTCTTCAATAAATCATTTATAGAAACAGGAAGATTAGGAATTTTTGCTATCCCGTGAAGTATGGTAGGTATTTTAGTATAGAATTTAGAGGCATATTATAATCAGGCCCAGTATATTAGTGTTAGGAATATTTTAATAACAGATAACTTGAGGGAATAAAATGTTTTTATTTATAAATAAATATACGTTTCTAGAAATGTATTGTATTAAAAATTGTCATTTACTTAAATTATTAATTAATTAAAAACATAAATAGTCAAGTTATAAGTAATTAAAACATGCGTATCTCTGAAGCTATGCTATCCTTGTACATACTGCAAAATATTCACATTTTTATAGTAGGCAATTTTTATTTGAGCTTGGTTAAAAAGCTGCCTGAATATCGTATTTAAAAATAACCTGTAATTCCTCACTATATAATCAAAATATGTTCTCACTTTTTCTATCCTCTATAGAAATTAATTTAAAGGTGTATACCATCAAAGTTAATCTAAAAACAATTGAACTAACTTAAAACTATGTAACGTAATTATGCTAGGATTGAAAAGTCTCTTTTTTGTATGAATTAAAAGGCAAGGTAGAAATAGTTAGTATATATTCAATACTTCAATGCTGGTATATAATGCTTTTACATCCTAGAAATAGTATTTTACCATTTATAACGTAAGAGTCTAAATATTTTAGTTCGAAATTTCATTTGGTCTATCATGGTCTCATTTGGTCTTTCAAACAAAACAATAAACCAGTGATGCCAAACAATATGATTACCACATATTTGAGTGAAATTGGCCATTGGTTATGTGTGTGTACCTAATTATGTAGGCAGGTTGTTATATTACATAAAAGTACAAACTATTTAACTATTCCTTTTCAAACAAAAAACTGTTTCACTAGGAGACTCCATATAAAAATCTGTGCACAAACTATAAAAATTTAAATTCTCTTAAAGAAATTCCCGACTGTGTAATTTAAATAGGAAAAGTATTGAATTTTAATATATGTATGGGCAAAAGAATTATAAACTTTTATTCTATATGAAACAAACATTATTAATGCAAAGAAATTGTACTATCACAATTGTATTATACAAAATATACTGGAAATGTATGTTTAATTTGCACAGAAATGTCATGTCAGTTTAATCAATTTATGTTATTTAGATGGAACAAGGTTTACCCCTAAAGATAGACTGTTCGCCCAATAAACACAAACCAAAGACAGAAAGTTCTACATATCTGACTTATATGGACAAATATATAGAAAAATACAGAGAAAATCTAGTTACAATACTTAAAGTATATTACTCACAGTAGGACAAAAATAACTAACTAAATCACTATTGTAATTAACCTTTCAATTTTTGATTAGATATTATAGGTATATTTCAGTACATAACGAATTAATAATGCACAGGGTTACTGTTCCTTATGATGTTATGGTTAAATAACTTTAGGTAAAATGTCGTAAATGCCTTTAAAAGCATTTGAAGAAAAAGAAGTGAAGTAAAATTGTTAACTATTCTATTTACAGCATTAATGAAAGCTAATATAAAATATAACAATATATTAGTATAATATATAAAATTATTATATTATCTAATGATGTAAATGAGAAATATACAGCATACCATCTGAGCAAATAAGTTATCACGTAATTTTTTTATAATTATATACTAGTTTCAGATTATATATAATATATGATATATTGCTTGAAATTTGACACAGAAAGCAATGATTTACTGCAATAATATTATATAATGGATTAGAAATAAAACATAAAACTAATAGGTAATGGCGTAAAATGAACACATAAATCAAATATTATAATAAGTACAACACGTAACAGAGGTGAGAAAAACTCAAGAGAATAACAAATGGAAACTTTCCAAAGCGATTGTTTCCAAATTAGTGGGAGGATTAATGACCGGCTTTTAGTCGACTTTCACTTTCATCAAAGCAATATTGATTGATTATTTGAATGTTTACGCAGGTAATTAAAGTTTATTCTTCAAGTTGGATGTTTAAAAAAATATTATATAATTTATTCGTCTTTTATTGTTTTAATTTATAAATTAATAGACCTCAATATATGACACACAGAGTTTAATTTCTAATGAAAATATAATCCTATATTACCGGAATCGAAAGCATTAAAATATATTCTAACATTAAGTTAGTTTTTGAATGGAAGTTCAGTACAGTAAACGTAGTGACGCCTTAAAACCGTAAAATATACATCTATAATTAACTTAGCCAGTAGTTGAGACATTAAATATGTTAAATAAAACGTCAGTTGTCTGTTGAACCACACAGAGCAAGTATGATGGTTGGCAACACTGTTCAATGGAAACATGCAAACAGAATGGGATCCCATGGGAACACTTTCACGCTCTCCCACACAATCACATTAATGGAGCATACATATGTAGTGCTCGCACTTCTAAAGTCAAAAGAGCAAACTATTAATGGAACACTTTGAAGACATTTCGTCCGATGAACCTGGAACAAAAATAAAAAACAGTCAGTTTTTAAATAGTTGCAATAAAAAATATTTCAAACGTTGAGTTTGTCCTTTAAAAAATGCAACTGGATTTTTCAAATTAATTTTCTTGTTTTCGAGTCGAGCAATTAAAAAAAAGTTTCCGGAGAACAAAGGGAATTTTTACTTCCCAAGAATTTATATAACATTAAAAGATACATTTTTTGCACTTTTAAGGCCTAAAAAGGGTGAGAATGTTTTACAGTACTTAAATGAACACTTATGAATGGCTTCATAAGCAGGCATGTGTTTTAATAGTGTATGATTAAAGAAGTTATTTATCATTCAGTTATTATTTAATCATTTTGATATTTAAAAGCTAATAGCTCCCTAAAACATTTTCCATAGACAAACTATAGCATGTATAACCTTATATTGAGCTTTTTTTAGTGGACCTAAATTAAAAATGTTCCAGCTACTACTTAAAACCACACAGTTTTTGTGAACATTTTGGAAACAATTTTTTTATATACTCTCTAACTTTAAAAATATTATCTTAAAATTTTGTGAATAAAAATGTTTACGGCTAAAATAAACCCAACTTTTCTAAAAAAAGATTAAATTTTCTTAAATATACTACTACCAAATAAAGTCCAATCAGTTTAAAACTGGCCTGTGCTCTTTATCTTGCCTAATATAACATACAATGTAAATAATATAAAAAAATTGCATATAATATTAATTGTGGCGTATCGGTGTACTAAAGCAGAGAGTCAGTTGTTTTGGTTTCAATTAATGTAATAAATACACTTGTTTTAAAGTTATATAAATTTTAAACTTCATTCAAAAACTTTTACAAAAAGTGTTTTGAGCGGGTTAATTTAGGCTATCTACTAGAGTGGCTGACGATCTAGGAGTCTCATATGTAGAAATAGCTGATCAATGCAGTAAACTAGCAAGGGATTCTACATAATTGACTATAATCGAAGAAATAATCAGATTAAGTATTTTTTAAAACTCTGTTCTTTTCAGAGACTTGAGACTTAAATAAATATTCCTTCCATTTATTTTCAAGTACTACTTGGTAACATTCTGCGCAAAACTACTAAATCAAACCCTCGTTATTTTTGCCAAACTAAAAGAAAACATGTGATTTTCTGTATTAATGAAATCAATCTACATTAATGGTGTGTGTGTGTGTGTGTGTGTGTGTGTGTGTGTGTGTGTGTGTGTGTGTGTGTGTGTGTGTGTGTGTGTGTGTGTGTGTGTGTGTTAAGAAGTGATATCAGATAAAAAGTTCCCTAATCCTACAAACTATTTTAAATGCTATCGAAAAGTTTTAAATAATTGCACTTTTCATACAGAGCATAATTTTGTTTTAATCAGCCACAGAGTAAACAATACTCAATTATATTGCTCATCCTTAGCAGTTTTCTGATCTTACACGTAGAAAGTAAAGATTCTTTTTAAGCGTACACAAATCTAGAAGAGGTAGATCGTGGATATTACCACCCGCTTAGAATGTAAATGTAGCTGGTATCCTAAGAGGGAACTACTAGGCTAGTTACCTGCCGGTTGTGCATCTGAATCTTTACTTTTAACATGTGACAATATTTTATACTGTGTCATATACAGGGTTTTGTCTGATTTCCATAGAGATTTCAATATAGAAACTTAGATTTAGTGCCTCAGTCATACTGAATAATATTAATATATATTCTAGTTTATATTTTTCAATACGTATTTATATAATAAATATAAACTAAATCCATTATTATTAAAAGATAATTAAATATGTTACAATAAATTATCATAAACACATTAAAATATCAGTTCATATAGTAAAACATGTATGGATATGAGACGAACTTCTATTTATAAAGCAGTTTTAAACGTTATCTCCGTGTTAAAACAGGAACAAATATGAAGCTAAATAGCGTTCCCGAGGAAACACCTATTGCTTGACAGTAGGTTACATCTTGACGTTTTCTATATTGTCAAAATTGTACATGCTAATGGTATAGGATAGGGGATATAGTTCCCCGTCACTCCTGAACAACCAAGGTGGAATCAGTTAGCCGGGTTGGAACTTACTCTTCTGGAGTAGTAAGTCGGGATTTGAATTCTCGAATTCTATTCCTTCCCACGCAAAATCGACTGCCTTCCTAGAAAAAGTAGGGGCGAGAAAACTTTTCATTTCAGCCAAGATTTGTGCTTGAGAACCCAAATATCACAGCCTCGATGGGTCTTGCTTCCTCGGCAGTGGTACATTGGGATTGGAATTCTTGAACTTAATTTTCCAAGTGCAAAATCAAGTGCGTTCTTACCTGAAGAATTCACCTACAATAGTTCTCAGTTATTTTGCTTGAAAATCAATATATTACCTCCTGAACAGCTTGGGTGGAATTTGATTCCTCTGTTCGGGAATTCAACTTTTGGATTCGGTTCGTCAACATGTAAAATCTTCTGCCTTCTTACAAGAACTACACAAGGTATACACGGCTTCCATCCTATGTAGTGGTACGTCAGGATTGGAATTGTAGAACTTAATTTCTCCAGATGCAAAATCAAGTTCCTTCCTACCAAAATAATTGAGCTAGTAAAGTTCTCAGTTTTTCTTTGAGGATAAAAATATCACCCCCTCAACAGCCTGTTAGACCTTAATTACTCTGGTCGGGAATTCAATTTTTTGGATTTAGTTTCTCAACATAAACAATAAAATAGCTTTTTAGAATAACTACACACGGGATATACGGCTTCCTTCCCTTCGAATGGTAAGTTAGGATCGGAATTCTAGATCTTAATTTCTCCAGGTTCAAAACAAATTCCTTCTTACCAAAAGAATTGAGCTAGTAAAGTTCTCAGTTTTTTCTTTGAGGATACAAATATCACCCCCTCAACAGCCTGTTAGACCTTAATTACTCTGGTCGGGAATTCAATTTTTTGGATTTAGTTTCTCAACATAAACAATAAAATAGCTTTTTAGAATAACTACACACGGGATATACGGCTTCCTTCCCTTGGAATGGTAAGTTAGGATCGGAATTCTAGATCTTAATTTCTCCAGGTTCAAAACAAATTCCTTCTTACCAAAAGAATTGAGCTAGTGAAGTTCTCAGTTTTTCTTTGAGGATAAAAATATCACCCCCTCAACAGCCTGTTAGACCTTAATTACTCTGGTCGGGAATTCAATTTCTTGGATTTAGTTTCTCAACATAAACAATAAAATAGCTTTTTAGAATAACTACACACGGGATATACGGCTTCCGTCCCTTGGAATGGTAAGTTAGGATCGGAGTTCTAGATCTTAATTTCTCCAGGTGCAAAACAAGTTCCTTCTTACCAAAAGAATTGAGCTAGTATAGTTTTCAGTTTTTCCTTGAGGGTCAAAATTTCACCATTCTCAACAGCCTGCGAGACCTTGATTACTCTAGTCGGGAATTCAGTTTATTGGATTTAGTTTGTCAACATAGACAATAAAATGCCTTTCTACAAGAACTACACAAGGGATATACGGCTTCTACCTTCTGGATTGGTACATCAGGATTGGAATCCTAGAACTCAATTTCTCCACGTGCAAAATAAAGTTCCTTCCTACCAAAAGAATTGAGCTAGTCTAATTCTCAGTTTTTCCTTGAGGGTCAAAATGTCGAGAGCCTGGGTGGTGTTTAAATTAAATTTGTCAACATGCAAAATGAACTGCCCAAGTTCTTACAAGAACTACTCAAGTGATACACAGATTCCCAGCACACTTGTAATACAGGACGCCAAGCCATGTCTCGGGAACTGCTGTGCATGTAACTAAGAGCTCCCACAGGACATGTGGCGGTTGTACTGAGCAGTGAAGCTGCACGCGACACGGCGGCGGCGGCACGATCCGATACTGCCTGGACTGTGGTAAAAGATCGGTTGTTCGACACTGATGAGTGATGCCGTAAACCCGATATGGTCTGCAAGAGAGGCGATGACCTGTGTTATTGACACTCAGGAGGTGTTCCTGGGCCGTGTGGTTTCCCCCACTAAGGCGACCAGGAACAGAGAGAGCCAGTCTTTCAGGATAGACCTTTCTCCACTGTACAATATTGTAGGTTACGAGATACGCAAGAAACTTTGAATATCCTCGTGCACGATCACTTTGCGTAGAGTTTAGGAACAAGTTCTTAGTACAGATTTGGTGTAGAGTTCTTTATCAGTGTGGATGTTTTGGGGAATTATCAACATATGCGAGGAGACGAAAGCAATTTGAAATATACAATCACACGACTAGGGTATTTTTATCAATAGAGAAGGTTTTTCCGAAGAAAGAATTTTAGTGGAGATCAAATAGGAGGGTATTGAAAAAGCTAAATATGTGAAACGATATATTTTTCAGATTGTGCTTTTCCTAGCTTTGTACACTTAAGACCACCCGTCAGACACAACAATAATAGTATACATAAGGGTCCGTACTTGGATAGTTGACGCTGATGTAACATTTATTTGCATTTCTGACTGTTGGTTACAAGTTTATAAAGCCAAGAAAAATATGATCGGTGAAAAGTTATTATTTTTTAGATTTAATCCTTTTGATATCTTCACATTTATATATTCAACAAAACTAGCTCAGCTGACAACCAATTTATTTCTTAAAATTCCGGTAAAATTCTCAATAGGTTAAAAGGAAAATGAAATTGTGTCTCTATCTGGTGTCTATATGTTTACAAGAGCTTTTGAAGGTCGTATTGACCCCCACCATATGTGAGGGTTTTCTAAATAAATAATGGTACTACATGCATCTAAAATATTTTCCTTCCATCCCTGTAAAATATATCAATCACCTTTTCTTCTTGTGAAATAATAATTAGCAGTATTTTAAACATTAGTGCCTTTCGTAACATTCCCATTCCCTTCATGTAAAACAATAATGCTCAGTATTGTAAGTGCTAGTGCACAACATAAAATTACTATTCTCTTTATGTAAAATAATAATGATCGGTATTATAAATTCTAATGCTCTTCATAAAATTCCCATTCCCTTCGTGTAAAATAATAATGGTCAGTATTAAGAGTACTAGTGACCTTCATAAAATTCCAATTATCTTCATATAGAATAACAACGGTCAGTATTGTAAGTACTAGACCATGTCGTAACATTCTTGTACTCAACTTGTGAAATAATAATTATTATTGGTCAGTATTGTGAGTATTGTGAGTTGGTCATAATATTCCCGTTCTTTTACTGTAAAATAATACGAATAATACTCGTTAGTTATTTTTTGGGTGAAGCTAAAAGACAAATAGTATGATGTGATGCATTAAAATTCATTTATTGAATTAAGGGTAATTGGTCATGAAGTGAATAAAAACATATTAGATATAGGTCTGTCTAGTCACGGTTCATTCCAATCTGAGGACAAAAACCGACTAATATCAGTATGTTGGTTCTCCAGCACGTTTCTACGTGGATATGATTTTTGAAATCTAAATATTGCCTTATTAGGCACATTTAGAAAATTTATTATCACTACAATATTATTTTATCCCCAATTATAAAATTAATGTGGTGCACTCCGTTATTCCTCAAGGAGTAGTGGGAATTTGATGAATAATTTTGATAAACCTTACTGTCAGGTTCAAAGACAAACTGCATATAGATAAATATATGAACTTTTTACAGTATTTACAGGAGTAAGATAACAAGAGCAAGTTCTTTATTTTTGAAAAGCACCATTAGGATAAAAATGAATTAAAACATGCAATTGTCTTAAATTAATAAACTAAAAACGATAATTTATTTAGCATTATGAATGAATTTAAGATATGTCACTTACTGACGATATAATTAATGTAAAATATGTCAAATACTCATATTTTGATCTTCAGCCTTTTTTTAAATGGCCCTGATTAAAACACTACCATGAAGAGATATGAGAATACTTCATATGCGTTGTAATTAATCACGGAAGTTTTAAATATATTTTTAATAAATATCAAAATTTTTCTTGGTATACAAATGGTTGAAAAATAATGGTTAAACAATTTTCGACGTCGCTATGAAAATCTGTGAACAAGTTATTTAATTTTAAATGACGCTAATTTTATACCCAAATCGGTTACGTAAGACTAGTCATTCTCACTTTAGTTCAATGACTGGTCAACTATGATAAATACAAATAATAAGTTTAAGTATTTATACAAAAAATATTTCTTGTAAAACTCCGAGCTGAAGAACTATGGAAATATCTACAACTCAATCAATCCAAAACTCAGCTCTGAAGTAATGAAAGTTGATTAGAAAAGTTAGTTTTGGAAGTTTTTCAAGGTTTTCCAATGTGTGTGGTTGTCCATTAACAAAAACAGCGGTTCCGAATATTGTCATATGACTCAAGTGAACCTCTTTTAAACACATTTCTAAGAATGAGATCTAAGGATTATCGAAGTAGAATGCATTTGAACTACTAAGTTTACAAAGGGACAATAAATCTGCTAAAACAGTTTTGCCTGTAACTTACAAAATCTGTGATTACTAAATATATTTTCTATTAGCTTTACTCTCACTGCAAAATTTAAACATAGGATATTATTTTATTTTAAAATTTATTGTTGATACCTATTGAAGTTTATTTAATGCGTGAAAAAACAAGAAAGTTTACAAATTTCAAGTACTTTAAATGAGTTGTAACAACTCGCAGAGAAAATTTAATAATGTAACTGTTTAGTAATTAGTAACTGAAGATGATGACTCATTTATTAGTTAGTAAACTATGAAATTTAAAAATTCTCTTGAGCCTACAAAGATGGCTCCAACATCCAACAATAGAGAAAACTCGATGTTGCATGCATACGTCACAATTGAAATAAGGACATACTGTTATAGAAGGTTTTGTAAATTATAATCTGATTATTAAATTACACTTAATTTTACATAAAAACCATGAGTAGTGCATTGAGAATGAAATGTAAAATTACATAGTTTGAAGTTATTTAAGAGGACACTATAATCATCAGCTGGACTAGATTTTTATTCTGTTAAATGCAACCATTCTTATGAAGACCAGAAGCTCATTTAGGAATTTGAATGAATATAAAAGAGTAATATTATGCTTTACGTATTTAACTAACCATGCTGAATAGGCTGTTATTTATATTACACAAAGGTAAATATTGTGTACAGACGACCTGAGAATAGAAGTTTAGAAAAAAAATATCCCAATATGTCCATAAATCACTCTAACAATCTTTACCATTAAATTTGTCAACAGATCGCTCATTTAACAGCTGCAATTATCTGATCATTGTTGTAACTTTGAAAACTCGTTATGACGTTTGTTTGGATGCAGTAAATGGTGTTTAACCTAATGGATCTTTAAATTTAGTTTGATCTGTTTATGTATTGTAACAAAATATCAGTTATTAAAATTAGAATTTAATTATTTTATGCAATTCGTTGCGTTTTAAGTTATATAAGCTTTTTAATGTAATAATATACTAAATATTTAGTAATTAAGTTAAACTTAACAGAATTTAAATGTAGTGGAAATAAACAAATTGTACGAAAAGGGTTCTAAATGTCACCAATGAACTAGTTATCTCATCTGTTAAATGAAACAATTATCTGATTATAAATCAGTAGTTAAACAAAACTAATAACTCAATTAGTGTATTTTAATGAGGTGTGCGCTTATTAAAACCTTTACCACTCAGTTATTACTCATCGTAGCGAAATAAACTTAGTGTAAAAGTTTTCATCTCAAACCCTTTCAATATTCTTATAAGACTCTTGATAAGATCTACAGCTAAAAATCTTGTACGGTCTCTGTTATTAAATTTGTTATGACATTTCTTTAAACATTTGCTCAAAACAGGTCTTAATTAGACTAAGAGTTTGGTATAAACTAAAAAGTTTGAACTATAGTCAATCTAAAAGTCAAAATTTCGTCCTAAAACACAAGCAAATGAGAAAGTTAGATATTTTAATTTATGGACGTCCTGTTTATTAATACAATTTTGATATAATTTAGATTAAAAAAAAAATACACTTTCATAAATAACGAGCTATTATCTCTCTCTCTCTCTCTCTCTCTCTCTCTCTCTCTCTCTCTCTCTCTCTCTCTCTCTCTCTCTCTCTCTCTCTCTCTCTCTCTCTCTCTCCGCTTTCTCTTCGCAACGGACGCTTTTGACTAGTTTAAGTAAGATATTTAATTTTGAGTCAAATGGAGCGAAAACAGAAATAGAAGCAATAAAGTAATACTGATGAACTGGGAGTGTAAATTTTATTTAAGAATAATGCAAGATTACGTCAAACAACATTTAAGCGCTGGATAACTTTGTAAATAGTTCGCTTACTTACCCCCCCCCATTAAGGATTGAGTAGGAGTTATCAATAAATGGTTACCAATTGTTTAGTATTTTTTCAATTCTAAGTTACGTTTAAGTTTTAAACGAAACAAGGATAGGTCAAACCACGATTTGTGTAACAGGCTTCCCTTAAGTCTATACCTCATTTCATTCCTGTAGATAGGCAGAGGGACAGGCAGAAAATATATTTTTACAGCCTACAGACAGACAGAAGGAATCATTTACCAGTCTACTGAGTGATGTACTTCAACAACGTTCAGCTAAACCTCATGGGTGTTAGCCAAACCCCAGGTAGGGACATATACCGTCATCGAACTCTATCTTGTCTGTATACACATAAACGGATACAACAGAGTTCCAAAGAATAGAACCAATGAACATCACATGTTAATATATTATATTATTGAAGTCAGTCTGACAAAACAATTGTTTATACTATGATTTTATCGTTACCATTGTGGATTCCCATCAGACCAATGTAAATATGGAGTGACCTGCACCGTCATGGAAGTCGAAACTGACAGGAATTACATTTTTATAGTATTTAAATAATAGACTTTGCTATTTTTCAACCAATTATTATAAAAGTTGTATATAAAATGCGGCTATATAAGTTTCATGAAATCTGAAATGATGCGTCATTACTGTCATATTTTACTTCTAAGATTTTTTAAAACCAATCTAGAAATTAACAATAATTTTTATTTTTATCCCTGGTTAAAATTTTGATTAGTTTGAAAACAATTATATATTATATGATTATTCTGAAACGCCACGTAATGATTGGAATTAATAAAAGGTTGAAACAAAATTTACATTTTTGCTGTAGGAAACTTTTAGGTGAATCTACAAATATCCACACTAACATTCAAATAAGTATTATAAAATACTCTCACAGCGTGGGGCCATCGAATTACACCACTGAGTAAATTATAATATTCTATGTTTTTAGGTTACTTTGGTAATCTCTTTTCTTATATTCGTAACTAGGAACACCCAATTGTTAACTTCCCTGACCATTAAGTTCCTAAATCCTTAATGTGTATTTGGAACTCTTATGTGGATGGGAATGAGGAGTATTTTCTAATGAACACATTACATTTATTCGGCCAAGAATATAATGTGATCAATATTTTGTTGAATATTTCATAAATACAAACAGATAAATAAGAGGAATATCAATGTTAAATTATTTTTCATCTTCTATTGCAAAAAGTTTATAAACTTGAGGACACCACCAGTGATTTAAATGCGAATTTTACTCCATCTGAAAAAATATGTCCCAACTGTTTGCAAACAATCTATAAAATCATATTCTCCTCCGCATACTTAAATGCATCCTTATCAGGCAAGCAAGATGTTCTCTAGCATCTCTAAAGTCAATAGTCACAAGTGTGACGTTTAATTAATTGTTACTCTTTTTTTTGGAAAGAAAAAAATTGTTTGTAGTATCTGTGACGTTTATAATTATTGTCTATGAGACAATTTTTATATTAAAAACTGTTAAAAAGGCAATAAACATGTTAACTTCGTCAAATATTTTATTAATTGTACTAGTTAATTGAAAAGCAAGTTGTTCTCTATTATCTCTGACTATGATAGTTATTGGCAATGTGAGAAGTTTCAGTCTTAACAGTGACTTCAGATAGTGAAGAATTTATAGTTTTCTCTTTTATGTAAACATTTTAAGGGAACTTATTATAAATCAAGAACAAGTAATAAATGAATTCCAAAAATCTATATTATTGGAATTAGCTTGATACCATAAAACTCAGAATACATTATGTATTTTATATTTTCATTGTATTTTATTATCTGTTATTTTGCCTTGTCTTTTGCAATTTTATAAAATGGTATATTTATCAGTTATAATACATATTTCCCATTCCAAATAATGTTTACTTATCACGTTTTGAAACGTCTAAAAATGGTTTAGTTTACAATAAGAAGTTTTTGGCGCGCACACTATTTATTTTTAGAACACGAAAACATGCGTCATTACCTTTAAGTTATGGAGGAGGCAAAATCTATAGATTATGAATAGTAGTTTCCTGTATTCAGAGAAATAACCCTTCAATGTGTCTAAAATGCGCGCAGCTTCCAACGAACTTCATATAAGCTACAAAATGTTCAAACTCAACATGTGCACTTACGAGTCTATGACGTCAGAACTGTCAGGGCTTATTTTCTCGACGCTATTGGGTAAGCACTAGGAAAGCTAAGAAACACTTTGAAACAGCTTATGACGTGCAGTAGTTGATTTTAAAGCACGTCTATTTGCAGCATATTCTGCAGTTGATTATAAGAGATTGTTTTGCAAATATATTATTTAGAAATCATTGGGGTCTTTAAAAGGAATTTTATATCCACATTTTAAAGCTTATGTTGACGAATTAGTGAGGAGACTTAAACGTTGAATTAGGTAAAAATAGTGAACTTGGTATTCAAAGCAACTAACAGCACATTTAATACTGTTATTTCCAATTATTTAAACACATATGAAAGTATTTAAAGACTTTTAAAAGTGCCTCGTTTCATTCTGTAATAGATGCTGTCGCTGTAAGATTTGCTAATTAATAAATTTAAAGTTATTAATGACTTGATAATAGCATACAGTTTTATATATATATATATATATATATATATATATATATATATATATATATATACACACACACAAACACACACACACATATATACACACAACACACAAACACACACAATATTTCCTTTATGCTTTAAAATTAATATATTTCCTTCAAAATAAAATAAAAATCGAACGTATAAGTAAAACAGTATACCCTATGATATTTGAAAAATGATTGACATTTGACACAATAACCCTTCATATTACTATTAAGTCCAAAACAATTTTATAATGAGCAAATGTCTAAAACGGATGAAAAGTTTTGTTTTGAGACATGGTTTAAAATTTAAATTTGTGAAGCCTATTGCGGTAAACTTTAATTTCATTCGCCTATCCTTATATTTGTGACAACTAAGGGGAAATGCTCCTAAAAGCTTAAATAATGCATTGAGCTATAAATAATAAAGGACCAAATTTCATAATTCCGAGCTTTCAATCAAATTAGCATAATCATCTTTTGAAAAAACCTTTACGCACTCACATAAATTTGAAAATGTGTGATACATTATCATGGAGGTCAAAGAATATTTGATTTTTGATCGGTTAAAAACATGTGTTAACAAATAATCCAAATATGTATAAACGGCCTAAAAATGTATATCGGCAATTATTATAGACAAAATAAATTCGAATTGTGGGACACGGGATCTTTAACAGTATACTTTTGCGTGCTTGATTGCAAATATTCTTACAGGTACGGTTTTAGCAGCTATAATCATATGGATACGAATAATCACGTAATAAAAGAACGTACGAACACAGGCACAAGCCTTGAGATTCTTTGATTCTCTTGAAACTTATCAAGGCAAAAATAATTGAAACCCTAATACAAACTTAGTTGATGCAATTTGTCCGCAGGAGGACAAAAGGTCAGTTCCACGTAAGTACGCATCGTATGGGACACAATAAAATTGGAGTATCTCGGATTCCATCTTAGAAAATTCTGAAACGAACACATCGAAAGTTTCCAAAAATAAAATCACAACTATTGGCTGAGCTTTAGCGAAGCCTATCCCTCGAGGGGCTGTAAGAGTTTCATTTCTGTCCGTCTCTCTGCACTATAAGTCAAAATTTAATATTCGTATGGACTTAAAATTTTGCATGAAGCTTATATTCTTTATAAGCAGCACTAGGTTCAATGATGGTACATGTTACTCAATGGGATTTGGCTGAGAGTTAACCACGTTGGTATCTTGGGTAACCATAGTAGGAACGAAAAAATAAGAGGTTGAATAAATTTTTTACTTGAGTACAGTAATATGAGGTTGTGACATGTGAATTATTTATTATTTTTTATATTCATAGAGTAAATATAAAATATGTGTGGAAAGTCAATATACATTTAGTAACAAATTTTGATTTCTGCGTACTTTAAGTACCTCCCTAGCTTACCGGGACTTTTATTTTTTGAACCTACTATGGAACCTAACTGTATTAACAAAATTTGTGAATGTGTCATGTTGCAAGATATCTCGTGAAATATTTCATCCGTCTAGAATTTATATTTGGCATAAAACCTCAATTCTATACATATAAGAACGAGCTCTATCATGGTACATGTCATACCATGGAATTTGACTGTGAGTTATTGAAACCTATCACTTCAATGACTGATACAATTTCTCTTTTCTCTTACTGTCTGTACATGTGTCCTTAGGCCATCTCGAGAGTGAAATGAGCTGTACATTTAAAATTTTGCATGCAACCTTAGCGAAGCCTGTTAAGCGACTGACTTTGAGGCACTGGCGTACTCTTAATTTGAAAAAATAAAACC
Organism: Homalodisca vitripennis; assembly: GCF_021130785.1. NCBI lineage: Eukaryota > Metazoa > Arthropoda > Insecta > Hemiptera > Cicadellidae > Homalodisca > Homalodisca vitripennis. Next base: position 37,873,791 of record NC_060211.1, on the reverse strand, counting down.
CAATATAATTTAGTTCTAATTAAATGTTCTCAAAGTCATACCTTTTATAGTTGTGAGCAGATCTTAAATAGAGAATAAATAATGTACATTAGATGTCCTTTAGAAGTATAAAACATATGAAAAGCTTATATATTTTCGTATTAATATATGGACTGAAAGTTTATACTATAAAAAATCGTGAAGCGATCATGAACTTTAAATCTATAAACTTAAAAAGGGGTATATTAATATTAAAACATGATGTCTTTATGTTGTGTCACGCTCTATGCTTAGGAAGGATAGAGAGATTATAAAAAAAAGAAAGAAACACTTCTTTATTGAGGCGAAATTAGGACCATATGGTCCTTTCTTACATTTAACCTCTGAAACTATGATCGAAATATGGCCGCATCATTCATGTATGTTTGATTTAATTATTACAAGTGAATGACACATAAACTATAAAACACAGTAAAACACAGTATGATCAACACGTGTTAGAAAAAACACTCACATGTATACTCTAATTTATACTCGTACTTTAATATTTTGGTAAAAATGAAACAAGATAGTTTGGTAGAGCATACATGTTTACATGAAACTGAATTATGTCGTCCAGATGAAAGATACTTCAATTATTCACTGTTTTATAAACACCATTTACTCTGCATCTCTTCAATCATAGAATGATATCAGGCCAGTTTCAGTTCCAGAAACTATAATGGTCACGACGGTTCAGAAAATGTATGCACGATTTATATGACATGATATCAAGATTTGATGTCAAGAATATACTTCAATTCTCGCAATCTTAAAGAAATTAGAGACTAAAATGTCATCAGTTTTTGCGTGTCAAACGACTAGCAATACATTACTGCAAATGGTTAGTTCATTACTACTATGTAAACAATTTATTTATATTATTGTATAGTTTAAATCAATTCGCTTAGTTGAATAAAGAATTTATCATAATAAAATACAAAAATTAAACACAATTAATACCGTATTTTATATTTGTATCAATCGAAGTACATCATTAGGAATCTCCCATAACAAATCGCTGGTAGGTTAGATCAGTGAAATTAGAAAAATATCCACTGGCTTTAGGAGTCACTCCTTCAAGGGGCCGTTTTCACATTATTTTCAAGTGCGAACATAAACATTTATTACATCGAGCTGTATAACACACTGTTTCTTTCGGTTTTATTGGTATGCACCGTCTCTCCATAAGTAAGGCTTATTTACCTAAAAGTCCAGGAACCCAAAGCCAATTAGAATGGTATAAGTAAACATGGGTTTTCTAGAAATCAATGAAGGAACTTTTAAATAAAAAAGATATATCGTTAGCCACGCTAATTATGGTGAAAACCTTAATGCGAGATATCAAAAGGGTTCAAATATGGAATGCAATTTTTTTAAATCATCTTTTCTCAGCTTCGCACACTTAAGCCCAACCGTGAGATATGTTTTTTAATCATCGTCAACAAAGCAATAAATAAAAACATATTCAGACGATAATTTATGTGGCAGTGACTAGTTGTCTGACGATGTTACAACTATTATTTATGTGTCTTACGGTCGGTTTTAAATTGTACGAGCTAAGAAAAATATAGTCTGAGTAAAAATGATCGTTTAATATGTCTTACCCATCCCATTTTGACATATTAGCACGGCTGAAAACATTCTCTGCCGATTCAAAAAAAATCAGATCGTGTGCTTATGCAGTGCGAATTGGCTCTTGGTTCATAGATTATAAAATAATGAAATTTCCTTGGCAATACATTTACAGTTTACCTATGGACGTCCTACCGCTCTCTCCTTGATTTTTTACATATTATTAACAAGGATAGAAAAGTCTGGTTGATGTCTTAATTTTCTAATTTAGCTGAGAGGGATTCTAAATTTTCTAGAAATTACAAAGCTTACCCATTAAGAATTAAATACCACTGATTTTTAACAGGTAATGAATACGAATAATATCTTACATTCCTATTCCACACATTACCTTAGACCTTCAAATAACACGCTAGTCTTTCCTGTGAACTGTTTTGCCAACCTACAGTGTGCTGTGCAGTGTCCGTACCCTTGTTATTTAACCATCTCTCATACTAGAGCAAATAGATTTACTGAACAACTGGCTTAGTCTGATATTCCCAGGATATTTGTCATAAGAAGGACATTCTTCTTCTCCGACGAGTTTTGCGCAGGCATTTTTAAAATTGCGTCCGGTTATATATCCCACCCATACAGGAGTATGGTAAGATTAACGATACACTAGCTCACCGTCCGTGTTCCACTACAGGGATTCATTCAGTAATAAAAACAAAACTTAAATATCCTGCTTATATATTTACTCAACTCCTACTTTGTTTTTGTACAGTAAGCGTAATCAAAATTGACAGCTATGTAATGTAACAAACTGTCTCATACCAGTTCATTACGTCTAATGAAATACTTTTAATACAACTAATAAAACTTTTATTTTTATTATGGTCCGTTTCTTACTCTGGATATTTTTAGAAAATTCTAAATCGCTAAAATTACCTAAGTTGAAATCAACACTGAACAGTAAATCACACTTCTTGTCCGGATCCTATATCATAAGTTAGTTTCTATTTCAACGTCACTATGCACACGAAATAAATAGTTCGGCTCTAGATTAATGGTACATTGTAGTTCAGCGTTTGCATCGTACCAACAATAAAGTTCGGTAATGCTAAACATAAAAAACAGATCTTGAGTAACATTTGTAACTAACAATAAAATGTTTGTAACTAGAGTGTTCCAATCATGACCTACTACTATCTGTACTACTTGCACAAGGATTTGTCAATGATGGCTTTTAGTGGCCGTATAGAATAAATTGTATGGATAGGGATAAACCATTTCCGTCCCCTACGGTTATAATCGCGTTGCGTATTTTTTCTCTTCAGACACTACAGTTATAAACAATAACTCCTATATTATACTACCAAATAATGAAAGTGTGGCTATAAAATGAATACAAGTTTTTCACAAATGAATATTAAACAACAAAAAATCAGTAAGTAAAATCTTGACTGAGTTTTACTCTTCCAAAAGAACTGCACTGGTTAACCCTTTTAGGGGCTGTGGATCGCAGTTCGAAGATCGGTTGGAAATTTTTCATATCCACGCATTGTCCTCTTTAACTATAATCGTTGAAGATTATTTCAGTATTCACCGAGAAATTAAAGTTTCAACTTGTATTAATCTAAAGGATTTAGAGTTACGAGCAATGCAGCCACCTGCATAATATGTTTATTGTTAGGTTGCTAAACGTAATTCTCGCTGACATGTGTCTGCACCAAAAACTTATCTTCAAAACTTGCACTTTTTATCAGACTCCATTCCAAGATAAACGTTAAGTTGCTAAACGTGTTTCTCTCTGGCATATGTCTGAACCAGAAACTTATTTTTAGTACTCGAGCTTGGTATAAAACCCTGTGCTAAGGTAGGCGTTTAGTTGCTAATCGTAGTTCTCGTTGGCATGTGTCTGCACCAGAAACCAATCTTCAGAAATTGCAGTTTGTATCAGATCCCATCCCAAGACAGATGTTAGGTTGCTAAACGTAATTCTCGCTGGCATGTGTCTGCAAAAGAAACTTATCTTCAGAACTTGCGCTTGGTAGCAGACGCCATGCCAAGATAGACGTTAAGTTGCTAAATGTAATTCTCGCTGGCATTTGTCTGCACCAGAAACTAATTTTAGAACTTGAACTTGGTATCAGACCCCATGCCAATATAACTTACAATATCCTATAACTTATAATTATTAATTTCAATATCCACATTTTCTGCTCTGACAGTGCCCATTCTCCGTCTGGTGTGAATGACAATGGTGCATATTTTTTCTGACGTCATGGTTGCTAAATTTAAGCTATTTCCTCCCACTGGGGGCAAAACGTTCATTGCTGTGATGTAATCACTCTGGCCATAAGGCTAAATTTCATGCCATAATAATCACGGTGATTTGTAAGCTTATAATATGACGAAGCACTAATTTCACATTCCGAGAAGAAAATCAGATTTAAAAAAAAACAGGTCTCGCCATATGATTGACTAAACCATTGTAGCTGCCGTGGCCCTTTTCTACCAGAAACATCTTAAAGTAACAGTACTACAACACCAACTATTTATATCTAGAGCCAGTAGCTAATATTTCATAACTTGACAGATTGTTCTAAGATCTCCAAAGAATACTTTAGTAATAGTTGTTGGACTAGATAACTAAGAACACCCTAAGAAAGTATACAGAAATTAGACCACATGACAGTCGCTGCATAAGATATCCATAAGGTCAGTAAGTGCTTCAGCCAAATAAGAGGTGCCTTCTCAGCTGAGTCATATAGACACTGTGAAGCGCTGAAGGCACAACGTACCACTGCCCCAAACGTGGAATGGCCAATTCAAAAACGTCTAGGACTTTTCTTTGCTGTTGTAGTAGCCACTCTGACATTTTCATAGAGAAAAACCATTAGCAAAACAATAATAATAAGATAACAAATAACAAAACACGTTTGTTTCAACTCTTGCTAAGGTAACATAGGCAATTTAACTGAAAGAATTTTGTAATGGACATGACTGAAACTTTTATTATTTACTTATAAAATATGTGCATGTATTCCAGATTATAATCTACGTTTACAACATCCAGCTCAAGAGAAAAAAATTGTAACATTAAATATTCTAAGAAGAAGTAATAACATCTAATTTTTTACAACGTTAGGTAATCACTAGACAAAATTGCATTGTAGCAGTAATTATTAATTTTATTAAATGATTCCATTTAAAGGATTTAGTGTTTGATTTTCATATAAGATAACATCTAAATAACCTAACATTCGTTTTTAGACTAAATTGTGTACACAATGTTGAGATGAGTTCAATAGGTTTAAGGGTTCTGATTAAATAAAGTTAGATCAATATTTTGGCCCAAAATGTCACCTCAGCTAGGTTTTTTATTATGTCAGTTAGCTACTAGAGGTCGTCTATGCTACTAATATACTTGTTCATACAATATAATTCATTCAGTTTTAGATAGAAATTTATACTTTTTAGAACCTGACTGTCTGCTTGCCTGCTTGTCGAATTCTTTGGTAACGACAAAAATTCATGCGTCATGGTTTAGTTTTTGGTTTAGAGATTGTAAATAACGAACTTAGATCATGCTGCCGATGTTTTCTTCCAGAGATATGGTGATTTTTGTGTTTAGTGGGAAAGACTGAGAAATTAAATATGTCTAACAATTTTCAGTCTATAATAGTTGAAAAAATGATAGTTTATTAAGGTTCAGCGTAGTCTGTATGTACTTTTGTATGAATTACTTCTACAAAGATTGTTTTTCATTCTTTGAGTCACAAAATTCCCTGCAACTGTTTAAAATGATGTGTATGTGTATTATATAAGCAACAATGATTTCTTGTCAGGGCAAAAATTGAAACAATACAAGAATTATTGATAAAGGACTTTTTCCAAGTAGCAATGCTTAGAAATAAAGTGGTATCACTACTCTATTGTATTTGGATGGTCTAAACCATTATTTGTAAACCGGTTTTTTGGGATTTTATATTTTAATTTCACATTTTAAAACAGATCATTCTCTTATCCTAAGACGTTTCACTTCAATCACTTTCTAGGCAGTCTTTTATGTATTGTATATTCATAAAGATATTTATTGAAGTGACCAAATATATATATCGACTTGTTTAGGTTCATTTACTTACAGAAAAATGTTATTTTTTCAAAAAATAATACAAAGATCTTCTGATGAACAAAAGTATACGTGAACCAAACAAGAATATAGTTATATTGGATCAGTCTTCGTACCACTGTAATCCTGTAGGATGAACCTACGTGCAAAGGAAGAAAACACATAAGGTCGGTAAGAATATTATGAATGGATGATATGAAACATTAATGGTTCTGTAACATCAAACAATTTATATTTATTATGTTATGTCCAACAATAAACATTCAAAAAAATTGTGTTCCTCTTATGAAAACAATAGTGTCTCTTAGGCCAACTAAATTCAAAATTTGCGTGAGATTTTGAAAAAATCTCGAAAGCAAACGAAAGCAATGCTTGTCTCCTAGGCGTCTACGTAGTGAATTATAAAGCTTGTAATAATCATGTACTCTAAGAAGTGAACGGTCTGTGGCTGATTACACCTATTGACTTGAAATAACGCAGTTTCACACCGAATATTAAATATTCTTGAATTGCCTATTAATTCCAAGTAGGGAATTCAGAGTGTTATGAAGATTGTTACACGAAATATTATATTTTATATTGATTTTGTAAGACTAGTTATAAAAAGTTCATGCTTCGTCAAAGTTAAATGAACTGAGAGCATCCTTAATAGCAGTCAACTCTAGTTGTCAGAAATGTATTTCTGACAAATGAAATTGTTTTTGAAAAAAGCGTTAATTTTGGTCTATATGGATAACATGAAATGAAATGAAACAAAGTCATTCAGATTCCAAAAATATTCCCTGTTGATAACGTAGGTCTCGGCGCATCATATTGTATACAAGCAAGACATTTTTATATGAATGTATAAATTGGTAAACCAATCCTTACAATTGCGAAATGCAATCACAAAAAAATCACACTGTGTTTTATTAAGTCTGAGAATTAAGTCTGAGAAGTATGTTCATCTTTATAGTTTGTGCCGAGAAAATGCAATCGTCAACTTCAAGAGGTTTCCTTTGAAAACATAAAGTTGCAGAGCCATTTTCTACCACGCATTATCTTTCTTCTTGAAGCACACTCTCTCTTCTTTGTATTGGATATCTAAAACTTGGAACTGTAGATTTAATTTGTGGAAGTTACATTTGAGCTTTTTCAGTACGAATCCAATCTGTGTAGTTCAGTGTTAACTTCCTCTTTAAAAGATCAAGATGCCAGTTCCAGAAAAACACACTTTTGACGGGTTTTAATTTAAATAATGATTTGTATAAGCCATCTTATCATAATTAATCATCGAAAACGGTCTAACAATACCAACAGTTTTATGGAACGTCTACTGTATTACGTCTGAAAAACTCATATTTAACCCCATTGTCCATCTTGTGTTACGCTGTATGTTAATTATGTATAATACAACCAATTCACAAAGAAGCTATAGCCTATATTTGAAATTTAGTATAACTTGATATTACAAAGAGACCTGGCACTATTCCTTTTTTGATAGTCCGTTCTCCATAAAACATCTCTAGAGCTTAAATAAATTATGGACTTGAAAGCATACATGTAACTTCATTTATAGATTTAGAAATTCGAGTTTTATGATGATGCATACGTTTCCATGTGATTTGGCTGAGGGTTTGAATGACTGAGCTGTAACTCAGAGATATACCTTGAGAATAAATTCTCTTATTGACTTGACATTTTCAAGTATCTTTATTTAGGACACGATAGAGGCTTCTTAAAATAATTTAGTTGTTTATCCGTATGTCTGTCCGTCCGTACGATTTCTTAATAGGAAGATGTTACAACCTTGACATTTCGTAGATATGTTCCTGCTGTTTCAAAAAAGAACTCTAATGGTTTTAGAGACAGTATTTCTAAATTAAAGATATAGATATCCATGATAGCAACGAAATAATCACACAACAAACAGATTTGTAAACAAACTATATACAACCATCTGTAGTAGCACAACATAGAAGCACATGTAATGGAGTTACTTTACCAAAAATAAGGCTTTCATTACCAGCGGGTTCTTTGTGGCTCCTATGTATCGGTTTATTTCCTAAATATGATAGAGTTGGCCATGCAATTTGGCTGGTTATTAGCAAAGCCTATAACTGAATGGTGATATCTCGAATATGAATTGAGGTATAATCTAGAAATTTTGTACATTTTGCTATTCATGAGGGTTTTGAAAACATTTTATTCTATGGGAAGGGTACAATAAGCGGACCCGTTTTTTTATATCGAAATTGGCAAACGATATTACTTAATCATAACCATCGATATAATCGAACGATACTGATTAATTATTTTGAAATATTAACTTAACTAATCTATGTCAACAGCTGTAAACGCCCTAAAATAATACACGTAGAACAATACTTCAATTTCACATAAGCTATTCTGATTATTAAACACGGCAGTCAATTTCAGAAAACTAGAACTTAGAAAACTACGTTTTCGTGGCTTCAAAATGTTGGACTCATACCGAAAAACCCATTATGTGAAATTTGTGGGAAAGAAACAACTGTAACTTTGAGAGGAGTAAATATAGTCGTCTTCAGTTTTCCTAATTTTGGTTATAATAATTTGTTTGATCACTGTAAATATTAAATTCATATTTTAACTTAAAACATATGATTTTTATTGAAGACTGTAGGTACTTTTATATCGATTGATAGTCTAGGATTTGTGATGCAAATATTAGGTATCGATGACTATATTCTTCGATATAAAAAACCGGGTCCGCTTATCGAACCCTACCCGTGTTTATTTATATCTGTCTGTTTCCAGCAGAATAAAGAGATATTTAAAACACATTGAGCTATGGACTTGAAAATTTGCATATTATTTTATGAGGGACATGAAACCCTCAGCACTGAATAATCAGCAATATAATATTGGCCTTTTACACTTTAAACAGCAGAGTAAAACTTTAAATCCCTCTTACATACTTATTAATCAAAACATGTAAATTAGTTTGTAAAAGAAATCGTTATCACCATAAATCTGGAGATCGCTCTCTTGCAGTGAATGATACTGCACAAACTTATACATCCAGCTAAACAGTAATTAGCTTCAGAGACATGATGCTAACGACATGTTTCCGAATATATTTGCGAAGTATGTATAGGAGAAATAGTAAGCCTGAGCATTTTTCAGTTCGAAAAACAGTTTTGAGCTTAGTGAGTATCCCAGTGTTACCACATATATTCTGCACACTTTTGGTTGTGGGTTTAAAGAACGTCTGTTTGTTCACGTTCAAACCAGCCTGCTCTCAATCAATCTTTTTACGATAAAGGAAAACGGCGTGTTGTCCAAGACGCGTATGTGATTGTTACGTGGAGTTGCTATTTGGTAATTACATGTCGAAGTATTGATAAAACCAATATTAGCTTTGTCAAAAGTACAATTAAAGGCTAATAAAATTGTCTTTTTGTCGTTAATCTTAATTTAACACAGGAACATTAGACTAAAGTACTTGGTAAACACAAATTGACAAACATGCAGAGATTGCCGAGTTTTTTAGATCCAAATTGGTTTTGGTCTCACCATATCACCTACTTAAGCTGTTCACGAGAAGTCTGTAAGCCTATAGTTGCCACCTAATTATCCTTTCATGATAGGTTATATCACACGCCAACAAAACCCTCGCCAAAGAGGAAATAGAGAACACCACGACCAACTGCAATCGTTATCTTCCGGTTAACATAACAGTCGAGAAGGTAAGCTCAGAACCTTTACGCTCTGATCCGTCAAGTCAAAGGATAGTGCTATACTATGAGATGTTGGCTTAGATCTTCGTCTTATTTGGTTTAATTCGGCGTAAGTACTTCATCAGTGTCGAGAAACTGTTCTGCTGATCACGAAAGAAATAACTATGGCACATATCAACAGACTTGGCACCATAATCCAAACGTCGCAACCTTCGTATTATTTGCATTCTTGTTGGCAATAAGATGATTTGGAGTGAACGACCTGAACAAGTCAACCTGGAATTCCAAAGCAAACAGGGTAGTTCACAGTCCAATTTAACTCTCTATTACACTTCCTTCAGAAAATGATGAATTATTACGCTAAATTCTTTAATAAAAGATTTCGATATATGAGGAAAAAATATCTCGAATAATTTAAAAACATATAAAGTAGAACTCTTTTGATCACTGCACATGAAATGGCAGTCATTAAAATTAGACAGTTTAAGCCATTTTGTTATCAGGCCCAAATAAAAGTCTATTGAATAAACTTCATGAATTATTATACATCCATAGCAGTTGAAATGTGATTTCAATCTCTAGAAGAACTATTAATTTCCCAACGTTCTAAAAAGATCAACCAGAAATAGGGTTGGAGCACATGTTTTAACAGATTACCGGGATCGGGAATACCCTAGAACGCAAGTAGATTATTATGAATGGAAGTAGACGCTTTTTAAACGAAAACACTTTTTTTATTTTTTTTTTATTTTTTTATTTTTTTTTACTAAAGTTGTTTTTAAATCTCTAAGTTAATACTATACGCATCATCATCTTTATCGTGACAACAAGGCAATATCTACTATAAAGTCTGAAATAACATTCATTCGAACCAGAAGTGTTCTTATTTGCCATATTACAAAAGTTTAAGATCTTCAGTAATAGCCTACTATTTTGTTTATCTCTTTTATCATCTTAATCGTGAACACCGCAATATACGTATAGACTATAAATATATCTACTTCTGATTAAAAATTACATACGGCTTTATTATACTAAACCACCAAATTCGCATGCAATAATTCATCTCTTACTGAAATGTTTAGTGCTATTTTTCATTCAAATATGATGGAATATCGCAGAAAAACTTGCGTATTTCATTGGTATTAATACAAACTCATTCACTCTTTGACTTCAGGGCCACAAGAGCTTGCTCTTTGCCATAACGGCTAAACATTCCTAAAATAGATAATTAGATTGGAATATATATATATATATATATATATATATATATATATATATATTAATCTTCAATAAGAATTCTTCAAATATATTAAACAGTTTCTATATTTCGGCTTAAGCCGTCTTCAGGAAATTACAAAAATATAAATAGGGCTATAAGAACAGAATGAACATAAAACATCAACACAGAAAATTAAAATTAAGAATGAATATATATATATATATATATATATATATATATATATATATATATATATATATATATATATATATATGAATTACCTTTTATTCAGTAGAAAGTTTCGTGCAAAGCAGAGACATATAAAAAAATATAGTCATATATATTAGTTTTGGATTGTTCTGAATCTGGTCTTGATAAGGCAGGAGATATTAAATTAAATTGTTGATTATTTATTAATTTGTTTATTGCTATTTTATTTATAAATTAAGAACATTATTCGTTTACGCAAGTATTGAATAAAATAATAATGATTTATTGAACGGATTACTGACAGATATTCTGTTTGTAAGAAAGTGTGATTTAAGTAAGTGTTTGTCAGCAAACTAATTCTGAAATTAGTAATTGAACTAAACAAGATATTTACCTTCGTTTTTGGTTTCAAAAGATTTTTCTTTCATAACTTTTATGAAGAGAACCGAACTTTATTTTGTTATGCAATTAAAGGACCAAATCAGAATAAGTTCCGTAATATATCCTCATACAAAATGACAAAGAGCCGCGCTCTCTCTCACTCCCACCTCCGCATAGAAACTAAGTTGTACTCATTACAAAGCACCTCATGTCCTCGTCAGCTAAACGAATCTTCGTTAGCTTGGAAGTCCTTAGGCAATTCCACGCTCCTGCTCAACCTACAGACGCGACGGTGACAGCTAGTAAATCAATGCAAACTCTGAATACTCCAAATTCTCGATTACAATGCGAGATTTGTTTTACTACCTACATTTTATACAATTTTTTTATGTTTCAGTATTTTCGGTTAATTATCAATTACTTGTTTGAAATGTTTTATATATATAATTTCAATAAACATTGAATCACAAAAAGTAATTGTGGTTATATATATATATATATATATATATAATTATAATTATATATTAGAATTATAAATGTTCAGGAATGAAATAGGTGAAGGTTGAGTTTAATGGCGAAGATTTATTGTTATTTAGCAATCTGGTTTTATCACTTATTTGGAAAATTAGGAAATACACTATTCATAAACTAATTGTGTAAATTTTTTCGTAAATTGTCATTGATGTGCGTAGTCTTACTTTATATTGTATACCTAATGTTCGATGAAGAAATAAATAGAGCACTTCTGTCACATCTAACTATTGTTTTCAAGGTACTTTTAATGTTAAGGAGTTTAATGCTAAACTTGTAAAATGAACAACTTCATAAAACAATAAAACTGTGCTATTAGGATATATGTTAATCCCTTAATACTTAAATAAAAACAAGCTGATGGTAAAATCCGTAACTAACAACAAAGATATCGAAATACACTATATTGAAGTATAAAGTAAAGAGAAATTAATGGTATAAGCAGTTTTGAAAATCCATTCTAAACGGTTTCTGTGATATTAATCCAATGATTTTTATTTCATGTAGCACACCACACACAGGTCCTAAGACTTGAAACTTAATATTAAGGTTCCATTTGGTCCAAGGAAGAAATTATTGATTTTCGATAAAAAAAGGTCAAAATGAAAGGTAAAATAAAATTCTTAACTTTTTTACATTGTCTTCTGGCTAACCATGATAGCAACAAAAATCAAAAAACAAACTCATTTGTAAAAACACTAAATACAAACATAAGACATTTTATCATGTTACATAGTAAACATGTGATGAAGGTAATTTGTTTCATGGGTTGGTAAAACTGTAATTACATTCTTCGATACTTCATTGCACCGTTTTATTTTTATTAATACTTTTTTATAACTAAATGGATTTCTGTAAGTTGTTCATAAACAGGCAAACCCTGTAATAACATAGAACCCATTTAAAAAGAGCCCACTTACAATTAAGATGTCAATTGTACAAAGGTCGAAGTCATTTGTAGTACCATATCGAGCTCGGAGCATCATTTTCCAGGGTCGAATATAGCATATCTACTGTTATACACAAACCAACAATTTCCGTGACAAAAGTAGTTGTTTGGGGCTATCTCTATGAGTTGCCAAAAACAAAAATAGCGTCCAACTAGCCAGCCAACGTTACTTTACCAAACATAAAAAAACATAAAAATATCTCAAAAAAGCCTAAAAATTATGGGTTACGAAAAAAGCCGTTGTTGTCCCTAAAAGGATTCAACTAAAAATATTATGGAATAACGGATTAACGTGAGTTTACGACAAAGATTTAAGGAAATATCCAGAAAACTTTCTGGTAACGTTGGAGAGTCTGTATATGCAGCTTAATTTCAGCAAACTGCTAAGCTAAGTGTAGAAACATGGTCTTGGCTTCCTACCTCAATCAGTTCTTTATATTTGTAAGAATTTTAATCATATAAAAAGACAATCAGGTAAAGGTAAACATTCTTATTTAGGAAGATCAACAACTTTCTATGTAAAAATATTTTGTTATTGTGGTGAAGAGATAACAATCCAATTTTTAGCTTTATTTTTTCCCATCCTCATGTGTAACTGGTCTGTACCACGCTATTTTAAAAATTAAGGGGCATAAACATTATAGCTCAAGATTGATACATATAAGAAGAGCTGCAGTGACAGCGCCATCTTCGAACTCAGCTATAAGGTCTGATGTCTTATACGGCGGGACTATGTTTCCATCAGGTTACATTTAATTGCTTCTTCTTCATCTGAAAACGTTACTTTTCAAGACTGTACACCATTTTAGGATTTTTCTGAACACAAACCTCTGCATTCACCTCACTCGAATGATCTTTTCCTTCACGATCACTCAGGTTTTTAAATAGTTACTTGATCTGTTATTGAATTGAATTTACCTATACTAATGAATTATCACAGATATAATGTTCATAAGTTTAAAATAGTTGCATAACAGTTATAACAACAGTTTCCGAATGAAAGAAGGAGGAAAGTAAACATGAAGAAAAGAATTTGTCAAGTACTTTCAATCTTCATTGGTTGGTATTAGCTGTATATTCCTCCAGCCTTACGTTGGCTGACCTACTTTTCCGCAAAATGCATCTTATTCAGCAGTATTGGAAAGTATTATTAGTAGAAGATATACATGCGTTTATTCTTAAAGGCGGATGTACGTCATTTAGATGTACTCTTGCACTGATAATTTAAGAGTTGAAACAAGTTTACGAACATGGGGATGACATGTAGGTCATGACTATGTGATTTATAAATATAATTTTTAAAGATCATAGTAATTTTAAAGTTGAATACTCCTGGGTGCGTATGAGATAAGATGGACATGTTCATTCCTTGAAATTTCCATGTTGTCAGTTAAAGAATGATAATAATTGAAACCTTCATTAAAAAGAATTTCAGGAACACACAATACTGTAAAACAGGGACACAATACTGTACATTGTATATGTACTTCCTTAGTAATTCTTTCTCAACTTACATTTTAATATTTTATCAGTTCTACTTACATGATCGGCAGAATTCAAACCTCGAATCCTGAAACAAATTCCCAAAGTTTAATTAATTAGCTTTATGTCAAACTTTCAAAAATGTATGGCAGAGCATTTCTTTCATTGCAATTTGTTAAAAATATTATATAGAGTTATAATTATCATGAGTTATAATAAAGCAATACATCAGGCACTAAATAAATTTTCTTCGAAATAAATTCGTCGATGGATATTGCATCCATTATTGAATCCATCGTATTATATCATAAACGCATTCATTAAGAGAGATAAGAACTTCGACCTTGGGGTTTCTTCACTTTTTTCTAAAATAGTTTTGGAGTTACTGAAATCGTTAGAACTATTCAATAAAATAGATAGAATGTTAGATGTAATGTAATGCAGAGGAATTGCGGGCGAAGCGGCGAACAAATGTGTTGTGTACTGTATCAGGTATACAATTGTTTATTCTTTTGAAAAACGAATACCGAGAGTACAAGAAAAGTCAGCAAGCCGGGTGGTATGTTAAGTAGGCATACATTTTCTTTTGGAGAATTAAACCAATAAATATTATTAGCAAATTGGAACAGATAGAACTGTAGTGGGCTTGTAAGTTCAAAGAATGGACTATGTATATATACCTTTAAATATGGCTTAAAGAGTATATTGAAAAACAATTAGTCTTTTAAGAGTAAGAATAACTTTATAATAACATTAATTTGATATTTTCACCAAAATGCTGAAAGACCATTGCACATGCATTTTAACATAACCAATATCATTTCAGAATTGACTCAACCTATCAGGAGTTTATCATTTATAAACTAATTTAAATTAAATATATTTAAGGAATGTTGAAATCGTATATACATTTATGATATGCATTCGTTTATTGTTGTTATTATTTACTCTTAATCATGAACAGTGAAATATCTTATTTCAAAAGTATTATAGGACACCTTCGTATTATGAGATGGATGGTAATTTTCGATGTAAGTATTGAAATGTATTAGTATTATTATTATTCAGCGTAGATATTTTTTTATTTTCAATACAAACAACTATATCTATAAAATTATGAAAACTGTGTGTTTCAGGGCCAAAATTCAATCCAAATTTGTCATGGAAAATTAATGAATTCAAATCATAATTTTGTGCTTCTGATGAAATAAATATTACTTGCAATTTTTTTTAGCCACTAATCCACTTAACCACAAATAACGAAACCGTGTACCTGATACATGATATACGACTACTTACGTTCCAAAAATATAGGACTTCGTCGTATAGTATTCGTCATAAGTACTTTCCATAAGAAAGCTACGGGCTTCCTCTATATTGCTTTAAAATAGCTAAATTTTTTACTCGTTAGAGCTATTTAATCAAATACCTGGAATGTTAAAAAGAAATTACTGGCAAATCTGAGGGTAAATCCCAATAAAGATATACTTTTATGTTGGTATTGTAGATAATAATATTTATTTATAATTTAAATTCGTAAATCACTACATAAAAATAATTAAGGACGGTAACATATCCAACAAATAGGCACACAACCACCTCAGAGCATCATTAGGAACCTGAATCTGTTCAATTTGCATAAGCAAAGATTTAGGATGAAAAAAAGAAGAAAGCATTTTTTATAATACTGATGAAAATCTAACGATAGATGCGCAAAAATATAAAATTAGAGAAAATTCATCGAAATGCAATAAAACACGTTTTATAAAACAAAATAAAAGGGCCACAATACCTGTTTTATTATAGTACTTTAATTAGATTAGAATTAACTATAATGTTTGATTATTGAATTAAAACATCATTTTATAATTCATAAATATTTTTTACGCATTGTAATTTTATTTATTATTATTATTATTCACAAATCGATAAGGACTGGACAGCTCGCAAAGTCTTTACTCTCTGTTTTGTAATTGTTCATACTGTACTCATGTAAAAATCATGGCATGAAAATAAAACAATACATACATTTGGCTTTAGTAGTGCATTTAACTACGTATTATTAGCGCACAATATGGCTTTGAATATTTACACGCAAACACACACATTTCTTGTCTCGTAAATAGTAATTTTTCTCAGTGAAAATAAGTTGAAGAAACTAGCGTGTAAGATTGCACTCGTCCTAGACAGATTTATAGTCAGTTCGCGGAGTACTGAGCCAGGCCTAGCCGAGTGCAGTAAAGAAGCTTCACGGTCGTAAAGGCACAAGGCGGCCGAGACCGAGACCCAGTTAACGTTGAGGAGGTTGTGAGTGGCGGCCACGTGTCGTAAAGTGGTCGTAAACTCCGCAGAGTGGCGGCGATTTACGCGCGTAAACAAAACGTTAGCAGCCGTGAGTAAGTCGGTGGAGTTACAGTTTCGTGTTGTTGGGCTGGAAATAAATTAAGGTCCTTTTAATGTCAACAGGAAAACACTATTGTCTCCAGTATTTTTATGGCATACTACCAGAGATATCTGTGTTTATGCATATATACAATGAACCGTGGTTATATACAACCGTGGTTTTGTCGTGAAATCTAGTTTCGTAAAACTAAAGTTTAAATTAAAGTCTGATGGCACCCGCTAAAATACTATAAGGAGTGTTTTTTTAAGTGGATCGCCATTGTGATCTTGGAAACGATAAACTTGGCAGGAATCTTTAAATGAGTAACTATTTTTAATAAATTTTAAGACATTTCGAAATATGTATTTCAAACTTTTTGAAATGCCACAGTTTTTCAATATTGTAATCAACTTTGTTTGTCCACGTGGAACACTATGCATTATGTATTGCTATTTTTATTGCAACATAATTTAAACTTTCTTACTCTTGGAACATTTTTGATATTTTCTTTAATGTTGGGGGTATGAGAGCTCAAAGTGTTGAGAATTCTTATAGAGTTCAAAAATGAAAAATCGTTGAAATAGACGTTTATATGAATAGTCTGTAAATCTAAACTGTAAATCTAACATCTTAAACTCGCTAATTTTCTCTTGTTTTATGATATAAGGTTTAACTGGGAACGGATATTTATTTGTGTTAAGAGCGTTTTCGTTTGTTTAAACTAAATAAATAGAAACTTTCATTTTGCATAGAAGGTTTTTTATTTACGTCATACTTTATTGAATCAATTGTTGTTAGCAAAAAAAAATGTAAATACTTATTTACTAACATCTTAAAAACAATGGGTAGTTCCAAGATTTAAGATGTTAAGTTTACGTTTAAGATTATTTAAATTAATACTTACTTAAAAGACGTTTATTCAATATTTAAACTCTATGAGGAATCTCAACACCCAGCTCTCATATTATCGTTTGTAGATGATAGTTTTGATTTATATTTGCTCTAGGAATAATACCCGCAAATTTTCGTAAAGAGTTCTGAGATATTCCGTATAGTTTGTTTTAAACCATTTGGGCCGCTATCTACGAGTATATCGATTAAACAAACTATATTTAATTTATTTAACTGAATTACATTTTAAAATTTGGAAAATGGACAGAAGTATGCTTGTACTTGATAATATTCTCCAAAATGACGTCATTATACAATATATTTTTATTTCTCTGCACAATATACATATACGATATAATGACTAAATTTAAAACTACTCCTTTACGCGTTTGATACTGAAATTTAACCTGCGCTTCTGACTCTCTCGGAAAAACAATTTAATGAGAATTTGGCAATATAATTCGGAAATATTTGAATACATAAGCAGAGCCTGTGTGTAGATGCGAGCCACTGTTAATGTCTTCGTCAAATTTGCAATTAAATTAAATAACTCGAAAAAACTTTGAAAGCTACAAAGGGAAAATTATAAAAACAAGTTACAGTACAAATTTAAACCTATCAAGGACAAACCTATTTATGTTAAAAATCCTTTATACCCTTCTTAACTCATGAATGAATTTAATTTTAGTAATTTCTTATCAGAGGCTGACCTTCCTTTAAGTCCTTTTCTACCCACATCCTCGGGTTTTTTGTACATTAAAATATTACATTAAAATATTACATTAAAAGTAGTACAATAAAAGATCGATAGTACAGATACAAAATTGGGAGTGCCGATGGCCGAGTGGTCTAAGTCGTTGGGCTTTGACTCTGAGTTAGAGATAACGCAGGTTCAAATCCTGTCTGTGACCATTGCACTTTTTATCAGTACCATTGACCTCGTACTGTATAGACTCTCCCCCTTATTCTGTTTGATAAGATTCTCGCACAGCCCAGTGGCCCATGAGGGCGGACAGAATAAGGCTTAAAAGGGGATCGGCCTCTCCTTTATATAAAAAAGTGCTAAGTTCATGGACAGGATTCGAACCTGAGCTACCTCTAACTCAGATCGCAAACCCGACGCCTTAGACCGCTTGGAATCCGGCTCTCAAAAATATTAGTTTTAATATTTCAAATAAGAATCATCAGAAGATCATTCAGAAGATCACGAATGATCTTCTGATGATTCTACATGGTAACTGAAAATATGAGAAATATTTTCACTGTAATCTTTTGAATACACTATAAATAAAATAGATTTGTTCATTGTATTTTTGTGCGATAAATAGAATATATTACAATAGGAATGAATACACATAACGTAGCTATGGTGGAAAGGGTTGGTTTGTTATGAGTGCTGAGTTTAACTCCAGGATTAGTTATAAACGTCTTTGTCGCCAACTTTTTTGGATTTCTTCAGACGGACTCTAGATTCCAGGAATAAAGTCTGTGACAGCATGAAAGTTTAAACGTTGTATTAACTGCATTAAACTCAATTTTCTCATTGATCAACCCTTCTCACCATAGCTCCGTTATCTGTAGAAAACTCAGTTCCTACTCCGTGCTTTGAGGCCATGTCTAAATCATCGTAGTGCACTCAATTAATTGTGCTCCTGATGAGATAATGAGATCACTTCTTCATCTCCATTGCTGTGGATGGTGTTGAAAATCCTATTTTGTACTTATCTATCTTTGATGTCGAAACGATATGAAGTATTCATTTAGAAAGTCTTCTTCACCGACTACTTATATTTTTAGACGGATTCTAGATTCCAGGAGATAAGTGTCAGATTTTAGACGCTATACTGAGTAGAATGTGAAATAGATTTACATTCACAGCATACTCAGGATAAATAATCAAATGAAAAATTCTGAACTGTTGTGTGATAATTATCTGCCAATGTAGATTTAATATTAAATATTAAAATTGTTTTGGTTTCAGTAATATAGTTTTACAATCACTCATTAAACGAAAATGACAATTTTGTAATATAATCTATGCATTTCTGAGTTGGATATTAACTTAATTATGAAGCTTTAATTATAACAACCAACTGGCATAAATGTATGGGTTCAGTAATAACAGGCTGGGGGCCTAGCCGCACTCTGTTTAATATTATCTGAGTTGGGTTGAGTCAGCCACCCACAAAGCGCCTCCAAGTCTCCTAATAAATATTTATAGGTCAATCTCTCGTTTGAAAATAAGCATTGGCATTACTGAGTGGCAAATGTTAGGTTAAGATA
Organism: Homalodisca vitripennis; assembly: GCF_021130785.1. Lineage (NCBI taxonomy): Eukaryota > Metazoa > Arthropoda > Insecta > Hemiptera > Cicadellidae > Homalodisca > Homalodisca vitripennis. The sequence goes on along the minus strand of NC_060211.1, from coordinate 37,854,048 downwards.
TTACATTGGTGACAAATGACTGATGACAATGTGACAGAAGTCTTTCTCTTTGTTGAAAGTTCATTCGTAAACTTAAAGAACAGAAAATTGACCGGAAAAGCCAAGCTGGCTCATTAGTTGCGTACTTCAGTGCTTGAAGTTGCCGAATTCAAGTTTTTGTTTTAAGTTACTCTCCGTGGTTGTTCACTACTTTATATTAGTTAACTAACTGTCAAATGGAAAAGTTTCTTATGTAATATCAAATTTTAGATACTAATAGTTTTTTTTAGTGTTATTTGTTCTAGTTAACTATAAATAACTCTAATTAAAATGGCGTATGCAAATTAGTACCTGTAATATATACTGTTTGTGTGATAATACATCATTTGTCCCTAGAGGGGTTTTGAAGCGATGAAATCAATATTCTGTAGTCTTCTGTAAAAGATCAAGTTGCGAATTATGTAAATTGCAGTTTTGGTAAAAACCTGGACCTTTTTTTATTATTATCGAGATAAAACATATTTGTTGTTAAATAATTTGATTTATGTGTTTAAAAGCGGAATACATAACAGATAACTCACATTTAACAGATGTTTAAGTTTTGATGTAACTCCCATTATTGTGGCTTACTAGTTAGTTTGCGTTTAACGTTCAAACTCTCATATGTATCCTTTGTGATCTGAGGAATAGTACAGTACATATTTTAATAATTTTATAAATAGTAAAATCTGAATCATAGAATTATATTGGAGTAATAAAGTTAATCTTTAAAAATCCCTTCGAAAATAAAAATATCTTTTATAATGTATTATTTAAGTTTTTACAGATATAATAAAATATCTATCGTTTAATTTTAATTAGTAAATTAATTTAATTTGTTACATTTTATATCAAATTCTCTACAAAAATAATACATACCTTCTAGTTTAATTTTAATTAATTGATTAAATTGTATCATAAGATATCAATAATAAATTATATAAAGTTCAAAAAATGTATTGTTTCACTGTCCTTCGCTTTGATGAGATGCCATTTCATCCAATGCTCGAGTTATGAACCATTTCCTGGCAAGGAATGTTAGGTCTTAGGCGTGAAACGAGTAGACTATACCGCTTCTTCCAGACAACAAAGCCTATTTCAACAAAATATCTGAATAGATATGTTTCTATTCACAGTATTTTATATTTAAATGCAATATAATAATTTTTTAAAATTTTATAGTAATGTTAATTAATTCCATAATAAGTTTCCAGAAAATATTTTAACAGATAATGTAAAAATAATCCCCAAGATGATTTTTTGACAAAAAATTGCCATGTTGTATTTTTGTACGCTTGTTAATATTTCTCTCAATAAGGTATTTTAAATCAATTCCATATAAATGGCCTTAATTTTTATGAACTTTATAGCAATATCGAAGTTTGTTTAGCTGAAAGAATTTATGAATGGAAGTGTTTTTACTATGCAAGTGGTATCATTAAAATTATATACAGGGTGAATTTAAGTTAGTGTCGAAAAATCTTTTGGGTGATACTACTCAGTATTATAGACCAAAATATGAAAATAAAAAATCCCTATCCCATCTATCTTTTAACTACGACCAATATCGCTATTTTGTTAAAAAATCATGTTTTGTTTCAATAAAACTAAATTTCCTCCATTATTTTTAAGGTTTTTTTTTAATTCTGAATCTATTTTTGAAATCTACACAAAATTTTACATGGGAATAATGGAGAAAAACTGTCTTGAAAATAAGTTTGGTACAAACAAATTGCTAATAAATCAAATTCTTAAGTTTTCGGCAAAAACATTAAAAAGATATTAGACCCGAGGAATTAAATTAAGTTAATTCTGAAGAGAGGCCAATCCCGCAAAAAACTTGCCCATTTTGTGGGCTTTAAAATGACATAATGCAAAGTTACTTTTTCATCTTCTACTGGTTATTAAAGAATCAGTATTGGAAAACAAGGTCTACTTAAAATATCACGGTGCCAAATAACCAGTCAAAATTGTGTTTAATTCAATAATAAATCAAACATAGGATAAACACATAAAGGTCAGTTACAAAAAAGAATAATCATAAAAGTAAGTAATCTACAAATTGTTTTGAAATTGCCTGCCTCCGTTTCTAATGCAGGCTCTCGCACGCTTCCTCATGGCCCTAACCGTCACGTTCAAAGATAACTTGTTACGCACTATTTGGGCAGCTAACTCAATCCGGTTTCTTAAGTCTTCCTCAGAGTTTACAGTGGTCGAGTTAACTTCCTGTTTCATAGTCCCCCAAACAAAGAAGTCCATAGGAGATAGGTCAGGAGATCTGGCCGGCCAAGCTACAGTTCCAGCGCGACCTATCCATGTCGGGTAATTGTCCGTTAACCACTGACGCACTTCATTGCTGAAATGAGGAGGAGCACCGTACTGTTAGAAAACTATGTTGTCCCTCTGATTGTGGTCCATATCAAGTCCATCCAGAAGTGTGGGCAAGGTATGCTGTAAAAAAGTCCAAGTAAACTCCACTATTTAAGGTTCCTTGAAAAATGTGGGGACCCACAAGTTGGTTTCCGATGACTCCTGCCCATACGTTGAGATGAAAACGTCTTTGAAAGGAAATTTCTCTTCAAGCCCTGGGATTTTGTTCGGCCCAATGGTGCATGTTATGCGTGTTAAAAACACCAGCCCTAGTGAAGGTAGTCTCATCGGTGTACAAAATGTTTCTCAAAAAATGATATTGTTCAATATATCTATTGAGCAGCCAGCGACAGAACTCTACTCTTGGACCAAAGTCATTTGGTTCTTATGCTTGAACCTTTGATAGGGGTGGAAGTTATTTTCGTGTAAGATTCCAAACACTTTACTCTGAGAAACACCAACTTCTCTGGCAAGTTGTCGGCTGCTGACCTCAGGATTTTCTTGAACTAACTCTAGAACTCGTTCATCTAAGCCAACATCTCGAAGAACAGGACCTACCTCATTACGCTGCCTGTGAACTGTTCCTCTCTCCAACAAACGCTGATGTAGCCTCGTAAAAACTTTATCACTAGGAACTCTACGATCTGGGTACCGAGCGTGGTATTCTCTCTGAGCAGCCAGAGCATTCCCGCCGCAAAAACCATATACAAAATGCATCTCTGCTTACTCTCTCGATGTGAAATCCATGATAGCTACGACTCAAATAACTATTTTTAAGTGGATAGAGGTAAAGTCAGCTGAAAGACAAAATAAAACCTGGTATATAGTTACTATATATATATATATATATATATATATATTTCAATAAACATGTATTTCAATAAACATTGAATCGCAAAAAAGTACTTGCTCCGCCGGGACTCGAACCTGGATCTCTCACTTGCCGGGTGAATGTGCTACCATTACACCACAGAGCCCTCACTTTTTACGATTCAATTATTTTGTATTTGGCCGTTTCTTTCACATATGTGTTTAAATAACCAAACTAACATATGATCGGAAGACCAAATACCTGTCTTGGTATATTATATACTTAAAATAAACTCCCTCTTCAACTGAGGCTTTCGAACTATAATAATCAATTCATTCTTAACGAATAATTAAGACTAATAATTAACATCTTGAGTAATTGGTACTCACAATGAAAATTTAAACATTTTGAATTGACTTAGTAATAGTGGGAGTGGTTGATTCGATGTGAATGTTGAGCTTAGCTCCTGTTCACTTTTCTCAAGAGAAAATATTACTCCATTATTCATATTATTATATTATTCCAGACTAAGGCGCAGCGTCTGGAATAGGACGCGGTGACAGGTTTGACTCCTGGAATCTGGAGAGATCAAAAAAGGTCACTGAAGAATAAGTTCAAAATGAAATGTTCATATCATTTCGATATCAGAGACACGGTGAAGAGATAATCTCATTGTCACATCATCTTCGAATTTTTAGGATTTCTTCAGGCGAACACGACTTCATATCACGAGTCAAGCCTGCGACAGCGTCCGATTCCAGAAACTGCATTAAAAGGAAGTTAAAATGGAGTTTAACTGAACATTACCCTTTAGAAATGCTTATCGCCAAATATGTTTGAGGCAAAAATATCTCAAAGTATTTATTTTCTATTCAGACCATTTTTTAGATTCAACACACAAAAGGTTAGGCCAAAACTATAATATTGGACAAATTTATCGATTTAAACATAATTTTTATGGATTTTATTTTTGTTCAGGGATGGCTCTGTGTCAGTGAGGAACAGTGTATGCACTGAATTTTAGTTTCCCTAATAAAATTATTTGTCTAGAGGGGAGTATAATCTTGTGTTATCCTAAAAGATAAAAAAAAACTGTGGAATTTTGTATCAAATTCGAGTATGGTCAATGGAACTGTAATGGGTAATTTTTGTTTTATTATTAATATCACTCTTTGTCATTGGGAGAGGTTCTGACCTGCAATGAATCTTTTCTCAGAGCACCAGGACTATGTGGCCAAATAAATTTATGGTCCCCCAAATCTTGCTATAACTCATAAACTACTCAATGCCAGTGATGGTTATTTAAGCCATTTTCCTACATTTTATCTCGTTTCGGTATTCAAAGACAATTCTCGTATCCTTTGTTTGAAGGTTATTTTTGACGATGGAAGGATTGTGAAGGAAACAGGATTTTTCCGGACATTTGCCATCGTTCAGTGATGCCATCGTATAGCCTGCAACTGGACACTCCTTTTATAACCCTCAAATGAAAAGTTAATTTATGTTATTATTAAATTTAAATAATTACACTGTGTCGCAGTTTTAGAAGAGGTTTAAAGAAGCGTCAAGAGTGACATAACCTGTAAATATGACATAAACGGTGAAAGTTTTCCTGACGAAATTGAGTTACTGTATATGTTGGGCATAATGGATCATTATTGTTAACAGGTACCTATTGAGCTACCAACACGAGGGCTTCAACTGGAACTCATTGTGGATATTTTCTACGCATGGGAAAAACATGTACTAAGATTTCAGTCACTGGAATAGTTTCCCTTTCTAAGTAATTTAACCTGTTTTGCTATAATCTAAAATTAGGAAGCAAACGCAAAATAATTTTTTTTTAAACGTCAAGTTTTACTAAAGTGAAAAATTGTCCACATTTTGAATGGAAAATATTCGTTAATATTAAGCAAGTTCAGAATTTACAAATTTTAAACATCTCCTGATTCATCTAAGAATACACATGTATAACCTTAAAAAACTACACTTTGGAGTGCCGATGGCCGAGTGGTCTAAGACGTTGGACTTTGAGTCTGAGTTAGAGATAGCGCAGGTCGAATCCTGTCTGTGACCGTTGCACTTTTTATCAGTAACATCGACCTTGTACTGTTTCGACTCTCGCCCTTATTCTTTTTGATAAGATCCTCGCACAGGCAAGTGGCCCATGAGGACGGGCAGAATAAGGCATGAAAGGAGATCGGCTACTCCTTAAAAAAAAAAAAAAAAAAAAAAAACCGATGTCCGATAGGTCTAAGCTGACATAACACCAGCTTAATCTAACTTTCCGATGGGTGCCAGACTTTCCTTCTGATTAGAAAGCGCAGGTACTGTATCGACACTCCCCCTTATTTTGTTTGATAAGAACTTCGCATAGGCCAATGGCCCCTGTATGATGACTAGCAGAATAAGATTTAAAAGGGAATGACCCTTTACCTGGAAAGCAATGTGACGTAGATAAGTAAAAACCATTTCATCTTAATCAAATAACTGTTGAAACACTGTTTTAAGGGGGCGTTTTAGAAGTGAGAGAACTGCACTTATACTGAAATACGTATGACGATGTTTACAAGTTTAGCATTTTAACGACTATGAATTTATAGTTTTTTACCGCTACATGGTTCAGAAAATATTTTTCATTGTTATTACCTGCAGTTAAAATTTATTGCTTGTTTATATCAGTAGTTAAGTACAAAAAATCTCACCCTGATCGACTCAGTGCTTGATAATATAATTGAAATACTATAAGATATTTTCAAAGCTTAGCTTAGCTTAGTTTTAAATAACAATTTTGCGCTATACTTTCAATTCTGAAACTAATTTAAATAGAAAAATCTTGTACTAGTGGCTTATTATAATTTTTGATTTTCTAGGAGTCTCATTTTTAACTGTAGGGTTATATTACTATTTATTATTTTATGTTTGTAAAACGGTTATGCTTAGTTCAATAAAATTGTATGTCTTTCTATATTATCTCTCTTTGATACCAACAGATTTCTTAAGACAGATTTTTTTGCAATAAATTTTGTAGTGTATAGGTAGATTTTCATTTAGTATTTAATTAAGTATAAACAAAATTTACCAAAACTATACGTGAGTGTAAATTTTTATATTATTATTGTTTATAGTATAGCATATTGTGTATTAATTAAGTTAAATTAGTGATACGTTATAACTTTGTGTATTATCATGCTTTACATATTCAATACTTTTCCATGTTTTTCTCAAGACTTTCGGAAGCCATTTATTATTTTGATTCATACGTTGAGTTCGTACATATTGAAAGAGGAAGCTAATCAGTGCCTAGCTATGTTAGAACTGATGTTTAACTTCACTAAGAAATGTTTAAGTGTAATAAACTTGTTTCAAATAAGTGCAGTCAGTGATACATAAGCAAGGACAAATTGTCCAGGAAATTCCGCGAGAAGTTCAGAAAATGATACTAGACACAGAAATAAAAAAAAATGCGAATGATCAAATGTCGTATCTCGCTTCGTTCAGAGTCTGTCTCTCCATAGCGGTTTTCATTTAAAACAGAAAATCTCACAAATAGTGTGCAACTTTTAACTTAGCATCTACGTTAAACTACTTAAAAGGATATTTTCAAATTCAATCCTACTACAGATTTACAAAAATCGTGTCTTGATGGACTGTTAATAAAAAATTAAATATTATTATATTGCTATGATTGGTTTGAGGTATGGCTATTTAGTGGTGACGTGTCTATAATTTCTTATGGGTGGGAAAGGATACACTACATTCAACTACTATTTTTGTTTAATTATTTAATTAACATAAAACAATAATTATTTTTACAAATAATTAAAATCTGAAATACCCTTAACTCTTTTATTTTTAACTAACTATCACCAATAAGATAATTAAATTTTAATTAAATATTGAACAAAAAATTATTTTTGAAAATTATCTGTGGGATCACAGTTTTAGTTTTGAAAATTTGTAAATGCTGCAGTTTTATATAGTTGTTCGTTAATGACCCTTTAATTATTTAACGTGCATTCCAAGCTTTAAGTTATTACTGTAATCGTGTTTGAAATGTTATTTTGATATATCATTTAAAACTTTGACTCACACTAAATAAAACGAGATACGACTTATATAATCATATGAACCTTTTTTTTGTCTACGATCATCATTTCCTGAAGTTGTGCCAATATCTCACGAATTACATCTAATTCACAAAACAGTGTTATAAAACTATAAGGAAATACTTATAAACATATTTTTTAAAAATTAATTATTTTGGATTTTAGATTCCGTAGGATAATCGATTGTAATTGTAGTTTAAAAACTTCTTCGAGCACTTTATTACATCCCTGTCACTCTTAAATGGTTAATATCGTATTAGCCACGACGTTACTTCGAAAACCGTTATTATCAGGTTTCACACTTAACACTCGGGGGGCAATTAATATAATTAATTGTTATTTTATTCTTAAACATTTCCATACAATGGTCTCGGGGTGGGAAGGTGAACGACCTCGAGTATAGGGCAAGGTCGCGAGAGGTGAGGGGTCAAACGTTCTGTCCTCCTGGCTGGGCAATTACTAATGTGCACCTCACCCCTCCCCCTCCCTCTCACCCTTGGAAGAGTCTAATCAATTGTTAACACAGTGTACTCTTTCACTTTCACTTTCACTTCACTTTCCCTTTGTCCTACTTTCCGACAACGGAATCTCATTCATTTTACACAACTCGCGCAAAATGTTACTAGTGGTGATGTAAGTTTCTGAGGCGTTGGCGGGGGAGGTTTCTAGTTTCTTGATACATTTTACAAATAATAGCAACATTTTTACACACGTTTTTTAATAGAAATTTTGAAAGCATTTAAAAAAAAACATTTAACAAGTAGGAGTAGCAAAAACGTTTAACTTAAGAAAGTGGATTTTTAAAAGGCAGTTTTTCCGACAAAAAATAAAGAACGCCTGTTATTAGAATTATTACTATCTCAGTCAACTAAATATACTAACAAAAATATCAAAACTTTATCCATATTTTACAAATTTTAAAATAAAAATATATAATTTTAAAACACGCCTTACAAATACAATCAATTTAGTTTGAAAATAAATAATTACTACACTGCAAATAAATTATGACTGCTATTAATGATTTTTTTAAAATTAAGTATTGAGTCATGGAACAAGAGATGACAGTATATGTTAAAAATACCTTCAAACTAAGTAGGAAATTCAGGCCTTTCCAACAAATATGTGGCTGACATTGGTAATTCTAAAAAAATAGTAATTGCTTACTAAATTCATAATTTAAAATTGGGCTTTGAATTGATGTAGGATTTACTGTTATCTGTAATAAAGCAAAAGATAATTCGTTGAAAATGGTAGTTTTAAAATGATTTTCAGTTTTTTATAGCCTAGGGCTGGTGTAATCCTGTGCCAAACTTTTGCATGTTTCAAGTTTAAAGCTTTAAACAATGTGAACAGTGTAAAATGTTCTTGGCATATTAACCCTTTTGTTATCCTCCAATTTTGACCCTCACCAAGAACGGTCCATAAAGTGATTTGAAACTAAATATACAAGTTGTTCACGTAAAAATGCAGAGCATACCAAAATCTCTCTATTGCAAATTCCTTTCATAGTCACACAATTCACGTATATATCAGCCTTATGAATAAAATGGATTTGATAGTTAATGATGCTTTAGTAAAATTGGTCATACTGAAACACTTTCATGGAGTAATATTTAACTTTAAAATGTTTATATTAATTTTATTCGTCTCTGCAATAGTTGTCAAGTTACATCGTTGAACTCTTTCTGAAGTGACATGAAATCTCTCATATCTCTAAGTATTATCACGCTTCCTCAACTGGCAATGTGAGAGATCCGTACAGTAAACTGCTCTCAAATGGAATTTGAATCATAAAAGCACACATATATACGGTTTATTTCAAGGACAAGTATGAAAGTAGTATGGTCAAATTTCGTTGTAAGCCGCCAAATATTAAAATGTATATTACAAAAAAAGTAAAGATAGTTAAAATACTGAAATAGTAAACAAATGAGTCTTAATTATTGCTGAATAAGAAGGTTTGAATAGTTGTTGAACGATCTAATAGCTCTCGCCATCAGTGCGAGCTTGGCCAGTATCTTTGGCGATGAGAGAAAAACATCCCATCGAGATAGTGACTATCACGCAACAGAATACACTTTTAGAAGGTCTGATCAGAAATGTCTAAAAGAGCTTGGGACTTTTTTGCATAGAGGTATTCTATACAGCTGGAGTTCAAAGTGTCGCTATTTGTCAGCTATCTCTATAGCCGATAAGACGACAGTTTCACTGATAACGCTATAAAAACGATTCTTAGAAGACCTTAAGGCCATTGTATTAGATCGTTGTTTTTTTTATGGACAAAAGTTTAAGATTTCAGAGTACATAACGGGATTCATCAATTTAAATCAGCAAAATGTTTTGAAATGCCCTAGTAATGAAATCATTCCTCGCACACTGCGAAGACTGTCACGTTAATCGGAAACCCTAGCAATATCAGGTTATTATCATATCGCTCCCCCCCCCCGATCACTACACGAGTGCGTGTTCATTATAACCGATGGTCAAAACATTCGAAACGTTCCACATTAAAATGTTCGTGTCGCGATTGAGAATGTAGTGATCCCTTTTGTTGGCCGCTCGGCTATCTGAACGGAAAGGAAACATTAATAACCACAAGCAGTGTGGAAAGCGGTGGTTAGGCGCGATGGGGGTTGTACACGCGACTTCCCTCCGCTACACCCCGTCACCCTTACTTGACTTTACCTCACCTGGCCGAGACTTATACGCGTTGAAATTTACAACGAAACCTTACTCGCCGTGTGACTGTTGTTTATATCAGATTTGTTTTTTCTTCCACATAAAAACCGGTTACGTTTTTATTGTCCTGCTTTAGTGGGTGCGGGTATAAATATTGTTTGATGCAAAGGTTTTTAAGTCAATGGATTTTTAAATACGTTTAAACTGGGTCAAATCTGTTATGTGGCTCAAATTTGTTTCCCGAAACAGTTACTTAACGTTAAAGCATTTTATACATTAATAATAACTACAGAGAACCAGTTTCAGGGCGTTATCAGTGAAACTATCAAATGTCTTATCGCTATAAAGATAACGAACTTGGAACTGGCCAGCCGAACTCTAGCTTTTTGTTTATAGAATACATTTTTGCAACTGAATTACACTAATTGATAGCTCTCTCAGAAATTTCTAATCAGATCATCTAGAATTCTAATCTGTTACGTGATATGCACCATTACATAACAGAATAAATTCTTAAAGGTCGATAAATAATGCCTGAAAAATGTCGTTTATAGTGTTTATGGCCTATGCAGCACACGAGTGGGACTTATAGTTTAAGAACGAGAACAAACAGATTTAGAACTCAGAATTCAGAATTGAGGAATAAATTACATTTTCAGGAATATTATTTGTCCCTTTCATAATATTGAGCAATCTTAGAACCTTGGAACCAACTTTGGTTAAAGGTGTCGTGCGTCTTTGAGAAATTTACAAAGTATTTTCGAATGTATATATATATATATATATATATATATATATATATATATATATATATATAAAGTTCTACGTGGTGTTCATAAAAAATCAGGGTGATAACAATACAGCTGATGATTACTTATATCTATATTCTGAAAATATTGATATTTACTTGACTTGGTTACCTTTACAAATTCGCTGAGCAACCAAACCTAATAAAGGGTAATGTCGACTTGTTGTTTGGATGCTGTTTTTACACAGTGACTCCTCCCCCTTTCCCTCAAGACTCGGCGCGTTCCAATAAAAACTCGGCCTACAGTTTTAATAAAAGCCCTTTCACCTTTATTGAAACCTACAGCGTAGCCCTCTGAGGTTTACACACATGTTCGCATATTGTTTGTATTTTATAACATCTGTTTTGTCAGAGCTTAAGCGTTCTGGTTGTCCCCCCCCTTATTTTAAGACACAATATTTTTATTTCTGAGAAGTAATTATGAATGTTTTAATAAGCTTTTAAACAAAATTAATGATAATTTTTTAAATTTCATATTAATTTCATTATTTCTGGAAACTGCATTACGATCATCTGGTAAATTTATAGACGGCGTGCAAAAAGAGAAGACCTTACAAAACTGTGAAGCAATGTTTATTTTATAGATGCAAAGAACAATTAAAAAATAACTAATAAGTCTCACAATCATTCTAGCTAAGTTTTAAGCCGGCTGTAAGGTTATATATAATTTATTTATGAAGTCAAGAAAAACCTTCAGTATGCTTTATACAGATTTATAGAGTGAACTTATTTAGAGTTATTGAATATCAGTTTCTTTTAAACTTCAAGATTATGGTTATTTAATTTTGTTAACATATTAGTTAAAAGCTGAGATTCAGTTTGCAATGCATAAGGGCTTAACGTATTTTTAATTGAAATCAATAAAGAACTTCTGTCAGCTGCATTAGTTTTGGTTAATGTTGAACTTAGGGTTATCAAAAGGATTAATGAGTTTTCTGATTATACAGAATATACATATATTATACATATATATATATAAGAATAATATATATATGTATTATTCTTAAACTGACACACTGGAAACGTCAGACACGTAAACAAAATTTAAATAAGAGTTAGTTAACCAGAAACAGACCGATCATTTGTTGGAAAGAGGTGACTTTCAGTCACTTTATCTAGTTGTCTGACATTAGTAGGACATGTGTAAGTATCTGACAGTCGGATTTAAGTGTAGTAAATAATGAAAAGTATATATATGAGGAAGAATTTATGTTTTTGACTTCTTTGATGCCTCCAAAATTTCTTTGATGATTTCAACCTCCACAAATACTAACGTGGATGACGATCAGTTTCTTGCTCAAGACAATTTTTTCTATTTCGAGATAACGAGATTTGGTGTGTAAAAAATGCAAGTTGGCTTTCCATCCATGTACTGCCTGGTCCAATCAAGTATACAACTTGGTAAATCCAATCTTTTTGGAAAACTTCAGATAATTTAGTTCTCAGTTTGTAATTGATAAATTCAAAGAATGCTTTATTTTACCAGGCGAAGGTAGGGCTAATAAGCAGTCTGTAACACTTAACGTGGGGGCCCAACGGCTTAAAGGTGACTTCCGAACCACCACCAATGGCCGGGCAGGCGGGCTGCTTGCAAGGACAGGATCGCTCAGCGGTCACCCATCCAAGCAGCAGCCACTTTCGACGGTGCTTGATTTGGTTATCTTGCGATAACCGTCTTATTCGCTACACCACGCCATTGGCCAACAATTGTTAAGATCTATTAAAGGTCCATTTTATTGTTAGAGGAGTTGCTTGTCAGTTTTCTTTTTCCTACTTATTTTTACTCTATATTCATCGGTAGTCAAGGGCAATATGAAGTTATGCAATACGAAGTACGATTCATATCTTGTCTTAAGTAACTAATTTATAACTCGTGAGTCGATCACCGCGAGAGCAATATACACAAGTGCTCAGAAGCTTAGATTGTTTCAAAGTTGTATAAGCTTTCAGTTTTAAAGTTTTAATATACCTGTACGAGGAAATGCAACAAAAGGCTACTTGAATCTTGTGGTCGGTGAGCTAACATACATTGTTTTCTGTTTAGTTCAGACATTTAAACAGGTCTACCACACAAGAAGAACTGCGAAATAACAATATATTCGTTTGCAATAAGGTAAGAAGCAGAGTGAATAAAAAACAACAAAAAAAAAAAAAAAACACTATCTGGTTATGAGGACGTCTTATATTTCTTATCTATATCGAATTGTTGATTATAATTTTGGTGTAAAACTTACAAAGTCCTATTAAGCGAAGTCATTATCCTATTCTAAAAGCATTATTTTACTCTCCTTACACTATAGTTTATATTTTGATGTGACATTGAAGGAAATAAAACAAATTTTTAACAAATGTGGAATTGTATCGGTTCGGATATGTGGTATGCGGACTTTTTTTGGTTTATAAACTTAATAATCGGTTGCCATTTCATGTCATTCTGTAAATTGACTACATTAGCACATCAAATGAGTTGAGTGAAACTTATATAGTTGAGGTATAGAATAAAAAGTTCTCTTTATTAGTTTTGTTTGAATGTTGAATTTACAAACGACGAAGGAAGATAAATTATATCAAACACCATTCCTTTCTGAAAAAAATTGAATGCTTACGTAAATAGTGAATTGCCCTAGTAGAAAGAAATTTTACCTAATGAAAAATAAAACATCCTAATCTTAATAATATCATAAATGCGAAAGTGCCTTTGTTTGTTTGTTTTGCTTTTACGTACAAACTATTCAACCGATTGCACTGAAATTTTTCGTGGATATTCGTAGAGACTCTGGGAAGAATAAAAGCCTATTATTATTGAAAAAGTCCTTCCGGGCTAAGCCCCACTGGTGTGTAAAGTAGCGAAAAATGCCGTCTTGGTCTCTCAAATTCAGTTGTGAATTGAAAGAGCTTGTTAAATGTAATCAACTGTTATGTGTAAACATTGTATTATTACAGCACGACCATATTTTTAGGTAATTTAAACAGTATTTTCGATTTGTTTGAATTTCTAGAGTGAAAGCATAACAAAAGTAATCTCACGTCTCATTTCAAAATCGTGGCAACAAGGCAAACCGATTGATTTATTCATTAATGAAAAAAATTGTGAATGTGTTAATGTTGTGTATTGAATTTGGTTGCCTTGACATTGTAGTATGGCATATTTACAGTAGCTGAATGATCATAACCAGAGGGACTGGGTATTAGCTTGACTCAACAAACCATTCGCTCCGTGGCTACAACTTAGCACAATGAGTCCGAATTA